>NC_091109.1:20079759-20679759 GCF_024713975.1 Paralichthys olivaceus
TCCCGCTCACATGAAATGAATGCCAAGGTGCATTAATCATTCCAACACATAGACAAAATGTCAATTGCAAAATGCGAAGTGATCAGAAGGAGACAGGGGCGGTGTTTCTTTTGGGAAGGTAGCTCTCTCTAAAGAAAATCATCTGACGACGGGAATGTTCCTTGATCAGTCCAGCTCCCTATCAGCCTCACCGGGGGATCTGGGCTTCTTTAATCCATCTAATGGAGTCGCTGAGGCTTTCTTTTCATCAGATATACTATGTTTTTTCCTCTCACACACACTCTTGGTCCCTGAAACATCACGCTGACATCGCCAGCAGGAAGGTGAATGGCTGAAAAAAACTGTAAAGATTTTCTATGAGTTGCCGTCTTCATTTAAAGGTCCTTGAAACTTGAACCTTGCTTTTTTTTTTTTTCTTGTCACAAGATAATTAATAGATTACTTCCTCTTTGACTGTACGCAGCCCATTGAAAGGCACATATGGTGCTATAGACGATTCCCTAACCCTTTCCTGGGGCGAGATTTTCCAAGTACTAGAAGTCGGATGCTGTGGATCTAAACGGGCTGAGCAGATTCGTTGCAATACTCGGTCAAACCAATGAAAACCGAAATGGTGACATCCAACAATGGACTTTAATGAACGTAGCCTCACAAGCTGTCACACCTTCTTAAACTTCTGTAATTGAAAACCTTCGTTTAGAAACTGTTGTCACAAAATCTCTATTTTGTTCTCCCGGGCCTCCAAAGAATGTTCTGCCATCCAAAAAGCAATTAGTCCTAATTTATTTTGACGCAGTAATATTGAGAAAAGAATTGTCCAAACTGAGTGCTAATGCATCACAGCTGCAGGATAGGAAGCCTCGCCTCAAGTTGCTCACCGCTGCCATTAAGCTTTGTGTAAATTACCATCTTAGCATGTAATTGTTTAACCAAGATTGATGTCTAAATGTATCCGGTAGTGGCACGAAGCACTCTCCCAAATGGAGCCTTTCTCGCTCGTCCATGTCAGACCTCGGTTTTTTTTTTTGCCCCCCCCTTAAAAAACAAAAGCTTAAACGTAGCATCTGGCTACAGAGACAGTTTGGCAGTTTGTCTGCGAGGTGGTAAGTGGTGACTTTAATGAAGATGCATCACGCCTGTTGCGGATTTATCTCCTATCGTATGGCCCAGCAGATGCTAATGTAGTGTACAACCTCCACGGCAGAAGCCGCTCATTTCTACACACCGCCACGTCCTCATCAGGGCTAATACTCTGTAGTTCTGAGCTGCAGGTCTGTTTGCACACCTCCGAGTCCTCACTGGGAGTTCACAACTTTTACTATTAGAGCGGTTGTGTCATCTCATTAAACCCAGTATTCATTCATCTCAATTTTTGATTTTCAATGTGAGGTTGATCCCTCTGCAGTAAAAGACAGATTTAGATCTAATCTGATCTTTTCACGCTACAGTGTGTTTTCATTTATGTCGCGTGTCATCGAGAAGCGATTTCATGTTATAACATTTTATTTAACAGTTTAGAAGAGTTGATTTGTATGTGTTGTTTTTCACATGCTGTAATTATTCTTGTTCTTTCTTTGTGCGAACAACAACAATCTCATACAGTTACATAACGGTAATCATGAAGCGCACAGCTCGCAAAAGAAAACCGGAGTTGCATAATGAAGAAGTTGGCAAATGTACTGAAGCATTCACACGTTCTAAACAAGTTCACATGAACAGAACAGAAGTGAAACAAAGAAAATGCCAAACAGTGATACTGAACAAATCTGCTATAAAGCCTTTTATACAAAGCAGTGAATGACAGTTTAAAGTGATTACGGAAACAATGAACTGCAGCTTCCTGAACAATGGGATGCACCAGAATGGAATTTTTGTCTTTGTTGCATTCTGGTTATGAGGGGCAGAAAAATCTGAGTTTTCTTATTGCATTTATTCCTTTATTTGCATCGATGCAAATGCAAAACACAATCGTCATAACAAGAATATATTCTGCAGCTGCCGGCAGCACAAAGTAGCTCAATAGAGTTAAGAGGGGATTTTTACTTAACTTGATTATTTCAGTTTGACTTTATACTTTTAAATATATCATTAACTGCAACGTTACTCTTCATATAATTTGAAGACTTGTTCATAAAATGTTATGTATTATTATTGATTAAAAATATCTGCAGTAAAAGATTCCCTTAACGTCAATGTGGTACTATCAGTACTAATAATCAAATGCAGTATAATCAGACATATACCTGCATGCTAAGCTCACTTAGCTCCAGAGAAAACTGCTGTGTATAAAATTACATTATAGTCGATGCGATTCTTCTGTTTGATGCTTTGCAAGAACTTTAGGATAAAAACTGGTTGATAAGAGATAAGTTGTGAGTCTGGAGCTGCAGAGTTGAGCAATAACCGTCCTCAGATCACTGTGAGCGTATTTCACACTAAAGTAAATTTGCAGTTTTGAGTACTCGGTCTGAATACCTGCTCTTACCTCGTAGCCGGATCTCGGATCTTTTGTGGAGACAAAATTATAGTTTTCAGTTATAGTTTTGAATTCAAGTTGCATTTCCCCCTTTGGTAAACTCTCAAAGCACGACGTGCTCGGCCTGTGTGGAAGACGAGCGAGGTGGCATTGCTCCTTGTAGGATAAAATGCATTACTTTCATTTCCGCGTCAGTCAGCGGCCCACACACTTCGCAACAAGTCCACAGCAGCTCCGAGACCCTCCAAAGCCTGATTGTATCTCACGGCTGATTTCAGTGCTAATTCAAGCCTCACACCCAGTATCATTTGGCGGTAATGCGAAGGTAAAGCAGTTGCAGTCTCAAAGGAACCCTTCAGTCCTCGCCTCCATATGCTCTGCTTTGAGCCAATTTATATTTAGTGTTCTCTTTAACCTTTGTGTTATCTGGAATTCACAGGCATGAAGGACAGAGGATGAAACGAAATGTTTATTGAGTTGTAAATATTGTAAATGGAATCATGATGTTGCGCCCTCCCCCCCCCCCCCCCGCTCTTCCTTGTGAGGCGTTTCCAATTATGGAAGGGTAATAAGACTCCTTTGTCAGGTCAAATCCAGCACGTCGGGCCGTATGATTGCTGCAGTGCCAAGTTAAAGACTGGTGTAAGTGCTGCGCTCAGGAGATGTGCATGTCGCCGTCACTGGGAGGACTTGTCCGGCTATCTGCCCTCCTGAGGTGAACTCATTCCTGTTAAGAAAATATGCTCGTTACAGTCAAAACAGGTCGTTAAGCGTTTATTAGAAGTATCCTTGCGATGTCCTCCTTTGCCTCAGTGGTCATTATAGTTTAATTCAGCCCCAGTGCAACTGCTTTCCATCCTGTTAAATATGGTTCAAATTTACAGCCAGAATTTGTTTTGCACACACTTGAGCGGCTTTAGGGCGGCGGC
This sequence comes from Paralichthys olivaceus, assembly GCF_024713975.1. Lineage (NCBI taxonomy): Eukaryota > Metazoa > Chordata > Actinopteri > Pleuronectiformes > Paralichthyidae > Paralichthys > Paralichthys olivaceus. Next base: position 20,083,165 of record NC_091109.1, read on the forward strand.
AGAACACCAGCGTTAATACCCGGTGATCACACACTGAGATGCATTTCATCACTGATGAAGAGACATGCATGTATGCTTGTGCACGTGTGGGGATGTTCACATGTTCACATGCTCGACAGGTGCGTTTGAGTCCGTGCACTGATGCACAGAGATGTTTCCACCAGAGAGCGCAGCACACCTAATGAGACAAAACACTGGAATTAAAGAAGACGAGCACAACCCTTCATAAACATGACACTTTTAATTGCAAGGAAACGAGTGAATGCAGCCTAATAACATTTGATACCGTTAGATTTTTACCTCGATGTAATTAACTTACCTTAAAATGTTTCATGAGCAAATTAAATCAGTTTGACTAAAAGAAATAAGCAGCATGTTGTGTGTTTGTTCAGCTAATGAAGGACACTTAAAACAATTTGACCCCTGAAATGAAAAGTTTATTAAAACACATTACACGATAAAAAGAAATGGATAAAAATAAAACTTTGTGGAAGCTTAATTTGCTTATGGGCTTCGTTTTGTGTGAATAACAATAACCAAATCATCACAGTTCCCAGAGAAGCGCAGACGCACTCCTCCTGCCTCAGGTGGACGATTGAAGTCCGCTGACAAAAAGAGAAAACATGAGTTTGTGACATTACGGCCAATTGCTGAGTGTTTAATTGACGGACTGGGAACTAAAAGATAACTGAGTGTTGATAAAGATCTGAGAAAATGAATTATTGAACGGATTCTCTAGTCAACACTAAAACCACAAGACGGACTCAGACGCTCTGAACATGGCTGGATGTGTGTTGTGGGAACTGTAGTGGTGATACATGACATCCTGATGTGCAGACGGTTGGTTGTTGTGGACGCCACATGTACGTGTTAATTAACGTACATGAAATACAAGAAAAAGAAATATTCTAGTGTCAAAGTAAATCAGCCCAATGAGGCTAATGGTATTCACTGGGTTGGTGGTGATGAAATATGATTTGAATGAGATTCTCTGGATATGCAGAGTGAGTCTGTGGCTTCACTGTCCTACTTGCAACTGATTTGCAGCTGATTTTAAGACCTGGTGCGGCAACTGTAACCCAAACAGCTAACAGCACTCTATGCTGCACAGAGAGTCAAACAGAGGAGGAATCCGGCGGTGAAGAGGAAACAGTGCGGTGCAGCCTCTCTTTGTGTTTGTGTGTTCAAAACATTAATTTCCTGCCCATTGTTGGGCTCAGTCAATTAATTAAGTTGTCGAAAAAAGTTGTGTAGCAATGCAATGAGCGATTGTGCACTTTCCGGGGGGGGGGGGGGGGGGGGGGAACAAGGGTGAAGCTGTTCTACATTATTACAACAGATTGATTGTGTGTATTCGCACCTCATACAGGTACAAATCACCCGTTATTGAAAATCTTAAATATTTAATTTGTCCTCAATTGAAGCTTCTCTCTGGACAGGTGGGCGTGCAGTGTCCTCTAGCTCCACCCCCCCCCTGCTCCTCCAATTAAAAGCAATGGGTGAAGTCACAGTGGTTTGACTTAATCAGGATAATGAAAACACTGGAGTTATATATTTGTCAATCAGATGTAATTATCTCAATAACGTACCCGGTTACAGATCACACATTAACACCAAATGAAGCCTCAATGTTCAATTCATGTCGGAGCACCAGTTTGTATTTAAACGGTTTTTGTTCAAAATGATAAAATATCCATTCTGCTGAACACAGGTCTGTTTTCCCACAACAGAAAACATATACGGCCCTTTTGTATGTGTTGGCTTCTCCACCGGGGGTTTTATTGACATTGTTTACATCAGCAGTGAGAAAATCAGAGGATTTATGGCAGTTTAAAAAAATAGAATAAAAAAAGCTGCAGTGCATATTTCTGACTTGTGCGTTGCCTACTCACAGACTCTTTGTTTGGCCTTGTAGAGACAAGCTTTATTTAAAGAGGTGTGAACAACCTCCACTGAGCATCAAGGGGATCCTGCAGATACACAGCGCACAGGTTAGAGAATCCTTAGGAAGCATTTACCAACAAACTATCATTGTCCGCTAGATTCATATTGAGTGTGTTATAAATGTGAAGTGAAATATAAAAATCCTTCTAGTTCTAGATCCTGTTGTTCAAAGCCAGACGTTTGATGTGCAGAATCTCTCGTGACCCCACAATGAATGTTTTGTTCTCTCGCTAACTGTAAATATATTTTTATCCGGAGGGGAAAAAGAGCCGCCAGCCATTCACAGAACTGAGCTCATCCACACGCGAGGAAAAGGTCGCAGACAGAGTGAGATCATCAGAAGAGGAGGCGCCGTCTTCTGTTTGTGTCGGGGAAGAGTCGACATTTTAACTCGGGGTTCGTTTGGGGAGGGGGCCACGAGACACTGAGCTGTACTTAGCAAGAGATGTATGAGAATGACTCAACAGACAAGAGCCTGAGGGAGAGAAATGTACAGTGGGAGGAAAATCATTAGCTCTGTTTGCATGTTCTCTCTCAATTACGTGTCTCCCAAGTCTGGCAGAGCAGCGGAAAAAAAGCAAAGATCCGCAGCGTGGATGACAATTTATCACACGCTTTTGTATCAAGGGTGCATGTGGCTTCAAAACTGCATCCTTGGGCATAGCTGCCTGAATTACAGCTCTCTGCTCAGCCGCTGCCCAATCACAAAGCCACATTTCACGGTGAGGGGGATGAGGGCACCTCCGCATTGTGACAAAACTATTGCTCATTCCGCCCCTCAATATTTATCATAGTACAATTTTCCCCCCACCGCCTCGCTCTGGAGGGCGTGATTTATGACACGCTCACCCGCGGCATCATCAGAACGACGACACGTTCATCACAGGGGCTTTTCACAGGCATCGGTTTTGTTTAATCCGTTTGCAGGAAGGGAGGAAGAGGAGGGAGAGGAAGACGCTTCGGCAGACAGGGAGGTAGAGACGGATGGAAACCAGGGGGCACTAACTGGAGAGAGTGAAGCGGACTAACAGGAAGAGAGGAAGAAGCCAGCATCCACTTATCTATACATCAAAGAGGTGACACTGCCTTGCAAATTTGCTAAAGCTCATTTGTAATGTTTTCCGCTTGTCACCGGCCTTAATGCGCACGGCTCATGGGAGTCGCAGGCTGCCACATGATCAATGGGAAGAGAGGGAAGTTACATCTCACCATTAAATGCTTTTGACTTGCAATATGCAGAGCGCGGCCGCTGTGAGTGATGCCTTTTTGCGCCGGCTGGGGGGAAGTTGTCAGATAGATTATAAATTGCGTTTTTGGTGCACAACCGAAGGCACGCTCCCCTGCATGTAAAGACAAAGCCTCCGTCGAGCACTCGTTCAAAGTCACCCTCGGCCTCCGCAGGCTTTGAAGCATCCCTCCGCCGCCGAGCCGCTGCTGGGACTCAGGCCAGCTGAATCGGAGTTTGTTATCTATGTGCTTTGCTTCACGCTCTTTAATGATTTTGGAGTGATTATGGAGTGTCTTCCGGGTCGAGAGGTCACTCCTTTTAAAGCATCGCCTAATTGGCCAAGCTGGTCATTTATGGATTAGGAGAGGAGGAATCACTTTGTGCCTCCAGAGGCTGTGAAGTGTTTTGTTTATCAACTTCTTCTCTTCTTTCTATTCGGATCTTTGTCATCGTCTCCGCTCACACTTTCTCCCCCTCTGCTCGGTCTGCGTCCTCCCAAGGGTGGACAAATCAAGTCAAACACAGTTAACACGCCATTCATCATGATTATTATGCTCTTATTGAATCTTTGTGGGAATTCCCTTGAAGGACACCGCATACTGAGGCATTATTAAAAACAGCTCAATCCACAAGGTAATGAAAGTCTATCAGAGCGTAATCATCAATTAGAAATGTGTCATAATCTATTTTTGGATTCCACTAAACAGCCTGAGTGTCTCCAGGTGAGACGCCGGTGAGTTGTATTTGACAGCCGGCTGAGTTTAGCAGACTGTGGGTGAAGAGAAGAGGTCTTTAATTTGCGGTGTGTGTGGAGGGGGGTTTGGAGGAATCAGTTTGAAATAACCTGATTATTGGAGGTGGGGCTGTCAAGGTAAGATCTCATTAAAGGTGCATTTAGACATGGAGGATTCCAACATGTGTCACAACAGAAGCCTCCCCCTCTTCCTCTGGTTTGTTTATAAGTAGCTGTGAAAAAAAAAAATAACATAACAACTTGGAATACCTGAGGACAGTCAGCCCGGGAGAGGAATCCAGTCAAGAGTCGGTGGGAGAAAATTGCAAACTGGCACTCTGCTTCGCCATTAGCGATGCATTAAGAGCAGCTGTCAGCTCCTGGGTCTAATTCGCTCATCCAAATTATTACCTGCTTCTATAAAACAAACCTTTTTCTGCTGATCTGGGAGCTTCAGCTCTGACTCACGCTGCTGGATTAGCAGTGGTAGGTGTCATATAATCATAACACATAAAATACTTTGGTGGCTGTAAGATTTTACTCATTGTTTGACACAAAACTTTTCTACTTGGTGAAACCAGTCCAAACCATGAACTGTGTCTCAGTCCAGGGGCCACGTCCAGGTGAATAAACCAATTAAACAAAATTTCGTCATGGTGTCCAAGTGCTACTCTGTTGCTAGGCGACAGTAGTAAAGATGGGACAAGCTGGTGATGCTGATCGTCTCATTGGTTTTGGCCTTGACGATCTACGTGGCCCAAGAAGACCTCGTCAGAATGAGGCCTCCCTTGAACTGAGACCATATAGACTGTATAAACTGATCGGCAGCATTACTACTCCTCAAAAGTGAAGCCGAGGTGTTTTGATTGCCACCTGGTGGCCGGCTGAAGTATACGTCATAAACCCTGCCTTAAAAATCAAAGTACACGTGGAATAAATGTTTCTCAAAGATTGTTTCTGTCATTTTGGGTAAATCTTATCACACGGATTCCTTCAAGTTCTAATTTGTCTGGTAAATCAGATTTGAATCAGTTTATTTGATGGTATATAAATGGATAAACGGAGCCTCGGTACTGCAGCTCCATCCTCACAGTTGCTAATGCACACAAGGCATATTTGGAGCCAATGTTTTAGCTTCAGATCTGGACAGTGGAAGGAAGTGGAGATGCAGTCGGTGGCCCGAACACAACAAAGCCCCAGAGGAGATTTTAGCTCAATTTGGACTGATGTTTCCTCCCGTCACAAACATTTCATTAAGTATATCCATTTCATTTCCTCAAGCCTGTGAAATCCTTTTACTCCTCGGTGTTCGCCTCACCCTTGCCAGGCACCATAATGGCAATAATGACATATACGACCCCGCAAATAAATGGAGATCTGGCTGCTGTATATCAATTCTGCTACTTAGGAGGAAATAAGGGGAATTTCAAAGCACCTGCTTCGTGCAGCGGTGGTTTTCTGAATGTTTGCAGTGGACGAGGCTCCCCCCGGAGCACACTGTGAAATACTTGGTTAAGCTGTTTATTGATCTTGGAGGAAAGGTATTCCCAGTCTTGTGCTCCTTCCTGTGCAGGCGAGCCTTTTAGAGGAAGACCTCTCTGCACAGACAGTCACTACTGATACACATCATCCATCCATCCGCCCACACGGCCAACAGCAGATGCAGGCCGGAAAGCACCCACACATACGTGCTTTCACAGGCAGTGACGGACATGACTACATCCCACAGTTTCACACACGTGCACCGTTACAATACGAGACATGGGAATGTGTCTCCCGCTGCTTCCACACAGCAGAACCTATTTTATGTCCAGTGCATTCAAGCAGTCCTGTGCAGTGACTCTTCAGCTTTAATCAGTGTCAGACCTGCCGGCGTATAGTAGAAAGAAATGTCAAAAAGATAAATGCATAGATTCATACTGGGACTTATTTCTAAAAGAATGAGGTCACACTTTTTTAGATGCATGTCATGTCACCAATTCAGGGTTGGCACTAGAACAAATATCCAAAGGGGGAAACGAGGCTTATTGCAGGGAGGCGCCAAGTTACTGATCAGTGGTCGTCACGCACAGAGACAGTGAAACCATTTGGGAGCGAGGGGGCTGATCTCGACACTGATTGGTCAGGTGACTCGAGGGAGCGAGGGACACTGATTGGTCAGTCGTCTCTGGAGAGCAGGAGTGTTCTGGCATTTTATTCAGTTCTCAAAAGTGGTTCTTTGACTTTCAGCGAGCACGGACATGCTTTTATAGAAGGGAGGGGGGCATAGAAAATAAAGTAGGGTGGTGGTGGTGGGGGGGGGGCAACACTCACCTATCAGAAGGTGGAGCAGCTTCTTTGTAGCCTGACGGGGGAAAGCCAGGGTAAAACGTCTCTTTATCACTCCCTGCGACTCGTGAAGCCGGGCTGCTTTGAACGCACCCTTATACTTGAAAGCGACCCGGAGTGTGTTTTTCATCGACATCTATCTTCACTCCACTCCTCTCTGTTTTTGGCAGCTTGACAGACCAAAGATTGGGCTTGGAGGAATTTTAGTGACCGAAAAGTGAGGGGGAATTATGCCCTTGAGAAGATGGGACATGACGAGCTGAAGTTAGGGATCATCTCGAAAGTGTAAAATGACTGAGAGTGCTTTCCAGAGTTTTATCAAAAGCCTTTTTTAAGACACTTGAAAATCCAATTTGTTTGCCTACATTTCAAGTCTTTTGCAGAAAGTTCATTAATTTAGATTCGTAGTTAAAATATCAACGCAACTGGACGATATATTTTCTGTCTCAGGATTTTAGAAACTGACTTCTTTTTGCAACCTGTGGAGTCGCCCTCTGCAGGTCATTTGAGAGGCTACAGCTTTCAGGCACATCTGCGTTGGCTTCGCCTGAGTTCAAATTCCAGTTTTGCCCACGGTCTGTGAATTTAACACATGAAGCACACTTGATGCAGATACAGCGGCTTTGCGTAGCATAGACTTTCACAACTTTACTAACTTTGTTAACTGTGAACTACTTGAGTTATAATATAATAAGAAATACAGACAAGTTTCTGCTGAGCTTGATGAATGTTCAGTCTAAACTTGTTTGGGCAGTTACAGAACCTACACACACACACACACACACATTATCGCTCACACAGTCGCCACACACCGTGCTGCAGTCCAGACAAATTGCACTGTTTATGCAGCTCCCAGGAGTAGAAACAGTATTTCAGGCTGTTCTAGACATTGGCTGAATAATTGTTGGGCTATTACTCCGTGCAGAGGCTACTGTTGTCTTATCTCAGCATGTAACCATTAATTAATTGATGATAATCAGTAAAGAGAATTAGAGTAGCCTTCCTTGTGACTTAATTAATTACCTAGGGCACATGGGGAAACACCCAAGTAACACTCAGAGCTTCACAAAGATAAATGTTTGTCCTCGGTCGGAGAGCTGCTGTCAGAACCGTGGCGGGGTTGAAATTCTCTGGTTGGATGGGGACAGAGAGGAAGTTGAGAAATGGAGGATGGGAAATGAGAAGTAATGAGCCATACAGAGAATATGTGAACATGTAAGAGCCGCGGTAATTGTTCTAATTATGGAGTACAGATGGGACACATTGGATTTAGGAGAAAACAGCTCTTTCCTTCCACGAAGAGCACGATCAGCTGTTCATTTATCGTTCATCCACATGTTTAAGAGGATTTTAATGATTTATTGTACACATCAATAATCTCATGTGGAGAAAAAATACACATTTTTACGCATTTCCTGGTGTAATATTAAAAACTCAATTTCAAAATAGAAGCTTTAAAAACTTTCAATCAACAAAGAGGATTCTAATAATGAGAATGATCGATAATTAACTTTATTACTTTCAGTAGAAATAGTTTCTGTTGTAAAGACCGGGACAGAACCGGTTTCTATTTGTTCACTAATATACATTCAGTGCAACATCCTCTCCACTCCAAATTATGTCAAAAGCATAAGATGGCGGAACCCTTGACACGTTCTTTCCCGTGTGGGAAGAAGTGCTGATGCATCGTCCATCTTTAAATACTGTGTGTTTTGTCCTATCATGTGCAGGATGGGTTTTTTTATTTTTATTTCGGTGTTTTCAGATGTTTTTATCTCTTAGAAGACGATCAATCATCTTGGATAATTGCAGTCCCACTAATGATGACATCCTTAATGTATGCAAAAATCTTTGAAGCCCGATTTTCCCTGTGTGTAATTTGTAAGCTAGACATCCCGGACGACACCGATGCAAGTTTGAACCAAAACACGGCTTTTTAATTACAGTTTTTATTGACTGCCTTACCCCCCCCCCCACCCTACCCCCTCCTCACCCCTCTCCCTGCTCCTCCCCTCTCCCCCCGTCTCCCCTGTCTGCCTCGTCTCTGTTGCGTTCCTTTGCCTTCTATTAGTGTCATCACGCTCTATTGAGCTGCACTTGTCATACTGATACCAAACTAATCAAGACTAATGAATTCATTTAACTGATGATAATAATGTTATTAAAATGCAAATTGTTAATTTCTTTTAATTGTGCGACATCACATGTAATCAATCACAACAACTTCTATGGTCACTGCAAATCTTTCTGCTTCTTCGCCCACTTTGCCTCAATCGTTCCCGGAGAGATTTCCATTTTCCCGTCTTTCTTGTGAAGAGTTGGGCCGTGCTGGTTAGTCCTGTCATGGTCTGGTTAGAGATGTGATTGTGTGTCATATCATTTATTTCTAATCTTCTTGTTTGTCTCCGCTCTGGTGATCGTGAATGGGCTGGTGGCTGTTGAGTTGTAATTGGAAAATGCATGATTGATTTGCTTAGATGGAGCAAACATGAAGGATAGTATTTTCATCAGCGTTCGGTGCGACATCAAAATATAACGTTATGCGGAGAAAAACGTGAACGGTGCCACACCGACTCCATCCAGAGCTGCATGTAAAAACCAGTTCATGGGAATGATCACTGAGGCTTATTGTGCGCGACCTCATCCGTCAGTTTAATCCCTGAGTTTTAAACATAAACATTTTCCTCAGCTGCTCTGAAGGAAAAACATAACGTCAGTCATCGAAGCAAACAACAGTTTTGTTGAGCAGTAGATTATTCAGGAGGCTTCTTGTGGCTCGGATCACAGTTATCTTCCAACTCTGCCTTCATTTCAATCTCAGCTACACAAAGATTTCTGACGATATCTTTCCCAGTTGTGATCGTAGACCAAGAGGGACGATACGTCTCAACAACTTCCTCCCGTTGTATAAAAAACTGAAACTAAAATATATGTTTATTGTCAGTAATAGTACTTTCCAGCTAGATTGAAACAGAGCTCTGTTGTTCTGACAGAATCAATGCGAGTACTTTCTATACAACTAACTCATATAGCTAATAAAATTACAATTCAATCTACAGAAAGAACACCGCAGAGAGAAGGAGTCGTATTGGTTTTCCGATACAGAAAGAAACTGAATTACTATAAACGATAAACTGCTGAGTGCAGGATGTAGAAAATTAAGCTTTAAGCAGTCGGTAGAAACTTACCGAGGAGTTCGTTTATTGACGATGTGTGTTATATTTAGAGGAAACGCTTGAAGAGCAACTCTACAACACATCCTCATCACATTCGGCATTTACGTTTATACACGTGCCCTCAGGTACATGAGCCTCAGACCCTCAGAATGCAACCTCATGTGAAAATGATTTTCTTTTCTTGACTGTTTAAACTTCCATTTCCTCTGTGTGTGTGTGTGTGTGTGTGTTTGTGTGTGTGTGTGTTTTAATGCACAGTGCGTCAGTGCCCGTAAAAAGAAAAATAGCCCCAACCAAAAATCAATCAACAAAAACATGGCGGTGTGCATTTAATCCCAGGAGTTTATGACCTTCACAGCCCGGGAATATCAATTTATCTCAAAATTATTTTCAGTGCTCCATCTTCCAGTCTTTTGTTGCTGCGCATTGTCCCTCCCAGAAGTTTCTTTAGATTTCACCACAGGAGGACATTGATTTTGTAAGAGCCAAATTAATCTCAAATCACAGATGTGAATCAAATGGACACTATGTCCTCTCAGAGGTGAACAGTTTCTTTTAAACCACTGTAGCAGGTAAACGCAGGTTTGTGTTTAACGGCTAAAACAGGCGATAGACTTCATGTGTAAATACACAACAACGTGCACAAGTGTAATGTGCAACATGACGAAGAAGAGTAGAGTTAGACAGGCAAAATACAGATGAAAGAAAATGTTTCGTGTTCGCACGAATGTTAGTTTCCGTCCGATCAGAGCCGGAGGAAATAAAAACGTTTATCTACCAGAAATTAAGGTTTAAAGTGAGAAAGATATATTTTTTCTAAGTGCCGTCTGAAGTGTTTTGCTTTGGAACGACCCGACTTGAAGCATCGATTCAGTGATTTGCAAGTCAACACCTTTTTACTGGTTTTCCTCCCTTCGAGGTTGAAACAGCTGTTGTGTCACATGTATTTGAATCACTATATTTTGATGGCAGGTCCGTTCTGGTCTGACTTCGCTTCTCACATGTCAATTTTTCTGGAGTGGAGATCACCGACATCAACAACCGATCGATCGCAGGTTTGTTTAAGTGCCAGGACAACAGCTACATTCTACACAGTCTGAAAAATACTGACAGAAAAACAGCCTCTGAACGTGTGGATCGGATCGATGCAGGTAAACAGGATGATGGTTGAAATCACAACTCTCAAATCAGAATTCACCTTCGACTGGTTCAGGCAAAACAAAACAGAATAAACTCTCCTGTGCCAAAGAGAATGAGCTTTAAGTTCCGTGTTTAAACTTTGAATAATCATTACTCATATATATGTGCTAATAGCGTTCTGATGGAACTGTTCATGGGAGGAAATTAAACAGTAAGGAAACAATTCTGTTTGCCAATTTTCCTTTGATTATTCACAAACTTTCGATTTCCACGTCAGATTTAGTGCATTTTAAAAATGAGCTATTGTGCTCAAAGTTCCCGGAGAATTAAAATGCTTTCTTCTTCTGAGATATTTGTAATCCTTTAAAAGACTAATAGTACTGCAGTATAACTCTGAGATAGGATCGCTTTGTGTCTTTAACCTGGAGACGATCCTCCGTCTATGCCATGATTCCTCCCCCCGGTCCTGTCACAGTGAAAGGTTAGTGTTCGGCCTCTGACTCATGGAACCACGGATCAAATGAAATGTGCAGTGGCTTCAGAAAGGCTGTGGCCCCTCTGCAGCTTTATCGAGACTCAGGCAATGATAACGTCTTGTGTGTTCTTGAAGGTAAAGAGTATAAAGTACACTTATTTATGTGCTGTATTTACGTATTGTTTGTAGTGGCAGCGGCAAAATACCCCATTGACCATCAGTTGAATTGTGCGAGCTAGCTTTGCCAAGTTGTGTGTTAAGATTTACACTCTGAATTAAATCAGATTATCCAAAACAAACTGCTTCTTAAATAGTATTTGTTAAAATATTTCCACAAGGGAATGTGTAGCTTTTTCAAACCCAAGCTTAGATTTAACATCCAGTGCAACCCAATCCAGGTATTAAATGATAAAAGATAAAATAATAGGCGTTGTTATTATTATTGTTATTTACCCTTTTTGAATTGTACTGTCACCTCTTGTATTTCAGAGACCATGCAAGTGTGTGTGACTTCAACCGCTGCGCATGAATCGTTCTGTTCTGACACACTGGAGTTAGATTGGCAGACTCTATTCATCCGTCCATCAATCAATATGTCAAGCACCATAATGATCAAAGTCTGACGTAGGAGGAGGAGGGGGGGGGGGGGGGGGGGGAAAGGACAATCGCTAATTTCCCGAACTCCAGAAGCTCCCAATTAGTGTCTCGCTGCTCGTCAATCAAAACGATTATCAATCAATGAGCCGCAATTATGACTAAACCAGATTAAACCGTGGTTATTTCAGATCTGTCTCTGCACAGGACAAACACTGAAGGATGTGACAGGGTGTGAAGCTCTGTCACGGGGAAGGTAGAGGGTCAGCTGTCAGACTCTTTGATAGTCGGCTGGCTGGGAGACACATTGACAATTACAGCCTATAGAGAAATCTATCAAATGAAAAAACGCTCTGTGGTTGAAATTGGACAACTGGTGGATAAAGGCAGCTGACACAGTCCGTTAAAGGAGGGGCGTGGCTTTGTTTTGGAGGGTCACAGGCTGCTATAGGCAACGCTGCATCACCAGCGGTCCTGTATCCTGCTCCGTCCTCCGCCTGGAGTCCACTCCAGCACTTCTTACCTGAAGAACGAGTCTGCCTTGATTACACTGTCAACACTTTGCCTCCTGTGTAGATGTTCCCTCCCGCTGCAGCGGCTGCACCTATTACAATCACTGCTTTACATGAGGTGATTAATCCAGACGTTACCTGGAGCCGTACTCACACACTGATTACTTTACCTTGCATTAGACCGCCACTGAAACAAGCCGCTCACGTGCAGTGCCTCTCCATCGAGATGGATGTTTCCTCCAGACTCTATATTGACACCTCGTGCTCACCGAGTGGGCGGCAATGATTTCACTTGATAATAAGTAGTCATTTTCTCACCCCCGGAGGCGAATATTCCACGCTAGAGCTGCTGGGAGATGATAAGACCATAGAGAGATAGCGGCTTTTGGTGCGGGCGTGTTATAGCACCAGAGAGGGCATCCGTTACTATGATTATGGGGTTTGACAGCAATGCTGTGACAGCAGAGGGACAGTCAGGTATTGTCCTCTTATCACAGCTTGTGATTTCTGCATGCTTCAGCTAAATGATGGGACGTCAAATGTTCACCTCATATACGCAAAGATCAAATGTCTTCTTTCCGAGGAGGCCAAACTTATAACAATAATAAGAATCACATTCCTTCCTGTTGTTTTTAACTGATGTCCACGATGTTCAAATTTAGATTCAGACAAACTTTGTTGTCAAGTTGGTCCTTGGTGGCAAAACTGCTGCAGCTGCTTTATTAGAATCCCAATGGTGCTTTCGTCCTATTTCTTCCTTGTGTATAACCTTGAGAATTTGATGCACCAGAATTATGTATCGTACACAAACACGACACAAAGCAATGAAGCAGCAGAAAATAGTTTTTTACGATCCCCATACAGCTATAAGTGATTAGGCAAGATAACTTTGGTTTTTGGCTGCGCTTTTACTGAGGGTGTAAGAAGTATCCCTCAGTTTTCATCATCAATCATGATAAAGTCAAAGTAGCCTGGTAAGATTTGAGACCGCTGAGGCTGATGGGAATCTTACAAAATGTCTTAAACTAAAATATAGAAGAAATTCTATAAAACATTTAACATTTCATCCTGAGGAGGTTTATGATTCTACAGCAGATTGTATGGAAATCCAAATGTTGAGAAATGAGACATGTTTACCTGTTGCTAGCACTCGTTATAATCCTAAAAACTTTTAATAATGCTGAAGTCATTACATGTGACATTATACTGCAAGAGTTGATGTTTTGTCTGAGTACATTTCACAACCGATTAAAAAATAACAACTTAACGGTTTATCAAAAAGGTATTTTTACTTTTAAAGAACATCCTCAACGGTTTCATGACTTCAACCTTTCCATGCATGGATGTATATGTACGCTGCACACGTTCATTCAGCTGCTGCTGCTGTTCAAGATTTGTCATAAAACAAGATTATCACACCAATAATCAGCACCGGTTCAGAATCCTGTTTATGTGATTTCCGAGGTGTTGATATGAAAATGAGCGCCTGATTGATTAAATCATCATACAGCATCTAAAAACCACCAGCAGTATGATTAAACGATGGGTGGAAGAAAAACCAGTTTTGCGGTTGCGGTATAATTAGACACTTGCACATTGCTGTCCGTCATTCAAAAATGAGAGTCTGGGAGCAGGATAATGGGAATAATCCTGCTGCCCATTTTCAAATTAAATCTCGGTGTTCACGGTGAGTGGAGTGTGTGTGTGCGCTCGTCTCTCGGAAGCAAATCCACCGTTTGAATAACTTCCCTCTGGGCTCGATGGAGGTGATACAGATATTAGATTTCCATCACTTCAGACTCTGAAGTTTCTGCCACTGGGTGACTGAATAATTGAAGACCATAAAAACGCAATATATCTGCTTGAGAAAAATGTTGCTTCCTCGAATTTATCAGTCAATATTTCAAAAGTAGGGATGAGTCCATTCCCGGCAGCAGAGGCTGTAGAAATGACTCACTTCCACACCAGCAATCATTTCCTCAGAGTATGTGTCCGCTTTCTTCTCAGACTGTTCCCAAAATGTTATGATAAACTTTTTAATTGTATATCATTAGAATTTCATACTTTTAAATTGTCAGATGTCTTATCTTCATCAAATTTATAACATTATTCAGATAAAATAATGTACTTTTAATCACATTTGATTTTCTCAGCCATATTAATTGATCACTTGTTAAACATCTTTGAGTTTTCCACCACATCACACGACCCTCATCAGCAGATGGGCTCGACGAGTTGAACGTTGAATCGCTGATGCCTCCGCGACTGATTATTTTCTCGAGAATGAACTTTAAAGTTCGGAGCCAGTTTGAAAACATCAAACACCTTAAAAATCCATGACAAGCGTGAAATCTGCACCAGAACAGCTGAGGAGCTTCTTAAAGGACGTCATGGTGAGATTGTTTTCTCTGAATAAACTTTTTAAACTTCAGACGGGAGATTCCACACGAGATGTAAACACACGCAAATTAGGCCCATGGGATTTCTGGGAGTTTAGCAGATAATAACATTAAACAAGCCTCTTTCAGGGACTATATCTGATATGTTTTTATATTCATATACATATATATATGTATGTATATGTTATGGAACCATCCTTCACTGGGGAAGGATTTTATATTTGGTCAAGTGATTTTTAAGGTAAAGTCTAATCAGTGTCATTGAGATTAGCTTTTCTATTTCTCACAGGTGAGACGGTAAATTTGAGAGGAAACATATTTTTAATTTACAGAGTTCAAGCCACTCTTCAGGGAATACTCAGTAAGTGTCTGTCTGTACAAGCTACGCCACAGTGGCTCTTATTAGACCTGCTGATCCTCCCTCGGTTGTTGTCTTTATGCTTCTGTCTGCTGAAGAGTAATTAGCAGAGCTGTTCATTAATTACACATGTGAGTCCACGGGCCCGACATCATAGTGCTGCCTGGGCTGCTGACTGTATCTGTCAAGTGAATCCAATTTTACCAATTCGTACGACGTTCATGATTTGTTCAATCAAGACGTCACGGACAATTTGTCTGGTGTGCCTCATCCATCGGCCACCTCCGAGCTCTTCACAGAAAAGAAAATTAAAGTATCCGTCAGCCATCCCTAAGGGTCCTGCCTTCGGGAGATGTAGCGTCCTCCCCTTCTGTTGACAGACCTGGTGCCGGCCTCACTTGTCACTGTAATTAGTTTTGTTTCGCAGCCATTGTGCTCAGCAGCCCTGCTTTATTGCGGCCTAGCTGTGTGCAGCCGGGAGTCCTTCCACAGTGTTGAATTAAAGTGGTCTGGGTTTTTTTTTTCTCCCACTTTCAACAGCCCGTAATAAGCAAGCGTAGTTCTTGTGTCCACAACACAGGCCAGTGTCCCGTTGATAAATCATGTATGGCTTTCATCAGTCAGCCGGATAATGCTGCATGTGGACAAATGTGCAAATGAAAGGGGTCATGAGGGAGCTGGACTCGTCATGGATGGGTGAGCAAATCTCAGAGACTGATCAACAGCAGCAGTGTTAGTTTATCAGCCCACACATGCTCTCTGGGTGGAATGACGCTGTGCACAGGATTTTAGTGACGTGGAGAATATCTCAACCAGGGTCCCCACCATGGCTGGTATTTCAGTACATCATCCGCATGTAGTGACATATTACGTTAAAGCTGATTAACTCACCTATTAAACTCAACAGATACCCGTGTTCTCACATGGAAAGTACAAACAGTCATCTGTCACATACGCACGTCCTGATCTTCCTGACCAAGTCTTATCGCTCATCACTCCACTACCAGCAGCGAATGCATGTTAAGTTATTTAAGGTTGGTGCACAGGTTGCATGCTAGTAAAAATGCTAAAAGTGAAAATTCACTTGTGCACCTGTCAGCTCTGGAGTACAACAAGGCCTTAATCTATTTTATTCAAATTATTATTCTCATTTGATATCTCTTATTGTACTGTACAAATATATTCTCTTAATTTGTTGTCAGTAAATATATCACAAGATACAAAAGATTAAATCAATGTAAAGTTGCTGTATGAACATACATAACAAACATAACACCCTTATCTGCTGATTGAACATGTTAAAATCATGTTATCAAGGTGAGGCTCTGATGCTGAGTGATCACACCCCCGACTCCCGGTGGCAGGTCCACTTTACAGGAGAGGTGTTGAATGGGGTGGAGGGGGTCAGGGCTGTTAAGGCAAGAATAGCATTTCTCTGGGGACCAGGGGGCATCATCATGTTGGAATGGGAAAGGACCGAACACAAACTGCTGCCAGATTATAGGAAGAAGACTATCGTCTGAAATATCATAGTCCGAATCAAGGTACCTGGTCCAGGACCAAAAGCTGTAAGTGTGCAGTTAATACTGAGTGTTAGTCCAAGCTCGGTAGAACAGGAAAATGCTGATGAATTATGCAGGTGCAGCTTTTTTACTCTATAAAATATATTTGCCAATCATCCCTGCTAGTTAGAAAGTTAAGTGCACATTAGAAATCAGCTCCGCCTCAGCCGTACATTTTCATAGTTCAAGTGTTGAATCGATTTATTTTCATTTTTCTAACTTCAACTTCTTTTTGCACATTTAACCTAGATACAACAGCTCTGTGGCATCTGGTGCTTGTGAGCCACTTGAGTCCACGGCTTTGGGTTTGCTCTGGCTGCAGTCCACCGCTCTCACACACAGGTACCACATCCTCAGACTGCAATAACAACAGTAATGAACTGATTGGTAAGTGGCAGCTGCTCTCTGACCACCCCTCTGGCCTAAACGGATTCACAGCAGCCCATAATGGCTTTAACTCCCAAGGCCCCAGCGTTACCAATACCACACACATGTTGCAGGTTCATTTATAACCGAGGACAGCCTTTTAGTAATCAGATAGTGGTTCGATAACCGCTGAACTGCTGACTCCCCTGAGAAAGGCTTCTGAAGGACGATTTACCACCTCAGTGTTGATGTGATGTCTATCCTCCGTTGGCTCTGCGTGTCTGCGTATATGAGGTGATCGGGTTCTCTTTGTTTTTGTGTGTATATACATTTGTGTGTGTGTGTGAGTGTGTGTGACAGCCGAACAGGCGCAGCATCATCTCTGGTTTCTCTGGAAAAAACCGGCAGGAGACGATGCAGCGTCCTGCTCTGTCCTTTGACAACACAATTCACACCTTTTTGAAAAGACGGTGCATAAAAACATCAATGACATTTTGATATGGATAAACGTTTCCCGCTCGGCCAGTGGATGTTACACAATAGCGATTAAACCTCCGCTCATTCCGTGAACGATTTTCCATTTGCTGCGGCCTTTTGTACGAGCCAGGAGATTGTGTAATTTCCTCGTGCAGCAGCTGCAGTGAATTTGCAGAAGAATATGGAAGAAAATAAGTTATTATGAGCAGGAGTGTGTGATCACAACAGCAACACACGCTCCGATTAAAACACGTCACAGATGCAAAATTGCAAGTATGTAAGTATCACTTTTTCAAATATAGCATGACTTGTTTTGGAAGCAAAAACCTCCCCAAGTACACAATTTATTCACAAACATGAACTCATTATGCAGACCTCATATAACCACATTATTTCAGCACTGCTCGAGTGAAAAAGAATAATTTCAACTCGGTGTGCAACACTCTACTTATGTTTAAAAAGGTGCTCCTCACCTCTTTTTGATACCCTGCTTCCTCTCCGCAGCCGTGTATGAATAAATATGTGCATGTGTTCAGGTTCTGCAAGCTTTAGCTCTTTTAAACAATGTGCGGGGTCGATGCAGGCGGGGAGACGAGGGCTGTGCGTTGTTCTCTCTCCTCCTGTTGCGTTCTCTGAACATCGGGGACACATGATGACAGCAGCACCACACAATGCGGAAAATAGAAAAAAGTTGTTTAGTGCTACACTCGCAACCTTTACATGCACAACGCATGTGCTCAACAATACAAAGCATAAATTGAACATACCTGCAATCAGTTAGAAATGCCGAAGTCAGTCATGTGATGTGATGAATTGTATGTCAGTGTTTTCTACCATAAATACAAACTGAGGCTGTCAGCAGCTTTGTCTCTGGGCGAAAAGCAAAAACCAAGAATTGTGAGCAGCTCCGAGGTGATTGAGTTTCTCTTGAAGGAGAAAAAGACTTAAATTTACCAGTAATTGATCTGATTTGAAGAGTCGTGCTAGCGTTATGTGCTGCGCTGTCATGATGGTGGGAATCACAGGAAACACTTCAACCAAAAACTCTTTGAGAATGAGCCAAAATATAACTTGTGAGTAATTTTGATGATGTAACTTATCAAACTGCATTTGAAATCCATTTTTTAAAAGTATATATTGTGTTGTGCTGTTCCGTGTGTGTAGCTGGAGTCTTGGCTTTGTCGGGGGTCCCACTTCCTTCAAACACGTCTCTATTCTGCTGCCACTGAGGTAATCTGCTCCGTGAGTGACAATGGCTTCAAAACAACTTCTGTTTACTTGACACTTTTATCACAACTGAGTGAGAGTGTGGGTTTCAAACACCTGCCACCTCTAAGGAGGAGTCTGTTCAGGCAACACCTGACCCCCGTGCTCATAGTATAATCCAGCTGCCACAGTGTAGGATTCATCTCCAGGCTGCAGCAGACGTAGGATTTCTTTAATTCCCTCCATGCTGATGGTTGGTTCCATCTGAGCGATGGGCTGTGGGAACAGTAAGGTGCCACTTGAGGCGTCCAAGAAGGGCTACGTCGGTGTGGTGCAGTCGCTCGTGGCCTTCAGCAAAGCGCACAATGACAGACCCTGCGATGAGCCAAAGAAATGTTTGGAGAAACAAAGAGGTGCATGGTTCTCCACCGGTGTCAAGAGTCATCAGCAGACGTCAAACAGCCAGCAGCTGATACTCAGAGATGGACGACAACGGGACAAAGCTGCCAAGTATAAAGACAAGTTTGATCCACGTGTCACAGCAAGGTAATTTTTAAAATATAATAAAACTCTGCTATTTCTTCATGTTTATGTGAGATTTTCTTAAATACAGAGTAAAAACTGCTTATTTGTTGAACTGTCTGTTGTTATTTTGCCGACAGCAGTTATATTAAAATATCAAATAAGATTTCTTTAAAAAAAACAATCCATGTTTTATTTAAACTTGGTATTGAGGAGTGACCTGATTTTGTATTTTCAATTTCAAGTACTTTTCTTTTCTTTTTTAAAAAAAAGGGAGGACAAAGAAAGAAACAAGAGAAGTAAACAAGTGATATTATCTCAACCCGGTGAGCAGCCACTTTTAAAATCCATTCAAAACTGGATAATTTGCCACACAATGCAAGGTGAAACGTCTTAAGAGCCTTGCAATTATTCATGGGAGCCTTTTTGCTGTCAGCAGCTTTCTCATTCACCACCACCAACCTTTGTGCAATACAATTTATTAGCAGTAATAGCAGACATTGATTTTAGAAGCCTGGGTCTTGTCCTACCCTCACACTGCCTCACTGTAGTCGGATGAAAGCTAGAAAACAACTAAAGCAGGGAAACTGATGTCATTCAAGAGAATGTATTTAAAATGTGTTCTCTGGTGATCTAAATCATACAAACATATAAAGATGAGTTTCCCTGCTGTACTAGCCGACACTGCATGCAGATACTTCTCCATACATCACAGCTGCAGCTGCACCGAGAGATGTGAGTGCGTTTCAACCTTGTATCATGAGATAGTTACGCTGTAATGAGTCATCTTCCCCCCTCTGCCCCGTCAGATACGACATCAAAGCTCTGATCGGTCGTGGAAGCTTCAGCCGCGTCGTGCGAGTGGAGCACAGGGCGACTCGCCAGCCGTTCGCCATTAAAATGATGGAGCTGGAGGCCCCAGAGGGTCGTGAGGTGTGTGCCTCGGAGCTGGCGGTGCTGCAGCGGGTGAGCCACACTAATATGATTCAGCTGATCGAGGTGTTTCAGTTTCCGCAGCGGGTTTACATGGTGCTGGAGCTGGCGACAGGCGGGGAGCTGCTAGACCGCGTCGTCAGCAGGGGCCACTTCACCGAGCGGGACGCCACCCAGGCCTTGCGGATGGTGCTGGCTGGGGTGCGATACCTGCACAATCTGGGCGTCACCCACAGAGATCTGAAGCCTGAGAATCTTCTGTACTACCACCCCGGAGCTGACTCCCGGCTGCTCATCACTGACTTCGGACTGGCTACTTTTGGCGGCACAGGGCCGGAGCTTATTGACAACAACACAACCGACGAGGGAGATCGGACCGGCACGGAGCGCTCGTGGTCCCTGAGGACCACTTGTGGAACACCAGAGTACTTGGCCCCTGAGGTGTTGTTGAGGAGACCCTATTCCTGTGCAGTGGACATGTGGGCCCTGGGGGTGATCACCTACATCGTGCTGAGTGGATCTATGCCGTTTGAGGACGACAGTCGCACACGACTCTATAGATCCATACTGAGAGGAAAATACAGCTTCCACGGAGATGTAAGTTTATTATGATTTACATACAGTAACAAACAGAAGCAAAAATAACGTTGTCATCATCATTTTGATTTGGAAACAAGCACATGTGATAATTCTACAGCCAAAATTAAAGGACTCTATATATGTTTCAAGTCACAGTGATGTACGGACACGAGGGGCGAGCTTTATATAGTTTCTATAGAAAGTGACACAAATACCCTGAGCAGCTTTGGATTTCATTGTGTGGTTTATCTGACCTGGGATCTGCAAAAGTTGTTCAGTCTTTCACTGTTGTGTTGGAGCTTCATCCCTGCATTTATGGTCAGTATCAGTATTGGGACTTTTCCACACAAAGAGCTTCACAATACTTCATTCACACATTCACACAAAGCATCTATGTGCATCACTTTCTCTATATCACACATCACTCATACACTGCCAGCACAGCCTTCAGGCACCTGGGATCAAACCTCCGACTCTTGAGTTATAGGATGACCTCCGGTTAGTGGATGATCCGCTCTACCTCCTGAGCCACAGCTTCCCCTATAGAAGCTTTCAGGTTTGGTGAAGGCCTGTGCTGAGAAATAGAGAAAGTAAGTAGCCAGCTCAATAACTGAACCACAGCTCATGCAGCCCGACAGATGCTGTTTTTCTGAAATATTCCCTCACCGAAAGCCAGAAGTTGTCATTCTCCTAATGCTCATGGACCCTTCGCATTATGTTGAATTGACTTCTAGTGAAGCAAGAAGTTGTATTTCAGCTCTGCTCGGCTGAAAGAGAATGAGGAGATTGACAGTCCTATGACATACTTCCACAGTATTCCCAGCTCTCAGCTGTCTCGCAAGTCAAAATGGAAACTTATTTTTTGGTTTGTTTTGTGGATGCAAACCAGAACCTGAGGTAGAGACACAAGAGTTTAGCCTCGAAAGTCGGTCGCATTGTTAGGACATGTGAAGGTTGAGCCAGTGAATGAAACTATTTCTGCTTCCAGCATCTGCTTCCAAAATAAACTAAAAGTCCTATCTGCCACTTCCATTTTGACATACAGCATTTCCCCACAATGCAATCTGATTATGTTGAATCACACGCTGCACACGAGTGATTCACACCTTAACCATTACGGTATTACAACGCACAGAAACTCTAACCTTGCCTGGTATAAATAGAATTCAACGAGGTGTGATAGCATCACAACTTCCCGCTCTATGAAAACGCTTTGACTCAGGGGGTAAACAGACCCTGCACGTTTTTTTTTAGTTTTAACCCCTTTTCCTCCGTCACATGACTTACCTGGGTATTGTTGACTGCTTCAGTGTTGACTTTGTTCTTTCACACTGATTTCACCGAAGGCTGGATTATTCACTGGGCTTTAATCCTGCACGGCGCGATTCTCAGGGATGCAGTTTGACATTTTAGTTTGGCATACAAGAGGCTCCCTTACATCGGCCCTGGACCATTATCCCTGTGTTTACCGCTGCACTGACCACCATCTGAACAATGGTGCAAAAATCCGTCCAGAGTTAATGCGTGGGCTTGTTTCACGTTTTTCACGGTGGCTTTTTTCGACACAGCTCGCCGGCCACACTGGTGGAGAGAAATCCTGTGGAACAAATACACTTACGCTCACATGTAGAGTCTCAGACGCCTCAGTGAGATGCGGTAAAGACATCAATGTGTAAATTCTAACTGTATGGTGACAATATGAAGACATCATACATGGCTGAGTAGAGGTCCAGAGCTTGGTGGATCAGCCATCAATCACATTATTGCGTTGACAAGACACTTATTCTCTGTCATTCACAAGCCTCCGTGCTCTCAAGTAGACTGACAGCTACACACACACACACACTGTGATAATAATGTTGTAATGTCTGAGAAAGGCTCACAAGTATCCATAAAGTACCACAAGTGTTCTCCGTGTCATCCTGAAGGGTGCTTCTCTTTGGGACGAGAACATTTACAACGGCCTGAGCAATTCCCATCACATATTAAACTTGACTTGAAGAGTTTCATCTGAAATGAGCCGTCCAACAGTGGAACAACCTGACACAGAGATGTGCAAACTGCTCACAGTGGCGTTCATAGAATTTGATCGGGATCCTTGGTGCTTTAAAGAAGCAGCTCCCCAACATAAAGTTCTGTCAGCATCGTAAACACATCTTTTCTGTTTTAAATTACAATAAAATATACAAATAGTATTGAAAGGATTTGATGTCAATTCAATGCAAACAGAACCTTTTTTTTTTTAAACTGATATTGTAGAAGAGAATTCAATCTCTGATTATAATAATTTATATTTCTGTATAAACTGTATTATAATAATGGACATAGACTCCAGCAGGAGTGCCTGAAACCTCAATTTCAATCTTGACCAGCAGAGGGCTGATCTTCTGAAGTCTATGAGGAAATACTTGAAGGAGCTTATGTTCTCAATCTGTTGTATCTGCGTGTCTCATCTCCTTCTTGCAGAAAAGAGTTCTAGCATGATGCTTTGATTTGTCACGGCCACACTCATGCACATGACCGTGCACATTGGCCAACAGAGGCATTATATTTTAACAATGAGTCCTCACCCTGTTCAGTATGTCACACCACAAACTGCAGCATCGCTGTGCTCAGTGTTGATTTATTACCCACACAGGAAGCATGACATTGCATTTGGTGCAGAGAGCAGGACAGTTGACTTAAATGGGAGACAACTGTGACCGCACCTTTAACCTGCTGCTGGATTCAAACCCACTGCGCTAACCACTGGGCCACCGTGCTGCCAAATAACACACAGGCTATTGTTTGGTGACAGTGCACATTTTGCTCCTGCATAATGTCTTTCTTTTCACTGTGTGGTTAAATGTGAGTCTCTGGGACGCGTGGGTTCGATGGTCATTAACATAGAACATCATTGTGAGAAATGAAATATTCAATGAAGCAGTGTAGAGAAAATGGGGATTAACTTCAGGTACCAACTTTTTTCCAGGTGGACAAATAGAGATTTGGAAAGTTACTCTTCTTCTTTCTCACATGCAAATTAATTCACAAGGGCTGCCATTACAAACGGTCTTTTCAAAAGAATCAGTGACCTCTTGTGCTCGTGGAGACAGAGCAGGGACGTGCAGGGACGGAGGACTTGTCTTTCTATACTTTTGAGGGACAATTCTCTAAAACCACAGTGAGGACATTTTGATATTATGAGAACATTTTGATCTTGTGAGGACATTTCAGCACAATGGCACAAGTTCCTTCTGAAGGTATTTTGCACTTCGACAAGTACATAGGCTACATATAAATGTGTGCGTGTATATATTTACAGGTGCATACAAACACATACATACACCCACACACTTGCCTATGCATATACACACATACATCAACACATACAGTTATAGGGTTAAGTGTTGGGGCTAAGCATTTAGTTGTGATGGTTAAGACTAGAGACTAGGGAATGCCTGAGGTCAATGAGTGTCCTCACATCTATAGAAAGGTGTGTGAGTGTGTAGGGGGGTGGTGTAGCATCACTCACAAATGCAAACAGCCACTGGCACCTGCCTACGAAATGGGTCCCTCTGTCCCCGGTATGTTCCGCCCCTTGCAACACACACACACACACACACATGCATACAGGTGGAACAGCCCTCGGCCTGAAGACCTGTGGTGCAGAATCACACTGAGGTGTTCACTCAACAGTGGGGGTGGGGGAGGGAAGGGGGTTGCAGGAAAAGAAGGGAGGGGGAGAAATGGGTGTAGCCTTGGGGGATTTTGGCACCTTATCACTCACCTCATCACGGCTGCATGTAGGACAGAGCGTTTCCCTCGCACAGAATCAGGGCATCGCATCTGGTGTGTGAGCCGAATTCAAAGAGTGTGTGTGTGTGTCTGTGTGTGTGTGTGTGTGTACGTGTGTGTGTGTGTTGTGGCACACTCCTGCATGTAAAGCACATATCCTCGCGTTAGCTTGGACCAGGCTGCGGCCTGCTAACCTCCTCCTCCTGCATTCTGCTGCTGTGTTTATTGAAGCCACTCTTTTCCTGACCCAACCCAAACATCTGCATCTCTGAGCAGCAGTGCAACCTGGGTAACAGTAAGCCCAGTCTGCCCCCTAGTGAGCGCCACATGAAACAAAACCCAGCCTCCACTTGTCCACAGTGTATTGTACATGACAGCCCAATCTCGCCTGCATCCGGCTATCGATATTTTCATTACTGCCGACATGGCTGCGACTTTCACCTGAATTAGCAACAGGCCACCTTCCCCCATTTGGACTCATTATGATGAGGCATATTTAAACTTGGCTTTTCTCACTCAGGAAATAAACTGTGGAAGGAAGCAGAGAGGCGGAGGCTCTTTGTGTGGAGCGGTTCATTACTCAGGAGTGCATTATCCTTCGTGATCATGTTAATCCGACCTTCTAGCGTTTTCTTCATTTGCTGCAATTACGGCTTTGTCAGGTAAAGATGTAACGCGCCGCAAACAGAGTCGGCGGAGCTTCTCATTCACTCTAACAAGATGTTGCTCAATAAGCCGAGCCCTGTAGGTTTTCCTGCCATATCTGCACTGCACTTGTCTCCCCTCTCTCCCTCCTTTCAGCTCTCTGCTCAACAGTGATGTATAACTCCCCCTCCCTCCAAACACAATAAAGCCTTTATGTATTTTGACGTGAAAAATGTTGGAAGTAAGAAAGGGGGATAAACTTCTTGCAGGTGGCTTTGCTCCAGGAGGACAACAAAGCTAAATCTCGTCTTCTTTATGTGTACCTTGTTGATGTCAGGAGGAACTTTTGCTAGTGTCTCAGCTGTGCCCTCTCAGATATTTCCCTGCATCATTCTTGTCATCATTCTCGTGCATAGCCAGGATGCAACGAGCTAACCACGGCTGCTATCAGATGTGTGTTTCGTGGCATGGTGATAAGGCGTCTTGCCAAATCAACACCAGCAGGATGAAGAGAAAAGTCAGACTTGTTAGTCGAGGGAGCTCAATCAAACACTTTCTCTCATTCCAGGAGAAACCAAGTGTCACTCCGCCTGCTTCTCAGGTGTGAAATAACAACACAGCGAGAAGAAAGCCTGAGCAAGAAGCATTTTTATGGCTCGTTCGGCAGGCGGCTCAGCGTCTGGCGCCGCTCACTCTCCTCTCCAGTCAATGCGCTGTGAGAATGAGCGAGACCCTGCTTCTTTGAATTCCTCTCACTGGCAACAGTCTCGCGATTGTCAATTTCATGCTTGATTAATTGTCATTACTTGTCGAGAGACAAAAAAAAAAAGGGAGAGAGAAATGCATTTCAGGATTAAAATGGAGAGCGAGAGCTCCCTAAAGACTGAGATGTAGTCCGAGCAGGGTTGAGCAGGGAAAGAGAGAATTCTGCAGATTTCACTGTATTTAGCTTCTATTCTCACCAGCCAGACATTGTATAGAAGAACCTGAAGTTATTGTTGCAAATATTCTTCCATCTTAGGACAAATAAATACGATAGAAGTGACTGTGAATCTCTAAATAATTACCTGACTTCATTCAAACCAACCATGAGGAGAAAGGAAGCAACCAGATGATAACTCAGATTAATCTAATGTCTATATCAGTAATATATTATTTAAAATAAGATGACAAAGAACCAAAGGCGTGATGAATAATTTAATGATTCTCTGCCATGATAAGGATTGTCGTTTCACATCTCCCAGTGGGAAGAAGCTTTGGTCGTAACTTGAACCATCACTTGCAAAGAGCTAAATATCCCTCTGAGCTTCTTCTGTGGTGCTTTTATTGTGAAGCTAACGCTGAATAAAGCGAAATCCAAACGTGCCCAAATCCCACACACACTGCAGGGCTGTGCGACCTCCCAGGCTTCGCATTCATTCAGCCAAGACTGCAGCTTCACTTTGTCCAGTGACATTTAGCTTTCCTTTGAGTTTAGTTCTGCTTGTTAGGCCTGCAGAGCACAGGGATCATAGATTTATTTCTTTTTTTTATGAATGAAGTCATGCGTCCGACTTTGAAGAGGCTTTGAATCTGTGCAGGCTTCTTGTCTCGATACCGAGCAGCAACTTTTTAAAGGAGTTTCCCAGAGTGTCTATGTGTTGGCTGAGTCGGCGTCCTTTGGGGCGAGAGCTTTTAATTCCACCCTGATGGCAATTACTCTGCGCTGCTTCTTCTTCTCCACAGCCTTGGCCCTCAGTGTCCAACCTGGCAAAGGACTTCATCCAGCGCCTGCTGGCGTTGGACTCGGCCACCCGCCTGACCGCTGACCAGGCCATCTGTCACTCTTGGGTGGTCACCATGGCAGCCAGCTCCTCCACGAGGAACCTCCATCGATCCATTTCCCAGAACCTCCGGCAACGAGCTTCACGTAGCTCCTCCCGGTGCCCGAGCAGCACCACGAGCTCCTGTGATGTCGGCTGCCCGGGAAAGTGAACAGGAGCAGCGTCAGGGCCGAGCATCTGCACTGATTCAGCCTCAGAGAGCCGTACAACATCTGGCCAGGGAGCATCAGCGCCATCCGACGAAAGCATCAGATTCATGGGAAGGCTGACGAAGGGATGGGACCAGCTGCCCCAGCTCGGTGTGTTCGGCCATCACAAATCTCAGAGCTCCAGATAGGGAGCCAAAGTGCCTGGGACAGGTGTTAAGACAAAAAAAGTGTCTCTCTCTTCTGTGGACTTCAACCAGGCTTCTCTAATAACCCGGGTTCCCCTATAGGCTCAGCTCCATCTTCCATTGTGGTGGAGTTAAGCTGATGGTGATTATCCTTCAGTTGTGAGAGCCAGGCTTGTTCTGAGACATCGCTGTCCACCTCCACAAGGTCTCTAGCCCCTGGTTATTCACACAGCTCAGACTAATGGGCCCAGGGTCTCATCTGGGCCATTATGAGTGACCACAATATACTCTCCTGTGAAGATGTCCATTCCAGAAGATGAGAAATTCATCATTTGAGGAATGGGAGCTAACATTAGCAAAGGATTGTGGAAGAAAGAAGAGAAAAGAAACCCTGTGTCTTCCTCTCTGATCTTTTTCCATTTGTGATAATAGAATTTGAATCCCCACCACCAAACAGCAGGAAGACACAAATGACACAAAAAGCAAATACGCCCTATAGTCTTAACTTCTGTTGCCAGTCCTCCTACATCACAGCTACCCTGAAAGAACAATCCAGATATTTGGTAACAGGCGTCTATCGGCTCTCCCCCAAAACCTTATGTGAGCTGTAAACAACAGCATCCTCCAAATAAACCTTTTCTTTCCAGTGACAACTTTTAAATTAAAATGGTAATAAAAGTATGCAGCACAAAGGGGACCTGATAGTTCATTAAAATGTAAGTGAGATGCATTACCAGCGAGGTTTAATCTTGTTTAGTAATATCACATATAATAATAATATAGTGGATTGTTCCCATTTTAGTTTGAATCCTTCATGATTAATGTGTTTGGTTAGGTCGTGTGTGTTGGAGCTGGAGCTGCACAGATGGACTAAAAATAAAAAAGACCTTTTGGAACCTGGAACTCAAACATGCCAAATTTACTTCTGCTTTTCATATGAATAATTTAATTTAATGTTCTGTGCAATCAAGAATCTAAAACAATGTCTCCTTGAGATAAAACACAGTCTTGTCCATTTTTTGTTGCCTCGTGCTTCTCTAACATCCATTATAGGCCATTGTTGTTGTAGGGCAGCTACTGTCAATGATATTAGTAGTAGAAGTACACGAAGTATATCAGTATAACATGACTGACCTTGAAGAACACTACTTTCTCTCTACATCTGCATCATCTGTTTTGGTTTGGTTCCTACCTCACGGATCCGACAATTCTTTATTCAGTGCATCACTAAATTTGGATTATGTCGTTGGGAGGAGGCTGATGCATTGTTCCTTCAGCAGGGAGCATCGTAGAGTTGTTAACGTCTCTCAATTGCTGCCCATAGCAGTGACGTGGGATCAATGTCACTTTGCGAATAAGTGCGGGTGTGTTTTGGAAGCGAGCAGAACAGAGAAAGTAGGATGTTAGTGGGCAATGAGGTAATCTCCTTAACTTGCTGCAGCAAACAGTGCCTGCTCCTCCTTTATGCTTTGGTGAGTGTGGTGTGTTTTCTTTAAGATGAGCTGCAGTAACTCCTCCACGCAGAATAATATGACCTCATGTGCCCGCTGGAAAACGTTCTATTTGTTTCCTGAATTGTTTGCACTGTGTGCGACGCAACCGACTCCATATCTGGTATCATCAAATGGTGTTTGACTGCACGGTCGAGGCAGAGGCGATTTGTTATGCATTTTTATTTTAAAATCTGTCTGCAAACAAAAAATTCCACTCAAGGGCTGATAAAGAAATGTGAATTGAATTAAACCAAATTGAAGTCAGCAGTAATGGAAATGGTCTTTTTTTTTCTCCTCTGCTCCCAAACTATTATGGTTCCATTCTCAGCGCCTTTATCTTTCAATGGGGAATAACCGACCAGCTGTCGCTTCCATGCTTTGTCCATCTCATTTCAACACACTGGCTAATTCCATTGTCTCGTGCAGTTGCTATGGGTTTAGAGAGAAACTGGCTCGATCTCAAGGAAATCCCCTGCATGTTTACTCTCCATCTTTATAGCGTCCTGCACATATTCCTATTGTTTAAGTCCATGATGCTGTGTGATCATTCGACAATTTGGCCCTGGGAAGCAGTCCTCTGTGCGATAAGCTGCTGGATGTAAATCAATCAGCAATTAAATGTGCATCAGCTCTCTTCCACCTTCTGCAGCAGGGCTGGATATCACTGCAGACGTTCAAATGTTCTGCTCCTGCAAGAAGGAAACTCCAGATTCGCTCCAGCGGGGATTTTAAGCCAGAAACGTGTCCTCAAAACTAATTTAGCCGGTGTGAAGCCGGGTCAATATCTTTCCGCACAGGCTTTAGTCTCATACCGTGGTCAGCAAGGCCAAACAATCGAGAAAAGCCGAGCGGAGCAAAGATTGCAAGCGATATAGCGTTTGATCTCTAACACCAGCCCCGCGCTGTACAAGGGGAAGTATGACAGAAAAGTGTCTTTTTCTTTGCCTCGGCTTCTCTCAGCAGAAAACCAAGGACTTATTCTCTTTATCTATGGCCTTACTTGAGGAGATCATTTGCTGCTCAGGACCCTGAGACATAAGCCGGCAGATCCACTTGTGGCTGCTGTGAGGAAGAGGATAACAGGGGGTGGGGGAGTGGTGGTGATGGTGGGGGAGTCCTCCAAGCTCATGTCCTGCACAGGAACCATCTGGTCCACTCACCAGGGGGAGGACGCCCACTTTCCCGCTCGTGTTTGTCTGAATCTTTTACGGTGAGTACCTCTGATTTCGAATGTGTGGACTAAACACCCAGTGGATCAAATATCAGGCTCCTCTGTGAGCTGGAGATTATTTACCTTAAACAACAATTACAACTGCTCTCCACCTTCATGATTTGAAAGGAAAGAATGGTTCACACTTTCACTCTGTAAATTGCTTTCTTTCTTTTTTCTCCACCTTTCTCCAGATGAACCTGCTATTTGCTGGTGTCCCCGTTATTATGCTGTGGGTCCGACGCCTCAGGAACACGAGGTGGGTCAATACTTTTCTCATTGAGGATGCAATAAAAGTAAACTGTCTCATTATTCTTACCACTCACAAATTCTCATTTAGATTGTACCCTGGATCCCACCAGTTGTTTTCCACTCAAAATTGGCTCTCGTCATCTCCGCGGGGCTCAGGGCTGTTTTTTAAATGCAGCAGAGATTCAGAAGCGACGGGACAGCTGGTGGCACATTTCGAGCATCGGTGTGGACAAATTGTTATCTAGAATATTTGTTGCCCTTGTGAGGGTCCAGTAAATATGCTACATTCACACTATACATTCAAATAACATCTTCCTAGCGTCCCTGATTTTCACCAGCAGCACGTGAAGGAATAGTCGCATGAGAAATTCAAGATTAAACTTTATTACACACGAAAGGGAAAGACTGGAAAACCATCATAAGTCTCTTTTAAAGATGCACATGACAGGAGACTCCGTGTGATTGTGAAGATTTCATATCGCTCGGTGGCAACGCGGCTGAGCGGTTTCTGTAACTTCAGTGTCTCCTGCATGTGAAGTTGGTGTGTGTTTGGGTGTGTGTAGATGTCCAGTGTGGCTGTTTGGCCTCGACTGCACGATTCACATCACATGCTGCCTTCAAATGGAATTATTTGTGAGGTTGTATTTTTTGATATGCAAAGTGCGTGACTTTGCACAAGGTGTGTGTAGTTTTCCAGTTTCAGCAGAGAGAACACAACTGTTGCTAAGTGACTGACAATGGACAACGACGACGGATGATTTTATTCATTGATTTATTGAATTCATCTAAATCTCAAGCGTGAGGAACAAAAATCATGAGGCTTCCAAACCAAACTGCAACATGCAGGGAAATCTTTACCTCTGTGATGCGGTGCTTTCATGCAGTGGGAAAATACAGCTTTTTGTTGCACCTACAGACCATTCAGATCACGGATGCCAAAGTCAAGGGGTTGGGAACTGTGGAGAGAGCGTCTGGCTGCGGGGCCACACTGTTTCTGGTGTTACTCAGGAGGTGAGTGGCCTCGGAAACTCTCTCTGCCTTCTTCTTTGAAGGGATCACTGTTAATGCAACCCTGTGTGCTGTTTGGGACCATAAAGAAGTTTCTCTATTGTTCGGTTCCCTTCCTTTGGCGCAGTGGTGCTTATTGAGAGATCTTTGTTTGACGGACCAATCTGTATTTCATTTAAATGACATAATAATTGTATGATTTAAAGTGGAAAATAAGTGAGGGAGAAAAGAAAGAACTAACAATGGAGAGTTGTTTTTTGTTTTCTGTATTTGACGAAATGCTTTTTGACAATAATGACAATAATAAAACTGTTGGGGATTTTATTCATACTCTGCAACTATAATTATAACTAATTATATATTATAACTAATAAAAGGTAGTTGTGATGATGCTAAAATGAGAAAATCTTTACAAAAAAATAAAACCCTGCTTGTAACACGTATGTTGAAGACCATGTTTAAATGTTGTGTGGAACATATGTTGCCATGTTGTCCCAACATAGATATACAGTATGTTGTCATTCAGTAACACCATATCATTTTTAGGGCGAGGGCTTATATAAGGACTTTACCTGGTTTAAGAATTGTCCAGAAGTGGGCCAGCACATATGGGAACATTGTGACACAGCCAGGGAGCTGCTGAACAGAGGCTGTCCTGTTGGCTGCCTGGAGGACCCCAGAGGGGCCACTGACCGTCTGAGGAACCTAGAGATCACCTTCCATCCTGAAGAGCAAACACACTGACGACGGCAGAGGACGGGTCAGTGTTCGGCTGCACCTCCGGTCACGTGGGTGTCATGTCAACATTATGAGAAAGAAAAGTTGTTCTTATTTAAATTGTTCTGAGAAGCTGTCGTCATTTTTCATCCTTGTTTCATTCCGCTCACAGAGATCTGGAGAAACTCAAGCACAAATACTTGGAGAAGTACATGGAGAACTTTCAGGTCACAGACTTCACCAAAGTCTTGCTTTTGCAAATGAGGTCATGATTCTAAAAAATCTTTAACTACGAAGCACAAAAGAAATTCTGGTCACAGAATATGTATTTTTATAGATTTACCTTCTCACACAATGCTGCACATGTTATTTCAAACAACATAATAATCTTATTTGCTGTGCTCTGTGCTTTAAGGGAAGTACAGGTGTGTGGAGGATTAGATCTGTACTACCTGATGGACCTGTCCTTCTCCATGGAGGACGATCTGATCACTGAAGCTGGGCTCTGACCTCATGGACGAGATGATGAATATCAGCCGAGACTTCTGAATGGGCCTGATTTCATTCTCATTCTCACCTGAAATGTAGGCCAACATACTTTCTTCTTAACTTTTCATACCTCTGTTCTACTTTTTATGGAATACCCTCGTGTCACATTCACACAGTCACACTCCTGAGAGCTGCCCCGTACACTCATAATCTTACTATTGGCCGCTGAGCAGCACCACTGGAGCGATTGGGGATTAAGTGCTTTGCTCAAGGACAACTGGTAACTGCTGAAAGAAGAGAGAGCGTTCGTTATTCACTTTCCACCCTTCAGCCACAAAATCACTTACCAAAACTTGCCGCTCCTCCTCACTCCCCTCGATTCATCCAGTCTCAGGTTTTGGTGCGTTTGTGGATAAGACAGTGATGTCGTACATTAGCACCACGAAGGAATCCCTGTACGAGGGCCGAGCCGTGGCCTTCCGCCCCTAATTTCACCTACTGCCACATTCTGAGCCTCGTCGCTGAGCTTGTGGTGGAGCGGTGGTTCTCCTGTGACCTGCATTTCCCCGACAGTGGGGCTGGATGCCCTGATGCAAGCCGCTGAGTGCGAGGAAATGTGAGGAAGCCCAGCGGGGTGCAGGGCTGCAGTACGCAGATTGTTGTTCTTGTTCGGGTGGGCGATGTGAGGAGGAAGCAGAGAGACTGCAGACAAGAGATGAGAGGGACATTTCACAACGCTAAGCTTCCTATGGGAAACTACACCGTGTCCATTTTGTATTTCAAAATCATTATAAAGGAAAATGTAATATTAATAATTCCATAATGTGAGGTTTTATTTTAAAGAGCATGAATTTGATTACATACTGAAGCAGGAAGGTCTTTCTTTCCAAAGGCCGATCAGAATCACTTATGAAGGTGCTCCATTTACTGCAAATTGGCACTTTATTGACCGTGTGATGTTCTTCACTTGCAGGAGCGGGTCGGCTGCAGGAATGTGACTCGTCTGCCGGTGCCTTCTACCAAAGCTGGCTTCTGTTTGGCTGGAAAGATGGAAAGTGTCATCCGCAAGTTCCCAGGTTCTGCATTGAGTGAAACCTCATTCAGCAGCGTACTTTAACACTTAATCAAATGGTTGTGTTTGCTAAGTGAAAGCAGCCGTTCGGTGGCGATAAACACAAAAAAAATCATCAGGACTATTTTTGTTTTACGGCAGACTAGAGTTTAATTTCTCTTATTCTACAGCCAATAAAATACGTGTATTACTCTTAGTACCCTGTGGGTACTTTTCTATAAAACAGTTTAGAAACAAAGTTACACTAGAATGATAGAGAGCATTTACGACAAGGCCCAATAGTCCCCTTTTAATTAAGCTGCACCAAATTGCAAACACTCATCGATATCAGTCCTCTAAATATGCTTCATTTTACGTCCATCATGAATTATTCCCCAGTAAATTGGTGAAAATGTTGAAAAACACCTAAATCCTATTATTTCTTGTAAGAAAGTTCTGTGGAAATCAGTTCAGTAGTTTTTTTGTGTTGTCCTGTTGATAATCAAACAAACACACACACAGAGGTAACAGCATAACCTGTGTGGAGGTAAATATCATGTGTGTGTGTGTGTGCACGCTGTCTGTTGTATGCTATGGATGGCCACGGTCCCAAGGAGTGTACGATGTTTATCCTATGGACCAGATATTGCTGCACGTGTCAAATTGATTCCCGTCTGCAAACGTCGCGGTGGAATCGAGGTCCAGGCAGCGGCAGACAGGAGTCAAAGACAGTGATTTAAAGGTCAGAATCAGCAGCACAGTTCCCTGGGCAAAGAAGATGCTGACAGAAACACCCTGATGGGAAACAGCTGGAGTGTTTGTGTTGTAATCCAAACCAACGCTTTCATCTCTTAATCTCACTGTGTCTGTGTGTGTGAGTGTGTTTGAACATCCAACTGAGTCTATTTACGAGTATTTCTTTGTCCCTGCAATGTAAACATCCATATCACCCTCTGATGAAGTTGATACGAGTGTTATGTGTCTTGACCTCATTGCAGTCTAGGCCACTGACAGGTGCAGTGAATATAGATACATTATTAATCTATTTTTGTCTGAGAAATGGCCACCCCAGGCTGAAAATGGATGTGCAAGATGCGTGCATCACTCCTCGCTGAATGGTACTTTATTTATCTATTTGGAGGAAATGGAAAGTCTGTCAGGGCGAGTGAATGAAATGAGTGATGGAGGGAATTGTTAGATGGGAGGACAGCGATAGAGGGGGAGCGTGCTTAGCTACTGATTACACATATTTATTCTGGCTTGAGTGTTATGCATCGTGTTTTGCCTCTGCCCCGACTCCCACTCTGTCAGGACTATCCTTGGGTGACTCACGTCGTGGAAACATTGAGACAGAAGAACATCCAGATCATCGTCTCTGTCGCTGAAAATGTCTCCCGCTAGTACGAGGTACATCGGAGGCCATCTCCGTTCATTCATTATTCATCATTGTGTTTCATTTGTGTTTCTTTTATGCATGTATACATTGCGCTGTATGCTGAGTTGTTTTTCAGTCACTGTGGTGACACATCAGTAATAAACCCATAGCAATTTCATAGCAGTGAATAGTAAGGGTTTCACGTTATAGCCACTCATGTGGAGCTTTTCCCTGAGACGTCTGGTAAATACACAAACCTCTCCATGAAAGCCAAGGTTAAGGCTGCTGCTATTCTGTACTTTTATTACTCTCAAAGGACACAAACTAAAGGCACAATACTTTTACTTTATTAGGGCTGAATAATTCCTCACAATTACTGGGTTAGGAGTAAATACAGCATTTGTTTGGAACTATTTTAGCAAAGGATTATTTTTGCATGTGCTGCATAGCATTGCATAATATAATATAATATTTTTAAAAATCATAGTTTAATGAGAAAAAAGTCAGAATATACTATGAGATTAAAATCGCATTTTCCCAAAATACGGGGTTGGAACGCCACAACTCCTACAACATCCTGCGGATGATAGTCTATGTGTACGATGTAAGTGAGGCAGAAACTCTCTTCTTACAAAAGTCATTAGTCACGTGTGTGTAGGCTGCGGACATCATTTCATCCTTAAAAGGTTCACCTCTACACTTCACACTGTATGGACTGCTGGCCGAGGAGGCAGGAGGTGCTCCTGCATCTCCAGAGGTGACGAGGTGGGAATCTGTGCAGCTCTCTGTGTGGTAAATTGTAAGTGCTGCTGTAACCATGAGGCCTTTCGCAGTGGAAGCGATAGTAATGCTAATTATGATTACCTCATTAGTCGAGCATTATAAGTGAGCTCGGGGAATTCTTACCTCCCCTCTAGGTGAGCTTTAATGTAAGCATTACAGCCCCCCTGTGCGTGACTGCTTCACAAAGGCCGTCCCATGTTATTATTAAACCCCAAGGCTATAGTGAAGAGGTTGAGGTCCTGCTGAGCCCCATATACGAGTGCTCATGTCAAAAGGACGTGGTCCCACACAGCCCTTTCAAGTAGCCATGGCAACGGCACTGTGGAGTGCGGCGCATGCAGGTAGGTGAAGCATCACGGCATCGATAACGAGCCTGATTTCAAGTCATTCAAGGTGGACGCAACGACAGAGGTCTGTTTCTCTGCTGCGGATGTAAAGAGGGGAGAG
This sequence comes from Paralichthys olivaceus, assembly GCF_024713975.1. NCBI lineage: Eukaryota > Metazoa > Chordata > Actinopteri > Pleuronectiformes > Paralichthyidae > Paralichthys > Paralichthys olivaceus. The sequence continues at coordinate 20,119,101 of NC_091109.1, forward strand.
TGGGGATGCAATAACACTTCCTATGTGCAGTTGTGTGAATGCAGAGATTTCAGCTGTGATCAATACCAAGGACCGCAGAGAGGAGGTAACACACTGTTCGGTATGTGTCACATGTTCCAAGAGGTGCTCATATCTCATGTCCTCTATCATGTCCTGCTGCCAGGGAACAACAAGTGTGTCTGCAGAATGTGTAAGTGTCTCCCAGCATTCAGTGGTCAAGCCTGCAAGTGTCTCCCTCAGCCTGGATCTTGTCTGTCTCAGGGCGGACAGATTTGTGCAGGAGGGAATTGTAACTGTGGCACCGTCATGTGTCGTGACGACCGCTTCCAGGCCCAAGCTTTGAGCCCCCGGCCCCAACGTCAATTAAGAGGTATGCTCCAAACTGAATTAGAAGGGAAGAGGAATGAGAGGATGAAGGGTGATGAATGGATGATGAAGAGATGTGGATGAGTATATGTTGCCTTGATAGGTGATTAGAGGTGTGGTTGAAGCCACAAGGTAACTTAACTAGTTCATTTTGAAAGCGTATCCCTCAAAACATACGCTTTTCTATTAGGAGCTCAACATTTTGTATTTACTGGATCCTGACTTCTCTGTCCTCATTGACTTCCTTATACTGTTTCCACGCTGATGCTTCTTTTCCACAGAGCATGCATCATGTGCAGGGCCTTCTCACGAGGCTTGAATCCAAAGGAGTGTGAGACGAGGTGTGCACACCTGAGCCTCACTCTGGTGGGTCTGGCTGGTGTCTTAGCAACAGTTACCTCCTCCTCAGGCCCTCGTATGGAGGTGGACGGCTGCAGAGTGCACTTCCTGCTGAGACCTGGACAAAAAGACGACTCCAACCGTGCTCATGTAGCTCACGAAGGAGAGTCTCTTGATTTTTCATGACTGCACCAGTACATCGACAACAAAAGAGCAATTCAGTAACTTGTGTCAGTTAAAGCGGCTCTAGGGGGGTTTTCTTTATTGCGACAAATTCTTCTTCTATATTTCATGATACTTAAACACAAAGTGCGGCTTAAGCAGAGAAACTTGTCTGTGAGATTAAATTCCTTAAATGTTCTCTTTTTGCATGCGGCCCCCTCTACACCCACACAAATTGACAACGTAGTTTATCATGTGCTGCGCTCTAATATTACTTTAAGTGGTCTGTGTATTGTAATCCACTTAGTGCTGCTCGCGCCGAAACACATTTTTGTAATCAATCTCGACAGTGTGTTTCTGATGAAGAGCTATGGCTTCCCCGTGTCTCTCAAGAATGCCCATCAGGTCCAGACGTGATGATGATTACCGCAGTGCTATCAGCCTCCGTCGTGGTGCTGCTGGGTGTGGCTGTGTTGCTGCTATGGAAACTGCTCACCAGCATCAATGATCGCGGGGAGTTTGCCCGCTTCAAGAAAGACGCTGGAGCAGAGATGCTGGAAACAGGGTGAGACCTGTCCAAACACATCCTCCTCTCGTGTCTGTCAGTCAGACGGCTGTGTAGTAAAACACAGGAATTTGTCTCTGTGACACTGGTGCAGGGACATTTTGACAAGGAGCACGGTGAAACAAGAGCGGACTGTAAACATGGCACAGAGGCAACAGCAGAAAAGAAGTGAGAGCAGAGGATTACATGTTTGCTAAATCATATGCAAAGAAAATTAAAAAGTAATGCTTGATCTCTTCTGCCTTTGATTTACCAGCAATGTGGCTCTAAATAAGTATCTTAAAAACTGCCCAGATTAACGACACATTTCCGCTTTCATGCAGATGGACAACCCCAGCTATAAAAGAGCCGTCACGACAACTGTCAACCCCAAATACAAAGAACAGTGAGAGCCCCGATTGGGATTTGGATCCATGTCGTGTAGATCCATGTCGTGTAGCGCAAAGAGACAACAGCATCCTTCATCTCAGCTGTTGTCAGCAGTTGGTCCAACTTGTTTGGGGAGCGGGGGGGCTGGTTGTGGTGTTGATGTTTGGCTCGCTCCTTTTGATCTCAACCCCGGACCGCTGGGCTCCAACCATTCCCTCGAGCACTCACTGCACACAAACAAATTCAAACAGCAGCATCTCTCCATCATACACTACACTACACTTGTTCCCGTTAATGCTCCCACATTATTAAAATCCATGAAAGCTAATTGCACATAGTGTAATATACTGCAAGACGTATGCAAGGAAATTCTGCCGTACATGCTGACAATGTTGCGTTCGGCGGTGTCACTTGGGTCTCAGAAGGCAGGAGATGGTGAGGTGAGCATTCTGCACTGTTAACGCCAGCAGAGACGCGGGTCTTTACGTGGGTCTCCACTGCCCTCTAGATGAGACGAGAGGAAAGTGACACCCCGCTGGAAATGATGAGGCAACTTCCCATTCATTTACAATTCACCACAGTCATAGAATAGGCTATTTTTGACACCAGCATGAAAAGCAGACTGTTTTGTGCTATACCCTGAGACACCTGCGAATCCATCAAAGTGAGCACTGCAGGTTTTATATTGTGCAATATACTGTGCAACAAAAAAAAATCAGCAAGTGTATGTGCCAGCCACTTTGCCAGTGCACTGGGCTGAATCGTGTAAGCACAGAGAAACAATGGAACGCTCACATCCAAATGGAGATTAGGGTTTCTCCACTGCCTACAGATGGCTGCTGATGACCTTGCTGGGAGACTAGCAAAGCAATATTAATCATGGCGATGCCTCCTCCACTCCCAGTGTCCCAGGCACACACTGGGTGGTGTTAGTGGTGGTGGTGATGGTGGTGGGGGAGCAGCACCAGAGAAAATGACTCCATATGCTTCCACCATGCAGCATTCGCTTTCATCCGTGTCTGATCATGAGAAATGCACGCTGCAGAAAAATAAAAGCGTCAGAGGAGGCGGCAGAGGCTGTGCTGCGACAAGGCTCGTGGGAGGGGGACAGAGATGGGTGAGGAAGAAAAGGAGGAGAGGAGGGTGAGGGAGGGAGGGAGGGAGGGAGTGTGTCTGGAGGGGCGGAGGGAGTTGACCACCACTAGCCCTGGAGACAGTTACATAACACAGTAATGATTTTTGGAGAAGACACTGCAGCTGTTACATCACTTCACTGGTTGGTCTGTGAGTGGCATAAATAATCATAGATAAGTCTCATTTGAATTTGAATTTTTTTCTGTTTGAATGTATATATTTCTTTATCTATTTAGCCTTTGCTCCACTACTTTTAAATGTGTCATTGAAATACGGATATAGAGCTGTTTGCTTTACTTATTTTAAATGCAATATAATAATGATGATGATGATGATGAGTAGTAGTGGTAGTAGTAGTATCACTTTTTCTCAATGGCTTCCTATTTATTTAATTGGAAGTTTACTGCTCTTCTGTTTTTGAAACTGTAATAAAATGATTATGTATGTATTATTATTATTATTGTTGTTATTCAAATTTTTTGTCATTAATCATAGTAGTAGTACTAATACTAGTGGAAGTAGGAGCAGTCATGGAACCAATAGCAGTATTGTTATTGCTATAATTCACTCACATTTTCTCAATGACTTTCTGTTTATTTAAATGCGAGTATTTCTACATTTCTAGCCTTTGCTTATTTTATTGTGAATCCATGACACAAACACTGAACTGCAATTAAATTCTTCTCCTTCTTCTTTTCATCAATCGTAGTAGTAGTAGTAGTAGTAGTAGTAGTAGTGGAAGTAAAAATAGTCAGTGATTGATATTATTCACTCACAAGTATATTTATATTTGTAGCCTTTGCTTTTCTTAATGTTAATGCATATGATGATTATTCTTATTGTTGTTATTTAAAAGGATAATAATAATTAATAACAGTATGGTTATTACTGTTGTTATTAGTGATAGTAATGTGGTTATTATTATTATTATTATTATTATTATTATTATTATTATTATTATTCCTGGGTGGATGAGGGGGACCAATGAGCTCATCTCCTCCCGGAGCTCTCCACAGGTGATTGGTGGCTTCCACCGTCCAATCAGAATGGTCCTGCAGAGTGTCTTGTGGTCAGTTTGGTGTGTTTTTTGCCGAAGTGTCTAAGTTTTACCTTCCTCGTCAGGACGCGTCCTCCTCTTCCTCCTCTTCGGCTCCCGGGGACTCTCTCCGTCTCCAGCGCTCCGCTTCAACCAGCCGAGGAGGAAACGTTCATCCTTCTCCTCTGAGGCGACCTGAAGGGAGCTAACGAGCGTTAGCATCGCGCTAGCATGACAACCAGAGGAAGAGCTGCCATCCTCCGCCTCCTCCTCCTCCTCCTCCTCCCCTGTGGCTTCGCTAGCAGCAGGTAAGTTAAAAAAAAAAACTCCGGCTCCGGCTAATTCACCGCTGACCCGTGTTTTCTCCGCGGGGACGGAAAGTGACGGCTGCGTGATTGCGCACAAGTTGTTTGCGAGTTAACTGTCGGCGGCGTGTGCGCGAACTGTAAATGGCGCAGGGTCAGGGTAAGTGGGCTAAGCTAGCGTTAGCACCCAGCTAGCCTCGGTGTCGCTGAGCAAACAGCTGTGTCTGATCTCTGGGCTCCACAGGAATTATAACCCCGCCGAAAGCTGCTCTGTAATCGGCTCCGTGGCGATGCAGCCTCGACGTCCAACCTCCGGATGATTCCGGGATCGGCTGTTGTTTTCTGCCTTGTCCTGGTCTTTTTTACTCCCTCTGCTCCTCCATATGTGGGTTTGTACTAATGTGCACTCGCAGCAACTAAACTTGTTCTACATGATTTAACACAGTGTGAAGGCAGGGGCGTCCGGATTCATTCAGATGGACGTTTGAACTGGAACATGATTAAATGTGAATCTTGAGAATAAGTGTGTGTTTTGCTTTATGTTCCTTTTTACTACCGAAACTAAAGAAACATCTATTCATTAAAATCCTACACTTCTCATCAGTGGGTGTGATAAATCCTATTGTAATGTGTGATGTATTTTGACCCGATTAATAATATTTCTTTGATATTAGACTGTCTCTTACTACTCTGTTTCACAGGCCTCCATTATGGTCTTCAGCTGTGAGGCTATTGCTCCCAAATGGATGATGATTATCACACCAGCCGACGCCTGGATGAGTCTCTCATGCCCACAGGACTCCTCACCCGGCCCTGCAGGTTATTTGCATTTCCTGTTCCACTCTGATAAGATTTTACGACTTTGTGAATAATGTAATGAGGAGATTATCTGGGTCAGGTACTTATAATAACAAGAAGATGTCCAGAGCATTCAGGTGAGGGCTGACATCTAGGAAAACCTTTTGCTTACAACATCAAAGTTGGCCTGTATCCCCACAAGCTCTTGCGTCTTGCTGTCCAAGCTGACATCTTATTTGACGTCCTCAACATCTAGGACACGTCCTTGTGAGTTCACTCAGACATTCTCTGGAGTTTTTACAGGGGTCTGGCAGAAAAAACTTCCAACAACGTCCAGAGCAACTGACTCTGACGTTGGTGTTTTTATTGGTATAATAAATATAAATATACGATAAAAGTAAAAATGTGCAGCAGTTGGAGGCTGAATTATGAAGAATGTGAGCAACATTTCAGTACATCATTCATGTGCGAAGAGATCTCTCAGGATTCACAGTTTGCTCAAGCCTTTGGGGGACTGCAGAAGACGACCGTGCTGATTTTATGACGTCCACAAACCAGAAGACGAGGCGGCTCTGGGATGACGGTTCACTTGATCACGAATAGTGAACAGTAAACTATTTTGTCTGTTTCAGTTGATAGCAATGTCTGTTAGTAATGCGTGAGCCCATGACAATGTAGAGGTCATGACATCATAGATCAATTATTAGATCTCCATAGCATAACAATTATTGTCAATCGGTCATTTACTCCATTTACTTATTGACTTGATGAAAACAAAGTGTGGGCTAGTTTCAGAATTATCTCTCTGGCTGTATTTGTTTACCTTTTGGTATCATGCGAATCGTATTGTTTTATTATAAATAAGTAAGTATCATATTTTCAGTTCGCAGGGCTCAGTGCTCTCCAGCATTGTTCCAGTTAAAGGAAATTAGCTGATTTGTTGCCCAAGTCATACAACTATAAATGGGTTACACTAAACCACACTGTTGTAATATGCTTTAATGTCATCTCCCTATATAACGTGAGTGAACGTCCATTAAGACAAAGCACGGTTAACGAGGTGGGAATGTTTACACAGCGTTCCAGCTCTGTCTCAACCTGTTTGACTGGAACATGGAAGTGAAGCAGAAGATGACGGTTGGTGTTTGCACCACAGGATGGCGACATTTGCAAAACCACAGAACCTGAATGGAGGAGCACGTGTCATATGTTTTAATTGCTCATGTTCATTTTAAACACAGGACACGAGATGGACATTTTTTTTTTATATATGACCAAACAAGAGAAAAACAGAAACTAACACTTATCCTGGCTTCAGTGGGAGTTTATCCGGAGATGCTTTTAAACGGTGAGGTGTTGCGAGTCAGGTTGTGTGTTTTTTTTTAAATTTTATTAATTTATTATATTTATGATTATGACACGTAAATAATAAATGGTACGTCAGCATCATCCCCGGGGTTGTTACGGGAGGAGAATATCCGGAGCCTGGGAAGTTCATCAGCATCCTCCTCACCCTCCCTCTCTCACCCCCCCTACCCCAAGGGCCTCGCGAGCGCGCACGCGTGCAAAACTGCGTGGGAATGGCTGTTGCCGTGATCGAGGGGGTTGGGCCGCTCGCAGAGAGCTGCATGAGTTTGTAATGTCCGCCATGTTGGCCATGGCGTATTGAACCGGGGAGGAACAGCGGAGCCTAGGGGAAAGAGAGACCGACAGAGAGCGACCGAGACCCGGGCCTGCCCGGCTCTGTTCGCGCTGCTACGGACCCGAGCCTGCCCTCGATCGACCGGCTGACTCCCAGAGACCGCGACAGATTCCTCCATGAGAACTCGAGGCGGAGCTGCTGTTATTTCGAGCAGATCGAGTAGATTTGTGCCGCATCTTTTCTTATAAAAATGAGTAAATTGTCGTTTCGGGCTCGGGCGCTGGATGCTAGCAAGCCCCTGCCCGTCTTCCGCTGCGAGGATTTGCCGGACCTGCACGAATATGCCTCGATCAACCGGGCGGTGCCGCAGATGCCAACCGGGATGGAGAAAGAGGAGGAATCGGTATGTTTTTAAATTTGCTGCCCGGCCGCTGCTGGATCTCTTCGGACGCGGTTTCGTGTCGACGGGCGCCGCTGTGCTGCCTGCGCAAGCTTGTGCAAAATGGCCGCCATAGCTGCGCTTTCCTGCACACGACGGCTCTCGACGAATACGAAATATTCCGAGCCCGTTCCACCGCGGGCGTCGTTGTGGCCACACGACGATTCGGTATTTTATTCGCGAGCCCGGTTGTGTTCGTTTGTTTCACCTGAAAGTGCGCTCGACGGCACAAAGGAGTCACGTGACTTTTCTCCGCTCCACCATTTTGTTGACTTTCTCTGTGGCGGTGGCGGAGGAGCGGGCGCAGGCCTCAGCCCTGCCGGACCTTCCGTGAGCGGAGGCCAGGGGGAGACACTGAGCCCCCCGCGCACGCACCCACCCCACGGCCGCTTTGACAGCTGGGTGTTGCTTGTTGACAGCTCCGGCTCCGCCATGTGTGCCGAGCACCGGCTGCACTCGCCGAGGAAGGGGAGGCGTTCACCGGCCATGCCTTGTATTTAATCATAGCATATATTTGCATGGTTGCACAGCGCTGGAAGTCCAATGTGTGGTCGTGTTTATTTTAGAGGCAGCTCAATTCAAGGTTTCTGCACGCCATACGGTTATCGCTGCAGACACGTTTACTGTTTCTGGTTATTAATTAATTGCAATAATGGTGCATGCAAAACTTTGCACGCTGCAGCAGATCGGTGTTTGCGTCTGTGTGGTTTGGTGTGAGCGTCTGTGCAGTTGACACTTGCTTTAAAATAGTTCTTGAATCCTTTGGTCGATACGTTTGGTGCTTAAGGTTCACTGATCTGCAAATATATCAGATAAGATTCACTATTATTTCAGTTTTTTAAACTGATGGAGCTTATTTCTGTGCTTGGTAGAGAGATAACTAATTATAGAAGTGTTTTGTTTGCTTTGTGCCTGTGGGAACATTCTATAAAGCTGTAACTATAACGCTTTAGAGCTGCACCTTGTCGGGTTGGATAAAGCTCAGATAATGCTTGTGAATTCCCAGCATAAGTAGAAATGGATTTTTAAGTAAAGCTCCTTATTTAGTTTGTAGCCGCGCTGCTTTGATATCTACTAGATTATTAATGGCACATAAATTTCCATTGTCAGTTGATTGGTGGTTATTATTGCAGGTTGTAGACAGCACATTGAGGAGGAGTGTATTATCTGGTGTTTATTACTCGTCCTGGCCCGCTCCACTGAATTCCTCTCCGCACCTCATCAGCAGGAGAGCCCCCCTGTTCGCAGCTGAGTTGCCTCAGCAGACACAAACACAAGGGAAGCACAGACAGGGGCCCGCAAAGTCAGCAGAAATCCTGCGCCGCCTCCCCCCCCCCCCCCCACCCACCCACCTACTGTACACATGCACACAGCGGCATTACATAACAGAGTGACAGAAGAGATAAAGAGGACAGTTTTACTACAAGGCTGTGCATGGCTTAGCTCCCTGACCTACATCCTGTCCTGCAACAATGGAGCGTTGCTGTGCCCGACTGAATGACCACAAGCTGGCTGAAGTATTATGTTGATTCAAAGAAGCGACTAAGCACACCTTGTGCTGCGCTAGTATTGATTGCAGTAATATTCATGCATAAGGAGGCTCCTTTCTTTTTAAATCTGTTATTGCTGCTGGCAGAAGGGTTTGGCAATGGGTTGAAAACATCTGGTTAAAAAAAAAAGGCTTTCATGCTGTCTAACCTGATGGAAAAACTAACTGATCAATGTGTGTGCCATCATTAGCTGCAGCAGAACTAAAGATATGGTGCTTCATTAACTAATAATCTGTTTGCAAAACGGTCACATGCAGCATTTAAATTCACCTGCTGCGGCTTTTTAACAAGACTACTTGATTATATGTTCTGTCTGAAAACATTGTGTTCCTGTTGCAGTTCGTAGAATCATTGCCATGGTGGTGAACAGTAGGGACATCTTGTCCTTACATATAATTAGGGAGTCTGCTATCATTTTATCTACACAGTTAAATATTCAGAGATTCACTGAATCTGGCTCAGATGAGCAGGTGTAGCTTGTGAGGAATCAGAGTGGTTTGGAATTTTTTGAAAAGTGTGTAATGTTCATTGTTGGAAGGACGTGAAGAAATGAAACATCTCACAAGTTTGTTCAATGTTCATCATATTTTCCAGTGCAGAAATTATAAAGAGATTTATTACGTTGATTAAAAAAAAGATTAGAAGGGTGTTCCGAGAGCACATCTTTCTTTCTTGAGAAATTTGAGTAATACTGCTGAAGGTTACACAGACCGCAATAAAAACCCAACCTCCTTGCTACTCACAGTAATGAGAACTTGTGAAATTAATGCCACACACCCACATTAGTTTCATAGCTCCAACATGGGGTTGTGTGTTTTGCTGCTTGGATGTTGTCGTTTTGTGGGAGTTCATGTAGGGCAACATTGATTTTCCCTTGAATTATTGATGTCTCAAAACGTAAATCTTGCTCGCGTCTTCTCTTTGGAATGCAGAGGTAGCTCGTTATGCTGTTTCTTGTTTGGGCTGCTTGTTGGTTTTATTGCATGATTGCAGCACTTCCAGGCTTTTGAAAAATTGGGTGTACGGTTGACTCACAGAGCAGATCGCCACCCTCAAGACTTCCTCGTCTATCCTCCCGTCGGCACGAGCTGAAAACACCTGCTGAAGGCCACACTTGGTTGCCATGGCAACTTTTATTTGAATCAACTATTCCTTTCCCTTGGGAACACTTAATGGAAGGAGCGCGTGGTGCAGTGAAAATAGATTTTCATTTGTATCCCCGCTATCTGCATCTGTGGCCATGACAAAGCACCGCCGCTGCTGTGAAGTCTCCACAGTCCCAGAACATTTTGTGTGGAAGGGAAAGATGGGTCTTCTTTGTGTTTCAGCATGTGTAGTTAGAAGCTACCCTGTAATCAAAGGGTTTCAGAAGTTGTCCCCACCATCCATGAATAGATAGCATGAGGCAAGTGTGCATTCTGCCTCTTTTCATGTTTTTTTATATGGGAAGAATGAGAATAAAGACAGCTGAATGTTTGGCATGAACGGACTTAAAAGATTTAGACTTTTCCAGGAGGAAACGTACAGTAGTGATTCTTTAACTGAAAATTTTCACTAAAAAGAGATTTGCGTGATGCATCCTAGAATAACCTACTTCATCCATTCCCATGTGCCATTCACAAAAGCCCTTTATCCCTCAATTCCTCAGCAGAGGAAATCCCGGCCTGTCAACCGTAGTTGTGAGGATCACAGCTGTGTAAGATCAGGATATCTTTAGGTCAGGGGGCGGCTCAGGGATGCCTGCTGCAATCTGCCAAGCTGATATCCTCTGCAGAAGTGTGCAAAGGCAGGTCTGGCCCGGGCTCGGCCTTAATTGGTTCCTTACATGCATCCTTAATGCAGCTCCCTGAACTCACTAAACTAAGGGTTCGTCAGCATGTCAGGCACTGGGGTTCAAAGGGCACATTGCTTCGTGGAGGGGTTTGACAAATTACATGGGAGAACAAATCTTGCATTGCTTCGTTAAATATTGGTTCATGGAGTTTACATAAGGTTTGTTCATATCAGCAGAGAACTTCATGCAGCAGGAGACTGCTGTCAAGGATGTTATGTTTGTAACTCTGTCCGTTTGGTTGGTTTTTAAGCAGGATTACTCAAGGGGTGGGAACCTCTAGGCACCTCACGATTAGATTCCGATGGCTACGATTCGATTATAAAATGGTTATATATGCGTAAAAGATTTTTTATTTCTGTACATGATACATTTTTTATCACTGTGACTTATAGAGGTGTGCATCTTCAATAGCCGCACGAGTTGTGCTTTAAAAAGTATTTTAGACTGTTACTGTTATTACACATGGGCTGTAATATGAAATAATATCAGTGGTCAGTGCTCTGATATCTTGAATTGACATTTCTTCAGTTTAGACTTTACTGTATCAGGGTGGTTCAGCCTGCTGCTCTTGGCAGCATCGAGGTGTATTACTCCACTTGTCAACAAGAGATTCTGCTCCTCTGCTCTTTTTTAATCACTCACACTTAGAGCTGATCTGAAAACCTGCTGAATGCATATTTATGTTCCTAGATAAACGGGGCGTTGCTTCTTCAGCAACAAAGAAGTTAAAAAAAACTCTGTATTGTGCGATAATCTGTGGGAAGAACCTCTGTCTGCAGCCTGTGTGTCAGCCCGTCCCTGTCGCTCACAAAAACTCATAACCGCATGTATTTAGTTATTAATCGTTGGTGTCGGATGATGAATCCGGAGCGTTCCGGTCACTTAAACCCTGATGTGCTGACAGTGCACGTCTCTTGTGTGTAGCAGATGAACTACGGTGCGCACGTGTCTCATAAACTCTCAATTAAATCTACAAACAAAGTAAATCAAGATGCTTCGAGGAAAAACAAATAATTTCCCCACTTAACAATTAAACATTAACTTCTGAATGGATTTCCACAATTCTTGGTGAAAGGATTGTACACTTTTATTTTTCCCTACCAGTCTGGCCCATTAAATTTTGGGGTGCACCAGGCCTTTTAGATAACATCTCTCCGTTTAACACTTCACAAACATTTCTTTTCCAGTCTTCTCATAGTCCCGTAGTCATTAGTTAAAGCTAGAAATTCAAAATACAATGGGTTTTTCCTGTTTTTACAGCTGTGAAAACTGCTTCTACACAGAGCTGAGGCAATTTTAAGTGTGCTTTAAGTTTCAAGGTCTGGGGCTGGAGAACCACACCAAGCAAAGCAAGGGATAGTTAAATGTATGATTACACGAAACTTGGCTATGTCCATGCGGTTGTGTATTTGTGGGTAAAAGGCGGTGCAGAATTTTGGACAAGTTTGGCCAGGCAGCATGAACACACTGGAACAATCAAAATGGCAAATTTGCATGTGTGAACATTTGTTTTTGGATGCCAGCTTAATTTTCTGACAAATTACCAGTCATTTGTGAATAGATGGCAGTATTTGTACATCCCACACTCATTTAGAGCCACCGGCCACCAGGCTGGGCGTCAGTGAGAGACCTGAACACTTTTGCTTCCAGGTTCCATCCATCCGTTATTTATACCACTTGTCCTTTAAGGGTCCCAGCTGAGACTGGGCGAGAGGCGAGGTTCACCTGGACAGGTCTAGTCCCAGGATCCTAAAGGTTAAATTTACTATAATCCAGTTTACACATTAAGCTGTTGTGTTTGTGTGTTGGTTGTAGAGAAAGTACAACACAGGGCTTGTTGAGAGGCTTTCCAGGGGCAGATGGTTCATCTTAGGACACATGCTGTGTCCTTTCATGCCAGCTCACAGATCTGAATGGGTTCTCCTGTTACTTCACGCAGAGGTTCTCGCGGATGTTGATTATACTTAAGGCCCTTACCACTTAAAACTCCCACACAAATGAAAAAGTGTCCAAAATTGAATCCTTTTCAGTTAATGGCAAATTAGCGACACACAGATTTGCTTTCGTTGATGGTTAAGTTTGCCAGCCACATTTGGTATGTCATGGAACATTGACCCATGTCTCCAAATCTACCCAAGAAACCTGTCGTGGTTAAGGAAATGTGTGTGATGTGTAAAACGAGTAGGCGTCCTGTTAAAGTAGTTTTTAGATTGGCCTCAGTCAGTTTGACTGGATCGACCATCTGTTGCATGAACTACTGAGATTAGTCAACACAAAGGTGGCAGTTCTATATTTTTCAGGCGTATACCAGCCCGGGCGACTTCAAATCAATATCACGATTATTTCAAACTTTACACTTGATTACGATTATTTTCTGAATGTGACTCGTCCTGATGCCCTGGCTGTGTGCGTCACGTGTTGTGTGTGATGGACTGCGCACAGAATGTTGGTCTTGTTTTCAATTTGTTTCCAAATAAATCTAACAAAGAAAAAGACATAATAGAAAAAATAGATGATTGATAATAATTGTGCTTTCTAAATAGTTCAGCCTTCACCCAACATAAAAAATAATAATTTCGCTATGTTATACAACATCAGATTGCGTAATGAAAAAACATTTTGTGCTTGCAGAGCTCAAGAGTCAAACTGACTCATTTGCTTGTTCTGCCAAGTGAGTTAAAGTCAAAAGATTTGTTTCTGGAGAAAGTCGCAGGTTTTTCATCTTAACTCTCAGATTGTGCAACGGCTTTTTCTGTTAACTCATCGGACAGATTGTATTTCCAACTAACTTTGTTACTTGCTCGAGCGAGAGATGTTGCAAATGAGAAACAGTGAGTCACTGCCGTGATGGCAAGTTTCTGTGCAGGGCTTAAACTGACGTGTTTGCCAGGAGGCTCAGGCTTTGAAGCACAACCTCACTGACTGTGACGCTCACCTCTTTGTACTCAGTCGATTGTCACTACGCTTAGAAATACTCCGTGTCTCATGTCCCATTCAACACACCAAATCATATTCCGCCCTCCTACCAATGACACATTTCTCTGCGACACAGCAATGACAACTGGGACTGTGTTTCTATTTGCATAGCATCCTATTGCAAAAATAATTTGCTAAGTTCAGAAAATTATTAGAGATATGGTTGGGGAAAAAAAAAGGGAACAATGGAAGATAATCAGCTAAACACATTTGGGAGGATATGTGACTGGCAGATCTATCCTCTTTTGAAATACTTTGTTTTTGCCATCATTTCTTGGACTATTTAAATGGGTGTGCTATTAATTTCCTGTACATGGTTCAGCACGAAGACTGAAGAAAGAAAACAAAACGGGGACATTTCCATCTGTTACGTATTTTGGAGTTGAAATGTTGAAACATTTTACAGCTGTTCCCACCACACAGCTTATTGTACAAATAAACTATACTGAGAGTCCAGTGAGAGCTCTGGGCTGTAATCACCTCTAATGTGAGAATTCATTTTCCTGTGATTGTGATGATGAAGCACCCTATCGTCCTCTAATTCAATGCTGGTTATTTTTGATACTCAACTGGTTTGTGATTATTAGTCCTCACTGAGAGAGACTGGGTTCCTGTTTTTCTGGAAACGAACACTTGATTCATTAGTCTGTCTACCTATATGTCCTCATAGACACTTTGCCGTTCTGCGTGAACATGTCTCTAGGGTGTATTCAACTAAATCAATAAAATAATTTCTGAATAAAGTCTGCAGACCTCAAATTGAAGACCTTGTATTTTAAATGCCTCTTTTTTCTCTGTCTTCCAGGAGCACCATCTCCAGCGGGCCATCTCGGCGCAGCAGGTGTACGGCGAGAAGCGGGACAACATGGTTATCCCCGTCCCAGAGGCAGAGTGCAACATCACGCACTACGAGTCCCTCTACCCCGGGGAGTTCAAGATGCCAAAGCAGCTTATTCACATACAGCGTGAGTAGCAGGCCACTCGCAACAGGATTAACTTCTTAGCTGTGTTCGTGGTTGGCGACCACGTGGTGATGTTGCTATTTGGATGTGCCATATGTGTTCGGACAGTTTAGGCTGATGTTTGAGAGACTCGTGTGTTTTGAGTTTCCGGTTTGAAAGAACAGCTAAGTTTGTAGATGATGCTTCAATGAAAGAGCACAACTGGCTACGAGTTTCATTTAGAAATGTTTCTTAATACTGTCTTTCTTGAAAAGCTGTGTGTAACATGGTTGTTGGCTGTAGTTTCTCTGACAGCAGATGTGAAAGAGTTGAGCAGTCTCCATGGTCGATACAAATTAGGGATTGGTTATTGGCGGAGAAAGAAAACATAATTGTACTGGCAGCGTTCTCTGTTTAAAACTGAATTTGGCACATTTGCACAGGCGGAATGATCGGTTTGCAACCAAAGTGTTAATTGTAACCAGTGTTATTATCTAAAATGTCATGCATCCCTCAAATATTTTACATGCACCCAAATATGCTGTCGTAATTTCGTAATATCTGTTGCTGTCTGAAACTTTGATTCTTTTGCTAAACAAAGAAGTATTCCTCGGTTTGGACTGCAGCTGTTAGATGTGCTGTGTTTGAATTAACAGGGAAACCTGAGGGAGCACTGTAGCAGAATTCTTCACCAGTACCCTGCAGCTCTATTTTTCTATTACCTAACAGTTTAAACATGGGGCTGTGAGAGGGAATGCTGCATACCTTCCAAAAGCTTCAGGTTTTGACAGGTTAATGTGCTGATTATAGTGTTGCTCTGACAGTGCAGTGAACCTACTTCTTTCCCTCATCCAG
Source organism: Paralichthys olivaceus (assembly GCF_024713975.1). Classification (NCBI taxonomy): domain Eukaryota; kingdom Metazoa; phylum Chordata; class Actinopteri; order Pleuronectiformes; family Paralichthyidae; genus Paralichthys; species Paralichthys olivaceus. The sequence continues at coordinate 20,134,412 of NC_091109.1, forward strand.
GGGTCACAGTAGCTGATGGATTGCAGCAGACAGCCACTTGCCCAGTTTTACTAGACTAATATGTTATTGTCTGGAGAATATCCAGTCCACTGCTGGAGATTCTGGCCAGACTGGTAGAGCAAAATTTAAAAAAAGGCCACATGCAATATTTACGAGCGAGTGGCTTTCCAGCCTGGGTGCTTGTGTTTGTCCTGCAGCACTGCTTTATTGAGCAAGTGAAAGCACAGAAGCAAACACAAGCACAGTTAGTCATGATAAAATGGTTGAATTTATGTTTTATTTTTAAACAACAGGCAGCAGGAGTTAAGTATTGAGTACTTCATATCCCATAGCTCAGGTTTAGAGCCTGACTGATTTAGCAGTTGCTCAATATAACCAATATGAGTCATTTCAGTGTTTGTTTGTCGATACTGATACGAAGACTTTCATTGTGCAGAAATGCATTTGTTTATATTCACAACTATAGTTTTTCTTCCTATTTGTTTGTTGTGTGTTGTATTTATGGTTTAACTGTACATATCAAGCCTCAATTACATATCTTTGTCAGAAAGGTTCGACAGCGTTTATTGACTCTGCTTGAAATGTGCTGCTGAATACAAATTACTCTGCATCATAAAATCATGACATGGCATTTATTACATTTTCATTTTGGTTTAACAGTAGCCACATAATTTTATTCAAAATGTGAGTTTGCCTGTGGAAGATAAAATTCAGTGTGAATTGTCTTGATTATTCGGTCATTCTGCAGCGTCCTGAAGTCGTGTTTACACAAGTGGAGCTGTGTTTAGTTGAGACAGTCCTTTTCCTGTGTCTGGCTCTCCAGTGACCAACTCTTCTCCCTCTCACAGCTTTCAGTTTGGATACAGAGCAGCCAGACTACGACCTAGATTCAGAGGATGAGACGTTTGTGAATAAGCTGAAGAAGAAGATGGAAATCACCGCCCTGCAGTTTGAAGAAATGATTGACCGGTTGGAGAAAGGCAGTGGACAACAGGTACTTTTCACCCCGTGTGAGAAGTTCACTAGTTTGCATGGTAGTTGCACAAACATATTAATGGCTTTATTTTACACACAATAGCTGAACCCAAGGTTTTTTCACATGGACATAATGTCTGACGCTGTACTGAATAAATCCTGCCTCTTTTACTCTGTATTTTAGTAATTCAATAGGAGGGTCATTGCTTATGACCTTAGTTTCTTATATACTTACTGATTGCTAATGTTTTTCATATATGCTTAAGGCACGACATCTGTTTTCTTTATCAGAATTTAAATAGCATGTGTAAAACACCTGGTGTCTCTATTTTCTACTTTTTTAATATACTCAGGGCACCTAGATACTTGTGAGATGTGTAACCCTGCACTAACCTGGTCACTCCTGCATTGCTCCGCAGCTCGTAACTCTGCAGGAAGCCAAACTACTGCTGAAAGAGGACGATGAGCTGATCAAGGAGGTTTTCGACTACTGGAGCCGCAAGAGGAAAATCTGCAAGGGTGGCTCCCTCATCCCCAATGTCAAGCAGGAGAAGAGGGATGGCTCTAGCACCAGCGACCCCTATGTGGCCTTCCGCCGACGCACGGAAAAGATGCAGACCCGAAAGGTACGAGCCTGTGGCCGGGATAACGAAGAAGACAGATGCTGTTGTACTTGTTGCACGCATATTTTGGTTTGTCTGTGGACTAGTAATTGGATATGTTGCCGTTGGGTTGCATTTTTAGAACCGAAAGAATGACGAGGCGTCGTACGAGAAGATGCTGAAGCTGCGCCGGGACCTGAGCCGAGCTGTCACCATCCTGGAGATGATCAAGAGGCGGGAGAAGAGCAAGAGGGAACTGCTGCACCTCACACTGGAGATCGTGGAGAAGAGGTAAGAAGAGCAGCGTGAGAAACTGGCCAGGAGAGAGTTTGGCAGCGGTTGTGCAAGTTGTCTGCATTACATCAACTGCCTTGTTAAGCAACTGGCTGCTGTTATTTCTATGTGGATTTGGAACGCTGTAACACGAGGAAATATGTTTGAAGTTATCTGATGGGAAGATGTTCATGAGCAGTTTTATTTGGGAAATCTTCTGTTTTGCAGCTGTGCCCTCGTTCCTTCTCCACAGTAGTTAAGAATCATTTCTGATAGGGTTGAAAAACTCATCATGTTTGTCCTCTTGAAAATGAGATCGTCACGGTGTCAGGCCTTTGCTACATGTGGTGTTTTGATGGACGATGTGGTTAACTTACATGTTTGAAACGATTTTTGTTTACTCATCAAGCTTGTGTTCTCAAGATTGATCGTATAAAGGGTCGGCCACATTTTCTGACAAGTCAAGCTTCGCTGCGCGTGTTAATTGGGGGCACAGTTATTACACCGTTTTGCATATATGATTAATTTAAAACTCACCCTATTTATTCAGTGGTGTCAGGAACAAATTAGCTCATGGACTCCTGTTGCTGTTGTAGTCTTTTTTCCCCCCGCAGTCTGTCAGGCACTACAGTGAACTATATGTTTGTCTTATTTTGTGTATTTGATTTATTTTTTTCTCTACCGACTTCCACTTTGAATTGCTCCTGTTTTTCCTCCTGCGTGCAGCCTTAGCGATCCATCTAAACATGACATCCGAATGGAATGAATTTCCTCTGAAAGTAGCTGTCAGTGCGAGCTTAAATTGGACCCTTCTCCTTGAAGTGCTTTTGATTTGTAGTGACATTTCAATTTCCTCTTGTTATCCCCAGCCTGGTTTCTGCCTGCGCATCACTGCCAGTGTTCACTTGCAGATTGAACCATTCTATTCTCGGTAGATAGCTTCTCTAGACCACTACATGATCTCACGCGGGTGTAGAGTGACCCAGGTGGACGTGGTGGGTTGTAGTCTCACAATTGTGTGTTTTGGCCTGTGTGATGCAGACGCCGAAGTATAAATTACATTAAAATATGAAGAGGTTTCTCCATATTTCAGACTTTACAGTAGAGCCAGACAGATGCATCAGTGTCTTCGCTAATGTTTTGCGACGTGCTCAGATATGAAAACTTTTAATATATAGTGATTTGCAATCAAATTTGAAGTAAATATTTTTCACTGTAGTACAGCTACTTCACTCATAATACTCACCACCGTCTCTTGTCTCGGTCTGTCAGGAATGTCATGCCAGACTTTGGCAGTGAGGTGATGGCAGAGGCTCTGGCGCAGCGGGCTCTCGTGAAGCCTGTCTACACCATCCCCATCATTCCTCTGTCCAACAGTAACCAGTACAGACATCAGGACCACTTGGACATGAAGGACTACAAGAAGGTAAGGTCACACGTTACCCATATCACACTGTCTTGCTGTGACTAACATCAGGAACAGTATGGAGAATGATTTCCAGCCTCTCAGCTCTGCATGAGTGTCAGTGTTGGAAGAGAACGTGTGCAGAAGTAGAGGAGATGTTATTGACTTTGCATTCGTCCTTCTCCTGAGTCAATTCACACACTGCTGTACTGACACTGGCTGAAATGATGAGCTGTATAATGCAGTGAACTGTACCTCACATTGAGCTCAGACTCAATAAGATCTTGCCTGTTTTACTGTTGAAAAAGTGGGTGATTTTGGGGTTGAGTAATTTAAAATCTATCTTTCAAGAAAAGGAAAAACAAATTTTAAAAGTTTTCTCATGAAACTGTAGCTTTCCTTGCGAAGATATTTTCACTAGAAAACTTGTATTAACCCATTTAGACCAGATGCAACGGTTGTGTGGATAACCCTTTAAGACCTGGGGGGGACGTTTGTGTGCGTCTTCCTTTACAACCGGTTTTTATGAGTGTTTTAATGGAGTTTTGGGTTAAAAAAACATCATATGGATATGAGAGGATATACTTCTACCATGCTCTGGTTGTTCATTTGTCTACCACACTGTTCGTGTCTGTTGGTCAGGGGTATGTGGGGGGTAGGGTACACAGTCAATGTGCCGACTCCATCAAATTCAAAAAACATTTAATGTAAGGCTGATTTGTCACATGCTTCCATATTATCCTACTTCATTACACAGCACTACAGTGAACTCTGTGTCACCTCCTCTCATTATAACTTCATTAGCTTTAATGTCCAACAACCCTCCCCCTGCCTGGCCAGGAGCAACTGTCCCTCCCTTTCCTCTTTACATTTTACCCTCTACCAGCTGGCTGACTTTTCCCTTTTGTTTACTGACGCTCATTTTTAGTTTAACTCCGGCCCCCCCCTCCTTCATCACTCTAGCCCTCATTTCTTCCATTGATTTGACACCACAGTCCCTGCTTCTCTGTTTGCTTTGTCCCCTGCGTCTAAGGACTGAATAGAATCAGACTAATCCTAGTGGAGTTGGAGTCTGTTCAGGCAGGGAGGGGTCATCCCACTGGGGAAGTTGGGGTCAACGGTGGATTGAGGGGAGGGGGGGCAGCCATCTGGCTAGGCGGCGGCATCTGGCACGTGCTGCCATCTGCATATCAATGCCTCTTTTACTCGCTGTTGTTTCTACACACTCCGCAGCCGTGCGTAGACCACCAACACTGGACTACCACCGACAGAATGTCTTTGCCACTTGAAATGGCTTTTTAATTATGCAGGCTGTAGCAAACATTTCATCACTGTCTCCCTCCCATCTTCACAGCCGGAGAAGACGGAGGCCGTACGAACCAAAAGGAAATATGAAAAGAAACCCAAGATCCCTCCTCTTTCAACACCGCAACATTCAGGGCCCTCTGTGTTCAATCCCAAGGACCTCAATCAGTACGATTTCCCCAGCTCAGACGAAGAACCATTCTCACAGGTAACACCATGTTGTTTCAGACGAACGTAAATGATTCATCTTTGCTTGTGATGTGGTTTCATTGCAATATTTATATAGATTCTAAACAAAAGGATAGAAGCTGTTTATCACCCAGCCAATATTGACTGTTCTGATAGTATCTAGTGTTTCAAAGTACATCATGCTTTTCATTTACTGATGTTGTTTTTATTGTAAAGATCCATTCAGGTTCCTCAGAAGCAGAAGAGGAGAATGACCCAGATGGCTGCTACGCGTTCAGGAGGAAGGCCGGCTGTCAGTACTACGCTGTGAGTGCCCTCCTGTGACTCCCGTGCTTCTATTTATAGTGCCAACAGCAGGCTGACCAGTCTGGCTGCCCTGGCTGTTAGTCTTCCACTCTCTGCTGGACAAAACAATCCAATAATGAAGGCTCCCCTCTTTCATTTTTTGTCCTCTCGGTTAACTTTAATATCTGATGTGTTTCTCTCTTTTTTTCTTTCTCTGCCTCTCCTCTCCATCTTCCTCCAGTCTCGTCCAGCCCAGAGCGGCAACTGGCCCTGGGTAAGCCCGTCGGAAGGCGGGCTTGGTGACCCACGCTTCCGCTTCTGTCTGACGTCGCTGAACACGCCGCGGCGCTGCATAGGTTTGGCGCGGCGCCGCGTGGGCAGAGGGGGCAGGTGAGTTCAGTCTGCCTGAATGTTTTCCACATACTTGATAAGATTTGATCAGTGAAACTTGGATCCTTCTGCAAGTACGCAGGCGAAATGGAAGTGGATTGTTTCCAGATCCTAAACATTTGGCTAAAAGACATGTTTTGTGAAGCTTTTAAAATGTAATTTTACATCTTTTGACATTTGCTACGTAAAAGACTAAGTAGCTGCTCAGGTGCCATTTACATTAATTATCTGTATTATACCTAAGTCTATAAATTAAGTCCAGAAATGCAGGTCCGAGGAAAAAGTAGAAGCATGAAATTAAATGTGTAGGAATGCTGCCAATATCAATACTGAGCAGGGGAAAGTCAGCCAAGTGTTGGCTGTAGCTGCCGAGGTTGTTTACCATAACAGCTCTTTGGCAGTTTACCAGAGATCATTTGGCGGCCACATTCTATGATAAATAATCAAGCTGGCTGGTAAAATGATGAACACAGCTCTTCCATTTTGGGATTCACCTGCCACAATGGCCTGTAGACAATTTAGAAAACGTAGCCTCTGCTGTGTCCCGCAGCTTTGTCTGATTATCTCCTCAGTAATTACACAGACGATTGATTAAAGTACGTTGACTGGAGGAGTCAGCGAGCGGCTTCCACAGGGCCAGGGTTTGTTGAGGTGGACCAAGTGGGTCAGGCGGTATCTTTTACAGAAGTATGTGGGATTAGCCGTGTTCTGTCTCTGTATGCAATCAACCTTATCGCCTTGTTATGACTGGAGTGTGACTGATACAGATGTTAATGAGTAAAACATTTTTGATGCTGTTAAATGTATGAATACATTTCTAAAATGACGTAATTAAATGCTTATGACAAAGAATGTTTGATATTTTGCAGTTTAACCACAAACTGCAAATGACTATAGATAAAGTAAACCTTATGCAATAATATAAGATCAGTCTAAGTTGATCAGGCTCTGGTAATAACGTGGCCTTTCTGCTTACCACCCGTAGACCAAACTAAAAGAGATTGCCCTCACAATGGAAAGTCTAGAGTCTTTTCTGGGTTTTCACAAACATTACAGCCTCACGTGGCTCCGGTGCGGCTGTGAACTTAGAGTCATGTTCCATTACATAAATTCTCTGCTCTTGATAAAACTGTCTGCGTTTTTGTACCATGCTATATTTGGTGCTGGCCCACTGGGCGATTAATTACATGGCGGGTATGCATGGAATAACCAGACTTGTGCAATGGTCCAGACATAACCGAAGGATGTTGATGTAATGCACTGATGAAGGCTACGGCGTGTTTTACATTTCATCAGACCTCAAATAACTCGTGGTCACGGTTGAGGATGTGTTGTGCTTATTTCTGGTTTGTGTTTCAGGGTTTTGTTGGACAGAGCGCACACAGATCTAGACAACATCTGTCAGAGCCTGGACTCTGACCCGGAGCCAGAACCACTCACCTCACCACTTCCAAGCTCTCCGCTCCGCAACTCTAACGCCAGTACCTCAGAAACCAATACCTCGGACCCAGCCAGCTCCTCCCACCTTCCCACCGCTTCATCGCCCCGGACGTCCTCCTCATCATCATCAACACCAATGGACCTCAGCCAGATTCTTTTGAACATTAAATCTAGCCGCTGGAGGCACTTCAGACCACGGACGCTATCCCATCACCCCTTGGGTGGAGTAGGCTTGTCTCGCAGAGGATTTAGGGATTGTAGCCGGACAGTGTCAGGACTAACCAGGACCTTGTCTGGAGGATCCAGCTCCCAGAACCGCACTGGCCCGGCTCCTACCCCAGTCAATGGTGAGTCAGTAGTTTCCTCTTTCATGCAGCTTGGTGTTGTCGTTGATGTCTTTGGTTTTGTATGTGTTAAAGTCGCACAGCTAAATATTGTTATTGGCCCAGAGCAGTTCATTTTGTTGCTTTATTGCATTTCTTGGAATCACAAGGAGCTCATTTAGTATCGTTAAGATGTCATCCTACAAGGTTAGTGATTCTGGCAGTAATTTCTTGGAGTAAATTCAGCAAAAGGCCTCTTGTCCTTTGTCGATCTCTGCTGTAATTAAAGAAGGAGCTGAATTCAGGCCAAACATCAGTCAGAGAAACAATTTTCCCTCAGATCATTTTGCAACTGTTATCTCATGTCAACATCCGTCTCCAACGAACTCGAGACCTTTTTATTTTTGTGGGACTGTGGTCTGAAGTCTTCAGTGTCCCTGATCACTCTTACTGGTATTTTTGGTTTCAGCCTGCTCTCTGATTGGTCTTGTTGAGTGTTTTATTGTTTTTATTCACAAATATAGACAGTAATTCACATTCTGATCTGGTGACACACTGTATTTTGTATCATCGGTTTTCTGCTGGTTGTTCGTAATGCGTTATTGCTGCCTATACTGATCCCATCACTCAGGAAAGATTCCTGACCATTTTCTTGGTATATGTCATTTAATTACCATTAACAACAGCCATAGATAATAACCTATAATGAAATTGTGAGTGTGCTTTATAGTTTATATATATAAATGTATGTCAGCCGTTTGGAATGTCGGTTTCTTGCTTATGTAATTACTTAAAATCTAAATTGATTTCTATATAAGTAAATTCACCGATGCAGAACCTTTTCGCAGGGCAGAGTATAACCAGACATGTTGGAAGACGATTAATTACTAACGATTAGGTGGGGCTATGAGTGTTTACAACGTTTTGCCTTGACTGCAGGTTGTCGACGTTATCATAACTGAAAAGAAGCAGTCGAGTCCAGATTGCAGCGCTGCCATGGAATTTTTAGATGCTTGAAAACTCTGGACGATGCATAATTGTAGCAACACTGATTCGTTTTTAAACAAACATAATACGGGGATCTAGCCTTACTACAAAACCACTAATTGGAGAATGGCCTGTGTGGTGTGCACGGGGAAGGATGTAATTGAAAAACCTCTCCATGCATAAAATGATGTGAAGTGCCGTTGTTTTGATTTTCGTGCATCTCGAGTGATGAGGAGAAAATGAAAGTTTGGTGTTAAAGCCAGATGAGCTGAGTGGCGTCTGGTTCGAGGCTTGCTGCTTCTGTCGTGCAACACTTCTTGATGAGGCGGCTCAAAGGTAGATTGCTCCACTCCGTGCAGCTGCGGAATCGCATGAACTTTCTGCTTTCAGACCCTCGTTCCACATTACGTTAAATGAGTTACTGCTCCTGTGACTTGGAGTCGATCAGAAGTGGTGTTGTATAAATAGATTTGTGAGACAGAGCTAGATAGAGCACAAGGTGGGGGATATTTGAAAATATAAACTATTTGGTGAAATGCCAAGCAGTTGTGCTGGATTTAAGTTTGGTCATATATCTGTTCTCCAAAGTTCAGAGCTGGGATACTTTAAGGATGAAAAAAGTGTGGACGTCAGCATAGGACGCAACTCTGGATATTCTACACAAGTCTTAGGAGTCTAACTCTATGAAAACGTATTTTGAATTAAATACTTGATGTGTTTTTGTTGCTTCAAACCTACTGTCTTACTTTGTGGTCACGGCTGTGTGATAGTGGATACTGACAAATCTTCCGTAGTAGTTAAGTCAAAGGTGAAGGTTTCTGGTTTTGGAATTTGTTTGTGTGGAATCGATACATGATTTGCAAAGGCTTGTGGTTTTTAATCTTTGTGATGAATGCTTTAAGTTGAAAAAAGAATAGATGTCTTCCAAACCGAGGGTTCATTCATTCATTAAACATGAAATTGGAGGTACATATATGAAATATGGTGATTTGTTGTTGAGTTTTCCAAAAGCTTGGAGTGATGAAGTGGGTGTTTGTTTGGGTGCTTTTCAAGTATTTTTGTTAAAGAATAAACCTCACCATTAATCAGACATTTGAATGCCACAGAGCTCTTGAAAGTTTTTAATGAATCATTTGATTTCATTTTGTGCAGATAAATATTTGATGATCGTCATTCAAAGATGTGTGCAGCCTCACAGTCTGTGGTGCTGCAACTATTAGTCGATGAGTCTATTGATAGAAAATGATTAAAATCTTCTGCTTTGATATCTAAATAGATTTTCAGCAAAAATACCAAACATCCTCTGACTCCAGCTTCTCATGAGTGTTTGATTCTTGTCTTTTTCATGTGTGACAGTAAACTGAGTATCTGCCGATTTGAATCTAACAAACCAATGTAAAGACGTGAACTGTCAGAAACTGCATTTATGACTATTTATCTTTGGATTATCTTATTTTCGGCCCTGTTTGGTTCTGGCTTGATTCTTTTTCTGACCCAATGAGTTAAAATCTCTCGACAGGTCTAATACGTGCACCACAGGTTGAACCTTGTGTTAAAGCTGTACAGTCGGGTCTCAGGAGTATAAACCGTTTTAACTTTTTCCCTTTAAACTGGACTTTCCAGCTTGTTATACATTGTTCTTGCCTTGAACCCTGTAGCAACCCTCCCACACCCAATAGACCAGTGTGTTGTCATGCCACAATGCGTCTGCTCTCTGCAAGCTCCCAGAGGAGCTTGCTTTTGTACAGACTTACTGTAAATCAGTGTGCCAGTGTCTGCTATTGCACTGTTGCATGATGTTGCTTGTGAATCATAATTTTTACTGTATTTTATAAAGGCCTAATGTTCCTCATTGTTCCACATCACTGAATAAAATGGACAAGTCCACTTGTGTAGCTTTAAAATAAGTTTTTCATCAGTTCAGCCAGTGTTTTATTGACCTGTGTTAAATCTGATGATATCTAAATCAAAGGCCAGCTCATGTATCGTAGCTTCTTGAACTGGCCTTCAAAAGCATTAAAGCTGAACCACACTCATCAAGTTTGTAAATATGTGAAAAGTCCTCCCTCTGACTGGAGCATCTCCTCCCTCCTGTCCACAGTGTTCACGGCGGAGCAGTACCAGCAGCACCAGGAGCAGCTGGCCCTCATGAAGAAACAGCAGCTGGAGCAGAGTCAAAAGCAGCAACAAGCCAACAACCCTGCAACAGCTACCAAGACACAGGTTAGTGAGGATGCACACGCAGCGCAGAGCATGTGCTGCACCTCCAGAGTAAAACATCTTTCAATTAAAGGAGACATTCTGCTCATGTTCGGGTTCATAGCCTTCGTTTGAGTTATTACTGAAAGGTTTACCCTCCTCACCATTACAGTTTAGAATTGAACGGGAAGTGAAGGTTTGCCACTTTTCCATTTTCTGTGGGGGAGAGGAGCTTTGTTTACCACAGACTTTAGCCTTTGTAACTCTGCAGAACTTTCAAAGTATAACATATGAATCAGCCATTACGGGCATAAAAGTGTTGTAAGAGGATGAAGCAGAAGATAAAACTCCCAGGTGTCTTCCTTTACACGGGTCAGCATCTGATTTGTATCCACCTACGCTTATTGACCGGGTCCTAAATACAGGCTCACAAGCCAGAGTTCTCCCAGATATGGAAATAATTTTAGAGTTGAAGGTCAGTTCATCCGTCCTTAAGGAAACAGGAGACATCCTCATTCCCACGAGCAGTATTCATACCACTGATGGTTCCTGTTTGCCAGCAGGAATGCCGAGTTCAGCAGTTTGATAGATTTTAAACAGAGTGGCCAAAGTCTCTGGCTCAGACCCACATGTTTTTCTCCCTCCACGGTTTCCGTCCAGGCTCTTGTGTCCAAGACGCTAGACCAGGCCAGCGCCCAGTTCGCTGCTTCGGCCCTCGTCACCACGGACCAGCTGCTGGCCTTCAAGTCCAAAGAGGAGCTGGTGCTGGCAAGTGGAGTCAACGGGGTCCTGGCAGGCGCAGGTGAGTGTCTCTCTCCCCCCCCCCCCCCCCCATTTCTTTCCCCTGTGTGTGAATCCAAACATTGAAAGCACTTAACAATATAATGCAGCCAATTACAACGGCTCAGAAAATGACCACAGAGTTTCATCATCGCTCAAGTCAAGTCAACAAAAACGGATCATTATCAGTTTCACACAGGCAGCGTTTGTTGCATCATGTGGTGATGGATGCATTAGACTCTGCTGCAGTGTTTGTGAAATCTGTTGTGCTTCATTCGGATTCCTGTGGCGTTCCGTCTGTTTTTCCATTTGCACTCAAAAGATCTTGTCTCCGTTCGAACAGGTGTTTTCAAAGGCTTGCACCTCTCCAGCACAACTGCAGCCCTTCACCAGACCAACCAGTCGACACACACCGCCGCCTCCGCAGCCCCGACTTTCCTCCAGCCCTCCGCTAACTCGGCCACGCCCTCGCCAGCCAACGCCGTCCCCACCTCCCTCACCTCCACCCCCAGCCCCCACGCAGCGGCGGCGCTTGGGCTCCTGGGATGCAGCGCTGCCAACGCCACCCCCGCCACCACTCAGGTCCTCATCGGGAACAACATCTGTCTGAGCGTGCCGTCGGCCGCCAGCCTGGCCGGACGCCACATCCCCCGGACCCTCGGCAACGTGCCGCCCTCTGCCTTAAAGCTGTCCGCCGCCACCAACCTGCAGATGCCCAAAGTCTCCGGAGCATCGTCCATGGACATGGGCTCAAGGTGAGGCTCAGCTTCAGCAGCACGTTACAGTAAAGGAATCTTATTCTGTATTTACCAGTTAGCTTGCATCGCTACAGCCAAAAGCCCATTAGCTTAGCATTAAGATTAGAAACACAGGGAAATGACCTGCCTCCAGTTTAGATCACTAACACTAACTACAGCGATTTCCTGACCAGGCCCAGAGTTTCCTTTTCAAGACCTTTAGCCACAAGCAGAATTAAAGCTGCAGAGCCTCAAAGCCTCTGACGATCAGATTATAGTTTGATTCCCCAAAACAAGAATGTTGTTTATACATAAATGACCCAGAAAGGAACATTTTATTATTTTTGCTCATTCTGTTGTTGCAGCAGTATCAGATTAGCTTTTATATGAAATGTGTATCAAGATAATCAGAAGTGAAGCCTTTAAATTAATAAACAATCCCTGGTTTAAGTATCAGCTGGAGCCGGCAGATCCCATAGGAGACGCTGACGTCGGAGCTCCTCAGCAGCAACACGCAGAACTGATCCGTCGACCGAGATCTGCGACAGTTGAAGAAGCAGCTCTGACAAAACATTTGGCAGCAGAGTGGTTGATCTCTCCATCTTTCTCCTGTCCTCCGCAGGGATAATCACGACGAAGACAAGCCAGCACTGAACAGTATAGCAGACAACACAGTGGCCATGGAGGTGACGTAGTAGCGGTGCAGTGAAGAGTCCGCTCTTTAGGTGCTGTGCATCGTAGCATCGGGAATGCAAAAGGGACAGCAGGACTCTGATGCAGACTGACAGAACGACGGGCGACTGCGGCCGCTTGCTTGCAATTCTCATCTCTCATACTTTTTAACCTTTTTGGTTTTTTGTTTTGGTTTTTTTGTTACTGTTAAAAGTAAAAGATTGACATCTGTAATTATGAATATGGCAAAATTAGTATCTGTACAGTAACTACATATTTGTAATATCCCCTGTATATATATTACTTGAATACAGAACTGTCCATTTGTGATGTTTTGCACTTGGGAGTCAAACTTAAAGGAAAAAAAAATAAGAGCCAAGTAACTTGTGGCGAGTGTGAGAGATGTGGGAGTTGTATAGAGAGGAGTTTTATCACATCATGTGCATGGTGCGGAGCCTGCTGTTTTTATCTATTTATTGTGCTGTGTTTACAGTTTCTTTGTTTTTTGGTTTGTTTTTGTTTTTTTTATTTGTACACTGTACCTTTGTTGGTTCATGTGCTGTAGTAAATGTTAGGTAGCTACGGACTCCTGGGTATTTTTGTATATTGTGAACACAAAGCAGGTCCCTCCCCCTTCACACACAAACACACACATACACATTTATTTTGGGTCCCTGTGCTTCTCTCTGTCAATCATGTGAAAATCAATGGTGACATACATACAGAGCAGGAGAGCCAGGAGGATGAAGAGGTGTGACTGTGGGAGTTTTCATCAGCATTGTCCCAACCACAAGTAACAAAACAGGGATGAAGTCTCTTCCCAGAAGCCTTTGCTGCTTCTGATTAAAGCACTATTTTTTTTGTCGTGATGTTTTTGTTCATGGTTTTTGATAAATATCCTAATGCTGCTTTTGTATTTTGTTTTCAAAGGGGTCGTCCTTTTCATGCAAGCGGAGTGCCCCCCCCCTTTTCTATTTGTTTTATCCCACAAACGTTTTTGTAAAACAAAAAAATGAGTTATTTTTGTATTTTTTTTTTCTCGTTCTTGTGGTAAACTTGATTGTAAGCTATTCGTTTATAGAAAGACTTCATTCATTTGTTGATTTGTTACTTGTTCATGCATAGGTGATAAGGGAGGTGAATGGGCAGTGATCGCTGTACGTGTTTCATCATTCCAGTTTTTAAAAACAAAAAATGCTAATGACGGGGGACGGAGGGGCTGTGAGAGAACGACACATTTTCTCTCCTCTCCTTCCCCTTTTTCTTTATTCTTTTTTTTTTTCTTTGAAAAAAGAATCTCCAGACGGCTGCAAGGCCAAAAACCACAAGTATTGGGTGCCTTCCTTTGGGGAATTTAATGTTCTCTCTTCTGTGAAGAGTTAGGCACAAAGGCAGCATTACTTAGTAGTGCTTCTCGTCTTTGTCAGAATCTGAATGCCCAGTCCAATGGCAGGATATATCCTTGAGGTTTACTTGTCCCACCTGGAGGCTGAAAAGACTAAAAAAATGTGACAGAACTCTCACTAAAATAAGACAATAAAGCCCAGGGCATTAAATGTGAACTGTTTGGACTCTGGTGTCTCTTTGTCAAAGTGTGTGTGTTCCCTCAGAAGGATCAGGAACTTTCTACATTTAGAAATTATCTTATTGTGTTGTTGAGGAGCTTAAGAGTTAATGTGAAGCCGCTGCTCGCTGCGACACAATCGGCGTAAAGACACGATCCACACGAGGCGAAGCAGAGGGAGACAAATTCTGCACGTTCAATTTTCAAAAAGCCGGATTCTTAAAAATGAGAATTTGTTATGACTCTGGAGAAAGTCTCTTCACGCCCAAGAGCTGCAAGACTTTTCTGTTCCAAAGAAAACTGCAAGAACCGACAACAAATTAAAGTTTAGTTCGTTGGTTCACAGCTCAGGGAGAACAGGAGGAGGTAATGATAATAATTCATTTTATTTCACAGCACTTTTCTAGACAACAGTTCTTGCTCTGTTGACTCTGGAGCTGCGTGCCTCTCACACACACACACACACACACACACACACACACACACACACACACACACACACACACACACACACTGCCCTGCGTCAGTGTTCCAACAGAAAGCAAAACAACACAAATTCCCTGTAGTAACTCAGTTGTATAGATATCACTTTCTCATCAGTGGCCAAATTACTCCCAGGTTTTTCAATCTGGCCGTGCTGGGCCGCTGCCAGCTCGACTCACACACACATTATTTATGTTGCGGAGGAGAGATCAGTCAGCAGCACGACAAGTGGCCCACCTCCGTCTCTGGAGGAGGGGCGGCGGTGGGGGGGGGGGGGGGGGGGGCTCATTACCACACTGAGCCCTTCTTGGTGCGGACCTGAAATAAAACCGTTTTTCTCATCAACTTCTCCGAGTGTTAACTGCAGTTTTGTGGCTGAGATAAATCACCGACGGAAGAAAGCAGCAACTGCAGCTCGTTTGTTGGGAGTTTTTTTTTTTGTTTCCCATTAAATTCACAGCACATTTTTCCTCCAAACTGACTTGTGTTTATGAAAGAATCGTTTGAATCAAACACTTTAGTCTGTAACTGAAACTGTGAGCATCGTTTTCCCGAACATCTCAGTTTCTGTCCGTCCAGACAACAACGCAGCCGCAGAGTTCTCAAACTAAAACATCAGTTTCTAAAGTTCTGTCTCGTGTGTAGCCGCTGAAGTGGATTTCCTTCCTGTCTCCATGAGGCACATTCAGGACCGGCGGGGAGATCGGAGAGTCTGGTGCAGCTGTTGGCCACCACTGGATCAGATGACGTGGTCGGGGGTGGGGGGGTGTGGTGAGTGGTCGGGCCGGGCCTGTTCACGCTGCTCACACTTTTATTTTTGTGCGTGTGAGTTTGAGACAACAGGTGCGAGGCCGGAGGCAGCGACTGACTGTCTGGTTCTGTGAAACACGACACTAATAAACATTAATTACAAGTAAGAACAAGGAGGACGGAATATTTCAATGGTTTATGTCATTGAATGAAAAGTCGTCTCACTTTTCAAGAAGTACTGAGAATAAATCCTCCTCAGATGATAAATATTAAGACTTTATGAAAGCTAAATGCAATAATAAGCATATATTCAATGTTTTTTATGACTGAAGGAGAATTAATCTTCTTATTGTACTTATTTTATCACCATATCTAATCTTTAAATATCATATTTCATGTAGAAATCTTCTTGATGAGAACTTAAAGTGTGGAAATGTTCACATATTTTGTGTATTCTTTCTTTTTATTTAACCCATAAATGTGAAAGATGTTTTACGAAAATAAAAATTATGCAATCAAGTTCTGGCCCATAGAAGATGTCAAATCAGCAGAACTGAACTCAGACTATCAAACCAAATGAATTGAAATAAATAATAAAGTGAAGCCTAATGAAATATAATATATACGTATATAAACTAAATAACCCCAGTCCCCCCCAGTCAATGCACGAGGGTTATAAAACGTCACTGCTGCTTCACGGCTGCAGGTGCAGACCTCACACGATGATAATATTCCTCATTATTTAATCTGTGTTGATTTGTTCTTGCAGCTCACTCATGAGATTCTGCACAAACGCTGCAAAAAACCACAGCGTCTCGTTTGAGATTTCACAGTCTGACTAAACAAGAAGCAACATGTGCATGAGGCAAATGAGACGTTTGTTTGTGAAGCACATTTGGCTCCTGTCTGTGACGTGTGAGTTTTTTAGCAAAATAATTCTCCCGGAATAATCTGAGCGCTCCTCAGATTATTTCTGGTGGAAACCAAAATGTCAAAGTGTCGAAACTTTTCACCGCATCTAATAAACGTTTCTTCTGACTTTGCATTTTTCCGGCGTCGAAGGTTGGAACACGAGGAAAAAAAGCAGGATTTGAGAGATTTATCACAGGGCTGTGCTTGAATCAGAGAAAGGAACACACACACAGACAGACACACACACACACACACACACACACACAACATGCATCCACAGACTTTATTGCCATCTCTATTCCAGGCCAGTGGCACAAAGGTCCACAGTCACTGCAGCGAGTCAATAAAGTCCTGTCTGAATTGGTTCTGGTATCAAACCTCGGAGGCGGGGTGTGCTAATATTATCCCTCAGACTCCTTGTGCTTGGATCGAGCTTAGTGCTTCACGAGCTGCCACTTTGATGACACATTCAAATATTCTAACATGAGAACAGAGAAATCCATCTCCCCGCTGAGCGCCATGATGCAAATGTACTGTTGAAGGTGACTGTGGGGAATGTTAATGAGAGCGAGAGAGAGAGAGAGAGAGCTTTAGCTCTTTTCCTTTATGCATCTATCCATCCAGCAGGGGAGGAGGCTCAGTGAAGTAAAACTTTATTGATCAGGTCAGAAAAAGCAAAAGAAACTCCTTTTGTAATGAAACAAGTTTAACATCAGGAGAGTGTGAACGGAAGCTGATGAAATCTTTTACCAGACGAAAACTGCAAGAAGCAACATTTTTCATTTCATCTTTCTTGTCAACATAAGAGGAGGAATGTTTTATTTTCCTTCAGCATTTTGAGAATAAAGTCAAGAATAAGGTTTAAATGTTGAGTCAATGAAAGTCAAACTTTTTTTGCCTTTCAGGAGAAAAGTTGAAGTATTGATTAACACTTAGCAGACTGTCGACCTTTGGTAAATTCCTAGATCCGCCTCTTTGTCCAGATCGGAGCCAAAATGTAGTGATTTCTTTCTTTTTCTATCCGTCCACCAAGTTTCATCAAAGTCCCTGACGAAGGTAAAACTGTTGTAAACTTCACGTTAATCTTTCTTTCTCCTCATCGCTCCACACAGATCTGTTTTTTTCCCGTCTGTCATTATTATTTCTTGGTCTCTCCTGTGGGCTCCTGCCTGTTCAGAGGGAGAGTAACATGTGAAAAATGGTGAAGGATGAGATTCTATGATGAAGAAGGAGTGAGAGTAACAGACCGACCCTTTGATTCCCCTCCGCGGGGCTCCTGACCCCTGCATCAACCACAATGGAGCCGTGCGATGGGGGTCACATTCAGCCTGTGATGAAGAAAGTGTGGCATCATCGATCTGGCAGCAAACCCCCCCCCCCCCCCAGTTAACTCCCCTGCTGCTCTGCCCACTCATCACTGAGTGTTTTGTACCCACGGTGAAGTGTGTCCCCCCCCCCCCCCCCCCCCCTTTCTCCACACACACACACACTTCCAGTTTGCACAAAGGACAATCTGCACACTGTCAGACACGGCGAGGAGTGAAGTGACCTTTCAATCATCCCTCCAGGGATGGATAGGGGCGGAGCTTCCCCCTGACAGAAGATTGGAAAAACGTCCACCCGGATTTTGTTGCTAGGCAGCGAGGCCTCTGCAATGACAGTGTGTCAACAATGAGAAGAGAATGAGAAATAGATTGCGGCCGGTCGCAGGAGATGAGAGGGGGTTTGATTCTCGTCGCTGTGAGCCGGCCTCCAGGCTCAGGGAGCAGCGTTCACCGTCGTGCTCGTCTTCCTGTGTGTCACGCTGACGTCTTTGCTGAATGGAACACGACCTTCACATCTCTGAGAGTCAACACGCGTGTGCTAATACACACAACAAATACAACGATCTTTGAATTGGCTGATGGGCCGTGGGAGGAATTCATTCATTGAGCAGCGCGTCACGAATTCTAAAGTTTTATTGTAGCTTTGTCCTTCGATTTTTTTTATTTTTTTTCAAATAATGTTATAATTGTAATTTGAGCAAATAACATAAAAATCAATTTTAGTTGTTGCTATGATTTTTGAATTGGTGCTTTTGTCTGTGCTCTTCTTGGTGTTAATGGCTGAAAATGGTGATGTCATACTTCTGTTGACCAATCCTGATGTTTTAAAATATTTAATCATCATGAATTTATCACATTAATCAAATATCTAAATATCAAACTTAAATCTGATGATATGTGCAAAAACCATCCAAACTAAATAACTCCAGCCCCCCCCCCTGTGATTTGACGAGCACTTGGTCCTGCTTCCTGTTGCACTTCCTGTATTTAGGACCATTGCTTCCTGTTGCACTTCCTGTATTTAGGACCATTGCTTCCTGTTGCACTTCCTTTTGCCGAAACCTGACCAGAAGACTTCTGCAGAGGAAGTGTCCTCACCGGTAATAAAACAAAAATGAGAATTAGAGCGACTGCAAATAAACAAACTCGACATGAACTAATAATGAATCCGAACACAAAATAAATCAAAGACCAAATGATCTGTTCGGCCCATATTCAACCAAGAGTGAGGAAAAACTACAAAATTCACCGTTTAACACCAGAAGAAAAACACGAGAGGGACAGGAGGACGAGAGACGTCACATGTATGTTATTTGAAAAGAAGAATTGTGTGTGTGTGTGTGTTTGATTGGCAGGTATATCTGTGCAGCCACTATATAGCTCCAGTGTTTCGGTTTACTACTTAAGTGAATGTGTACGACTACACTTTGTGACAGAACTTTCACATCAGTACAATATTACTGCAATAAAACGAGTCTTATAGGAAACGGCATCTGCTCCATTTACTTCCCCTCGTAAAATTCACGATGGTGGTGGATGCAAATACTGTGTGTGTGTGTGTGTGTGTGTGTGTGTGTGTGAACGAGTCTAGGAGGGAATCATTACAGTTCCCCCACAGTTCTGTACCGGCCCTCGGGCCCTTCAGCACACTGAGACAAAAAACATCCATAAAGTTTTTAACGGCCCTCGTCTGTCTCTTCACAGCCTCGGGGTGCAGGAGAGAGCGAGCTGCGTACTGTATCGTCCATGATGTACATGTGAGTCGTGCATGGTGTGTATCATTACCAGCTGGACAGATGTGGTGGGAAAAGTCATAAAAAGTCAAAAATATGTCATATTTAACTGAATGAGACACACAAAGGCCTGTGTGTTGGTATTTATTCAAGTTTACACACCCTCTAGTTTTTGTTGTCGTTTATCCGAGCGCAGTAACACGAGCTTTACTTTTGATCCAAGTGGGAGTTTGATCACCTTTAATTCCTTTTGTTTCAGATCCCTTGATCCCTTGATCCTTGAGAGCGGGACGCTGTCCACAGTGAGTTCAGTTTGATTTGAAACCTCTGAAATAATCCTGTTGTAATGAATGAAGCAAACGAGAGGCCGAAGGTAGGATCGGGAGGAGAGGCCTGTTTGTGATGATGAGGGTGACACGGTGGGAGATGGAGTGAATGTGGAGCGGGGGATGTCTGGAGGAGGAGGCGGCGACGGAGAGAGATGGTCGAGCGCTGGAGAGACGGTCAAAGGAGTCACAAGTGGCCCAGTGTTCCCCGGCAGCAGCACCTGCCTCGCCGCCTCCCTCCTCTTCATTACCCGGCAACAGAACTCCTCTTAAGGCCGACGCACGGGGAATTCAAAGGGTGTGTGAGTGTGTGAGTGTTGGGGGTGGATGCTTGTTTGTGTGTGTACATGCATCAGGACTGTGCACGTGTGAGTGTTGCATCACAAACATAGACAAAGGAAGCCAGGTACTTCATTCCCCTCCCCCCAAACCGGGAGATGCGAGTGTAAAGTAACTAGGCATCCCACAAGCCATTGCAAATGTTCCCTTGTTAATATGGTGCAGCGTTATATTGCAGTTTGTTTCTTGTGCATATGTCGTATTTACTTTTATGTCATGGTTTTCGGAGTTGTGGTAAACATTTCCACGGTAACGGTGAGCTGCACCAATCAGAGACATCGGTACAGAGGATTGTGGGTAGTGAGTGAGTAGTACTTCTTGTAACACAGTTGATATCATCATTAAAACTTGTGGCTTCTGCAGGAGTAACTAACCATGGATGTGGCGGAGGATTGTGCTCTGAGTCTATGACGCTGACACTGCTTCACCTCGTTGTTGTTTGAGGCCTGAGCGAGTCATCCGCTGTCTTCAACGTGCCGCTCTGACTCTCGTCGTCCTCCGATCGGCCGAGCTCAGTCGATCCTCAGATGCTTTTTTTTTTTTTCTAGACTGATACTCTGCAACAATAACTGACCTTGCAAAGATTTAAGCTCATCTGTGCAAGGTTAGAATGAAACTCCTCTTTATGTGGATCGGCCTCCGTTTAAATCAGTGGTGGTGAAACCTTAGATTTGTTATTGACTTCCCCATTGTCCCTTGAAAATCAATGCGAGGAGGCACAAGAGGAGTTTTTCTAAAGCAATTTACCACAAGGGCGAATCCTGCCAGTCATTGGTCAATCGATGACGAGTCTTCACAAGCCGCTCCGAGGATAATTATTATTGGCTTGTTGATTCGTTTGCATTCGTGAAACCGCAGCTCGAGAATACATAACTATTAACATTCAGTTTTAATTGCGACGTCAGAAACACGTGAAAACTGGTTTCTCAAAGCGAGACACGATTTAACAACAATGGGTGAATTTCAGATTCTGAGATGTTGTGTTTCATTGAAGATGAAAGAAAAAGAGAATGAGAGAAACCAATCCATCGCATAAAACATCATAGATGCACATTTTGGAAAATAACTGCTTTTACTTCAGCGCGCTGCAGCGTCACTGCAACAATAGAGAAACTTCTGAAACGCACGTTTCCAGGGGATCATCTAAAGTGGGCTTATACACTTCATGGTTATGTGTCTCAGCACAAACGGATGAAGCTCACACACACACACACACACACACACACACACACAAACACACACACACCTAATCCCTCGTTCAATTTGTCACCCCTCCAAATCCTATTCATCCAACTTCCTATTCAGTGCTGTAGAGCCTCTCCAGTGGAGTCTCTCCTCATCTTTGTTCTACGTCTCAATAGTGTGAGCCTCGCAGTCGCTGTGACATGCAACACAGCTGTAATGCAAAAAATGTCACTCCCCGAAATCTGATGTGGAGTCAGACTTTGTACTTCATAGAAACTGAATTTAGAAATGACCTCATCGCGTCGCTGATAAAGTCGTGTTCACCGAGGAGGTCGTGTTTTCAGCTCGTTGGTTTGATTTGAAGCGAGATTACAAAAAAACAACAACTGGATAGTTTCCCATTTGTGCAAATACATTAAAACAGAAACTGTCTGAAGGTAAAAAAATAATCTGCCTACGAGCTTTTCAAAACCTCTCAACGTGTTCTCGTTATCTCGTTTCTTTAATTTTTTACAAAGAATACGATATTAAAATTTGTTTTATGTGCAGGACAATAAATTCACAAGCCAAACCAGATATCCTGAAAACAACAGGAGCTGAGCCAAAGAGCTTAGTAATCATGGCAAAGCAAAGAGAGGCCTGGATACAAAGATAAGAAATGCAACGATAGAAACACAGTAAAGACACAAAGAAAAAACAATGAAGCTGCTGATGAGCTGTAAGAATCATCAGCGGGACGATAAAGCAAAGAAGCACATCAAATTAAAATGAACATTATTAATGGTGGGAAAAGAAACAACAAGAGCTGATGTGGAAGAGGAGACGGCAAAGAAAGCTTTAGTTTTTTAAAGCGAGAGACGACGTCCTCAGGTCAGAATATCGAACCGGGCTTTGTAAACAAACGGTAACTTTTTAAAATCAATAAAACCAATTCTATATTTAACTGGGTGTAGCTCTGCCAGAGAGGGAGCGGTGGAGCGTTGTCTTTTTATAGCGGCGGTTCGAAAGTTAAAAAAGTCCAGCAGCTGGTGCCAGTTGTGATCCTGAGAGGGGCGGAGTCAGACGGCCTCGTGCGAAGAGAGTTGTTGCATGAATGACCGTTTCTCCGACTGTTTCAAAACGTACGAGAATTTAATTGAATTTAATTTAATTTATTATCTCAGATGATAAAAAAAACCACCTGTATTTATTATGTCTGTTTGGTTTTGTGTTGCGTGAACACTGGAATAGCGTTTGGTATATTTTCACTCGTGAGTTTCATCGTGCACCTTTAACCTTTCTTTGCCGTGCGTCAGTCTAACGTAGCCCCGCCTCTTGACGTGTAACCCGACCAATCAGATTCATCCTTGCAGTGGCATCAGCTCTGCGCCAATGTTAAACTCCAATCTGCTGCACACACCATCTTCACAAACCACTTAGCACTAATCCGGGGCCACCTTATGCCCACCGCTCTAAGACCGAGACTGTGAAGGCTAATCATTCGCTGGCACACAGCGATCGACCAATGAGAGAAGCTGCTCGGAGATTGAACTGCGGTGACCTCTTAATATCACACCAGGTTACCCAGTACATGTGTTACTGGGTGCTGCTACACACACACACACACAAGCACACACACACACACACACCAGTCAGAAGGCCATTCTTAATAAACACAACATAGGTGTGATGCCCCCTGTGGGTGACTCATATCTCAAAATCTCAAAGTAATCAATTTGAATTTTAACGATTAAAATCATCGTTGGAATTGAAATAATCAAGAATCATAAAAGTGTTTTGGACTCGAATCAGTTTCTAATGTTTTCACACATTTGTATCCGTCACATTCTCACCACGTAGCAACCTGTGATATCACAGATTGCAGCCCCACCACATGGAGGAAATCGGCATTACACTGAAAAAGGCTGTTAAAGGTTAGAATAAAATCGAAATTGTAATAGTTAAAAACCAACAGAGCAGATCTTCACTTCAGTATCAGAGCTGCGTCCCATTTTAACCCAACGTAAACCTATAAATGCATTTAAAATAAAAGATAAAACCACGATATGACTTCGATTAAATGTCCGAATGATAAAAAACAATGTGGCGTACACACTGGGATGTTTCCTGGTGAGGCTGCGCAGCCTTGACACGACAGGAGGAATACAATCTGCAGAATAAATGAAGTATCACCGAGAGTTACACACGTAGAGTGAATCATTCTGCTGCTGTACTAACACCAGAACTAATGAGACTGTAACACCTGAGTGTGTTAATCTGAACTCTGGGGGTTTCTATGAACTTGTGAATTTATATTTATTCGTAAAAATAAGATTGTGTCGGTTCACATGACATACAGACACACTATGACCTCTGTGTGTGTGTGTGTGTGTGTGTGTGTGTGTGTGTGTGTACTGTATGTACGATCCACATGTCAGTTTCCGTTGCATGCTCTGTTGCTAGTAGCAACCGCTTGTGGCTCAGTCCTACAGACAATGACTGACGTTACGTCTGTTTTCATTGTTGTCGGTTGTCGGAGACGTGGAGTCCATTGTCTCATGATCTGCGGATGAATGACACAAACCTCAGGGTCAGTTTAAAGTGACTGTGACACAGGAAGTCAATTCAACGGCCGCCCAGAGACTCAAAATGACCAGAGACACGCCTGACGTGTTTGAATCTGTGGCTCGAGTTCTTGTGTATCAGGGGAGACGTGTCCTTTTCACACGTCAGTGCTCAGGGGCCCGTTTGTCTCTTGAAGTTTGTGTTTAATAGATTAATCTCTGTGTTGCTCTTCTGATGGTGCAGCGTCCTCGACCAGGGTGAGGAAGAACATCCAGAAGATCTTTGGATCTTTCTCCCCCTGACTTCTAGGTTCGCCACAACGGCCACAATTGTAAAACTTTGCCCTGGTAGGATGTTTCAATGTGCCTCCAGTAAAACCTCCTAGTGTGAAGCGTGTTTGGCTGCATAGCTGCGCCACCACATGCGCAGCGAGGGCCGGAGCCCGCAGCCAGCAGAGGGAGGTGCGGTTTCACATTTAGAGACAAACAACTTGTCCCATTGATTTCTTCTTTTTGTTTGTCCCCGTTGTCGTTCATGTGAGGACACGTTCCGTCCTGGCAAACCCATTAAACCCCCAGGTGTCCCTTTTTTAAAGCCAAACATCTGGAGCAGGACAGATGTTTACCTCTGTCAGTGTCTGGCAGACAGAACGTCATCCTTTCCCCTCGTGCATTTTAATTTTCGGATTGGGATTCTCCCAGAGCTGCATGCGTCAGCTTTTTGGATGTGATGACGGCAGCACACTGAACAAACCTCTGCTCACCTGAACCGGCTCCAGTCTGTGGATCTGCTCTGGATTTGAAATCTCAGCCAGAGTGATGGGTTGTTTCTTGTTTTTCCCTCCTAACGCTCCTGTCTTGTTCTTTTTTTAACTTCCACTCTTGGCTTACTCTTACACCGTCTTTCTCTCCAGCTCTCTGACTCATCGCCCTAATTTCTTCTCCCCCGACTCTTGGATTCCTCCCCTCCTCCCTCCCTCCCTCCCTCCCTCCCTCCCTCCCTCCCTCCCTTCCTCCTTCCTCCCTTCCTCCGTTCTTCATCAGATAATGAATCTGACTCATCTACACAAGTGCTTTTCCGTCAACCTCTCAGCTTCTCCTCTTTTTATCCCTTCCTGTGTTTTTTTTATCCCCCAACTGCTGCTGAAGCTTTTCCTCTCTCGTCACCTTCCTCCTCACCTTCCTCCTCACCTTCCTCCTCACCTTCCTCCTCACCTTCCTGTGTGACCCACGTCTCCTCTGTTGTTTTCTCTCCCTCCTCGTGCATCACTGTTAATGTTGGGGGGGGGGGGGAATGAAGTGGGAATGAACCAGATGCTTCGCCTCTCAGGCGTGTGAGTCGTCCAGTGACCAGAGAATCACAGCACCCTCGGATTGTTCAGTTCATTAATGTCCGATATTGTAAAATTAGTAATGCATTATGGGTAGAAAAGAGGAGGAAATGATGTGTGGTGCCAAAACACTGAAAAACAATTCACACCTCAGAATTGAAGAAACGTATTCACCAGGTTTCTGGTTAAATCTGAACCTGGATCTGAGGTGAAGTCTGTTTTTTTTTTTTAATTAAACTGAACCAGTTTCATTTAAACAGTGATTTCTGGCATCAGAGACAAATTTCATTCATTTATAATTCAGAAGGGTTAATTTAACAGCCTGTAGCTTGGGATGTGGCTCCCTCTAGAGGTAGAAAAGTGACCCTACAAATGATGAACGTGGTGGATCCTCCTGAACACAGACTCTTCTGTTTGGACTAGAAATGTAAATTCAATCATTTTCTCACAGCAAATTATAAATAAAACGAAATAAAAACAGATTTAAATTAAAACACAACAATAAAAACTAGAATTGGGTCAGATCAGGGAACAGGATAATCTCACTGGGTTTAAGTTTTGTCATGTTGCCAGTGTGAACACGTGTCAGATTCAACATGTGAGACCTGACGTGTTCTCTTGCCCACTTTATTTCTACTTGAGCTCATTCTGTCGTCTGCTTTTTTTCAGTCTCTGGTTTCACCTCTGCTGCCTCTGGAAGTGCTTTAGTGTCTGTGTTCCTGACAGCCAGCAGCGGTGCCAGTGAATGTGATGCTAAGTGCTCACAGAGCATCAAATGCCACCCAGAAACACAGAGATCCATCCGTCTCTCTGCCACCGAGCTCTTTGTCTGGTTTCATTTAAGCTGCCCGCCTGAAACGGCACCAAAAGAATGGACTGTTCTCAGCAGACACTTGTCGGTTAACTCGCCCTCACCATCTGAAAGGAGTTATTTTGATGGGGTTTCAGGATAAATATGAAATTCTATGTTCCAATCTGAGCCGCTTTTATAAATAACCGAAAATGTGAATCACGGATTAAAGAGCGAATGGATTCAACCCACACCCAGTTCCTGAGAGCTCATACAAATTCTGTTGTAAACACTCGTAATTTGAAAAGTATTCAGGGGAAGAAAATGATCTGATGCTCAGAAAGCGACATGTTTTACATCGTGTTGAAGCAGAAGAATAAACGCGTGGACGCGTGAGTGAGTGTGTGAGGTCGTGTCTGGTCCTCTGAGTGTGGCAGTAAATTCCCAGCACGTCTCTATTTACCCCTTTATTCAATAAAACGTTTCTCACTCAGCAGATTTCTGAGCAGATGATGTTCACGCTTGGCTCCACCATTAAAACCGCCGAGGAGTCGTCGTCCCTCGCTCGGCTACTAAAACATGTTCAAAGAGCTGGCTCAGCACGACGCCGCGGCCAGGATTCATAATTGGACTCGTATGGACTTCAATAGAAGCTGCTGCACTTTGTCCTGAGACCAGGAGTCACACTTTCTTCCTCCGCAGCGCTGTCTTTGTTTTTTCCAGCCTCGTTTCAGTGATGACAGTGTTACCCGGCTGGTCTGGGTTCAGTTTGGAAGATATCAATATCACCTCCATGTGTCGTGGTGAACATTTGAGGACGTGGACGGCCTCCAGACGTTGGTGACCTGCCGTCCTGTCGTGGTGCAGCAGCATGAGGACGATGATTGTGGTTTGGAGTCACATCTCAGCAGCTTGTGGACGGACTGGCGTGAAATTCATGTTCCTTCAGGCAGAATTCATTTTGAATCTCCTGCGTTTGTTCTGTCAAATTTAGTCAGTGTGTGTGTGTGTGTGTGTGTGTGTGTGTGTGTCCTGAATATTTCTTGGGAAAGTTTCTCCAGATGAGTAACTTTTGGAGCTGATAGGTCAAAGGTCAAAATATATTCTGCAAATAATAGAGCCAGAGAGACAATCATCAGATCGTCATTATGAAAGTGCATTTTTTCTCTCCACTTTCTTCAACATCCGCAAAACTCATGAACTTTTCTCACTATCGACAAAAATTGGACAAAACCATCTTTTTCACACGGGCAGGCCCCCAAACTGTTGCTTCACTTTATGTGGCCGGGGAAAATCACTGTTTCATTAGGGCGGGGAGGACAAATACACACATGCAAGCCAGCTACAACACACACACACACACACACTCACACACACTCACACACACACTCACACGTACAAAGAATGCGTCCAGACAATAGAAGTTGAGACCAAAACCTCATAATCCCAAAGATCTTTCTCCGGCCATCAGCACTTTGGATTCTTTAATCATGTTGAATGGGTTATTTCCTCCATCACACACACACACACACACACACACACTCTCTCTCCTCTCTTGGGGTCAGAGTATTTTTCGTGGTCATTATTGCCATGGCGACAGTGGAAAGCCCCTGTTAGCAGAGGTGGTGTGTTTCCTGTTAGCTTCATCAAACTGCATGAGAAACGGAACCTGATTTTTCCTGCTCTGACCTTATCTGACACATAATGAGCCATTAGCTTTTTCTAAACGTGCTGAGTGAACGTCAGCTCCTCTGATGCTCCACCCTGGAACGAGCAGAGAGCATCAGTGGGACGACGGCGATGATGAAGATGATGATGATGATAAAACCAACATGATGCTCGTTAGTTGAGGAGTCAAACAGGAATCTGGCGAATTCAATGTGTTTCTTTGTAAATGACGTTTGAGAAAAGTCACGTTGGATTAACATTTATCACAGTTTGTGTTTTTCAAAAGTTTATCCTGGACACGATTCAGAGAGTTTATGTTTTACATTATATCAAAAACAGGCTGAAGCTAATGTTTCTATTCAGATTAAAGCTTTTAATTTATGGCTTCAGTTAACTGTTGATATGTTGAGTGTTGTGATCGGGTCGTCTCTTAGTCTGTCGTTCATTAGATGAAAAGCTGTTCTGTAGTTTCTGACAAACAAACAAACCAAATAAATAAAAATCATACCATTGATAAGTTACTGAAAAACAAAGTATAATCTAAGAACTGTAATATTCCTTCTCACTTTTCTCACTGGACTTTGTGTTTAAGATTTATTTAAACTATTAACCAATAAAAAGACCCAGAGTTAATAGCTGTGCTGGTTCATTCACGCACCTGCTCCGTCTCTTATCATTTTTTAAATTGTTTTTCAACATTTACGATTCAGTGTGACTTGGATTTAGATTCCAACCTACATTATATTGCTGCAGCATTAAATCCAAGTGCTGCTTGGATTCATTTCAAGTTCACCCGCCGCCTCCTGCTCCGAGCCGTCGCTGCAGCGGAGTAAAACATCCCAGTTTAATAAGGCTGCGGACGTCCTGCCAGCTGGGATCTGCTCCTGGACCACTCTGCAGACCCATTATAGCATTTGTGTGAGGGGAATTCTTACACATGGTTTGTTTATGCTGTGACTGCTGCTGCGGTCGGAGCTCGTTAGATGAAAACCGTTAAATGATGCAGTGATTCAAAAATGTTTCTGAGTAAATTTGTCTTAAATATCAATGTCGATGATTTGAGAAATTTTCGTGCAAAGTGTCCCTGACGCGACCATCGGCTGCGTCCTCGTGTTCTGACTCGACGTGGTGCAATACTTGCAAAGGTTCTGACCTTAATTCATTGCTATTAAAATCCCAGCATCCTCTCTGGTGGGATGCTGTTGTCTGCGTTGCCATGGCAGCGCTCCACAGGAAGCAGCCATCATCATTGTGCGAGGATTGTGTGGTTGAATCTAAATTCCATTGTTCTTGCATTTTCTCCCCCCCCCCCACCACACTGCAGAATCCTAAAGATTATTGAGGAGGAGAAGACGATGAATCACATGTGACCAGTGCTGGAAAATATCTGGTTTCCATGACATGTTTGTTTGTTTAGCCCCGAAATCCACATGGTGATAAAAGCCTGATTCAAAGTGGGGAGGGGGGTGGAGCAGAGGATGATGGGTAATTAACAATTTAACATCAGAAGGTGAAGCAGCTTGTTCAACTTTCTTTAATAAAACTCTGAGTTTAAATCATCCATCGCTCTAATAATGGAATCATGAGGCGGCTGAAACTAAATCCTGAGAAAAACTTCACTGCAACTTCCACAGAGATTAAGCAATTACATGAAAGCCTTCATTCATTCAGTCATTACAGCGACACTGGTGGGACCCCGAGACTCTTAATTCATTGTTAATTGAGCAATTTTACGGTGCCTCGTTATATTTATATTATATTTCACTCTGAAATATTTCAGTGTCCCGCCTCTTTCCCCTTTAATTGAACTGTCTTCTGCTGGCAGCATCATATTTGCAGTGAGGATCAGTCGTATCATAAAAATCCTGCGTCTGATGTGTTTCTCTGGAATGAGGAGGATTCTGGGACGGAATGTTTGAGGCCGTGAAGCTGCTGAACATCAAGGCTGCGGAGGCCGAGAGGAGAGTCGACCTGCGGGGGGGGGGGGGGGGGGACCTTGTGGAGAAAAATAAAAGGGAATTCAAACTTCACTCTATTAAAGTGAAATCAAGTCTCTTCTCTTCTTCACAACTATCGTTCGCTCACGTCCGTGCGGTTGATAAACTGTGTACTCTTCACGCAGCTGTGTTTTTCTTCACGGGGAAACAAACAGCGAGGACGCACACGTGGCGTTTAACCGTAGACCTGACACGTCTCATCGTCATTTTAAGAATCATGATTATTTTTAGTAAAGTAATAAATCAGCTTGTAAAGTAGTAATTCAACAGTGTTTTTTTTGCACCTTTTTGTCAAGTAATTTATTCACTTATTTGGTTTTATTGTCAGAGGCGTCTGAATGAGGCCTCCTTCCACTGAGCAGCTTTACAGAGGAAACACTAGAACGTCAGGATATCGGTGCGGAGGGCAGCAGAGGATGTGCGTCTCTCTGTGGACGTTTTAAATGGGAGATTTGTCTTCTGCAGTGTTTGTGCAGCGCCGGCCTCTGGAAGGAAGCAGCTGTCAGGAACCAGCTCCCTCACATCCACAGTGCAACGCTTCGAACATCAGATCCCTCCGAGGTTCATGATCCTCATTTGAGATAAGACGCTTTGGAAAAGGTCAGAGTTCAGAGCAAATGAAGCAGCGCCTCTGTGTTCTCACTCAGACCTTTTTGTTTTAAGACAGAAAATGTGAAAGCTGTTAAAAATTTATGTTTTGATAAATAAATGATGTATTTTATTGTTTCATCTTTTTAAATTTCCTCCGACAGAACTCAGACTAAAGATTGTACAACGTTCTACAATCTTTGACTCAGAGGGATCGTTCTCCCAACACAGACAAAGATGGCGACAGTCGTGGGTGTGGATGTTTTTGTCCGTCAAACGAAATTCCAGGTGATGGAACCCGAGCAGCACCGGTGGGCGACTCACTGCCGATGTCATCAAGCGCTGGAGAGGACGTCTGTGTATGTAGAGATGGAGCGAGATGGAGCGAGAGCACCCACGCGTCCCTGTAACTGGAGAACATCCATGGGAACCAGGAGCGAACCCCCGCGGGCCCCTAGACACTTTGAATTTGCTCTGTGAATAGAGTGAAACCTTCTGTGGTGACAGCTCTGCTCTGTCAGTGTGGGTGCTTTCACTCTGATCTCATTCACAGAGCGACAGTGTGCGTGTGCGTGTGTGTGTTGAACTGGCAACTGAATGAGAAAACACATGTGAAAGAAGAGACTGAGATGCTGCCGCTGTTCGCCTCCACAATAAAAAGGCCGTAGCGGCGTCTCAATCCACAGAGCAGTCATGTTCGTCCTGAACTTCACGGGGGCGACGTCAGCGGACACTCGAGGAACAGACGCTTTTCAGCTTTGACTCCACTTTCATATCTGTGGATGAAGTGAAACAACACGACTCCACCAATTCGTCATTTTGTCCATCTTGGTTTGTTGGAGGCTGAAGTAACCATATGTGGAGGAGCTGGGGGTGGAGCCTGATGCTTTCTGGTCTATTTGACTGTAAATGGATCATAATTCACAAAGTGAACATCGGCTGTACTGAAGAAGACTTGAAACTTCACATTGAGACGTAAACGCCTGAGAAAAATATTTATTTACGTTGTTAAATGAGAAGTTGAGTAATTTTGTCATAGACTTCATTATAAACTGACTTCTCGGAGTCACCCTCTGCTGGTCAGACAAGAGAATACACGTTTCAGGTGTGCTTGTGCAGTGGCTTCACTTTCCCGACACAGAGTCTTCGTCCATTTTTAGCATAAAGACAGAGAACACGTGGAAACGGTCAGACTGAAGTACAAGAGACCTCCGCTTCACCACGTCTCCCCCCTCAGTCTTTTAGGGAGTCGTTTCTTACAAAAGATAAATGTGACGGACGGTTACATCTGTCAGCTGCAACACATCACTCACCTCCACAAGTCCGTCACCGTTACCTTGAGATAAGTCAGCCACACACACACACACACACACACACAGGGGCAG
The DNA here is from genome assembly GCF_024713975.1 of Paralichthys olivaceus. Classification (NCBI taxonomy): domain Eukaryota; kingdom Metazoa; phylum Chordata; class Actinopteri; order Pleuronectiformes; family Paralichthyidae; genus Paralichthys; species Paralichthys olivaceus. Next base: position 20,165,893 of record NC_091109.1, read on the forward strand.
AAAGTACATACTATCATAGATGCATCCAGACTGAATGCAAAGATGTGACGATTGAGCAGGAAGGATAACAACTCTCCTTCACCACTTCCAGAGTTTTATAAAGCCAGATGGAAGCTGTTTCTCTTGGAGGATTCCTTCCCTGAAAGGCCTGTGCTCCTCGCATGCTTTCAACTTGATTCATTTGAAGTGGAAGCTGATGTAAGTGCTCAGAACTTGGCGAGAATCACCACGAGCCCGTCCCCCGATGACTCACCGGCAACACGACCTGATACCGACAAAAGAGAGACGGTGAAAAGTAAAGAAAAAGCCACGGTTCCACCATTTGCTTTGTCACTCCCGAGTTTCAAAGGCGCTTTAATGATCCCCGTTGTTAATTAGTTTAGCCGGTGCCCTTTTGAAAGAGTCAGCACGGGGAAGTGGGTCAGCTGATATGAAGAGCAGCAGGAGGGAAATGGCTCCAACGCTCTAGAGACGTAACATTTCCTGGCTTTTTCCTGCTCTGCCACTGTCTGTCTGAACCACAAACCAGTTTCCTGATTGCATTCATTACAGTTCACGGTAGTTTTCATTGTAATTCCTTTTCGCCCTCGTGGCCTGAGGACGCTGTGGGAGAATCCAGGATTTACTGGAGACTGAAACTTACTGCAGAGGAGCAAACTCAAACTTCACACGTTCAGTGATTAACGCAAAAAGTAGAATAACTGTGTTTAATTCAAAGATTTCCAGAAGAACAGCGACAGTTCTCTTTTCATTTTTATTCTCAAAATGTGCTTGAATATTTCGATTTATCAGTTTTTAGTTTTATCCTTTTATGTGAATCGTATTCTTTGCTCTCCCACTTTGATTGATTCCTGCCGAGGTTGCATATTGTGAGTTTATACGTTAAAAGGTTAAACGAGGAGTCAGTGAACATCAGAAACAACTTTTACAACATTTCAAGCACTAAATCAGCTGCTGCTTCACAGAGCGGCTTCCTTAAAAGGAAACAGAGCCGTGCAACACGTTTGGAAAGCTCAACAGAAAAAAAAAAAACGTCTCTGATTGTCGACAGGAAGATGGTGGTTATTGCTTGTGTTGTGTAATTGTGTTTGCCTGCGTGGAGAGTAAACAGGAACAAACAAGATGAACGAAAGAAAGGCAGACACACACACACAGACACACACACACACACACACACACACACACACACACACACAGACACACACAGACACACACACACACACACACACACACACACACATTTCCTCATGTTTTCATGCAGGAAAGGACAGATGCTGGATTAATACTATGAGGTATAAATATATATATATATATATATATATATTTATATATATATATATTTACCAGATTACTGCTGTGGAGTCATTTAATAATTGTATTTGCAGTTATTTTCCCACATTTTCATTGACCTCATTATGTGCATCTTTAAAAGGAGTGAAACAGCGCCCCCTCTGGTTCGCAGCGGGGTCAGAGCACGTGAGCTCAGGTGCACAGAGACGCCAGGTGAAAGACTTCCGGTCATAAAACCTTGAGAAAGTGACGTTTGGACGCTTTTTTAAAGTGAAAACAGAGAGTTACTGAAGTTACTGAAGTGAAGTAACTTCAGATGAAACTTCATCGACAGTTTCGAGGCAGATTTCATCAAGATTCCGAGCAGCAGAGAAAAACACCCAGAATCCACAGGAGGACTTCACACATCAGGACTGAGCCTCCACCTCTCCTGCTCCATGAGGAGGAATTCATGACCTTCGGACGATGTGAGGATTATATTCGTCTTTATTTATTGATCTGTGTGTGAACTTTGTTTGATTCTAAATGTGGTGAAGTTGGTTTCTGGTTAGGGCTCCCACTCAGGGACCGTCAACAAATCCCTCTTCCTGTTTTAATCCCCTCCCAGTCATGTAATGCACTGACTCCAGATCTTATCACATTATTACAACCCTAGAAAAATGTTTTGCTCTATTTTATATCAAGTGTTGTCAATAGCAAATCAATAGCTTCCATGTCTTGCCATGTGAAATGCAAAGTATTTTTTAAAACTTAACATTAATGTAAAATAGAGGACACACTAAACATCAAGTAAACATTGATGTGTCCTGTTGCTCAAAATATTTTCTATTAGTGATATTAATGATTTGTATGAATAGCATTATATATATTCCATGTCATGTGACCAACTGACTCCAAACCACTGCTGAGTTGTGTTGTCGCCCTCAGGACACACGTTTCAAATAGCGTCCGTGTCTTTCTGTGTGAAATACATGGAAGCTAATGCTTTTGTTAATATTCATATAAAATGGAGGACATGCTAAATCTTAGAGGTGCGTCCTGTTAGAGAAATACACACGAGTCCAAACAGCAGAGCGATAAAGTCCCATCATTCAGCACTGACCCTCTGGAGGCCGGTCTGGATTTGTGAGGCTTTGTAATGAATGTTACGAACATCACACGGTTCCGCTAATAAAAGCAAAGTGTGTACACGTGCTTTTTCAGTACGTTTCTGAATGGAGGACCACCGGTGTCGGTCCCCTCCGTCTCCATCAGCTGCTGTTTCCTGTTTCAGAGGTCGACTGGGAAAAAAATCAGACCCGCAGATAAGGAGACGTTCATCAGAGCAGAGCTTCCTCCAAAGATTACTCTGCTTCTCAAAAGAGCTGAGATAAGAACACAAGCAGAGCACAGCCAGAGCTGGAGCCCAACACTGAATGATTTGTCTCCTGCTGCTGCACTTTATTTCCACTGATGAGCATCGATGGATCTTTTCTGTCTTGTTGTCTTCTTGGATGCGATGATGCTGTCTAGACACGGGTTCAGTTTCAGCGTCGTTCTTCTGGGACTGAAAACAATAGTCTGCTCTGTCACCAATTATCTGCCTTTCAATACGTTAGGATTTGCAGAATTGTGGAGGGACAGTGAGGCCGAGAACAAAAAAAACCGCATTTGAGTGTCCATCAGAGTTTATTCTTCTGCACATTTCTAGGACGGGCGGAATCTTTTTCCCTTCATGTAAGAGATTTTAAGTTCTCCGCAGAAATCGTAGAATCGTTTTTTCAATTTAAAAAAAAGTTGTTTTTGCAGTTTAACTTCTCATCAAATCAGTTTCATGAGCAGATATTTTCTGGTAATGTAGCACAAAGCAAAAATACTAAAGACTGTAGTTAAATATACAGCAGCAACAACAAAAACCCCCCACCTGGCTGGCCCCCTGGTGGCTGGATGCAGTAGGTACATGCTGGATATGTTTCTAGTTAAAGCTCTTATTATTATTGTGTTTCTCTAAAGGTGGAGAATTCGTAAAAGACCAAAACAGTGATCAGAGTGTTTGCACATGAGGCCTCAGCCCCCCCCTCAAAGCAAAACACACATTAAACTCTCGTTTTCATCTAGCGGAAGAGCAACCCCCCCCCCGCCCCCCGCCACCCAGCTGAGGTCTGGTTTACGTCTGCGTGCCACTGCCACTGCTGCAGGCCTGACACAAAGGTGTGTGTGTGTGTGTGTGTGTGTGTGTGTGTGTGTGCACACAATGCCTGGTGTTCTCAACAGTGGGGAGTGTGTTTGTTCATGATAGCAGCTTCCTTAAAATCTTTAACACTCCCACTGAGGCGACCTGAGCTACTTAGATCTCTTGATAGGGAGCAGCGCACACACACCAGACAGATGTGGCGTTCTCAGCATCCAGATGTGCTTTCTTTTTTAACACCTTCAGGTTCACGCACGGCGAGAATGCTTCTCAATGCAGCAAAAATATTAAACACTGTGACGATCACACTTTGAGGGAGCAGAGATATGGAGACGTCTCCTCTTCTCCTCGCTCCAGAGGAATGCTCCGTCTGGAGAAGCTCAAGGTTTTCAGATGACAGTTGGCACCGATGGCGTCCGACATATGACTGAATGTGCAGGAATTTATGATGCCTGTAAAGGTTGCATTCCTGTGCGACTGGGAGTGTGTGTTTGCCTGCGTGTGTGTGTTAAAGTGAGGGATAGAAAGTTTATCAGAACTTATGAGCTGACTCACAGTCTTCTTTTTTTTCCCCAAGTCTGAGGAGCAGAATAATCAGAGGCAGCAGTTTATATCCTGATCCACACAGTAGCTAATACAGACCAGGTACCTTTAAACATCTGCCGCATAATGGAGCTAACACTGACTGATGATATCATTCCTGACTAATGTGGATAAATAGCCTGCACTTACAATAGCAGACTCCTCTTTCCTCTCATACACAAAGCAGGACGTGGACAGTGACACATGCAGGGAGGTATTAGCTGCTCCTCTCTGCAGCGAGAGATAAGATGGGATACAGGAGATTAATGACGGTGTTATTGTCAAAGCTCTGGAAAGTCTGGGTCACACCAGCAACAATTAGTCCACTGCAGCATATGTGTGTGACTCAGCTAATGGCCTCCTTCAAATCCAATTAATTAAGCTTTAAATCTCTTTCCACTTGAGGGGGATTGTATGATCAAAGTCACGTTTTGGGTTTTGAAGGGTGAAGCTGGATTTTTTTTTAAAAATGTGGTTAAATTGAGCATAATCTGAAACTTGCTGAGCAATTTCACCACTTAAAAGTTTAGCTTGGAGGAAAAAATGCAAAAAAAGGATTTCCACTTGTAAAGCGTGAAGGTCTGCAGGTGGAAAGGAATAATTTAATAACGGAGCAAAGCTGTGGTGAGTGAAGCTGCATCTGGACCGGTAAACATCTGCTCTGGTGTTTCCCTGGAAAGAACAAAAAAAAAAAAACTACACGTCAGGATCCCGTTGATTGTTTTATTTTATCAGACATCACCTCTGCAGGATGTCTGCAAAACACCCTCCACAGATTCTCCGGAGTTCCGCGCATCTCTTACACGTCAACCAACGTCATATGATCTGATCGGAGCAGAAAACAGGCATCAGGGATTTGTTTCCATGGAAAGAAACATGCTGCTCCAGCTTCAGACCTGGCAACCCGGGGGCTCCTCTTTTGTTACAACCAGACGGATGATCCCAGAAAAAGTTTGGTGGAAATTCATTTTTTCCAATTTGGGCCAACACGGAGGCGGAAAACAGTCACAGCTGAATCCAAATCCCAGCAACCCAGAGGTTTAGTGGAAATAATTTTACACTGGCAGAGCACAATGTCTGGCAAAAACAGCGCAAGTGTGGATTGTTCGTGATTGTTTGGAAAATGTGCGCCCAGTTGAATTCTGAAACCTGGCAACCCGGGACCCGAGGGGTTTTCGGTGCGAAGTCTTGAAGAGAGAACATCTCTGGAAAAGAAGGTTTAATGTGAACGTGGGGGCTGAAGGAAAACTCCCGATGGACGATCTGCAGTTTGACTTTATGGAGAATCTCTGCTCCTCTGAGGCACGAGTCCACTGACGCTGCGCTCAAGTTCAATCAGAAAGTTGCGGGTAGATCAATGAAATTCTCCTCCTTGACAGAAAAACGAGTATTTTACATAAATCAATAAGGAAGCGTCGTATTGATTAATTTGTCACTTCATTTTAAATGTTGTGCTTTTTCCTGATCTGCTGCCTCTAGTGTCAGGAGTGTGGTTTGAAAACAGATTCATCAGTCATATATATGTAATATCTTTTATAATGTCAGATGTATGACCTCACCAGTCAAGAGGATGACTTTTCAGTATGTTTACTCCCTGACATGAAACACACACGTTTGTTTTGTTGCTATGAACTAAATTTCTAACTGAAACGTTTGTGTGGAGCTTCTCTGCTTCGCTTTGAAACTAATCAGGGCCGACACACGGCGGCTGACGCTCAGAGTGGAACTCACTGGAGCGTTGAGTGTTTCCATGTCCTGCCTGTATGAGTCTCTCGTCATGTATGGAGTGTGTGTGTGTGTGTGTGATGGAAATTCATCGGGGCTGTCAGTGATGAGTTCATCAGGGAAAGAAGCGGTCACTCTGGTGCAGTGAAAGCACAGTGAGAGGAGAGGACTCTATGAAAACAGTGATGTGTTGTCTGACCAGACAGTTGACTTCAAGTGTGTGTTTGTGTTTTCAGGGTGTAAAAGTTTCTCCCCGTCACGAGCTCGAATGTATTTTAGATTAAAAATAAAACACGAACCTTCCTCGGGGTTTGTGTGAGAATTAAAATTTAAACACAAAGACGTTTTTTACAATCCTGCTGTTTGAAATCCTTGATCGCCAGAAGTTTGGAATTTTTGCAACACTCCCAACTTATCTGAATTCCTCCAGAGCTGCTCAGAGGGAATGAGACATCTCTCTCCTTGTCCTTGGACCCTAGACCCCACAGACCTGTTCCACACTCAAACAAAGAATTCAAATAATAATCTGAGTGTTGTTGCTCTATATGGAACCTTTCCCATGTGCATCCCACCTGTCACTCGGTGTTGGTTTAACCCTGCTGCTACTCATCAAATAGTGTTTATCTGTTGGAGTTGGTGATATATGCACAAACAGATGTAAATGATTTCCCCTGAGCTCAATATTTACTCCACGTCTCGCTGCTCTTGTTCTTCTGACTCCTGAACTTATTCATCTGCTATTTCTCGATTCACAAAATACAATTTGCAGCTTCTTACAAGTGAAGAAGAATAAGTGACATTGAATTTTTTTATTTGCATTGGTGCATTTTGGGAACAGTTTTGCAATTGTTTTTTATTCTTTAGCTTTTTAATGAATGAAAGGTTTAATGGATGAGATTCACTGATATAATTACTTTGTGTGCAGCCTCTTATTACCAATGCTATGTTGTTCATTAAGCGTTTAGACAATCTGTGTTGTAACACAGCACCAAATGTCTCTTTCAGTCAAATCAATACTTTGGCCCCGGCCTCTCGCGGCCTCTCGCCTCACTGAAGCTGTGGGATGTGTTGAATTTTCTCTCAGACATTTGAACCGTAACATTTCTGCTCTTTGTTGTTTCTGCCTTCAGCCAGTTTAGGGTTGTTTGAAAGTGAAGTGATGGCACATGTGCTGCGACTATAAAACCCTGTGAATCATCTCTCACTCTGCGGTGATTGTTTCCAGGAGAAGTTTGCTTTGCAACACAAATTGTATTGACTTTCCATCGCTCTAGTTAAATGACTCGTATAAATTAATTGCATTTCAGTATATCTCCTGTTGCTATGTCACCATATGTTGATTCTGTCAACCTGAGGGGACGAGGTGTATTCAGATTTAATTCAATCAAACCTCAGACCTCTCGAACATCACCACCTCTCTGTGCTCGTGAACAGACTCAGCTGCGCTGATGAAAACCTCGACCCTGTCCCGACCTCCGTTAAGAAAGAAACCTCTGTCTCATCTTCCTGCAATCAGACGTCGAGCTTTTATCAGCAGCCAGAGATGAAACCGCTTCACCTGACGGAGAGTTTCATCATCCTCTTACCTCACAGCCTTGACAATAACATCCCAACATCTGCACTCAAGCGTGTCCTTGAAGACGGATGAGGAGATAATAAGGTTCAGCAAAGCGGTGACAGTAATCTGAATTGTGCTCAAGGAGCGCGGATTCACTCAAAGCACATGAAGTCATCAGTCGTGGTAACGAGAAGAGGCCTCTTCGTGTCTGATTGTTTGTTAGCGTCGTCATTGGACGAGCAGGTGTGTGTTGGTTTTGTGGTTCTGTGCAGGTGTGTGCAAGCTTTTGTTGGACAAATCCTTCATGTGCGACCACCGGCTTCAGTTTGTCCTCTGGATTTTCTCAGCTTTATGTTTTCATGCTTCCAGAAAAGCTGTTTTTGGTTCTTCTTTAAAGTTACAGGTTTAATATGTAACATTATATTTTTTTCATTTTGTTGTACTTTTCATTTGGATCCACTTTATCGTAGCTTCTCTTGACTGCTACACGGAAACTTTAATACATCGACTCGTGATTTGCGTGCGAGCTGCATCAATTTACATTGGCAATGAAGACAACAACTCCCATGATCCAACACTGCTTCACGACCTCATCAAACTCGGTCTTCTGTTTTTGTTTTGATTGAAAGAACCGTGGAAGCCGAAGTTGTCAGGGAAATCTGCAAATTCCCACAGTCGTTCAGAAAATCTGTCAGAAGGCAACTCTGGCACCAATTAGTCAGAAAATTAATCAATTAAAAAGTTTGCATCCACCCTTATTTAACATCCATGCTTGGACCTGCTGTTGTTTTATAACATGACGCCTTTCCAGCTGTGAAACCACAAACTTAGATCCAGTGACGACATCTGGGTCGGACCCTGTGGATGACCTCAGCCGGCATCATCAGTCCTCTCTACATCCACATTGGGCCGCCACCAGACCTGGAAGAAAACTGACCGAAGAAAGAAAAAGGATGAAGAGTTAATTTCATTTCATTTCCCGGTCAGAGTCCAGCACCAACATCATCCGTCTTCCATGAGGTAAAGGGTGTTGGTTGGCGTTGGTCGGTGCTGGTCTGAGCTAAAGCAGCTCCTTACATCAGCGTGGAAAGATCCCAGAAGAATGCCAGTGCACTGACAGGTGCCCGGGAATGAAGTAGTCGCTTGCTGCAGATCTTTGAGCGTGTCTTAATCCAAACCCTGCTTCAGCCGAGCCTTCCTGTTTCTTCTCCACCTTTTTCAGACCTGGCACCGTCACTTTTTGCAAGACGAGAGCCTGTTGGGCTGTTTTCGTGCCCTCCAAAATATAATTATTCAGATTATGTGTCCTCTCGGTTGTGGTTTGCTGATGTTTAGGGAACTGAAAACACTTCAGTCTTGCCAAATGCCGGGACGCTCCGATACAAAGCTGTGAAAAATAAAAATAAACAACTAGATTTAGTGCTTTTGCTACGAAACAGGTACCGGAAGTGTTTGACATTTGACAGAAAGACACTGCGGTAAAAAGATCATTGTCACTGTTTGTTTAGCAGCGTGGGCAGTGTGGCCGCTCTAACCTGATAACACGGGCGCCGAAACGAAGAGCGAGATGTTCCGTGACGCATCGCTCTGCTATCCGATGTGGTCCGGACCTGACGTTTCTCATTCTGAGTCTTATACGACCCAAACACCTGCTGAAGATGTTGTGTGGTTGTATGAAAAAAGTGACTCCCACGTCTGCTCCTGAGCAAAAACAGTCGTTATCCACACAACTCCACTCGACCACCTGCTGCAGAAACGAAAGCAGATGTTATTTAAGTGTGTTTACAACAATTCATGTTAAACTTATTGAAAAAGGCTTTTAAAAACAGACACAAGTACAAAAACGTCCATCAGCAGAGATCAAGTCTTATTTGCTTTCACTTTGAGAAGAGGCTCAAACATCTGTGGCAATGATGGAGCCGCCTCACGTCCTGACTTTGATTTGCTTTTGCTAATCGAAGTCGTGAATTGTCTGGTAAACAAACGCGCTGCACGGCAACATGAATGAGGAACTGACTCCTCCCATTTGAATGTTCTCTGCAGCTTTTATGAGAAAGAATAAAACCACGGAAAACTTTCCGAGCAAAGCACGAAACGGTTCTGTCGGGAGTTCTGGATTAATCGTGTTCCTCATTAGTATTACTTATTAGTGCTTGCAGCTCTGCAACATCAATGCATATTATTATGTAGTGTTACAAAAAGCAATTCCAGTCCCAGAAGAGAATAATCAACTCCCCGAGAAACGTTTTCACTATTTCAATGGAAACAGAAAGGTCTTAATTTTGAGGGTAATGAACACGGGCGACATTAGACAAGACATCTTTTGTTGAGTCGCAAATTCTATACGCAATATCCAGTTCCATTAAGATCTAAATCTCATCTAAACCCTTCATGAATACTATGAATAGACGTTTATCTGTCGTCTGCCCAACAATCCACACTCGCACTGCGGCTTCATTTCACACATCGCTGCGTCGTGTTTAAGTCGAGCTCTGCAGACACAGCATGCTTCCTGCAGCGGGAGAGGAAGTAAATACAATTCAGTGACAGAGTAAAGTGCAGGAATTGTTTTTTTTTGTTTTTTTTGTTAAAATATACGGCTCCCCATCTGGAAAAGTGACTTTTGATCGACGCTCAAAAATGCGATCCACCCACAGCCGAGACGTCAGTTGTCAGAGGACTGAGAGGAAATACTGAACCAAGCACCGGAGGTTATGGTCCGAGGGGGGGGGGCTTTTGTCGAGGCAGAAAACACGAGGGGGAGAGGCTGCGTTGTCCCGAGTCAAATGTTAAAACCAGAGATTTGGACGAGACGCCACCCGGCGCTCTCAAAGACCGAATTCCCCAGAAGTCAGTTCCTCACCTTGACCACATTTATCCTTTTTGAATTTGTGATATTCATGAAACGCATGAAATATTTGCCAACCTGGAGCCACGAGCGCCGAACAACTGGCTGCAATCGAACATTCTCCAAATTACACGCACAAGGACGGCTTTTCTTTTAACTTGTTAATGTGATTCCAGCTCAGTAATTGATTCATCATGTTTTCTCTCTGATATGTCACCGAGCAGTTTGATGCAAAGCAGCACACACGGGGGAGAAAACTCAGATCTGAAGATTCGCTTCAGTTATTTGGATTAAACTGGGGATTTCTTTTGTGCTGGGTGTGAGACCCTGCACTGTACTTCGGTCTTTTGATTGCAACGTGTGAAATAAATCCCAGCAGCCCAAACGCACTAATGAGCTCGTTTACGTGCGTTGATGTAGAAATGAACTCAAAGCACGGATGCGAGACAGACGTTTTAGATATTTGGTGAAGTTTTGTTCATCTTGTAAATTATCTTCAACACAAAAAACTTTGCAAACTATAAATAAATACTTTAATTCAAAGAGACTCGGTTTTCAACAAACCGCTTCAACTCGCAACGCTGGACGCAGGAAGGTGATGATGTACGAAAATGTTTGAACAGTCTTGGCTTTATGACGAGAAAAAAAAAAAGGGGGGGTGAATATTTCTTGGCAGACAGTTTATGAGAGAATCCAGTGAATATACTGACTTCTTGTGTCCGGGCGCTGAAACATGGCAGAGGCAGACTCACGGCTTCAGGCCCGACCACATCTGTGTTTACCAGCCGTGTTTTCTTTAACATCAGTGGAGTGAGATGACGCCGGGGGGGCTTGTAGGCATCAACAACACCTGCACACACACACACACACACACACACACACACACACGTATAAGTATATGCATCCATGCACTCAAGCTAATATTGCTGCATTTTAATATCATAATTAGTGTGTTTTTCAAAAACATGATTTTGTGCTTTTGCAGTTCGAGGGAGAACTTGGAGCTTGGATAACGTTTATCTTGCCGAGCGAGCGTTAGCGGTAAGCAGTAGGATTTCTTCTTTGAAAAAAATTGCTTCTGGCTACTACTCACCAAAATCGTGCTCTCACCTCGCTCGGATAACCTGAACAAACTAGACGGGTGGATTTTCGCGCCTGTTTGAAAGAGCGAAGAGCAACTTTACAGCCTTGATGGTAAATCAGGATCCTGAGAGAAGTCGTTTACGGTTCCAGTAGCTTGACAGAAATGTTCTTAGAAGCCTAGAAACCGTTTTCCTGCTCTACATTTTCTGGAAATCTCCATCCTGCAAGTTTGCAGGAATCTAAAACACTAAATATGAACCAAAAAAACTAAATGTACTCAAATACAGGACAGGGATTTAAAGTTGAGATTGAAAGTTGCATCTATGAAGTCTCTTTTCATCGTTAGATACTTAAACACTCTATAGATTTTATTTTGAGGTAAAATCTGAAACATTTTCGAGAAGTGAATTGTTCAGGATCAGAACAAGCTGGAATGCACCTAATCCTGAGCTGCTCATTGAAAGCAGCTGCTGCTCATCCACGATAATCACCTGCACATCTGAGGTTGATCTCACACATCAGCAACAAAACAAAAAAGTATTTATACTCGCTGTCATTCAAACCCTCCTTATATCACAACCCAACGCTTAGGGCACAAAAGAAAAACCCCTTTCTCAAAAGTTTCCCACCAAACTCATCGGAACTATTCCTTGCTTTGCATGATCACGTTCAAATCAGTCTTATAGTTTTATTTAGATTTTTATTTTAGACGTGTGACCATTATTTCATTTCAGAAATAAGAAACAGAAACATTGTCGTAAATAACTGAGAGCAGCGAACAGTATGAACATTATCCGTATTATTCGTTTTTTTCCGCTGCAGCTGTGTGCATCATGAATGAACAATATCTGGCTGTGACTGACGGTTCCATTACTTCCAGGCCGCTTCGTATTTTCTCTTTAAATTCCGAACGGATTTGCAACATGACAATTCAACGTCGTAATTACCACGAAGCGCGCGGCCCAGTCTGTCTCCGAAACCTGTAATTGATTCTATCATCACCCGGGATCACGTACGGGGAGTGGCGCCTTGTGCATTGTTGCACAGTCAAGGACGGAGAGTGTGGAGGTCAGACTTCTGGCTCTTTACAGTAAAAACCGATCGGGGCCAGGAACACCTGTAAGGACGATTCCAGCTGGAGACTATAATTGCGAATGGGATTTAAAATGCGGCGTCGACGTTTTTTCTCTGCTTTGCCTCGTTCTGTGATCGTTTAACACCCGTGAACCAGATCTGGGTCAGAAAAGTTTAGTTGAACTAGAAAAAGCTGCGACGTGTCTTTTTATTTGAGAAAGACTGATGCACTGAAAACAATAACTTTGAAGATCGTCCCATTAAAAATAGACCTCGTTATTTTCAACCATGACGCTTGAAAATAAGTATTTGAGAGAAACTCAAACGTCCCTTTGAGACATTTTGGATGTTGAAGTTCAACACATTTTATTTCTGTGTCTGTTTGTTTTCTGGAATGAACCTTGATGGAGGAATGTTTTGGTTTATTTGGTCTCAGTCTCTCTGGATTCTGGCTCTAAATCCATTTAAATCTCATTTTTCACTCTTTAAAAGCAGCTTGACCTTGAGGCTCACGGTCGTGCCAATCACCCCGGGACTGAACAGCGGAGCCCTGACTGGTTTTCAGAAGCAGGGAAACCCCTTTGTGACCGCTCTGTTTGGGTTTCAGCTTAAAAATCAACCAGAGGCACTTGTTATTTTCCCTGTTGACCCAGAATAAACACCCCCCCCCCCCCCCCCCCCCCCCCCCCCCCCTCAGAGATGAAGTGTGACCTCTGGACCTGTAGCATTCCCCCCCCCCCCCACCCCCACCCCCTCGTCTTTGTGAGAGCTGGGGGGTCCATGTCAGTCACAGAGTTGGTGAAGAGATTGAAAGTTAAATTGAAAAAGAAAACTTTTGTCTTGTCGTCCATCTTCAAATACCCTCTGTGGTTCTTTCCTGACATGGCTGCACACTTTCCAGCTTCAAATGTTTCACTAAATCCATCATTAAAAACATCTGAATTCCCTGTGCACGTACAAAAACATGACTAATAATAATAATTACCCATAACTTGACTCTAGGGTCTTAAACCGAGAACAGAAAGAAGCCAAGAACATCAGGACGGGACAAAATGTGCAGTGTTATGATGTGAATTACAATCTGGATAAAATACTTGAATGTGAAACTAGCTCTTCAGTCACACACAGCAAAGGGAACTGACAGATTTCAAAAATCTCGTCAGTATTTAAAGTTTCCCTGTCGCTGCGGCTGTATTTGCAGACTCATCAGAAACAGGAGATGGTGCATGACGGTGCTGTTTTGGTGATGTTTACAAGAACCTACTGATAATTAGGTTTCACGTCCCCTGTGTCCGGCCTCCTCGCAGCATTTACCGTCTCTTCTATCGCTCTTGTCCGAAGGTTAATGGACAACTGCAGTGGGTCAGAGGTGCAGCGAGGAATCCCGACCTCTGCGATAAGAAATGTTTCAAATACGAGAGGTAGGAAACGCTGCTCATCAAGGCGGAGAGACTTTTTGCTTTTTCCTCCACCGGGCGTCTTGTTCTTTACACCGCCTGGTTTTTATGTCGTGCATAAATATCCAAGTAGGATTTCCAGTTTCCACCAAAACATTTCATACCACAATCTTCTACTGAGCAGCTCCACTTAGTCTCTCAGCAGCAGCAGCACAGTTCATTACAACCACAAACAGCTGAGCTGCACAACATGGAAACTCCCTAAAACACAAAAGGGGGGGGGGGGGGGGGGGGGAGAGAACATCGGCCTCATTCAGACTCAAAGCTGCAAGCAGATGTGTTTTCTTTTTGTCCGACGGTGCGGTTTGATGTCGGCTCAGGCAGCTCCGGTCTGCTTTCTCACAGCCGTCAGATAAAGAGCGATGACGATGATGTGGTATCTCGACTGACTCATACCGGCGGCGACCTCAGCCTGGACCCCTTTTAATCTGCAGCCACCCACAGGCTGGAGTCCCTCACCCCCTTCTGTGTTACTGTTTTCTTTGCATGGAAACGCCAGCGTGTTGCTCTTTGTCTCCTCGTCGCTCTCATCACAATGAACGCTCTTTGTTTATCTCCAAATACACAGACTACTATGGAGATATCAGAGCACTCACCTAAACGTGTGGGCGTAGAGGGGGTGCAGAGTAATCTTGGCAGCCGCAGTGTGTCTTTGGAGATAAAAAAAAAAACAAACATCCATTAAATAAATGTGAGCTTTCACCACATATGTATACATGAATGATTCATCACTTTGAATCCACATTTCATTGATTAGAGACTGTAGTTTGCATTCCATGTGTCAGACCTCTCCAAAAATCCCTAGTTAAGGTTAAATAGGTTTTAGTGTTTGATATAAAGAGGTTTTCATCAACTGGTTTGCAGGTGATGTCCCCAATGTGTCATTTCCTTACAAGTTTATTTTGTTACCAAAACAGTGACTCAGAGAAACAGTGACTCAGCGGGGACGTCCGTGAGGCAGAGTGGACACCTGGATGCATTTTCTTCCACGTTTTTGTCATCGGGAACTTCCAACTGAACCTAACGCACTTAATGCTGAGTAACAACCTCTCAATACGATGAGTCCAAAGGGAAAACCGTCTCGCTGAGCTTGAACGCTCCACTCCCATCTGCGTCTCCACACAAGACAAGAAGAGGAACAAAAACTACTGTCGTGGCTTTTGAGGTGAAGGATAAATGTTTATTCTGGTTGTTTCTGAGAAATCAAGGCAAGATGTCAGCGTGCATGGACGCAGCAAATTCTTAACTTGTTTCTTTTGTGTTCGTGCTTGTGTTGGACTGTAAACTTGAGACACGCTCAGTCAACAACCTCCATGACCTTTCCAGAGTCTGTAACGCCACCGGCAACCAGCTCGTCTGCCCACGGCGAGCAGATACCAACAGATTGTCAGGTCGTGGCTCTGGTTGGGGGGGGGGGGGGGGGGGGGGCACTGTCTCACATGGAAGACGCTGGCGGCAGCAGAAAGGGGAAGACAGTGGCTGAAGGCTGCTCCACACACGCTACCTGTCATGGTTTTTGTATTTTTGTCATCTTTTATAAAGAGTGTTTTCAGTTCAAATGTCCCCTCTGTGTCCCTCGCTTGTGTCCCACTCTCTGCGTCCCTCTCTGTGTCCCTCTCCTGTGTCCCTCTCTATGTTCCGCCCTGTGCTTCACCCCATGTTCCTCTCAGTGTTCCTCTGTTTTATTTTGTAGTCCCTGCTCCTGGTCTGTTTTCCCCACTGGACTTCCTGCTCTCGTCAGGCTCACCTGTCTGTCCTGTGCCACCTGTCTCCAGTTACTCATCAGTTCAGTGTGTATTTAAGTCTTTGTGTCCCCCCCATGTATTCGTTGGTTTGTCGTCGTCTACCCCGGTCATGTTCATGTGTCTCGTCACCTCTCGCCACGTTCCCAGTAAGTGTTCATGTATTTCCCTGTGCTACTCCCCTGTTTTGCCTGAGAGCAACTTTTGTTTTATACGAATACGATACGAACATTATCACAATTACCCGGAGTTTTCCGCAGTAGTACAGAGACAAAGTATATCTTAACTGGTACGTAATGAATTTAAAAACTTCTCCAGGTACTCAGAAATCCTATGAATTGGTAATAAAACAGTCAAAGGGAACGGGACGCTCTTCTTTTGACAAACAATGTCCCCTGACAGCTCCACTGGTCAGTCTGCGTGAGGTCAGTGAAGTGAGGACGGCTCGCAGATGCTGCCTCTCTAACGGCATCGCTCACAGGCTGTGATGGCACTTATCTGTCTGAGCTGTCCAGAGACAAGGTCTGAACACTTCTTTATCTGTCCTCCTGTCCTCCCGTCCCCCCCCCCCCCCCACACTGGCTCCTGCAGCCAGACTGCTGCCTGTTTGTGTTTGTTCTCGGCAGATTCCATTTGGCACCACGGCACAATGCTCATGAGACCAAGCCCAGACACAGAAGGTTTCAGACGGCTCACTCCATCATAGCTCAGATGGATAAAGAAGAATCAGTTGGTGATTTTAAAAACCAAAGCATGTTAGCCTCTCACCCAGGACAGACTCTGGTTTTACCTACGAAACTTTATTCAGAATAATATGTGAAAAGTAAAACCTGATATCTGCTGAAAATGTACTTTGATCCAAGAAACTAAAGTTTTCCTCTGAAAGATGTAAAACTTCCATGCTGCAAATCCTGAGAGACATCCACCCCCCCAACCCCCCCCACCATCACGACCACCACCTCATAGGTCAAGGCCACACTTGCTTTAAAGGACAGGGGGAGTGTGGGAGAAACCACACCAGTGAGGAGGAGCAGCCGTAACGGTCGGAGGAGGACTTAACCGGAGTGTGTTAATTTGTATCTGGGGTTGTGATGTCTGAGGGGAGGGCCGGATAAGAAAGCGGTGGTCCGCAGAGAGACGCAAAGGAGTCAGGTTTCAGCTTTCAGCGAGGGCCCCTTGAGTCCCAGCGCACTGAAGCTGCCTTTGTTTGACTGGGAACCAGAGAGAGAGAGAGAGAGAGGAGGAGGAGGAGGAGGAGGAGGAGAGAGGATTTTAGTTTGGAGTAAGTGGGGGAGAGAGGCAGAGTGAGCTCCATCTCTCTCTCGGTCTGCTGTCACTCTCAGGGCAAGTTTAGTTGGGATCTAAGCTCGGCGCCACTGAAGATGTCTTCACGGTAAATGAAAGCCACAGTGTTTTCTGAGAAGAAGTTGTTTCATGTGAACTTTGAGTCTCGCTCTTCACTCGTGTGTTTTCTTTTTTTGTGTGTGCAGCATTCCTCCCTGGTTCTTTGGATTATTTCTGCTCGTGCTCCGGTTCTGCTGCCGACGCTCCTCTGCCTATCAGCCGCTGGACGGTATGTGCACACTCTGTCTGTCTGATGACTGCATGCTGCTGGGGGGAAAAGTTTTCTGCTGTTGGCAAACTTTCTGCTGGCTCATGACTTTTCATCCGTTGAGTGAGAATGATTTAGCTGTTGCACTCGGGTCCTGCTGCACTGCAGGGGTGAGGTTACAGAGGCACAGTGGGATATTACTTTCAGAGGGATTTCTTAATCGGAAGATGATATAGTGAAACCTTTGGTGTCAATGTTATTATGCATTGAGTAGGACACACACATTTTATGCTTATTACAGTAACATCCTGGCAGCAGCTTCTCTAATTTATATTGCAAATCATCTTGTCTATCGATGCTAATTAAAAGTATCTAATTAACAAAGTTTTATCTCTGGGAAAGTTTTGAGTCTGATGTTTGAGTGCGCCCACTATTCTTTCTGGAAGGGCTCCAATGTCTCTGTGCATGAGGCTGATAATGAAACACGAGGATCCTCAAAGTCTACGGAAACTTTGCAAACTTTTGGAAAGTTGAGGAGCACGTCGGGCAGCTACCTGCTAGCTCCTGTGCTGTTGTACGATGGTTTCAATTATATCTGCTCTGGAGATGTTTTTCAGGAGCCCCTGTGCAGCGCTCTGCAGCCTCCGCCGACTGTTTTCACAGCTTAAATCTGGATTATTTTCCAGGATTAATGGATCAATCAGGACCCTTCAGCATGGTCCCAATTAGTGCCGAGGTTTTCTTTTCCATCGCAATTGGAAACAGGCAAAACCTCACGGCGTGCACAGTGACAGCGGCTCTGCAATCAGTGGCACCGCATTATTCAGGTAGCGGACATGATGTAATGCCGCAGCTCTCTGAGGGTGTGCTGGGAGGTGCTTGTCAGACATGAGGGCCAATGTCAGTAGAGCTTCTTTTTTGATTAGTCTCCATCCTGACGGTCGGCCAAATACATCATCACTGCTTCCGTCAGTGTGTTGGAATCTGGATTGACATTTGCAGCTTTGTGTGTGTGTGTGTGTGGATATCTCGACGTATGATCGCCTCATCGACCTCTGTGTCACAAAAGCTGAATTGTGAAATAATTGCGAGGTCTCTTTTGCTAATGTGGCCGCAATGAGTGTAATCGTCAGTTTGACATTTTGAATTAAACGGCACTTTTGGCTGCTGGCGGCAAAAAAGGAGTGTAATCATCTCGTCTCCTAATTATAATATGAAGTGAAATGTGACCTTGTGGGGAGGAGAAGTTGTAGAAGTGTTTGCAGACCAGCAGGAGTGGACAGTGGAAGTGTGGGTGGAGCTGGTCGATGTCTTGACTGAAGAAAAGTGTGATTCCATGGTCTGGTTTCTTGTGGATCCTGCGGACACCGGCTGTGCTCGAGGCTTCGCTCTCAGTGTGTTTGTGCTTTTGCCATTTTCATAATAGTCTGCTATGATTCACTTTTTCAAGGGGGGGGGGGCACGCTCGCTGGCTCACTTTCCAGAGAAAGAGAGAGAGAGAGAGAGAGAGAGAGAACACCAGGGACAAATATTTCCAGGCTGCATGCTGTAAATATTCTTGAAAACATGAGCTGTCGCCGTGGCAACGTTGACATTTCTGTTTTGAATAAAGTCGATGTGATTTGTTTCCTCGGTGTGAAGTGGTTCGGGGGTCTTCTCTCAGCCGATGTTTTTAGGTGGATGCAGCTGAACTAAGAGTTGGCAACGCAAAACATATTCCTTGGCAACAACATATCACGTCTCACAGTTCAAGCTGGACACGAGAACTTAATTCTGTTCAGCCATATTTGGTAAAGGACATTCATGTAGGTGTGCGGACACATTAACCGGCTACCAATGAATGAATGAATGAAATAACATGAGTTTTAGAGAAATAATAGAAAGAAAGACTTTGCAGTGAATGGAAAATCAAACCAACAAGTTGATTGTTCAATATATTAATGAATACATTAGATTTTGATTAATTCATGGAGAATGCAGAACTATTAGAAATGCATGGATATGTCAATCAACAGATGTGTCACCAGGCAAATGAATGACTACATAATTGATTGAATGAATGAATGAATGAATGCAAGACTGGTGCATATGCAAAACAATTAGTCAATAAATAAATGAGCAGATTAATGACAAAAACGTTGAGTTGAATAAATGAGCAAATGAATTCAAGTCAACTACATTTGCAATGAAAATGAGTAAATTAATAAATGAGTCACTTCAGTCAGTGCAGCCGTTTTCAGACGTGAACTCCGGAGGATGTCCGCACAATTTGATCCGGACTTTCTCTGGACTTTCTACCGGCGCCGAGCTTAAAAACTCTCATGTTCAAAGGTCTGGAGTCCGGGGCATGTCTGACAGCAGCTTATGTAGACGGGTGAATGGATGAATAAAGGAGTAAAGTTTGTATGTATATCAAATAGAATTTAAACAAGATGTTCGAACCCCAGTAAACAAAACAATAAAAATGGTGTCGTCTCATGTTGTGAAGGGATCAGATGTCACTTCATATACTTTGTTCTCATGAGTCATAAAGCTTCAACCTTGGGGAATGAACAGCTCAACTAATGAGCTTGTAAACAAACACAACATATATTTTAACCTCTTCAGCCTCCGGTGATTCTGTGAGACAGTGAAAGTCACGCTGCCGTGCTTCGCTGTGCACGTAAGGAAGCTCGCATCAGCATATATGACACATCCACGAGAGCACACGTGCAACTCAACTCAATTATTGTTCCCCATCTGCTGTACACATGGTGATTATTCCAAAATAATAATGTTTGTAATTATCTCTGTGGAATGACAGGAATGCCTCAGACACAGATGCCTGTTGGAGATAATGAACATGAGGTAGCTGATGAAGTGACGCTCTGTGAACGTGGTTATGATGAGTGCATTGTGGGCGATGATTATGATGAAGACAAGTGTGACGATGAGACAAAGACAATTATGGGACTCCTCGGAGATCAGTAAAATAAGCAACGGGTCGGGAGGACGTCAGATGTTACATCTCGAACAGAGTCGGTCGTACATGACACACACGTGACTTTCAGATGAAGCTCTCCGGGGGCGTTCAGTAGACAGACCTCATTTAAGGAAATTCATCCACTCGCTGGTTTATCCGACTGAAAACATTTCTCTTCTACTGCAAAAGCAGGATTCATTATTGGGGTCCGGCTGACTAAGCATCCGTAGAGATTTAACCTTGATAATGGAGGAAATAATAATGTTTCTGGTCCTAGCTCCAGTATTTTCAAGATGCTGCAGTGCCCTGTTGTTATTGTGGATCTCAGACGGTGGAATAAAATAAACACAACGAGGAACAAATCTCAGCTTCTGACGTTTCTTGTTCGCTTGTAAGCCGATGGTTCAGATCCGGATTTGGCAAATGTCGTTCTGAAGCAGATAAGACAGAGACAGAGAGAGAGAGTACATGAATTAGAGTGAGTCCACTAAAGCCGGTTCCCCAACTGCCAACAAGATGTAGAAGAAGCAGGGAGTTGAGCGATGTGTCTGTTAGGGAATAACAAATGTTCAGTCAAATAACTGGACAGCACTGAAAGAAACCGAATACTAATAAATAAAGTAAATAATACGTGTTCCAGTAGTGACGCACTGACTGCGTTGATGTATGATTGAAGTTCATGTTCAGTTGGTTGAATATTAATTTTTTTGTGAGCTGCTGCAAAAATGTCCACTCATTTTGTAAATCATATTATAAATGTAAAACATTTTCTCGGTGTTCAGAGTTTTTGAATCAAATTCAGAGGTTCAGACTTTTTCTCCTGTGACTTTGTTTAAAAATTAAAAACATTCATTTTCCAAAATCTGGAAACGATTTGACAAACGGCTGATTTTCATTGTCCAAACAAAAGATGTCGAGACATTCGTCTCTGTTACCAGACAAAGACGGGCGCTTAATTGATGAGTTGTTATGAATCAGGAAAACTTGAGATGCATGAAATATTTGCAGGAGCACAGATCGACGCTCAATAATACAGATGTCACCAGAAGTGAGATGACATTCAGTGTAAGGAAGCAACTTGTAAAATCCTCCACATCCATTTGGTCTTGATTCCGACTTAACGAGATCCTGGTTTTCCAGTTCGATGCAGGTCATCTGGACCACAGCCCTGCGCAAGGTTAAGACGTCAGGTTCTGGTTAATAGTTTCTGCTGGAGCGCAGAGGGATCGTCCATCGTGTCCAACTATGATTTCATGAATGAGTAAGAAAGAAAAAACACGAGACTTTTACAGTCTGTGACATTTTCCTATACATCAACGTCCTGGTTGTTTCCATTCAGCGCAACATACAGGCCACCAGCGAGTCATCTGATATGCAGTTTATCAATTCCCTGACGTTGTCTTTTCTTTGAAACACATAATACTGAGCAGATCTTTCCTGCCTGAAACCCACAACAATGAACTCTGAGCTCCATTTGTACCAACCGTCATGACTACCACTAAATATTAGACAAAGCTAAGTGTCCAGATGTTTCTTGGACTCTCTGCAGATGTGTTTATACTCTGCATGTCAAAATGTGCAACTGCTCTGTATGAGTTTGCACAGGTTCAACGTGGTTTCTCTGCTACATTATGAGGTAATTATATAAATAACAGTTGCACTTTGTCATTAGTCAGTTGAATACAACACATTTATAAAGATTGTCTATTGTAGATATGAAACTAAAGCTTTGCAACAGGACTGGAAACTAGGGGAATCTGCTGCTTTGGCTTCGTCTGAGGGAATTTATAACGATCTGCACGAAAGCTCAGCTGTTTCCAGACGTGTCTTTCTGCCATTTGCTTTCATGAAGAATTTCCTCTCCATAGCTTTGATATTGAAAATGAAATTCATCCTCGTCATTTCACTGACTCTGCATCTCTGTGTTTGTTTGTTTGTTTGTTTGTTTGTTCCCTGGACGGTGACACCAGCTTCTTGTGGGTGCATGCGTCAGCGTCAGGCTCGAATCGATTCCAGATGTTCTGCAGGTTGTGTGTGTCGCACGTGTTTCTGCATCCCAGATTATTCCTTGTTACGTCCAACTGCCACATTGCGTCCTCTAACAGCTCTTAATTATCTTCATCTGGCTCCTTGTTCATGTCTTTGACTCCTAATGAATGCAGTTTGTTACTTTTGCGACTTCCTAGGTTTTATCCTTGTTGATTTGTTTTGCCACATGACCAGAATCATTTTTATTTTACGCATTCATTACCTCGTGAATAAGTTTGAAAAATTAAACGCTGCTGATTTTATAAGCGACCATTCTGCTCACACGACACTTTGAAGGAAGCTGCTCCGCAGGCTCCGAGCCTGGACGCTGACTTGTATCTGCAAACGTTTTAAAAGAAACACCGAACCAAAAACATGTGCGTTATTCTGGAGGGTAAACAGGAACCGCTAAATCTGTCCTGGACAAAACAAGTTACTATTATTAGTGGTGGACACAGTGTGAGCAGAAACACTGAGATGAGCGGGATAGCTGCGTTCAGAGATTGAGCTCTGAGGACAAACGCAGGATGTGTGAAGTATAGGAAGGATTCTGTGGGAGGGTGAAGGTGTGACGCCTAATGTCACTTTGAGCCTTTGAAGGTTTTGAAGTTATTGTCGTCTGTCCTCTTTTAGTAAAACCGCACATGTGGTTTTTTGCAATTACCTCGTAAACAGATTAGTGGGAAGTTTCACCCAAGATTACAATTGTTTTTCATGAAAAGCATCATTAACACAAAAGACTTCCTGAGCGAACTTATCTTTGGTTTAAGCTCTCGTTAATTCAACCTTATCTCGACACCAGTCTTCTCTCGCTGAAATCAAAGCCTTGGCCATCAAAGAGCTTTTATACCAAGAGCTGAACTCTGCGTTTGATGTGGTCCAATGTTTTTCTTCCTGGGCCTTCGTTTCAAACGGGGATGACGGAGATCAAACGAAACCGCACTGTGTTGCCATGATCTTATTTTATTTATGTATTTATTTTGCTGGTGTTTTGGTTGATGCTGTTCTTTCCACGAGTCTGAAGTCCACAAAGTGAGGCATTAGTCCAAACCCATGTTGTGTGTCCTCACATTTTTCTTTCAAATAAGGAAATAACCAGTCCTGCATATCGATACCCTGCATGTGAGGCGTTGGGGTGACATCGCTCTACGCAGGCACATCGGTTACAAGCCGCACCTTCCGTCGCCTCCGCCACTTTCAGCTTGTGAGAAACGCTGAGCTCAGCAGTGTCACTTCACTGTGTCCTCAACGTCCACTAATGAAGTGCAGTCGACCAAAGCTTCTGCCAGTAGCTCATGCGGACATGTTCAGTGGTTTATGAATGTGATGCAGGATGAAAAGAAACATTACAGCTGTGGAGATGCACGGTTGAGACCGAGCCACAGTACATCCTCTGTCCTGTGAGCATTTTTACTGGATGAAATGTGACACACCATTAGAATTTATGAGTTTTCCTTCATTCCTGGAGGAAATGGCGGGCTCACATGTTGCCGGCGGGTCTTTGGGGTGCATCAAAACTGCGATTTACGATCACGTAGAGTGGATCTGAATTAGCGTGTTTGTTTTTCTGGGAGCGGCTTCCTGGCTTTTTTTTGCAAAACATGGAATCTCCATCACTCTGGAAAGTTTCCGTCAGGCCGGAAAGATGGAGCAGAAACAAGCAGGTGTCTGTTCAGCTGCGTGCAGACCACAGAGGGAGAGAGGGCACGTCAAACAGCGACGGAGCATCTGAGTTCCTAATGAGGTCATGGAGTGCGGAGCAGTGGTGTGTGGCTCCGAAACAGACGTGAGGAGTTCGGTGTCTAATTTACCTTAATCCTGGTTGAATCCGAATTCTGTGTGTGGATTATAGTGAAACAAGTTCTCGTTCCCTGAGGAGTGTTCAGAGAGTTCTTCTTGTGTGTCTGTGTTTGAGTTGGAGCAGCACGCCTCTTAATGACAGAGCAGTTGTCAGTGAGAGCAGATTTATGAAGGCTTCATTTTTTCCCCTCTTTCACTCTAAAAATATCACCTTTACCCTCGTTTGCTCTCGGTTCTCTGCCTGACTGATGGGTTAGTCACAGATGGAACAGGATGTGAGTGTCGGAGATAAAGGTTCGCTGCTCCTCGTTCTGCTAATTGCTACTGGGGTCAAGGTAACACTTCACTTGAACCCTGGTAATGATTATTAGATGTTTGGCGTCTGTCTCCACTGCACGGCCAAAAGTAAGGAGACGTCCAAAGATCGTACCTTCATGTGACAGTTGAACATGTTAGCTGTGTATCTGTGCATTAATAAAAACAATTCCACAGTTGTGTCGAAAAAAGGCGTCTGATGTGATACCTCCGCCGTTTGCGGGATGTGGGATTATGGCTGCAGAGATTTTCTTCCATTTATCCTCTAGAGCATGAGTGAGAGTGGCACTGATGTTGACTAACGAGGCCTGGGGATGTTACAGTTCATCCCAAAGGTGTTGGATTGAGTTGAGGTCGGAGGGTTTGAGCAGGTCAGTCAAGTTTGTTTGGTCCAACATGTCACTTTAATCTGCAGCATCAAGAATAAAGACTCTGTTACATCGTTTGCTGTCTCAACCTTGAAGCTTTTATGGCTCTGGTCTGTCTCCTGTCTTACTGACAAATGACTTCTGGTCATTAACAAACCAACAAGAACAGTCTGTTTTGGGACTTTGAGCTTCTCATCACTGAGACACGAACTATTGTTTTGAACTCTTTGCACGTCTGAGGTCCTGCTCGAATCTTCAGGTGCCTGAAGAGCTTTGGGAGTTTGTCTCGAAGCAGCAGAGAGATCGATGTGTAGATAGGTGGAAAGTGTGGGAACGACTGAAAGACATTTTCCCTGAGGGGCATCAGATCGTTTCCCAGCGGGAGGTGGGATTAGCATAGGGGTTGTTGGTCGTTTAGTGGCGAGTGTGTTTGAGTGTGTGTGTGTCTGTGTGTACACGCATTCATGTGTCGTGTGCTCAGCTGGTCTGCAGCTGCGTTGATTCTGAGCACACTGTCAAAGCACTTCCTGAAAATCACCAACACAAATCTAATTCCTGGTTAGGTCTCATTTTACTTCTCTGTCCCACCCCCGCGGGCGAGTAAACATCCACAAACATCTGTGTCTTTCTCCGTCTCCCCTCAATACTGTCTTTTAAAAAAAAAAAAAAAAAAAAGTGTCTGTCTTGTTCACGTGTTTCCATCATCTTCATATTCGTCTCTCTTTGCTTTTTACCGCAAGTGCTTCAGAAAAAGCCGAGTGCTGATAAATCTGCCGTGAAATGTGAAAATCAGGAAGTTAATTTCTCACCTTGGTTTGCGGTTGGAGCTGCGGCTGTTGGCGCCTCGTTAGCGGTGCCAGAAATTAAGTCTGTGCATGAAGTCGACAGCTTGACTTTGACCATAAGTGTGTTACAGTTAGCGGCAGTTAATGTATTTCCTTTCTTTAGATCAGACTGTGTTACTGTTGCTGTACAAACAGCTGCTAAAACTTCTCTCATTGTGAGATTTCTCTACATATTTATCCTCCTATCTCTATAAACACAGTTTCTGTGCAGGAGCAGACTCGGGGCTTCACACCATTTGCATCAGCGTTGACATTTTTATTAGTTTTTCCATAGTTACTCTGACAAAATGGGATTTGCTCCTGTGAGGCTGCATGAAAATTCGCTTTTGTGGCGTGAAGCTGGATTCAAGAAGTTTTCAAGTTCGTGTGGTCGCAGAAATGAAGTCAAGCAGCGAGTGACTGGTTTCTTCACTTCTTATTCAAAGTGCCGGCATCGTATTGGATTAGATTTGTTTCACATGGCTCTGGTTGATGAGTTCTGGAAGATGCTATGGTTTTTCTTTTTGGTCATGATGTTTGCAAAGTTATTATTCTGTGGTCTGCAATTTCTACTAAAAAAGTGAAAACAGCTTCCCGATGGGCTGAGCCTGAATATCCAAGCAAAATGAAAGAACCTTATATAGTTTTAGAAAACAAATGTTCTACTAAACATTCTTCTTCTCTGTCACACTTACTCAATTTTTGGAAATCCACTTCAAAATGCCTATAATGATGTAGTTAAATAAACTTTGACCCAAGAAAACTGTTAAATATATGATGGTAAATTTATGAAAACCATGAGTCTCAAGTATAAACTGAGAACTTCTGAAAAACCTTTTCCTTTTTTGTGTAATCCTGCTTCAAGGCAGAGAATCGACACTGAAAACATGACGTCCTTGTTGGAGGTAAAACTGCCACATCAAGGTTTTTACTCAACCTATTGTAAGTATTTGAGGTCACAGAAACAATTTTGGATTTCAAAAGCCTCGGAGGAATCTTTTCTTCCTCTTCAGGCCTTGGTTGAACAATGCTGTCATCAGTCCGTCCCTCAGGTAACACCCGTCATCCCAGTCCGGTGCTCAGGCCCCTGAAGCTTTCATCAGCCTCTTTTGACCAGAGCGAGGAGGAAAACAGATTTGTTTCTCAAAAAAGCTTTCAAGCTCCAGAGCAAATGCAACACTTCAGTCCTGATGTTTTCATGAAACCTATTGGAAGGTCTCTAGTTACTATTTTTTATAATTGGGCAACAGTAGTTTAATTTGTTACGTGCAGACTTTTTGAAAACTGTTTGTGTGGCACTCAAGCTTCCAAACTTTTCAACAGCTTCTCCTGCCAAAGTGTAGAGAAACACACAATAACAGAGATTAGAGCAAAGGTCAATTCCTATTTAACTCTCTTCCAAAACAATGTCAACTCCTTGCAGCTTCAGCAGCTCCAAGTCAGTCAACGAGGCAACACAGCCAGACAAAGGAGTTTAAGCACAAACGCTCTTAAATAGAGGACAACACCTCGGTTTTCCATAATAAAGCAGCGAAACAGTTTGTGTAGATAGTGGAGCTGCTTTCACCGGATTGGAATGACAGGATTTCTTGTTTATTTAACTGAGGTGCTCTTGGTATGAAGTAATTAACCTTGCTATAAACAGCTACCTCCCCCGTGGTTCAGTGGAACTTTAACACATAAAATTAAAAAAAATAAAATAAAAACGTTTAGTAGCTGGAAGCAGTAGATATAATGGAAAATCACTGTGGTTAGAAATGTGTATGTCTGGCAAGAACAAGCTGAAATGAATGGTAGTGAAAAGCTGGTAAACGTTTTCTGTTGAACCAGTTGATTCTTTTCTTTTAATCCGTTGCAGATGTACAATTTATTATTTTATGGATCGTCTTCTGCTCTGATCGTCTCTCGTAGATCATCTGAACCTCATCGTTCATCGACGCCGAAAAAACCTTGAGCCTTTAGAAGGGACTGATGTTTTTTATTGCACTGATGAAACTTCAGTGTGTAGCTGCTCATCAGCACACTTTTAGCAGCTGAGTCAAACCTGACTACGTGGCCAAAGGGGAAGAGAAGGGATTTTATGTGATGTTGTGGTTGCTCAGCTGAGGAGTCATCTGCCCGTTTAGCTGTCAACCCCGGATTTGATAACTCGCTCACTGGCAGCTGATAAGAAACATGATCTCTGGCCCAGTTTCACCCTCGGGGGAATAACGTCGACTGGGAAATCACTTCGCTTTTGATGTATTATTGAGCATAACCTGACTGAACACTTGTGGTGAAACCTCCAAGTTTTCTCATCTGTTGTGATATTTCTTCCTCCTTGTGCAGGCCGGTGTAGCTCCGATGAACAAAGTACCTGTGGAAGCTGTTTTGAATGAAATGGTTTAAAAGATGGAATAGGAGATATTGTAAATCTTACTCCCAAATCCTGGAATCGGCATCAGCCCCCCCAAAAATCCATATCATCTGGGCTCAAGGTCAAGTTGGATGCGAGTATCTGCTGGTGTTGCTGCTCATCGTTATTTTGGCCGGCCCGGAGAGGTCACAAGAATATTTCATTTTGTTTTCCTCATCCCACTCCTGTTTCTCCATATTTCTGATGGTAACATTAGAAACGCTTCGGTTTCTGCAGCGTCCTCCTTGTTTGCAATTTGTGCCGAGTGGCTTCAAGGCTTTCCCCTCAAGTTTCCAACACATGATGCAACGAGCATGTAATGGTCTGGAGCAAGAGGAGTGTGACAGGCAGCGTCATTATTATTATTACAGCCCTGGCTTGTCTTGTAACCGTGGAGCTCTGAAGTGTGGACAACATGGTGTTCCTCAGGGTTATGACTGGTTTATGATGGGAGAGGATTGTGGTTTCAGCGCCATGTTGCGTTCAGCGGCGGCAGCAAACCGCTACCACTTAAAAGGCTGTCTGGAAAATGTGGTGCATTTATTATGCACCCCAAAGGATTTTGTGGAAATGTAATGTCACCTACGTTATAGATTTCTCCCCTCTGAGGTTTTAAGCTGCGATGGACAAAGATGTCTCCTGATGGCTGAACGCGGAAACATCTCTTTTTATTTCCATAAAGTCAGAATTGGAGTTTGGTTGGTTTCTTCTGTGATTCCGAATAACTTTTATAAATGCATGTTTGAAATGTGTGGGAGACGGGGGGGGGAGTAAAGGCCAGAGACGGACATCTGGGATTAGAGATGCCAACAAAACAAAGCGTGCAATGTGTCAGAGGATTTCTAGAAGTCAGAGTAAACACAGACCGGCAACAAATGTAGCATAGCTTTGTTTGTTTTCATGTCTTGCAGAGAATCTTGGAATCGGTTGTATGGCACAGAGATGCGCTGTATAGAACTGTCTATTGACAATCTTCTCTTCTAATGTCCATTGGTTTTGGACGATTTTGAGATAATTATTCAGTTGAACCCTTGTTTGAGACGAAAATTAAGAAAATGGGACGCAGGTATAAAGTTCAGGCAGCGACACTAATAAGAATGAAGTAGTTAAAGTATCAAAACATCTATAAAGTATAGAATTGGCACAAAAAAAACTTTAAATATACATGTCATGGTGATTGATTTGTTGCTAAACTGATCCCGATTCCTACAGAAACAAAACCTCTGCAGAACTCATGAGGTCAAGTCACTGGCAGAGAGAAACATGGAAAGACATTTTAACATGTGTTATAAAAGCATCCCAGAATTGTGGGAGATGTGCACCTGTGAGTATTTAGAGCAACAAACCAAGGGAACTAAAAGTTTTCATTTCAAGATGTGTCACATCAGAAAGCTTGAAAAGTGGAAATCTAAAAATATAAACCCTGATATATATTTTTAGTTATCGTGTGTTTGTGTGTTTGTGTGTTTGTGTAGAGCATGAGATTGTCATGCTTTGAGTTTATCTGCCGCATGAGGAAACAAACTGTGGGTCAGATGTTGAGGATCAAAGCGTCTGCAGGTTGCCAGCAGGTACTTGTTGAGGTTTTTTTTTTTTTACGGAGACTAACAGCTACGTGCAATCTCCTGTTATAGAGCGACTGTGAGCGAGAAGAGAGGCCTGCTTCTAAATCTGGAAAGCTTTACACCCACACAGTAACTCACACATGTTCCAACACACATACGGCTGAACTGAGGAACTGTTGCTTTTGGATTAAGTTTCCCCAACAGCAGTAAATCAGACTCATTCTGGAGAGCGCCGAGACTTTTCATTAGTCAGGGGACAGAGTTTGTTTGTGTGTAAAATGTCTTTTTGCTCATGCAGCAGGTTTTATCATTATAAAACTATCACAGAGTTTCCACTCAGGAGCAGTGTTTACTTTCTTATTCCCTCCGTCCACGAGGTCGTGTTCTTATCTGTGTTTGTTTGTTAGTTTGCAGGATGACGCTAAAACTACTCAAACAGTTTCCACGAATGTTTGAACACTTTAAATTGTGATGCGAATTCCAGATCAGGGGACGGATCCGGGATTTTTCTTTCGCTTTCTTTAACATTGTGGGATAAAACGCATTTTTATTGATTTCTCAAAGGAATCATGGCTCATGGTGAAAATCAGTCATGTTTAGGCGACTGATGTCTATGAGCGTGTGCAAAAATCCAGATCTAGGGAATTTAAATGTGGTTTCATGAGGGGAGTGATGGGTTTGAGCAACAGTTTATGAAGCAGTTAATCAGTTTAAGGTCTCTATCAAGTGAAAATGCAAACTTTTTGCAGCAGTATCCTTTTCCAAATGGAAGACGAAACCTCAGCTTCTCGGAATTTCATTGTACATTGAGTTCATGCACTTAGTTTCTGTCGGTGCCAAATTTTGTTGCCAAGTGGAAAATCAGTCTAAAAATCATGTAGTTAAGATTCACTATGTGACTCTGCTCTTTCTTATCATCTCTCTTTGCTGAACTTTTGATAAAGAGCACCTAGGGAACGCTTGTTGACTTCTTTCCATGTCTGACGCTTTAAGATTTGTGCTCCGCAGGATGAGGTACCAGGATGTTAGAGCCAGAAATAACGAAAACCGCTTTTACTCCTTTCGTTTCATCTCTGCTCTGAAAGTTTCAAACTGTTGAAGTAAAGACCTCATAGCTCTGATTGTCTCTGCAGTTTTTCCTTCAGTTCGTCCAACGCTGACGCAATTACCTGAAAATCTGTCGCCGAGCTTCCACCGACACGTTAACGTCGCAAAGATGCACTAGTCTGAGATGTTCTCTGTGGAGTAATATGCACACGCTGAGAATATGGTGAGTAAAAACATGTTGGAAGCAAGTAGCATGAGCTGTAAAAACAGAAATGATGCTCCCGTCGTGCAGAGCAGCAGATGGAGCGGAGACATCACAGGAGTTTGGGGCTCCTCAGGATCTGGACCGTTGCAGTGCACATTATAAGTAATGGCACTGCAGGGATCACGGTTATGAAGCAGGGAGAATAACATATGGCTGTTTCTCTGTTTGATTTTTACGTGTTTATTTTGAACCGATATGAAGAAATTGCTTCTGAATTCAGAATCAGAAACAAAGACGAACATGTGTCGTAGGTTATAAGCAGCAATTTACTCATTTGACACAATATCTGATTAAAGAAATTAAAGATTAGATTCTAGTTTTCTTTCTTCTCAACATCTATCTTACATTTCTCAATCTGCCGTTCGATTTGTCTTCTCCTTTCTTTTGCAACCTGGATTCATTGCTTTCTTTTCCTCTCTCTCTCATGTCCAACACATGCCAAGCCAAACACACGCTGCCCTGTGTAAATCCTGCAGATTAGACCAATTTACATGCTTTTCTGGAGTTTACCCAGACATAAGAATCGAGTACCAGCCCACGTCCGACTCCCTCGACGAGAAAAAAATTACTCTCCAAACAACTTATGAAACAAACGATTGTCCATCTTGAAATGCGTACCCACCTAAAAAAGGCTCTGCGTGCTTTTCTTTTGGCCGCATCGCTTAAACCACTTGAGCGATGAGAGGGATTTAATGTTAAAATAACAAGCCAATGAGCTTGACCTGGTTTTGACCTGACAAATGATGCTAACAGCTGCTGAGTGTTCTCGCTTGTTGTAGGACACTGGGGTCAAGGATCGGGGTCATGTCCTCCATGGGGTGAACCTGAACTGCAGTTTGACCCAGCTTAGCAACCGCTTCGCTAATGAACTCTCAGACGGACAGGATGCGAGAGGATGTCGTCTAAAGCAGCTTACAGTTGAAATCTAGATCATATCTGGTGATAAGGACTCATTTTTTCACTGTACTTTTCAGGAGATCACTTGGCAACCAAGGCAGCATAGATAGAAATAGAAACAAGCACTAAATGGAAAGAAAGGGTAAAAAAAGAGCTGCAGCCAGGTAGCAGTAACTAATAGCTCTGAATTTATTCCAAGAAATCTTTGCCCTTTTTGCCAAAAGTACAAAAACACCTCTTTTCTTCATTCCACTGGATCTGTTCCTGGAAAGACAGACCTGTGTTTGCTACATCCAATTGAGAATATATTGTCCAGTAGCTACAGTAAAGACTGAATTAACGATACAGACTAAGAATGCATACCATGGTTCTCTTTATTGCCTTTTTGCAACAGACGTCAGATTAAAATTCTCCCACCAGGAGCTGTGGGTCGGAGAATAACCGAAACTGAATTTAAAGTAGTTACAGTAACATTCATCCATCCGTCTATTGCCAATTAGGGTGTTCCAGATGTCCCTCTCCCTGGCGACGCTTTCCAGCTCTTCCTCAGTGATCCCGGTGCGCTCCCAGGCCAGACGGGATTTGTAGTCCCTTCAGTGAGTTGTGGGTCTACCTCGTGGGTCTCCTACAAGTTGAACACGTCTGAGAAACCAACAAAAGGAAGGCTGCGCAGGTGGCACCCTGACGAGATCCCCGAATCACCTCAACATTCCGCTTTCATCGTAAAGGAGCAGTGGTTCTCTTCCGAGCTCCCTCTGGATGTCTGAACTCCAAATCTCTATTTAAATTGAGATTTGAGTCTCGAGAGATTTAAACTAAAGATATGAAAAGCACAAGTGAGGTTGGACACTGAGATTTTGGTTGATGAGATCTACACTAACGAAAGAAAAAGCCTGGACCTCGGTTTGTGCACCTGGGCGTTGTCAGGGCGTCTGTTCCAAAGTCCTGTAGTCTATGAATAGAATGAAAATATTTTGTGAATAAACTAATTTTAAACTCTGAATAAGCACATTGCTCTCAGGTCATCCAGGTCATTCTCATCTGGGTCAGCCAGGCTGGTCAAGACGCTTCAAACAGTGGCAGCCATGCGGCGCCGGGGAAGCAGCCACACTTACTGTAAGTCAATGAATGGACCGGGCTGCAAGTGGATTGGCCGAGAGCCCGCTCCTCAAACTGTATTGAATAACTGGGACTGCAGAGCCAAAGCAGATGGTAGCACTCAGCCCGCCTCCGCCCTCCCTCTGCAGGAACAGTTTGGATAAGCTACACGAGTATCTTCACTGTGATGAACACAAACACGACAAACCTTAGCCTGACTGCTAAGCTTTGGCATCCATCAATGGAAAAAGGAGGAGAGGGATTTCTTCTTTTTTCGGGTTAAGGAGCTGATAGAGATGAAATTGAAACTCTCACAGCGCAGCGCTCAGTTGCAGATGTTCGTCCTTCAGTTGCACCTTTGTTCATTTGTTTTAGTTTTTCTTGCTCTGTCACGTTTGTCTTTTTTCATTTCTCCGTCTCTCTCTTTGTAACTCAAGCAGTTTTCCACTCCTTTTTATTCTTTAGTCGATTTGTCTTCTCCTCTGGCAGGAGCCATGACAAACCTTGGCTGTGTTAAAAGATCCCAGTTGCTTTGTTGATTAAGTGGGAAAGAAGCTTTGCACCTTCCTCTCTGTTTAATTGGTGATTGATGGCTTCTGTCTTCCTCCTCCACGTTATCTCCTCTCCTCACTCTCGTCTTCCTCTGCTCTCTCTCTCTCTCTGCCCATTCATCAAATACATTTTCAATTGAGACAGAAGCTTTGCACCTTCTCTCCAGCTCTACGTTGAAGTCTCGACATTGTGGCGGCAAACTGCCAAAAGCAGGCGGTGTTGTTTTGTTTTTTTTCCACCTTCCCATCATTCCTCTGACACCTCGGTCGGAGTGCAGTTTCTACAGCTGGTTAAACACAGCTTGGGGTAAGCCGAAACAACGTGCCGTTTACACGGAGCCTCATGACACCTGACCCCTGTGGACGTCCGCTATTACCAGCGGCCTCTTGCTGCCTTAATTAACTTAAAGGCATAGTGCTTTTTAAACGCTGTGGTAAAACGTTATTTATCCCCAGATCCGAAGGGTTAAGAGCAAAATTTAAAGGATGTGAAAAAAGAGGTTTATTTCCGTAGTAAATCTCAATTTCAATGTGACATTTGCCGCGTTGACATTTTAAATGCTTCTCGGAGGTTTTACCACTTGACCCGTGTCTCTTTATTTCTAATTTGAGTGACGAGGTTCAGTTGCGTTTTGTCTTCTTGTGTCAATGAGTAAAGATTTTCTGCACCAGCATATTTTCTCTGCTGCATAAAATCTCACTCCAGCTACAGAGGTTTTTTTTTTGTGTATTTGAGGTTTTTATTGGAAAAACAACTTTCAAATTTGCAATGACGACTTTTAGAGAACATGTGACGTCCCTCGGTTGCTTTTGGCTTAATTGTCTCATCAGAGAAAATGTCTAATTCTACAACATGGTGGACCTATAGTGCTGCAGATGTTTATCTTCAGCTGTAACTCTGATACTCTATTGAAAAGTGACCTGCGTGTTTTAAAAAAACACTTTACAAAGGTGATACTGTTCTCCCGCTGACGCCAAGATGGTGCCCCATATAGAGATGGAAGATAAGAAATCTACAGGAGCAGGGAGTTGGCGGCAGTGTGCGTGTGCATAGATGTATGTTTGTGTGCGTTTGTTGTTAGACGAGTGAAATCCTCGACCTTACCGACAAACCTATTCTGCTCTTTAGCTCAGCAGAGGAAAAAGACCCTGAGCAGTGACCCCAGTCTTGTCGGCTTTAATGGGCACAGGCCCGAGTTTTTAAATGGCTGGAGCAGCCTCGCACCAAAACAACTGGAAATCTGAACGGATGGTTTGAATTCCTAAAGATTCCTGAACTGTGTTTTCACCTCTGTTGTTGCCTAATTCAACATTTGAGCAGAAAGAAATGGTTCTTTTGGTGTAACACGACATGGGAGGAGTATGAAAAGTAGAGCAGGTGGGATATAAAGAAAGTTATTCAGGGGTTACGTGAACCGTCCAGTCTGTATTAAAGAAGAAATTCTAAGCAGCCAGTTCGTGTTGAGAAATAAGATTTAGTTTTAAAAAGTTCATGGACATAAATCATGACACTGCAAGTTTATTCTGCTCTGACCCAAAACGGGCCCTTTCCTCCCGGATGCTTCAATTACACTGTTGTCATTAGGAAGTCATATTATGCTCCTCTTCCACGGTCAGCTGGAGTCACACTGAGACCCCTAACTCCTTGTAAAAACCTACAGCAGTGCTGCTACCATTAAACCTCAGTGTACTGTCAGCCAGTGTTTCCTGGCAGAGCTCTGTTTTTTCCAGAACGTATTAAGAACTGGGCAACGGTGGAAGATGTTTGTGATGTCAAATTAAAGCCGTTCTGGAGACACGGAGCAAAAGATTTACACTTGAAGCAACACTATCCAAATGTTTTGCTGTAAAATAGCAGCTTCCAAATCAGTTTGATGTTTCCCGACTTTGAATAGAGAGAATGGAGCCACTTTCAACCCCACTTCTCGCCCTGAGGTCTGTTTATTGCTCTATGTAACTTTGGTGAGCAGGTATGATCTTTTAGAAGAAGAAGTATAACGCCAAACTGTAGAATTCCAGTTAACAAGACTTAGAAATTGTTAAAAACCTGCATTTATCACCAATATTTTTGAAATATGAAGCATTCTTAATGAGGTTTGGTGTACAGGGCTCAGGGCAAGAGATTATTTGACCCATTTACAGAGGAGGAACTTGATTAAAGAGCAACTTGACTCCAAAAGTTCACGTATTTCACGGAGAGCTTTCCACTGTATACATTATCATGCATTAAGTGGACAGTAGTCTGTAAGACCACCGGCCGAGAGTAAGGCGGTCCGCCTCACTGAGAGAAAGTTCCCCAAAACCAATGTTGGATGAAATGCAAGAATTCGCTCTCTGCTGACCGCTGAGTCCCTCTCGCCCCAGTCCAGGCCTCACTTTACCTGTCACACATAAGGCCTCTGTTGTGCAGTGTGAGAGAGCGCTATAGAAAGAGAGGCCTTTTAAAACGCTGGACTAAGAAAGGATTTCTATCTAGTAGTACTCTCACTGTTCAGCTTCTGTCCTCTGTCGTGTCTTTTGGGGCTATTGCGTAAATATAAACCCAGTTTTGGTTTAGGGTTTAGCCACTGGCAGACGATCGTCTGATCATCAAGAATTGAGCCGTGAAAGGAAATTGCAAAGCTGGAATCTCAAAATGAGGGACAGAGGAACACCAACCACCAGAAAGAAAAGGATGAACCCAACTAATGATTCCTAAATCCTGCCGGTAAACAGCGGGATACACTTTCACAGTACATCTGCACTGCTGTGATGTTGGTGATTGTTACTGTAAACACTGTTAACTTAGGGTAATTGAAATCAAAGAGAGCAATTAAGGACCCACACTCACAATGTTAAAAAAAAATGAATGACAAATTCCTGGATGAAAACTTAACCTCCTCTGTCAGATTTTTAAGTTATACCCGGGGAAATTGCTGAAAATGTCAATGAAAATCTCATTGTCAAAGTTCTTCCATCATTCCACCCAAGTTTCCTGGAAATCTGTTTCATAGATTTTACGTAATCCTGCTGAAAAACAAACGAGCAGTAAAAACATGACCACCTTGCCGCAGGGACTGAACACACATCTTCACCACTGGTTTCCTGATCCCAGTCACTTCTCCCAGTGCAGTTGTCATCTTGGACACCTCTTAGCTGCAGAGTCAGATGCAAGTGAAGTCATAATAAAACCCACAATCTGTGCAGTAATAAAACCCATCGCCTCACATCTGGGATTCCTGCTCGGTGGTTTCAATGCTGCAGCTGGCATCGGGACGCAGTGTGCACGACCTCGTTGAGCTACGGTGGGAACACAGAGTCATGTTTTTGGAGGAGAAATTGGCAGATTCACTCAAAGAAGTTGAATTTAAATTCTAAAGAGACGGTGGAAGTCTTTTTGCAGAAGGTTTATTTTCTGTCTCTGTCCTGCATAAGCCAGAAAAGCCTTGTCCGTCATTATCACTGGACACATGACGTTATTTAAACTATTACAGTAGAAAGAATCAAACATTTAGGTGGACCTGTTAGGAAGCTAATGACAAAATACGCCCAGACTTCTATAATGAATACTTAAATACTTTATCTGTCTTATCTGTTTTGTTTCTGAGTTCCTAAGTGACTGCCACCAAATCCACTTAACATTAGCTCTCCATCCATCTAGTCATCATTTCCTCATGGGGTCATATCTTATTTATTCTGGTTTGGCTACTGTGGAATTTCCCTCAAAATATTGAATGTTTAGGATTTGCTTTCCTTTGCCCGACGAGTTAATTGCATTTTCTTTTTATTTATTTATTTTTCCACCCTGGGAACTAATAGCTCATGTCTGAATCAGAGTCAGACCCAGAGCACGATAATGAAGTCACCAGCTCTGGGTAAACGGGGGTCAACAGGGGACGCGGGCAGAGATTGGGCTGAGTCACCGACACTTTGTGGAGCAGCGCCGCTGAGCCGAGAGCATAATATGTCATAGAAAACAGATTGGTTATGAAACGCTGCAGAAAGAATTTGGAAGTGATCGCTGGTGATGTAGCTGGCAACGGCAAATGAATGCCCGACAGGATTTCTTTTTTTCTTCTGAAGTCTGTAATGAATTCACGTTGCTGTGGATCTTGTTCTCAACAGCTGCATCAGTTGTTTATGTAACCACCCAGCGAATGAATGTGGAGCACACCTACTCAGCATCAACACAAAAAAAAAAGTTGTGTGCAACGAGGGAAACTCAAATGTCCCCGAGTGATACAATCGCAACGGTTTGAGCTGGAAATACCCTGAATAATCTCTCGTGGCCTTTCCGGTGGCGACTAATTGTCAAATGAAGTGTGTTGATAGCTTAAAAAAAAGATGTTTATCTACAGCATACAAGCATGAATTTAAATATTTGTGGATCCTGGCTCTGCTCCAGCATCGAGGATGGCAGGGTCTGAAACGGCTTATTCAGATTCCCATTAACCATCTGGTTTATCTCACCGTCAGTTGAAATTCAAGCGGCTGTAAAAGCTTTTTCCACTTTATGGGATAATCAGCTGGGCTGTGTTTTGCTGGTGTCCTGCTGTTGGCCTCAGAACATGAAGTCATGATGGCTCTTTATGATCTTTATGAGATCTTGGCTGCAACAAACACATTTAATAAACTCTTGATATACGTATCGACCGTGTGTTTAGATGGAAAGCTTTTTTTTTTTTTAAGAGGTCAGACTCAGTTCAAAAGAAGCTGCAGCCCCTCGACGTTAAATCATTTTTTTTTTTTTTAGGATTTACCAAACAGAACAAGCTTTCTTTTATACGTCTGCTGTACATGAAAGCTGCTTTAACTTCCCACGTTGGAAACCTCATGTGGCAGCTCCACACATTTATTTGCATTTCTCAGCATATGAACGACTCCATTGTAACTGTGCTACCCAAAAACTACAGTATACCAGGGGTGAATTTACAGTTATTTTACAGTCGTGAAGTATTTGTACATCAAAAACACAAGTTGAGGTTACGTGCCTTACTAGCTGCCTAACGTGCAGACTACTTCTTAAACTTCTTAAAGTTGCCGAACCTTTACAAAACCTACGCAACACAGTAGAGGAAAGAAACACTGAAAAATATCATTATAGTCTCTTTTCAAATTGATGACAAACATAATTCTATTGACTTCGATCGCAGTGGAGACAGAAAAACAAACCCTCGTGGCGAAATAGAAACAAAGATATGAGAAAATGATATTATGAAATCATTATTTCACAGAACCCCCTCTTTAAACAGTAGGCGACATTTTCCCATACAAATCATCCTGAGCACGTCCTCCCAGTACTCGTTTCCATGTGTGGCTCATTCGGTTCAGCTGCTGCATTAAGGTGCTTGCAACACAATGCAATCAGCGTTTCCCCACTGGAATGAGTAATAATTGATGTGTTATCGACCACAAACTGCCTGTTTTGGATAAAACTCGCCTGCATCAGACTGAGCAGATCTGGTGTCTCTCTGACTTGGAGACTTTCTTTGTTTTTGTGCCCGCGCTGGAACAACCTGCCACAGGAGCTCAATCCTGAAGAGTCTGTTTCCTGTTAAATTTCATATTTGAATACCTTTTTTAATGGGGATGCTACTTTTAATATTTAAATTTTGCTGCATTAACTTTTGTGAAATAGTTGAATTACTCCTGTCTGAGCATCACATTCCTCACATACAGAGGAGTCACATGTGCAGGTGCTTCCTCATGACTTAATCTCACATTTCTACTTGAATGTGACAGCAGGAATGTTATCTTTTTTTTCTCTCTCTCTCTCTCTCCTTCATTGTTTTGTTTTCCCACTGGAGACGACAGAGTATGAAATATAAAGATAAGAAATGCAGCACGTTAAGAGAGAGAGGACTTCCTGCTTTTCACGATAGCAGACATCACAAGAAAAATTCAGGGACAGTCAATATTTCAATATCAACCAGCAAGAGCTTAACTTTTAATGCAAGAAATTAGCAATTTCACATCTGTATTACGTCAGTGTTTGCCCTATTGTTTGTTTACCGGCTTTTCTTTTCCCCATTATTGCAATCTCTTTATTTTGTTTCGTGTGGAACTGGCTGTTATCTTGAGTGTTTGAGCTTTTTTTGCTATAACTTCTGGCAGATGTGTCCTCACACAAGTTCACAGTCCAACTCAATGTAGTTTTAAATCTTTATGAAAACAAGACAATCACACAAAGAGAGCAGCTGTGTGGGCGGCGGCAGCGTGTTTCTGCGTTACCACAGCCGCAGAGGATTTACCGCGTCACTCTGAGGTTTCGCATCTTTAAATGCTCGAATCAAGTTCATGACCCACTTGTTCTTGATCGTTGCTGCAACGTCGGCTGAGTGTGCTTGTGAGTGCTCGTAGTGCACGTGCACGTACGCAGAGGTGAAGGCTTAAGTTCCGTGGACGTGTTCCTGTGTCTGACGACCTGTGATGATTTGGAGTCAGAGATGATTGAGGTTTGGTTGGATTCCAGCCTCGGAGCCTCTCGTCATGTGTGGCAGCTCATTACAAACTGCTGTGCTCTGACTGACAGCCGAGGTTCTCCGGCCCAGTTAGACTTGTCCAAATAAAATCCATCACCACCTCATTATTATGACCCACATTTCTGTCTTTCTCTTTTTCCCCTTTGTGATCAGACCTCAACTTCGAAAAAGTCTGAGCTAAACTCACAAGTTTGACAGTTGTGTTACACACCCACCACACACGTTGTCTTTAGTCTGGAGAGGACGGAATGATGTGAGCGAAATATGGAAAACATCAGTGTTACCATCAGTAACCTCATCAATCCCATTCACAGGTGTTAATGTGTTTATTACAGTCTTGATTTTGCTCTGACACTGAAGGACACACAAGGATTGTCTGTTTCTCATTTGGAAGGAGAGCAGGCACACAACCACGAGACACCGTGTAAACAGAAACCGACAAACACACAACCTCATTCACCTGCAGCACAATGAACCCAATAACTCACATTTCTCTTTAATTTGGTTTCTTGTCCTTGTTTCTAATAAAATAGTGCAAACACGCATCATTGCATCATGGCTCCGCACCGAAATCATGTTGCATGTTCTCACATGCAACCAGAGCAGGGAGTTCACCTCACTGAAGTCAGTAATTCCTCAGTGACTCAAAGACTTGATCACCTGGCAGCATCTTGTACTTCATTCATGATACTTTGATGATAGCACTGTGAGCATTAGCTAGAGGACAAGTACTGGATCTCCTGAGCCTCCCTTCTTCTTCTCCGCTCTCTTTCTCATGCCCAGTTCCAGAGCAGGTGGTGCTCAGTCTCAGCCAAGCCTGATTACTCCGAGAAGTCCCACCCTGACTGGAATTACTCACAGCTGACGTCGTCCTGCGCTGACACGTTTCATATTGTTACAGCTTCATTCCCATTATTAATCCTGGTTTTATTAAATTGAAACTATCCCGTTAAGTGAAGCCAAATTCCTCCAACAAGATCAGCTGCTTGGTGACAGACACAGTTTGGCTCAGGGACGATGCAGCACACGGGACAAACAGTAAAGCTGCAGAGCTGCTGCACGATGAGAACTTGAGCGACATCTTTTAATTTCCATGGCAATCTGTCCAGCTGTTACGTCTCTGACCCAGAGGAGGAACATCTGCAGTGATGTCACTTTTGGACAAACACGACGAGGAGGGACGGGCCGAGCTGTGGGAATGTTGGCAGAACTTCTCCCTCTGACAGCGGAGAAGACAAAAGCCTGCGTCTCGAGGTGAAACCAGTTACAGATTTCTGACTCCAGGATGTGACGTTTCCATTCTCGATCCTCTGGAAATGAGTTGAAGTTTATTTGTAAAATATCGACACATGTTTAAGCCGGCTTGGATTTCACTGCATCCACCGTCGCAGAGTCTGCAGCAGAGGCAGCTCTGAGTTTCAGCTCATGACGTGGCTCTCATCAGCTGTGGTGAAGGTTACGCAGCAGAAATGCACGTCACCGTTATGTATTTTAATTGCCGCAGTCTGTAGGGGTTTCAATCCTATTACTGCATGGGGGGGGGGCCCGCTTCCTGTTTGGCTTTGTCGCTCTCTCGCTCACACATACACACACACACCATGTGGTAAAGCCTAATTTACAGGAACTGCCACTGCGCAGCACGTGTGTACTAGTCGATGCTAATGCCTTCCAGATGCCCGCCGTCTATGCCCTCTGCACCTACGCACTATAACAACAGGCGATTGTTGCAGGGGTCGTCCCACTAAGGAGAACCAGGTGTTGTGGGGACTGAGTCTGTGTGTTTGACCGAGAGAGGAGGAGAAAAGACGTGTTGTGCGAGGTGGGGATTCACAAAGCACTCGCGTGTCTGTCGGGGATATGATAACTGTGGCGTGCTGGAGAAAGTGGGTGACGGACAGATATAACGCAAATGTGCATTCAGCCGTGCATGAGCGTATGATGACATGGGTGCAGGCATAAGACAGATGGAAGCTCCGTCTCGACCCTCTTGGGAAACTTTGATGTGGTGTGTGTGTGACCAAAGCAAAGATGCTTAGAGCTCATCAGTTTAAAGATCACGTGCCGTGGAAAAGAAATCTGGGAAATTGAGGCTCACCTGGTTGAACTCTTGCTGTTCAGACACAGCTCAGCGTGACCTCTCGGTCGAGCAGCAGCTTCCTTTGTTTTTCGACTTTTCATCTGTTTATTTTTCCTCATGTAAATGTGTCAGTAAGTCACTGACATTTATTTTCATCTCCCCCGTCCTCTAACACGGTTCCCACCCTGTTTCCTGCAGAGCGCGGTTCCCAGGGAGCCTTGGACCTTACAGAGCTGATCGGCGTCCCCCTCCCCCCCTCCGTCTCCTTTGTCACGGGTTTCGAGGGTTACCCCGCCTACAGCTTCGGACCGGACGCCAACGTGGGCCGCCTCACAAAGTCGTTCATCCCCGACCCGTTCTACAATGACTTCGCCGTCACGGTCATAGCCAAACCCACCACACGGCAAGGTGGCGTGCTGTTCGCCATCACAGATGCTTATCAAAAAGTAAGTCACGGGGATTGTGTTTAACTCCACTCACATATGTCTCTTCCCATTTTTAATTTTAACACCTTGTTGTTAAGATTGTGCACTTAGGTATAGCGTTGTCAGAAGTGGAGGATGGTTCCCAGAGGGTCGTGTTGTACTACACTGACCCAGGAACGACAGCTGGGACCCAGGAAGCAGCTTCCTTCAAAATGGGCGACCTGACGGGACGATGGGCGAGGTTTACCCTGACGGTGCAGGGGGCGGAGGTGGGTGGGGCTGTGCAACGTTCTTTTTCTTTGTC
The DNA here is from genome assembly GCF_024713975.1 of Paralichthys olivaceus. Lineage (NCBI taxonomy): Eukaryota > Metazoa > Chordata > Actinopteri > Pleuronectiformes > Paralichthyidae > Paralichthys > Paralichthys olivaceus. Next base: position 20,208,356 of record NC_091109.1, read on the forward strand.
TGGGTGAAGAATGTTTGTGTGTCTCGTGACAGTTAATCATAATTGTACAGTTTCTACCTTTGGCTGCATCTCCTGATTTCTACACTTCATGTAAAGTTAGAAGATGATGAGAGTTTTGCTCGTAAATTGATTCTCAGGTGCGTCTCTACATGGACTGTGAGGAATATCACCGGGTTGCCTTTACCAGGAGTCCGAAGCCACTGACGTTCGAGGCCAGCTCCGGGATCTTTGTGGGAAACGCCGGGGGCACAGGCCTGGCGAAGTTTGTGGTGAGTCCGGACAGGGATTGGATTTACTAGAGAAGTTGTTCATGTGTGTGCACGTACAGCCTGTGTCCCGATTCGGGCGACACTGAAGGCGCCTCCGAGATTGGAAATGCAGCCTTCGAAGGATGCAGCCCCTGAGCTGCGACACTCCCGATCCTGTGTCCCACTTCTCTCACAACATCATCAGTTAAAAATGTCCTCTCCTGTGTCTCATAGAAGTTCTATGAATTCCCAGATTCTGATGCATTGGATAAACGAGTTGAGAGCAGATGTGGAACAGACAGACAAACGTGGCGTTTTGGGAGGTTTCCTATTTTACATTCGAGACATGAACACAATAGTCTTTGTTGGCAGCTTTACGACCACCACAGGAGACGAGGGATGAATGACGGCTTGTGTTTATGAGCGCTGCCTCATCCTGCGAGACCACATAACTCATATGTGATTTACATATTTGGTATGTAGACGACCGTCTCATCTTGAACGGCTTATACGATACGATGTATCTGCAAAGGTTTAGCAAGTGCAGCCAGAAAGGTGAGCTTCAAAGATGTTAAATCTAAATTCCGAAGTCTTAAAATGTGCAAATTCAGCAATTTAATTGAATTTTGATTGCATTTTCTTTCGCTTACCCCATGGCCAGTGGCTAAATTCAAAAAACGCGCGACCTGTGACCTTAAAAACTCGAACCAGGCCTCGTCTTCTTCCTGTTTATGCGTGAGTCCATGTGACGGAAATAAGACGTTTTATTTGCCAGGACGATGGAAAGAAGTGGTTATCGCCAAGCAACTTTATTTTACTCAATAACATTTTAATGGAGGAGAGATTTAAAGAAGTGCAGGAGCTCGGCAGAGGGAGCGTGTGTGTTTATTCAGGAATCTCTCAGTCTCAGAGGGGGAGTGATTTTGTTCTGAAACAACCTAAAAAAAAATAAAGTTTTCTACGACGTACTGTGGTTTAACAGCAGCTCTGACAGATAAAGTTACCGACAAAAATGCAAGAAAAATATTCTTTAACAGAAGAATAGTGTCATGAATCAATTCAGGCCCGTTGTTACCGATATCTGTAACTCACAACCAGAAAACCAAGCAGACTGCGTCAACCAGAAAACCCAACATATAGCTCAGGCCGCCAGCGAGCCTGATGAGTAACATCAGGCTCTTTGTCCATCTTCTTCCTCCCAAAAAGCTCCATCACTTTTTACTGCTCCCTCTCCTCACACAAAGAGAGACCAGTAGTAAGTGTTGGTCTCCAGCTGTTCGGTGTTTGAACTGGCAGCTCCGTCTGAGATCCTCTTTCTCCACCCGGGGAGATCGGTTGCAGCCGTGCAGCAACAGCATTTCCCTGCAGTCGAGCATGCAAACAAATGAGCTAAAATATCTCCTGCCACACGGACGTATTCACTCGTGTTCTTCTCTGCTTTGCTTAGCTTCCATGCTGGGTGCAGGGAAATGTTTGTGTATCTGCGAGGGAGCATTAGTGTGCAATGCATTTTACGAGTCCTCTGCTTCTCCCTCAGAAGCTCAATGTGTTTTTCTTACTCATAATGTCAAAAAAAATCACCCTGGGAATCTTATAAAAATGGCAGTTTGGATAAAATTGTGTTTTTGGCGCCAGTGTTTTTTCTCCACCTTTTAGTAAAACATTACTATATTGATTTTTTTTCTGGAATTAGCCATAAAAGATAATGAATGATGAGTATAATGAGGTTTAAACGTTAAATAACAGTGATTACGTTGTTATCAAATTAACTAGGGACGACTTGTGGTGAAGAGAGGCTACTTTTGTAAAACTTTTTATATATCACTTAACTTGTTGAGTTAAATGTGTGTTGTCCCTGGAGTCAGTGGTGATGACATGACGTGAGCTCTCTCTCAGTCAGTAGCTGCACACACAGAGCAGGAGTTTGCGGTCAGTAGTTAACCTTCATGTGAACACTCGTCTGTGACACTCGTCTGTGTAAAGTTTGAAATTCACAGCAGCTATTCAGAATCGTCCACGTTTCAAACTGCATCTTGTTTGTAAAAGTTCTTTATTGTTGTTTATTCCTGTTAGAATCATCGACTGTAAATAAAGATGGACGACACACCTCCACTGCCTCATACTGTAAAAGAAATGAGTTTCGGAGTAGCGGGAGGAAGCGGGGACAGTGTCCTCCATCTTTATTTCCAGTTTGAGTTTGTGAACAGGTTTTAATGTTAGCAGCAACATGGTATTTTATCCTCTTGAGTCGCTGTGAATAACAATATCTGCTGTTCTCTAATGTCTCCTCACGTGTATTAGTTTCTGAAGGCTGAAGCTAGTTAGGATTCGGTCATCTGTATTATAAACGTGTCACTCAAACATCTCGGCAACGTCACATCCACACTCGCTGACTTCAAGTGTTTATGTTCCTGCAATTAAAAAAGTTTGACAAACTGTCCTCCATCATTCATCCATGATTCTGTGGTTTGACTTCAGGGCGAATTCACATCGTAAACGTGTTGAAGATTGTACGGCACAAACTTCTTTGTTTGCTGCACAAACACATGTCTCCGATTTAGCCGCTACACCAACTCACATCCACCCACCCTCCCTCGCTCTTTCCCTCTAATCTCTCCATTTCTCACTCCTTCACCTCTGTTGAATTTGATCGTCCGTGTTTCCATTAAAAACAGGTGTTCGTCCTCTGGCCTGACGTCAATATCAATAAACTTGGCTGAAATTGCCTTTTGCCGATTTAATTAGAGGAGAGGTCCGCAGACTCTCAGATGTAGAGAACTGCTCAGTGTTGCACGTGTGAACAAGTTCGTGCAAGCACTTAATAATTGGGTTCACAGTTCTGTTAGAGATGCGACGCCCCGAACAGAAGCTCAGAATTCACAGCTCCATTGTTGCGTTTAATGCCTGATGACCCCGTCAAGCTTCCACTCATTAATCTCGGCCTAATGAAGCACTGATGTTCGTGCAGTTGCATGAATCACGACTGAACTGTTTCTGCGTTAAAGTGTCACCGTCTTAACACGTACACAGGTCCGCTGACATGTGCAGCAGCTGGTAATATGATATAAGCGTGTAAGTATTTTACACGTGAATTTGTAAAAACAATCCCTTTTTTGGAGCAGAGCACGACACACCTGCTTCACCGAGAGATGTTGACGTGTGAATGTTAGCGTGTGTATTAACGTGTTGGCCTAACGAGGGACAGAGATGTCCTGCTGAAGGTCGGAGGTAGAGTGTCGGTGTGTGGGAAACTTCCGCTCAGCTTCAATAACTTTTAATGAGACAGAATGAACTTAATTACCTTGCAACATAAAACACTCTTCTTGTCTTCTTCCTCTCCTCCTCTTTCTTTCTCCAGGGCTCCATCCAGCAGCTGGTGTTGAAGTCAGATCCCACGGCCCCGGATGACCAGTGTGAGGAGGACGATCCTTACGTGAGTGTGCACGAAAACACACACACACACACACACATCTGAAAACACACATCTGAAAACACACCCAAAACTCTGAGTCTGACAGAAGTACACACACCATCCTCTGTAGACCAAACCTGGAACTATCGCCTCCTCTACTGGTGGAAAAAGTGCACTTCATCAAACTATCTGGCCAAAAGTATACAGACAAGTCTATCACCTTTATGTGCATGGCCAAGGTGGGACGTAATGAAGTACAAATACTTGGCTGCTGTACTTAAGTCGATTTTTCAGGTAGTTATACTTGATTATATACTTTTTTTGTCGGCTTTTTACTAATTATCTAATTATCTGAACTTTCTACTCCTCAACATTTTCACTTTTACTTTCGTCTTGATGCATTTTAATTACAACAACATGGAGGAAGGTGAAGAATCAACAAAACATTCTCCATCCCTGGACCTTATTTAAATTAATAATACCTCATTCAATACCTCGTACACATTTCCTCCGTGAAAACAATTAAAGAAGAGTAAAGAATGCGGTTTGCTTTTGCCACCTCTTGTATTTGCTCCAGTTAAAGGATGTTGAACGTGTTCACATGACAGCGCTCATCTGCAGAAAACCAGATCCACAGTTTCATGATTTCCAAGTTATCGCTGGTCAATCAACTTCTTCCGCAACAGAAACCAGACCTCAGCCCCATCCATCAAATTTAGGGTCAACTGGAATGCAGAGTGAAAGCCAACATATTTGTCCGTCCTTGTTAATGCTGTTGTAGCTGCATGGGAGTGAATCCCTGCGTTTGAAGGGTTTCATAAAATCAGATTAATGCACACAATTAGTCTATATTCACATTTAGATCAATTTGACTTTGAATATTAGAGATGGATTAAGATTATTTTTATTGAGTTTCATCCCAGTTTAGTTTCTTCTACATGGAATAAAAGCGTGATTAGTGAGAATAAGTCTCTTTCATCTGTCAATTTTAAAATTATTTTACATGTTAAGTAGTTTTCAAACCCGTTTCCTGATAGAAGGTGTTTTGTTTAGTTTAATACGTGATCTATAATCTCAGTTTAAAATGGTAAATTGAATTTATGCATTTCTATCTATACTTTATATTCTAGATTTGCATGTTATATTCAGCACCAGTTTATGTTGCACCATGTATTTTCCTCGATTATTGCTTAGAGCTTTAGCTGCATCAGATGTGAGTGAATTAAATTAAGTTGAATTTGAACAATCTGGAACTGTGGGAACCAAACACTGGGTATAAACTAATTCCTTTTCATTCTTTTTTTTTTTTCCTGATCCACTTTTCTCATCCCACAGTCTGAGCTCAGATAAAATCTGTCTGTTAAGTAGTGTTTAATCATTTCTGTCTTTCTCCATGTTTATCTTTGGACCCCACTCTCATTTCTCTCTCCAGGCCTCTGGATACGGAAGTGGTGATGACGCCTATGACGACGTTGAAGAAAGAGAAGAAGTGAAAAAGATTGTGGAGGAGAGAGAGTATACCATGGTACACACACACACACACACACGTTTTAGGCACTCATTCCAATTTAGCTGATCTGGACTCGGACCAAAGAAAACAACTCTTATCCTTTTAGGTCTGCTGGAGAATGGAACATGGTGAAATGTGCAGCTCTCTGCCAGCCTCCTCTGAAAGAAAGAAAAAAAAAAAGAGTGGAGAAAGATATAATGACTAAAGATTATACAACTTTAGAGAATACAGAAAATGACTTGGCCTTAATCACAAGAAAAATGGTCGCTCTGGCATTGTGATGTCTTCCAAATTCGAAACGGTTAATTATCTTCATCAGAATACTTTGAAATGCTTCTAAAATAAAATAGGGAAGACTTTAAAAAATAAAGTTAAAGGGGTGACTGTGCGTTAAAAGCAAGTGTCAGATGTGTCTTGAAATTTGAGAATCACCTCACATCCAAACCAGAAGATTTTGGTCTCAGGAGATGTCAGTGCCTTGCTGAAGGGCCCATGAATACAGACTTTCAGAAGGAATCAGGGGGATTTACCTCAGATTCTCTTCCTCAAATCCACACCAGTGTGGCCCAAATTAAATTTGACCCTGACTTCTCTGTTGCCCTCTGGAGATCCTTTCGGTCTTACGTCTCTAAGATTCAAACACATGGAACAAAGAGGTTTGACAGCTCATAACCAAGTCGTTCTGATCCGTCGGGATGAGAAATATCCCTGAGTCGTATCAGCGGAGTTAAAAGACAGATGGAAACCCTTTTCATTTTCAGGCATCATTCATAAGCAGGACAGAGAGTTTTTATGGGGTCAGGACTCGCTGTCATCACCGTGTATCTTGTCGAATCAGTGCAGACGTAAAGTTGCAGCGAGGCAGCACAGTGAGGCAGATTGGTACAACATGTGGAATGTTGCTTTAAGTCTGAACCTGGATCATTGTGGACTTAGAGAAAACATCTGTTGATAACATTGTGTTTCTTCTTTTCCCGTTCCGAGCTGCAGAGTCTGTCCTGTGTAAAACCTGGAGTAACTAAATGTCTACAAGTCTGATTCAGTTTTTTCCACGAAAAACAAATCTGATCTTGATTTTTATTTTATTTCTCCCGTGTTATTTTTTAAAGCCCCTCCCAGAGCTGGACCCCACTTACAGCGCGCCGGTCCGAGCTCCGCCCACTGAGACGTCCATACGCAGGGATTATGACGATGATGAAGATATTGAGGAGACGTCTGGACAAGAGGAGGCGACGAGCACAGTCAGAGGTGAATTCATTAATTCATTGAAATCAGTCCCATCAGGAGTGTACTTCTCAAAATGAACCAGCAGATGGTGATAAAGGCAATGTAGCTGTGACCTTCATCTCTTTTTCTACCTTTTATTTCTGTCTTTGATTAAAAAGAAGAAAGAATAAACCTTATAAACAATAAAAGTATTCGTTTAAAATCAAAGTGATTAATGTCTAACGAGCAAATTGTTTCTCTGTCACAGTTCAATCCGCTCTGACGGCGACTCCAGCCTCAGTACCAGGCACTGTAAGTACTTATTTATTCTCAGATGTGTACTTTAACCTAATTTTACTCCCAGATGCAGCTTATTACTTCATTATACTCAAGTATCTCAAAGCCAATGAGTCTGTTCTTTACCTTAATTAATGTTGGTGTAATCACATCTCTTATTTTCCTCTAGATTAATTTGAATCCACTTCATGCTCAGTCCCTCCAGGTGTCTCCGGGGCTGAAAGGCGAGCGAGGGGATCCAGGTCCGGCTGGTCCACCAGGACCCCCTGGCCTTCCGGGGAAAGCCTCAGGAGATGGAGAGGGAGGGGAGCCGGGACCACGGGGTCCACAGGGGACACAGGGGCCCACAGGTCCTGCTGGAGCACCAGGGAAAGACGGACAGCCTGTGAGTTGTAAACGCTTCTTCTTCACTTTATTTGCAATGTTCTGTTTTTGAACGTCACTTTCTATTTTTATAAAACATCACATGAACTATTCAGAGCAGAGTCTGTTATTTATGTGAGTTCTGAAAGTCAAATGAATGGTTTTCTATTTTTGTCTCGTCTCCAGGGGAGTAAAGGTGAAATTGGTTCGCCGGTAAGTCTCTCCAGTCTTTGTAGATTTATATGGCGTCTTATTTTAGTGTCTTTGGGGAAAAGTAATTCAGGAATGTCCCATTTTCCACATACGGTTGCTAATTTAGTGCTACAGTTTATTATATCTGGATAAAGTGTTAGCGTGCTACATGATATGATGATGAGACTCTGTCTCTGGTATACTGAGCTGAGCTGTTTCTTTCCCAGGGTGCAACTGGGACTCCAGGATTCCCAGGACTTCAGGGAGAGCCTGGTCCTAAGGGAGAAAAGGTAAAAAAAAAAAAAATTATCCTCACATTTATTACTTAACATTAAATACCACAATTACTGGACATAGAATATATATAATATTATATGTAAAGACCAATCCTACACATGAGTAATACAATGAGCAAAAGAATAATTCAGTAACAATGATGGAAAATGAAATTAATAAACAATTATCCCACGGTGTCTTCTTCAGGGTGATCTAGGTGTTGGAGTACCGGGTCCTCCAGGGCCTCCTGGACCTCCAGGCCGAACTAGCATGGGGTCCATGTTCCTGGTAAATTATGAAACCTTTATTTTAACACAGTTAAAAGTTATTTTGGAGATTCAGCATAAAATAAGTTCAGATTCAGCTTCTTTTTTCTTTTTGGTGTGAGCGAGCTGAGCTTCAGGCTACAATCCAAACATTTATTGATAAAACTTTATTCTGCTGAATATGATTACTATTATAAAGTATTTAATGTTAATTATACTTCTGTTCACTGCCAATTGTATTCCCCAGTTATATTAATAAAAACCATCATATGATATCTGATTAATTGTGATCATTAATGAGTTGTTGGTGATTGTCATGTCATGTGTTCACCAGGAGGGGTCAGGATTTGAAGAGTTTGACAGCGATGCAGAAATTCTTAGGGTGAGTTAAAGTCTTTTTAACTTAAATCTTTTATCCTGACACAGCTCATCTTAAAGTCTTTCAATCAATTTCCAAAACTTTTAAATGTATTGTCTTGCTTCATCAGGGACCTCCAGGGCCTCCTGGACCACCTGGACAGCCAGGGACTCCAGGGACTCCAGGGACCGCCTCCGGAGACGTCTTTCCTGGACCACCTGGGGTTCCTGGGAAAGATGGGAAGGATGGAGAGAGGGGCGAACCTGGACTCCCTGTAGGTTCAACGTTCTTTCCTCCTTTTTCTGTGCTCTGGTTTTCATTTGACAGCTCTGTCAGCAAAATAAAAGAAGAAAATATATAAAATATGAAAGACGGTGGTTAGAAATGAATATCTGATATCTATCAGCTTGTGGAAGTTCATCTTCAACATGAGTTTTCTCGTCTTACGATCACTCTCCTGACCAAGCTTCTGTTTCCAGGTGATTGTGGATTGGTTTAGTGGTTCTGGGTCTGGTTCTGGTTTTTGGACTGGTTCTGGTTCTGGGTCTGGTTCAGGGTCTGGTCAGGTATAAACATCTGGCCCCAAATCTAAGGGGCTGAAAAGACAGTATTTCCCCCAACGTTATTTTAAAAAACCCATGTTCCTTCACTGCTTGTTGTGCAGTATTGTGTGTGTGTGTGTGCACCTTGTGTATCCGTGTGTGTGTGTGTGTGTACGTGTGCTTCAGAACATGGTCTCCGCTGTAGCATGTGTTGGGGGAAATGTGTCTTTTGTCTTACAGGCTTTTACTAATTGTGTGAATGGACGACTCACGTGTTTTTGCAAAATCCACTTCACTGTTAAAGTTCAGAAAAAGTTTATTGGCCTCAGTTTCTGGGAACTTATCAGCTTTGTTTTATTACGGCCTCATTTGACCCAGTTTATCCTCGATGGCTTGTACGTAGCGTACGTATGGTTGGTAGCAATGATAACACAACTCTTGCATTTAAGTAATATATGTGCTTTTATTTTTAATTTTTTGCTAAATCCTGAAATATTCTTGCAGGGAGTGGATGGAAAAGATGGAGATCCAGGGTCTGCTGGGGAGAAGGGAGACAAGGTGAGGTGTAGTATTGTTGCAGTGTTTTATGGGAAAAGGAGTTATTTCCTCTTATGTGAACGTACCTAAACCTTCGTGTGGCTCCTGCTTGTGTCTCTAATTTCCCCTGAGCCGGGCTCTTACTGCTCCGTTAGCAAAAACAGATACTCACAATCTAAATAACCACCTGACACAGGAGCCACGCTGCTAATGAGGGGACCCTGCAGACTAATAAAGCTCAGGGTCTCCGGGGTGTCGCTGCTTTGTGCAAAACAGAAACACGTTCGCTCTCCTGTCGTCGCTGTAGTTAATGTGCTGTGATTGTATTTTATTTGTTAACAGGGAGCCCCTGGTGTGAGCGGCCAACCAGGACCAAAGGTAGGATTTGATTATTTCCCTGCAGTGATCCGCCATTACTGCTAATATCGGTTATAATTACACTGGGTTTTGTGAGGTATTTACACATTACAACTTCTTTTTTTTTTTTATACAGTTCTGAAAATGGTTTAATCAACATTTTCAATTTCTCATCCGTCTCTCAGGGAGATCAGGGCCCTGCAGGGATCCCAGGCTTTCCAGGGTCAGAGGGTCCAGAAGGGCGGCCCGGTCCCAGGGGTCCCCCGGGCCCCCCCGGACCCCCTGGAAGAGGCTTCACATTGGACTATGAGGTACAGCTTGACTGGGATACTTTTTTTTGTTAAACTGACAATATTAGTTTTAATGATCAAGACTAATGGTTAATAAATAAAGATGACATCTCTAGCATCATATCTATACTTACTTCTCTGGAAACAAATAACGAGACCACTGCAAGTTTATCAGTGTTTCTGGATTTACTATTTAAAGTTATGTTTAAGAATCAAACTTTTTTGATTGACAACATTTCTCCCAAATACGTATCTACAGAATCCTTGCTTTTATTTCTCATATTTCTAGATTAGCTTGAAATGAGTAGCACATAAAAACATGCTTTTAAAATTTTTGACATACGCGTCAAAGTCACCTGGTTATTTTATGTAGACCTTTTACTAATTTGTGATGGCACCAAATGATCTGCTCTCTCAGGTTGTGTGGGTGTGACCTCATCTCCATGATTTGTTTTGCAGGACTTGGAAGGATCTGCGATGCAGGGTGCTTTAGGTTCCACTTTCTCCCCAGGTCCACAGGTACAGTGATCGTGTCTGCTCCATATTTTGTCGTCACGTATTTTCTTGATGTCGTTAGTCAACTTGTTGCATCACAAATTATAATCTACCTCTGTTTTCCACAGGGTCTTCCTGGAGCTCCAGGACCAAATGTAAGGCTCATTAGTTACTTTAAACTTTATTCACAGGCTTCCCTTTGTTGTTGACACAGATATATTTAATTCTACAGTTCAGAGGAGTGAGCATCTTGAATTTTAAACTGGTTTATCTTTGCCTCTTGTAGGGTAAAGACGGTTTAGACGGCGCTCCAGGAAATCCAGGGCAAAAGGTGAGTGTGCTGTGGCCGTTATCTCAGCCGTCCTCCTGCTCCGCTCGCTCAGATGTGTTTCTGCAAATTAGAAAAGAGGGACTGTGTCATGCAAGAGTCAGACAGGAATATTCAGTGTCAAGTCCTTTTGTTATTTATTTATTTATTTTTCATATTTACTGGCTGAATGTGAATATAAGAAATGCATGTTACCATGAGATCATCGTGTCTGTGATGTGTGTAAATTTCCCTGTTGTGGGATGAATAAAGTATATCTAATCTAATCTAATCTAATGAATGGAGCGTGGTGGATGATTCTTCGTTGCCTCTGCAGGGGGAGTCAGGTGTTACAGGACGACCAGGGTTTCCAGGACTGGAGGGGCTGAAAGGGGCAGAGGTCAGGAAATGGATCCACTTACAGACACATCAATAGATTAATGGTTTCATTAAAATGTCAACTTTCACACAAATCTTCATGAGCTTAAACATGTAATGACCGAGGTTCATGACTGGATCCCAAATTAAATGTGTAAAATGTCAACAAGAAAAGAAGCATTTCACAAACACGGCTTCTTTAAAGTCCCCTCTTAAACTGCAAAGAAGTACCTCAGCATATACTTCTGTTAAATATACTGCTACCAGAGAGCCTTTTTGATTCTATCTGGACTGTTTATTTTTGTCCTTCTACATGATAATTATGTGTAAACCTGTGAAAATCACAACAATAGTGACAGAAAACAATTGTATGTTTGATTTTGCTTTATTCTGTGTCATGTGCAGGGAGCAAAGGGGGACAAAGGTGATCCAGGACAAAAGGTGAGATACTCACAGGTGCACAGACACTTCCGACATTCAGGTGACTCCATGTTGCTGTTTGCTAAAATGTGTTAAATATCAAATGTGTACTACAGGGGGAGATGGGACGAGACGGACTCAGTATTCCTGGCCCTGCAGGACCACCTGGACCTCCAGGACCTATCGTCAACCTCCAGGATGTAAGTAGCACCTGACTACAGCTACGCAGGGTGGAGCTGTACAATGTTCAGTGAGGAAGTTCACACACTGTGCTTCTGTGTCTTCTTCAGCTTCTACTTAACGACACAGACGGTGCCTTCAACTTCTCAGGGTTTTTGGATGCTCAGGGATCTGCAGTGAGTATCAGGAAGAACAACACCCTTCATAGAGAAAGTCCTCTTGAAGTATATCAGAAGATTGTTGGATATTTGCAGAGTGTAACATCCATGTTTCTCCAGTTTGAAACAATGCAAATAAAGGACATGACACATGTAAACACAGATATGACGAAGTAATATTTTTTCTTCTGTTTTTTCGGAAAAAATGTTTCTTCTGCTTTTAGGAGTATTTTTTTTCCTTCTGTTTTTCAGAGTACATTTTTTTTTTGGTTTTCCAGGGAAATTTTTTTTTTTCTCCTGTTTTTTCTAAGTAATTTTTTTTCTGTTTTACAAAAGAAAAAATTACTCCGAAAAACCGAAGTAAATTTTTTTTCTTCTGTTTTTGTCTGAAAAACTGAAAATAATTAGTCAGAAAATTATTTGTCTGAAATACAGAAGAAAAAAAATTACTCAGAGAAACAAAAGAAAAAAAAATTACTCTGAAAAAACAAAAACAATTAAAATTGTCTGAAAAACTTAAAATAATTAGTCTGAACATAATTAGTCCGAAAAACTAAAGAAAAAAAAATTACTCCGAAAAAACAGAAAGAAACAATAATTACTCCAAGAAACAGAAAAAAATGACTCCTAAAAAACAAAAGAATAAAAAATTACAAAAAAAACCCAAAAAATTGTCTGAAAAACTGAAAATAATTAGTCAGAAAATTATTTGTCCGAAATACAGAAGAAAAAAAAAATTACTCCAAAAAACAAAAAAAAAAAAATTGTCTGAAAAACTGAAAATAATTAGTCAGAAAATTATTTGTCCGAAATACAGAAGAAAAAAAAAATTACTCCAAAAAACAAAAAAAAAAAAATTGTCTGAAAAACTGAAAATAATTGGTCAGGAGATAATTTTTCCGAAAAACAGAAGAAAAAAAAAATTACTCCGAAAAACTGAAAAAATTAAAACTGTCCGAAAAACTGAAAATAATTAGTCTGAACATAATTAGTCCGAAAAACAAAGGACAAAAAAATTACTCCGAAAAAACAGAAAAAATTAAAATTGTCTGAAAAACTTAAAATAATTAGTCAGAAAATAATTTGTCCGAAAAACAGAACAAAAAAAATTACTCCGAAAAACTGAAAAAATTAAAATTGTCCGAAAAACTGAAAATAATTAGTCTGAACATAATTAGTCCGAAAAACAAAAGAAAAAAAATTTACTCCGAAAAACTGAAAAAATTTAAATTGTCCGAAGAACTGAAAATAATTAGTCTGAACATAATTTGTCCTAAAAACAGAAGAAAAAAAATTTCTCTGAAAAACAAAAAAAAAAAATTACTCCGAAAAACTGAAAATAATTAGTCCGAACATAATTAGTCCGAAAAACTAAAGAAAAAAAATTACTCCGAAAAACTGAAAAAAAATTTAAAATTGTCTGAAAAACTAAAAATAATTAGTCAGAAGATAATTTGTCCCAAATACAGAAGAAAAAAAAATTTACTCCGAAAAAACAGAAAAAATTTAAATTGTCTGAAAAACTCAAAATAATTAGTCAGAAAATAATTTGTCCGAAAACAGAAGAAAAAAAAATTACTCCAAAAAACAAAAAAATTTAAAATTGTCTGAAAAACTGAAAATAATTAGTCCGAACATAATTAGTCCGAAAAACTAAAGAAAAAAAATTACTCCGAAAAACTGAAAAAAAATTTAAAATTGTCTGAAAAACTCAAAATAATTAGTCAGAAAATAATTTGTCCGAAAACAGAAGAAAAAAAAATTACTCCAAAAAACAAAAAAATTTAAAATTGTCTGAAAAACTAAAAATAATTAGTCTGAACATAATTTGTCCGAAAAACGGAAGAAAAAAAAAATTACTCCGAAAAAACAGAAAAAATTTAAATTGTCTGAAAAACTTAAAATAATTAGTCAGAAAAAAATCACTCCCAAAAACAGAAGAAAAAAAATTACTCCGAAAAACTGAAAAAATTAAAATTGTCCGAAAAACTGAAAATAATTAGTCTGAACATAATTAGTCCGAAAAACAAAAGAAAAAAAATTTACTCCGAAAAACTGAAAAAATTTAAATTGTCTGAAGAACTGAAAATAATTAGTCTGAACATAATTTGTCCTAAAAACAGAAGAAAAAAATTTTCTCTGAAAAACAAAAAAAAAAAATTACTCCGAAAAAATGAAAATAATTAGTCCGAACATAATTAGTCCGAAAAACTAAAGAAAAAGAATTACTCCGAAAAACTGAAAAAAAAATTTAAATTGTCTGAAAAACTAAAAATAATTAGTCAGAAGATAATTTGTCCCAAATACAGAAGAAGAAAAAATTTACTCTGAAAAAACAGAAAAAATTTAAATTGTCCGAAAAACTAAAAATAATTAGTCTGAACATAATTTGTCCGAAAAACGGAAGAAAAAAAAAATTACTCCGAAAAAACAGAAAAAATTTAAATTGTCTGAAAAACTTAAAATAATTAGTCAGAAAAAAATCACTCCGAAAAACAGAAGAAAAAAAATTACTCCGAAAAACTGAAAAAATTAAAATTGTCTGAAAAACTGAAAATAATTAGTCTGAACATAATTAGTCCGAAAAACAAAAGAAAAAAAATTTACTCCGAAAAACTGAAAAAATTTAAATTGTCCGAAGAACTGAAAATAATTAGTCTGAACATAATTTGTCCTAAAAACAGAAGAAAAAAAATTTCTCTGAAAAACAAAAAAAAAAAATTACTCCGAAAAACTGAAAATAATTAGTCCGAACATAATTAGTCCGAAAAACTAAAGAAAAAAAATTACTCCGAAAAACTGAAAAAAAATTTAAAATTGTCTGAAAAACTAAAAATAATTAGTCAGAAAATAATTTGTCCCAAATACAGAAGAAGAAAAAATTTACTCCGAAAAAACAGAAAAAATTTAAATTGTCTGAAAAACTCAAAATAATTAGTCAGAAAATAATTTGTCCGAAAACAGAAGAAAAAAAAATTACTCCAAAAAACAAAAAAATTTAAAATTGTCTGAAAAACTAAAAATAATTAGTCTGAACATAATTTGTCCGAAAAACGGAAGAAAAAAAAAATTACTCCGAAAAAACAGAAAAAATTTAAATTGTCTGAAAAACTTAAAATAATTAGTCAGAAAAAAATCACTCCCAAAAACAGAAGAAAAAAAATTACTCCGAAAAACTGAAAAAATTAAAATTGTCCGAAAAACTGAAAATAATTAGTCTGAACATAATTAGTCCGAAAAACAAAAGAAAAAAAATTTACTCCGAAAAAACAGAAAAAATTTAAATTGTCCGAAGAACTGAAAATAATTAGTCTGAACATAATTTGTCCTAAAAACAGAAGAAAAAAATTTTCTCTGAAAAACAAAAAAAAAAAATTACTCCGAAAAAATGAAAATAATTAGTCCGAACATAATTAGTCCGAAAAACTAAAGAAAAAAAATTACTCCGAAAAACTGAAAAAAAATTTTAAATTGTCTGAAAAACTAAAAATAATTAGTCAGAAGATAATTTGTCCCAAATACAGAAGAAGAAAAACTTTACTCCGAAAAAACAGAAAAAATTTAAATTGTCCGAAAAACTGAAAATAATTAGTCCGAACATAATTAGTCCGAAAAACTAAAGAAAAAAAAATTACTCCGAAAAACAGAAAGAAAAAAAAATACTCAGAAAAACAGTAACAAAAAAAATTTGTCAGAAAAATAGAAAAAATTATTCAAAAAAACAAACTAAAAAATAAATTACTCAGAAAAATCGGGTTTGTTTTTTTTTTCAAGTCAATGCAACACACTTCCGTACAGATGAGGAGTTATTTCAGTTTGAGTTTAACTTTAATTGAATGTTTGCAGGGACCACAGGGTCCAAAGGGAGACGTTGGTTTGCCAGGTGTTCAAGGACCTCCAGGACTTAGAGTAAGTGATATAGACGCGCATCTATATTAGTTGTGTATTTTTATTTTGTTGGTTATTTGTTGGTTTGTGTCTTTTGTCAGATTTTAAACTTGTTCTCTTTATAAATGTCCTTGCACCTCTAATTTCATTGCACTACTTTCCTCTGTACAAATAATAAAGGCTTTCTCTTCTATTCTCTCGCTCTTGCTCGAAGCAAATTAAATGAGTGAAGTAAACATTTGATTTGTGTCATTAATTTTCAACACTTTCCTAGTTTAATGCGAGTTCATATTTCTGTACATGCACTTGGTATTCCTCAGGCTACAGTGGCTTGTTTGTTTGTTTGTTTGTTTACTTTCCTGCAGGGTGAAAAGGGCGAGCCAGGATTTATCATGGCAGCAGACGGAGCCATGGTGTCAGGCCTGGCTGGTCCTGCGGGACCCAAGGGAGTCAAGGTTATACCTCCCCTTCTTTTGTTTATTAAACTTTTAACCTTATTCCTCTTTTACATGCACATGTTCTCAAGGATTTTAATATTAACACAAATTTAAATCCTTTTCAATGGAACTGCACATATCAGAGAAAATGTATTTGTGTTTGCAGGGAGATAACGGTGTAGCTGGACCCCCTGGTGTTCAAGTAAGCCTTGACGTTGAGCAAAGGAAGCAAATTCAACTCAATTCAAATTTCTGGGTTTTTATGCTGTTTGTAAACAGAAACACTGAATATATATTTAAGACAATCAGTCCCTTTGTTTTGTTTTTTACAGGGACCTGTGGGACCCCCAGGGCCAAAAGGAGAGTTTGGTTTTCCTGGACGAGCTGTAAGCACCATGAACTCACCAAACATTACCAGTGTGATTTCAATATTAACTAAATAAATCGTTGGTTCTTTGAAACAGGTTCAGGTTCTTTTCAAAAAGCAATTGTTTGTCTGCTGTGATAAACACCCACACATGATTTTAGGTCCAGAACACCTGCTGTTGGAGAAGCTTTTACGTTAAATGAAATCGCACAGTCGACAAACTACCCAATTTCCCAAATGTCCCTGTGGGAATCATTAGTGTTAAAGACAATCTAGCTTTACATGTAGTTGTTTTGGATGATTGTGGATAATGTGTGTGTGTGTGTGTGTGTGTGTCTTTTAAGGGTCGTCCAGGCCCGATGGGACAAAAAGGAGACAGAGGGGACTCTGCTGGGCTGCAGGTGAGTCACACACCAGGCTGGGATAAAGAGTGAAAACTCTCACAAATGTCCAGAATGCTATTATTTCTTTTAACCTAATTAGTTAAAGTACAATAATATGTTGTATAGCTTCTAATTTTCCCTTTTTAATCTCTGTACTTTTTTGTTTAATCATCTTAATAAGGGAGCTCCAGGCCCTCCTGGACCGCCGGGCCGCCCGGGAATGTTCAACTGCCCCAAAGGAGTAAGAACGTACACTCACATACTTTCATTCATATATACTAGATATATATCTTTGTTCGTGTCATTGTGTACATGTTTCTAAATCCTCTCTGCTCTGGTTTCTGAAGACAGTTTTCCCCGTCCCTCCCAGACCCCACTGCAAAATGGCTGTAAGTCTGTGTCTACAGTTTTTTCACAAAATGTTCAGACCCTTTCACTTTTTTTTAGCCTCGTGCAAAACTCTTTTGATCTCATTTATCCCCCCATTCATCTGCACTCAACTTATAATAAAGGGAAAAAGGTATTCAGACTCTTTGCTCTGACACTGGACGGATGTTTCTGCACCTTGAATATCTACCTGAGCAAAGTTTAATTGATGAAATCTCTGGGGAGACCTGGCGATGGTTGTCCTCCATCTGACCCGAGAGAGCTTGAGAGGATCTGAAGAGAATAATGGCAGAAAATGTCCATGTGTGATCAGATTGTTGAGTCATAAGAGGACCGTTGGCTGTAATCGCTGCTTCAACTAAGTGCTGAGTAAAGTGTCTGAATACTTGTGTCGGTGGGACATTTCAATTTCCCTCTCTAATAAATGTTTTGCTTTGCTACTCTAGGAAATTGAGAGTAGATTGATTTGTGGGAAAAATGATTTTAGCTGCAACATAATAAAATGTAAGAAAAAAAAAAAGTAAAAGGGTCTGAGTACTTTCTGAATACACTGTATTCATCAATATTGCTACTAAAGCATGTGTTAATAAAACCTTTTACCTCAGCCTGTGTCAGAGAATGAAACACCACTGATTGGTAAACACTTCATTCAGAGTTTCTATCTACGATGATCATACTTTTTAATAATCAACGTTTTTCACTGTGTACACGTTGAAACAGCGGAAGGCGTCAGACGTGGTGTGATTTCACTTTTCTCTGACACAAGTTGTATAAAAGATTTTGTCCGGATTAGTAGAGAGTCACCTCAGTCACCTGCATAATCTCATCTATGGATTCAAATGAAAATTCAATGATTCCCCTCTGACTTCCTCGTCGTCTCCTTCAGGTCCCTGAACGCAAACTTTCTTTCAAACTTGGTTTCCTTTGCACATCTTTCCTCTAACCTGCATGTGGTTCTGTGTAACATCGGTACTTCCTCTAACATGTCATCACTCAGAACTGTTCAAGGATCCCATCATACTCCTGCATGCTTCACATCCAGTCTGGAAAGGTGAAGGCTCGGTGTCATAAACCAACTGAGGTAGTTTTAAAATCAACATATCGTAGCAATCTGCATGTGGATTATAATATTAACTCAACGGACTAATACGTGATCATTTGAAGTACTCTTAGTATTTTTAAATATATAATGTTTCTGCTTGGTATTTTTCAGCTTAATCCCAATGGAAGCATTGCAGTTGGTACGTTGGTTTATTTTCCACATTTACTATAAAGTATGGATTACAAAATAATAATATAATATATTATTCTGGATATTATTACAATGAAAGATCCTTAAAAAATACTTCATGGATTCAAGGATCGTGTTGATTTATTTATTTTTGTCTCCAAGGAAACTGTCAGACGGGATTAAAAGGAGAGAAGGGAGACAGAGGCCTTCCTGGGATGCCAGCTCCACAGAGTGAGTCAGCACATTAGAATTAATACTTAACAGCATTAAATACACAATGTCTAAAAAAAATACAAACTTTAAATATCACCTTAGAGAAATTTTTTTTGTAATTTTCCAGTTTTTCCTGCTGTGATTTCTCATTTTTAGAATATATTTTAAATGTTTGTTCATAAGTTATAATAATTCCTTCTCTGCTTCTCACTGTGTTTTCTCCTCTGTAGATACTTTCCTGGCCAGAGGAGCCTGGGTACGTGTCAAACCAAAGTCTTCTGGTTTTGTTTTTGGAGCCTGTTGGTTTAATGTTCCATGAGACTCAGGTTTTGTTTGTGTGTCTGTGTCTGTGTCTGTGATCACAGTGGCCAACAGGGGACCAGGGTATGAAAGGGGAGAAGGGAGACAAGGGAGAGCCCGGTATGATGGGGCAGCCAGGTATCCCCGGTAGACAAGGACTGGTGGTGAGTCCACGGATACACAACCGCATCATCTTTCTGACAGAGAATTGACAACTAAACTCAGAAACTCCCTCCTGCCATGTTTCAGGGTCCGAAAGGCGAGTCGGTGCTGGGCCCTCCAGGCCACCCTGGGGTGCCCGGCTCACCTGGTGTCCCAGGTTATGGGAGAACTGGTCCTGTTGGTCCTCCTGGGCCACCGGGGCCTCCAGGACCCTCTGTGACACCCACAAGATACGGCTCAAGTACAACACGTCGGCCGTACTTTTAGGATTTAATACTGTTTATTAATCTATTGAGGTTTTATGAAGTATGATGTTTTTGTTCTAGCTGGCATGACCATCGGTGGCGCTCCTGGCGCTCCTGGACTTCCTGGACCACCAGGACCTCCTGGAACCTCTGGTAGCTTAGCACCTGTAAGTGTGTTTCCTCTGGCCACACACAGTTTGTATACACGCTGCTACACATGTACAGAGTTTACTGTATATGAATATTCAACCACTGAACCTCCTCCACATGTGACTGGACTTCTCCATGTTTGTTTCTCAGCTGCAAACTTTTTCTACTCGTGAGAGCATGATGCAGAACACGGTCAGGGACGCAGAGGGAACTCTGGCGTACGTCACAACGACAGGAAGTCTTTTCCTCAAGGTTTCCCAGGGATGGAAAGAGATACAGGTAAACACTCGGACCAGTGTTGAACTTTTAGAGTTAATCTGTAGACTTTAAATACAAATAGAAGACATCAAGGCATCATCAACGCTAAACTTGAAAATGAAATGTGTACATGAATGTCAGACTATTAAACAGGCTGTTTTACAATTCGTCTAAATCTAAACAATCAGCAGAGAGAGGAAAATCAGTCTCACTGAGATTTTTCATTCTTTAAATAATGTTTATAACTTATTTGACTATTCAGAAAATGTTTGAAGTGTGTGTGTTTGATATATAATGCAATAGACAGACTGGTTTTCAGATTTAAACATCGCAAGCTCAACATACGGAACCAGTTTTACAACCTTGATTTTTCTTTCGTTTCCTCGTCGCAGCTCGGCAGCCTGATCTACCTCTCCAGTAACATCATACCACAAGATGAGGTGCGTGTTGCTCATTTTTATGGCTTTTACTTTTAAAGTGCTGTTGGGAAATATTGCACAGGCCGATGCTCATCTGCATAACATCTGTTTTCTGTTCCTCCAGCCTCGAGTAGCATATCAGATAAGAGGAGACACGGTGGAAAGAATAAGTTCAGTTAAAGAGAGGGTGAGTTGAAATCACACATACTATTATTCTGAATGAATGATTGCATTTAAGTTTGAAGTGAGTTCTTGTAGCATATTATGCTACAAGCCCCTTTATTTTTTAAAAGACAGCTGAACTAACTTCAAAATGTTTTCACAGCATATTTATCATTATCAGATTTTCTAATCCAAATCCCCAGAGTAACACTGGACCTTTGCTCCCTCTCCCTGCAGCTCAACCTGGTGGCCTTGAACCAGCCTCACTCTGGGGGCCTGATGGGGCTCGACACGGCCGACCGCATGTGTTACGAGCAGGCCAAGGCGATGGGTTTGGCTCCGAACTACCGCGCCTTCATCTCCGCCCACAGGCAGGACCTGGTCCATGTGGTTTACCCTGGTTTCCGTGAAACTCTGCCTGTCACCAACCTCAGGGTGAGTCTGCTCCCCTTTTCAATGTCTGTCAGGGGTTCACCCTCCACCTCTGCGTGTCTCACCCGCTCTGTGTCGTCTCTCAGGGAGACGTGATGTTCAGGAACTGGCGGGGGATTTTCAACGGCGACGGGGGACCAATAAATTCCCGGATACCCATCTACTCCTTCGATGGCCGGGACGTTTTAGCCGACCCCTTCTGGTCAGTAAACTTTAATGACTGCACGCCTCTTTGTTTGTTCCCTTGAATTTGTCAAGTTTATATCTTCTGCCCTCTACCTGCCAGGCCTCACAAGAACATCTGGCACGGCTCCACCAGCAGGGGTTTCCGTGTGGTGGACAAACACTGTGAGACGTGGCGAGCGGATCACGTGTCCGTCATGGGTCAGTCGTCCAGCCTGACTTCAGGGCTGCTCCTGGGCCAGCAGACGCGAAGCTGTTCCAACGAGTACATCGTCCTTTGCATAGAGACCCACAAAAACCCTTAAATCCCGTCCCAACCCTCCCCCGACGACGCCCCATACCACTCCACCGAGGAACCCGTCTCCGCCGCCGTGGAACATTCTGGGAAAGAACGTCATTTTCAGCACATGGTTGGTGCTATGTGTCGCATTTTGTGGCAGGAAACCCCGTCTTTTACAAAACAGGATGTTTATACTTGTTTTTCTCCTCACGTCACTTTCTGAGGAGAAAGATTCAGATGCAGTAACAAACAGAGATTTATCGTGATGTGAAGTCGACGCTACTTTTTGAGGATTCCTTGCAAAAGAATTTCCGTTTGTGTTGTAAAGTAACATGATAGATTTCCCATTAACTCGGCTGTTGTGGCACATAATGTAAAATGCAGCAGAGCCTGATGGCGGCTGCCAGTCTTCGTAGCGATGATCGTAGTAATTCGAGACGTTAACGCTGTCCTTTCAAAGTAAATAACTTATTACTGTTAAAATGATAAATGCGGCACCTTTAATTTGTGTCAGTTTGCGAGAATCAAACAAAGCAACACAAACGGCTTCACATAGTCACCCGGGTGTGTTGAGGATGAGACGTCTCTTTTGCATTTGTCTCGTCGTTCTTCAAAAGACTGAACGTCGAGACCGAGGACACACTTGTCCGCAGAAATGTGCACCTGAACCTGAAACCTGCCCTGAGAGATCTCCAAAGACTTTTCAACGGAAGCGTCAAAATGCGACTTTTGTTGTTTTGTTGTCACGGATATAGTTTTTTTTGTTTTTATATTTGTCAAGAATTTCAGGAGAAGTTTACTCAACATTTCAAGAGCCAGACCTTAAAGCTCGTCCCTCGTCCAACAGCAGGACGACCTGACGACCAGTGTTGCCGCCAAAGTAAATATCGTTGCACTGTACTTCATTTTACAAATATTTTTTAGTTCGACATTTTCATTCTTGAATGTGTTCTTAGCTTTTCTTACACCTCGGTGATCTCACTCCTTAGCAGCTCCTCTTCTTTATAGCCTATTTAATTTAAATCCATTTTGATTTATTTATACCGTCACAGCACATAACATGAAATCAAATGATTAAATTTAAGAATGTAATTTATCGTTCATTGTTTGTCAAATGACTGTTTTTTATTTTCCTCACTTTTTTGACATTTAATTTTGTACAGTTCTTTTTTTTTTTTTTAGCTCATAGTTTTCTGGAGAATGTCGACAAACTCAAAACAAAAAATGCACACAATATAAACAAGCAAAAAAATATTTTCATAACCAAAAAACAAAACTTTATAAAGTCCATGCTGGTGAAAGTGAGAGCACATGTTTTTGTATAAATGTTGGTGCTTTGTTGAATAAAGATTTTTCTTTTCATAACCTGATCTTGTTTCATTCTCAGCGCAGGAGAGAATATAAAAACAAATCTGAACAAACACACATTTTCAATTAAAAGAGAAACAGTGGTTTTATTTCCTTTGAGCCCTTAACTCTCTTTTCAATGATCTTTAATTACACAACTTAAATTTGGTTCCTAAAGTAATTGCAATGTGTGCATGTGTGTCTGGATATAAACAGGACAAAAAAAATAAAATTAAAAAATGGTTTACTTCCATCTTTGCTCTGCCAACTTAGAGACATCCAGTTACATTTACTTTCAGAGTAATTTTCCAAAACACATTGTGTATCCTGGAGGCTGTGACGATGTTAATTCCTCATAAAACACATGCAAACCTGCATTTAAACAGTTTTTATTCTTGTATCTTTATGCCTGTGTTTACCAGCAGCTAATCATCTCCTTCTTTACAAATGTTGGTTAATTATCTGGCGTTTTACTGCCTGCAAATGATCGGCATCAGAAAATTAGGAAACAAAAGGCCACATGTAATTCAACTAATGAAAAACGATCCATTTAACTATTACTGTTCAAAACCTCCAGACCTTTAAAGTTGCCAGTTTTTATCTTTAATATTTAGCCGACTACATTATGAATAATTCAGAACGTAAATAATGAGCTGTTACTTTCAGCTCGAGCCTAAACAACAGCTTCCCGGGAGGCAGCAGCAGAAGGCCGAATTATTAAACTGTAGTTTGTGCTGAATGTGATTGAACTGAAGGTTAAAGGTTCTGTTGACAGAAGTTTAGCTCTTCAAACACATTTGACTTCCAAAGGTCGGATGTGCAGAAGAAACAAAGTTTGCACTGAGCTGAATGATAGAGCACATGTTGTTGCACAGTTTGCTCTCACGTCACATCTTCTGATTTTGTATCGGAGGATCTCCAGCGACTTGAACATGAAGAAGTTCCAGGTACTGTATGTTTTTCTGTAATTTAATGATAATATTTGTAATATAATGATAATGTTTGAGTTGGTGTTCCACTCTTCATCACTTTAACTCCTCTAGCTTCGATGTGAAGGTGCTGTTCGTGCTCCTGCTGACGACCGTGGCCACCGACGCTCAGTCTTTCCACCTCGGCGTCTGCCCTCAGCCGTCAGTTCAAGAGAACTTCAACGTCACGAAGGTAAAACACTGAGTCTTTCTTTTCTGTTTTGTTTAATCGCTCAGCAACAGCCGAACTAGCTCTGTTCTGTTTCTCCTCCAGTACATGGGAACCTGGTACGAGGCGGAGAAGCTCCCGGCTCGGTTTGAGAGAGGAAAATGTGTCCAGGCCACTTATTCTCTTCTCGCTGACGGGACAGTCAGAGTTCACAATGCAGAGTTGCTGTAAGGATTTAACTTATTTTGACTTCTTATGTTAGAATATATATGAATCAATCATTAATGTAAAGTGCCCCTTTCTTCCCCCCCCCTCTCTTCCTCTCTGTAAAGACCTAATGGGAAGATAAACTCCATCGAAGGCGTTGCCAGAGTTAAAGACCCATCTCACCCTGCCATGCTGGATGTGAGCTTCTTTAAAGGTGAGCAAACTTCAGATGCATTTTTTAAATTTTAGTAAAATTTTACTATTCTGTGTTTTACTATTACTTCTGGATCCAGGTGTTCCAGATGCTCCGTACTGGGTTCTCTCCACAGACTACCAGTCGTACGCTCTGGTCTACTCCTGCAGCGACTACTTTAGTCTTTTCCACATTGACTTCGCCTGGATCCTGGCTCGCACTCGGGCGCTGCCGGAGGACGTGGTCGGCAGACTCCACGATGAGCTGACTGCTGCTGGTGTAGACGTAAACAGGCTGACAGTTACAAACCAGACTGGTTGTGATGTCATGACCTGAAGCAGGATCCTTACTTTTTAAACTCTGCTGTTTACGTTCTTTCAGTCAGTGTAAAAACTTTGTTAAGTGCATAGGCGTAACATGGGGCTGTGAAATAATCATGTTGTCAGGAGTTTTAAGACTATACTAGATGTAAAGACTGGATATAAACCAACATAAGTGTCTACAGCTCACAAGCTATAGTATTGGCATATTTACATCAGGAATTTATTTACATCTGTCAATTGTAATTGATCCGTACATTTATGTTTTTGTTTCTATAATTCAATTTAAATGTTCCTATTTATCATGTCAGGTTTTCCTGTAAATCCTAAACACATTTTTCGCTCTCCAAGATAGTACATTGAGGTTTCTGGGTGTTTATCATGGTTGAATTATAAGAACTTGTATTCTTCTGATAATGCATCCAAGATGTTGATTCATTGAAGTTCGTAAGAGAGTAACTGATTAATAAATTATGATTAAAAAAAACAAACAAACAAAACATACAAAAAAAGGTTTTTCAATGTTGACTTCAGAACTACGGAGCCCCTGAACTTATTATCTTACAAGATGAATAAGTCGTGCACACAGAGTTAATATCTGCACTGACTTTGACGACAACATTAGGTTTGATTTATTTATTTAGTTTGTTCATTTCTTAACATACTAAAACATTTCAAATGATTTATTATGTTTTGATCATTATCTTGTTTCCACATGATGACAGTGTGCACACTCATCTTTTGGGTCTTCAGGAGCTCTGTACTAACAAAGGAGTTGTTTTTTTTATTAAACTGAGTTTTTTTAAATCTCAGAATGTTTGAATACAGATCTTTTTTTTTAAAATAATTAATTCAAATGTCTTTTCACAAACTGGAATAGTTTCATTCTGTTCATAATTTTTTTCCCCCTCAATCTAAATGGACGTGGCAGCTTTAATACAATTGAAACGGATCAATAAACACGATTTAAACAAATATCACACAAGTTAATTCTTATTGTTTTTTATTAAAAAAAAAAAACCGAGGTTATTTCCGAGCAGGCGTGCTCTTGTTTTGAAGCTAACCGGAAGCGCAGCGGGCTAATGGCGGCGGTGAAACGAGCGGATGTTTGTTGCGCTTTCAGGATCATGATGGTTCCGATGCTTCTTCTTCTTCCTCTGCTGTGTTTCCCGTTTCACTCCTCGGCCAAGAGGAACGACAGACCCATCGTGGGTGAGTTTTCACGTCGTCACGTTCTTTCACTGAAGCTAAGCTAAGCTAAGCTAACCCCCCCCCCCACCCCACCCACCCCTGTGTGTGATTGTTGTGTTGTTAGCTCACCACACGCACGTGGACTCACTCGGCTGCGGGCTCGTGTTTAAAGTGTGTTTTCCTCTCAGGGGTTCTGGCTCAGGAGGTTTTTTCACCCGAACCTAATCGAAGCTCGTACATCGCTGCTTCCTATGTGAAGTTCCTGGAGGCGGCGGGAGCGAGGGTCGTCCCCGTCATGTGAGTTTCTACCAATGAACTACTTTTAGAACCATCTCTGCAGAGAGCTGGTGACGTGACCTCTCACTGCACATCTCCTCTGCTCCTGCAGGATTAACCAGACCCTGGAGGAGTACCAGGCCCTGTTCAACTCCATTAATGGGTAAGTGTGTTAGCATCATTTCAAGTCAAACAATACAGCCTCACAAATTAAAACATATAAACATCAGTTTGATTCAACAGAACAAACCTTTTTCCTGTGAAATGATATTCGTAAAGATTATGTCCCCAAAAAAAATATCTGTATTTAAAACTTAACAGAAACATTTTGGGATTAAAAACAGGTTTGAGTTTTTATTTGTTTGTTTCTACGAAAAACTGTAATTTCTCGTAGATTTTTCAAGATTTTTCTTCTGCGTCACGTGTGATGCCAGTTTTACATACCGAGATAACTTCATCAGTGTTTTCACTTCAGCTTTTGTCGGCTCAAGGCTTCAGGGTTTGTGTCTTGTGTGTTTTAACAGGATCCTTTACCCAGGCGGGGGGGTCAGCATCATCTCATCTGGTTATGAACGAGCTGCAAAAATCTTTTATGAGCTTGCTCTTCAGGTAATTTCTTTGAAATCATAACCAGATCTAAACCCGTTGATGTTGGATTACGTTGCAAACTGTGTGTGTGTGTGTGTGTGTGCCCGCGATGTTTCAGGCAAACAGCAGAGGCGACTACTTCCCTGTGTGGGGAACGTGTCTCGGGTTTGAGCAGCTGATGTATTTGACGAGTGGGAAGACATTACTGACGCACACCGATACAAGTGGTGTGTCACTGCCTCTGGACTTCACTAACGGTACGTGGTTACTCTTCTTGAATCAGGTTTGTGTGGACGCGTGTAGATATTGTTTGCTCTGCATGATCCAGGTTTTAACTGTAACTGTACGCTCATTTCTTAATTCTAACTTTTCTATGATCTTATCTCCGTAACTAGATTTATATAATGTTCATTTTTGGCAAAATTATTCTGTTGATGCCAATTTCCTTTATTTAGAAATGTCTTAGGAGATTGTTTGATCAATTTACTGCAAAAGTAAACGTCTCTATCTGCTTTAATCGTGCTTTAGAAAATGCTAATGAACACATAGTTTGTTATAAATGATCTCAATGTTACTGCTCACCTCTAGAAACCAAAGACAGCCGGCTGTTTAAAGGCTTCCCAGCTGAACTCATGAACGATCTGGCCTCTGAGCCCCTGACAGAAAACTCTCACAAGTGGAGTCTGGCCATGTTGGTGAGTCGTCCATTTCTGATATGACAATAAAATGTTCCATCGTGAAACTTTATCGGCAACATTTAGTAAACATTTCAGTGAAAACCCCTGAAATCATTTTCTGACAACATAAAAAGCTCAAAGAAAACAGGGTTTAATGAGTTCAACAAGTTTAATGTGGTGAATTGTAACTTTCCTTTCAGACTTACAACACCAACGAGGAACTGAAGAAGTTTTACAAAGTTCTCTCCACAAACACGGACGGGAAAATCGAGTTTGCGTCAACAGTGGAAGGTAGCTATGATGCAGCATCACTTTAATATATTCAAGCAAAATAAATCCTACTGAAGTGTTTCAGTCCTTCCTCTTTGTTTACCTTTCCGCAGCGTATGATTACCCAATTTATGCGACGCAGTGGCATCCAGAGAAAAATGCATTTGAATGGACGAGGCCTTACATTCCACACACTCCATCGGCCGTCAAGACCAGCTTCTACATGGCCGAGTTCTTCGTCAGCGAAGGTATGAAAACCATTATTTTCTGGTTCTTCCTCTGAATAGTCAGTCGCTGCTCGATGGAGCTTGATGTGAATATTTAGTATCGTCTCGTCTCCCCGCAGCCAGGAAGAACTTTCACAGCTTTGAGTCCGAGGAGGGGGAGAACAAAGCGCTGATATACAACTACAACCCCGTTTACACTGGGCACCAGAGCGCCTTCGAGCAGACATATTTCTTCTGATGTCGCTTTTCCACATTGAGCCGCTGATTGGCTGCATTATCACTTGTGAATCTTTAAAGGTAATTCTTCTTTTTTTTTTATTTGCTGCCTTAAATGGAAAAAGGATATATTTGCAAAAACATGTGCAGCATCAATCTTGATGCAGTGTAGGATTTAAAATTACTCAGATGATGTTTTGTGGATTCTTTAGCTCGTTCACAGCTGATATTACTTTTCCATAGCAGACAATGCATGTAGCAGCATTTTTAGGAATTTTAGCCTGAAAGTTTTTGTGTTGAATTTCTTGAATTGGTGCATTGTGATGCTGACATTCCAAAAAGTTATAACAGTGATAACCTGTAAATGTTGCATTGGGTTCTGCTGCTTCCTATCGAGGCCCACAAGTGTCACAGAAATCGCAACAAAGCATTTAATGAATTATTAATTAGTTTTAACATAAAATATTTCACAAAGTCTAAAATTGGATGTAAATTATAAACTAGTGCTTTAATACATTTAGGTCAATAATTTGAAAAATCATTTTATTAAATTATTAATCAAATTATTTATAAATCAATACACTTGTAAAGAAATGCATCAATGCATACTTTTATCATTCAGTGTGTTTTTAATGATGAAATACTTTATTACCTTTTATGTGACACTTGTTTTGCTGTGAACTTCCAAAAAATATATAACAAAGAATCAGAAATAAAACAAATGAGTCAAAAACATTGTACGCTGATAAAATATCTATTTTTTTATTCTAACATTTACCTTCATGCCACAATCTGCCATTAATCTCCTTCTATGCTTTTGGATTACAAAGCATAGAAGCGTCTTGAAAAAGTCCTCAACCACGGACAAGAGAGTTCAACTTTACGATCGGCATTTATAAAGTCCACTTCCAATAAAGTCAAGGACAGCAACAGGAGAAGAGAAATGAAAAGTCAAATGTAATTTCCAAAATGCTTTTATGCACAAATAACACTCAGGTAATATTGTTTTTTTTTCTATTTAGAATAAAATGATATTTGAATAACATTTACACATCAAGCTGACGAGACTGGGTTCTCAATCACAATACTACTGGAAATGTAATTTATGCAATCCAGTAAGGAACATTCAAGATGTCAAAATTACCATGTGGAACTGATCAGGGATAGTGCTGCAAAAAACCTCTGAACATGCACTGAAACGAAACACGAATGACCATTCAATTAAAAAGAAAAAATAGAAAAATGGGAAATGAAACTTGTGCCTCAGTAATTCATCATTTTATATTCTGTATTTCAATGACTCGGGCTGTAAAGAGAACAAGTTTTCCCTTATATACAAATGCATAAATTCTCAGGATGTAACACGCCTACGTGTTCGACATTCACAGATTTAAGTTTAAGTAACTTTCGATAACAAACACTGTGGTTTGTGAAGCGCTCAAACGTTTTCTTCACCACAATGATGCATGCAGGTTCTGTACGTGTGAAGATGTATTTCCTTGCTAGCTAAGCTAGTTTGCAGATCAACAGCTAACTCACCTAACTAGCTCTGCCTCGGTCTTTACGCTAGGCTAATTAGCTGGTGGCCGTAACTTTGTTTTTGTCGTGACTGAAACGATTAGGAAGAAATCGCGAATAAATAAATTTCCCAAAACATCAAACCACTCCAATAAAATGAATCCCACAGCAGGATGTTTTCTGACAAAGTAAGGCACAGTGACTAAAACAAGTTTCTGTTTTTAAGATCGTTTGTTAAATCCAGGTCAAAACAATCTAAAATGAACATTAATAGTTTCTTTTCTTCCAAACAATTTGCCAGCTAGAGAATTCAGACAGCTTCAACTGGAATACATGAGGCGACAAGATGAAACCAACATCAGGGCAAACATGGAATCCAAAAAGAAAATGTATCCGTAATAGCTGAGTGAACGTTTGTGTGCTATTTTACATAAGAACAACGGACACGACCACAGTCCAACAAGGAAAGTTCTTCACGACTTTAAAAATAGTTACATTTCCTGCATCCGCACGATTCCAGATGCCCCACAGAAGCGTTTTTTTCCCCACCGGGCGTCTGATTTCCATCAATATACAAGCCCTCGAGTTATGTGCTGCACGGTGTTCCTTCTCCTCACAGCGTCAAAGTCTGTGTGAGAGCCGATGCTTCCTCTCCACTGCTCTGGAGGAGCTGGTCCGTCCTGCTGCGAAGGAGACTGCTTCCTGTCACGTCGGTCAGTATATTCCAAAACATCGCGTCAAGTCGGCGGTCTTTTGTCGGCTTTTTGGATTCAAACTCAGGGCACAAAACGAGGAGGAGGGACGCAGGAGTAGATCCGTCGTCTGCTGGAGGGGGCAGTTCAAGTTCGACATGTGGACACGGACGGAGTCCAAATGTGAAACCAAAACGAATGGAAAGAGCAGATGAGAGTTGCATATTGTGGACTATTGGACGCCAGTGTTGTGGTGGATGACTGTATGGGCGGGGAGGCTCTGGGGCGCAGGAGCCCAGCAAGGCCAAGCTAACCCTCATCTTCACTCTCTTCCTCCAGAGCCTCCTCAAACACTCGCTCCGGTAGCCTGAAGCATTCCTCGAAGAAGTTCACCAGGGACTGACTGAGGTGCTGCCTCGTGGCTTCACTGTGGATGAAGTGGCCTTCGTCTGGGTAGATCTGAGACCACAAGAGAACGGTGAGAACATTATTACACAACTTGTTAAAGTTCCCAATCTCACAAACACACCATAAAGTACTTCATACTACTTACGATACCACAATAACAAGAAAAAAGTTGTTCATCTAATACTTTTCTTTAAAAACGTGAGGGATTGATGTACACATAAAAAACCAAGCGGTTGAGGTCAGTTCTGTTTCTTTAGTTCAGCCTGGGGTTGAAAATCTGATTGTTAAACACTTGGAATTATATAGTATTGAAGTTTGAATTCTTCTAACAACCCTAAACATATATATATATATATATATATATTTCTATTGTAGGAAATAAGGAGTTGAACAGCTGTGCCAACTCGTGTAAACTAAAGTAAAAAGCTCAAGTTTTAGTCATTTATTGTCCAATCAACTGGTTTTCAATTAAAAAAAGAAATCCCCTTTAAATTATAATTTATTTTCTTTAAATCAGAAATGAATTCAGCACCAATGGGACGTTCATTTCATGAGCTTAACACATTTTTTACTGAGTAATCGTGTTTACTCGTGTTGACCTAACATCTATTAGAAGCTGCTGGAGAAACCGGGTCAATGTGCGTGAGCAAAGAAACTCGTCCGCTGGTCAATAACGAGCTCCGATGAACGTCCCAGCCGCTCTTCACTGTATCTTAATTGGATTAGTGCTGGTGTTAATGCAGTTTGCCCACCGAGGTCTCATAATCTCATTATGTGGAATAAAGGCATTGTTAGCGGCTAATCCTCCGCCTGCTCCGGGATCCTCGCTGGAACCGAGACGTCCCGGAAGGTTTGAGACTTAGTGAACGAGGGAAAGAAAGACGAGCGGAGAGAGTAAGTGGATGTGCAGCGTAGAGCCACGTACCTGTAAAGTGTAGTTGGCCTTTTCGTTGATGAGCTGTGCGATGAATTTTGCCGTATGTTGGAAATGAACTTTTTCTGCAAATACAGAAGAAAAAAAAACTCGAGAGATTTACGTTTTCTCGTTAATATTTTCTTTGCGCGTTTCAATAATTCTCGACTTACCATCAGCCGTCGGATGGATGATTAGAAACTTCTTGTCCATGAACTGAGAAGCTCTATGTGCTAAATTTGCCATCTGCAGAGTAAAAGACACACAGAAGCAAATGAGATCAGCTGGATTTCACAATAATCAACTGGAATTTGAGATGTGAAAATTGAAATAATGAAATCTTACTGCGTATGCGCGTGGATCAGGTTTCGGCAACCCGAGATATCTCTCTGAAAATGCAGAGGCTGGAAATAAAGGATGCAATTAGTACTTGTCTTTAAATTAAAATTCAAGTTTTTCTCTGAACATTCTGAGGAATTGAAGTCGACATTTTCAGGTTTTTCTTCTCCACATTCAAATATATTCCCACATGAACATACTGTTAAGTCTCTAAGCTGCCGTTGACCGACATCATTTGCAATTCTAAACTCACACCGTGTCACCGCGTGTCTCTCGCCCCCTCCGGCAAAGCGAGAGAAATCAAATAGATGAGAAATTCGTCCCACCGCCGAAACCAGCCACTCCTTAATTTGCCGTTTCCTGACTCGGTGAATCTACGGCTACAAAACTGCTGTCGTCCTCCATCCCTCTCTCCGTCCCTCTTTCTCCTTCACCCTCCTCTCACGCACAATTCTGCATTTCACACATTTTATTCCTTTGGTAGCTGAGGTGAGGCCCGGGTGGTTATCTTTGTTTGATTGGGTTCTCGGTGTATCTGCACCGGCTCTTTCCTCACGCTGTTCATGTTTATATTTAACTTCCAGTTGCAGGGTTACGGGTGACAGATTCACAATCTCTCCATCGTTTCCCTCTTTTTTTGACGACTTCCCGACAGCGCGGCCGCAGCGGAGAAAACTGTATTTGTTTACGACACAGATGTTAATACAGATGTAACATTATGCTGCAAACCGCTCACCGTATAATTCAAAGTCTGTGATGGGCGACAGCACAGCTCCACATTTCACAGGAGTCTCCTCGCCGCTGACCAACAAGCTGGTCACGTAGCCGCCATATACCTGACACACACACACACGTTATCACAGACGGTGACGTCCACAGAACTTAAGTTTCACAGACACATGTTCGATTCCTCTCAGCTCCACACTGACACGCCCTCTTACCTGTCCAAAAGCTCCCACTCTGGTTTTGTCAATATAGGGCTCTTTCAAAATAAAACTGCAACAGACAAACATAGGCTCACGTCAGGGAATCAATCGTTTGTCGTAATATAACTTGTTTTTGAGGAACTTTTAATCATTCCGTTGCTTCAGTAAGTTAACTTGAAAAGTGATACACAGATAAAAACAAAACAGCAGCGTGGTCATATTGTTTTTGCAACATTTTAAGTTACTCAATCCATATTTTAAATTTTTTTTTTAAACATCTTCTATATGTTTTCTTTTAATTGTCCTAAACAAATCTCTGGAATCCAAATATCTATTTAACACCCGTCTACTCTTGGTGTTTTCAGGAAGACCAGATGAAAACGCTCCGCACATACTTGAGCGCATCCTTCTGATCCTGCTCCTCGAACACGCCCACTTTCTTCTGGATGCGGTGCAGCAGGTTGGTTCCCTGGAAGCCGCTGCCCCGTCCGTCACAGCGCATCACCACGGCGCCGAAGCTGCTCACCAGCACCGTGGTCCAGTCCATGAGAAACCGCTCTGACACCATCTGACCACCAGGTGTCCCATCGCTGCACATTAACAAGCACAGACTGATCACACACACACACTTCTACAGAAAAAAGTTTGTTCCTTACATTCTATTTGTTTTATTTGAATATAATTGTAAGTATAAATATAAGTGTGTATATTATATCATGTTGTATTTCTTAATGATGGGTTCTCTGGCATCATTACGCAGGATTGGAAAGTTGACCAAAGATTTCACAAAATGTTCTCAGACAAGAAATCTTGGTAAACTTTTTAGGATTAAAAAAATGTGGCATGCAGGGAGTCAGACGTGTTCATGCAGAGCACAGAAGGCCAAGCTGAGATGTGAGTTACAGAGTAAAATAACAAAACGCTAATGAAAGAATAAGAAGAACAGCAGGGAAAGTTTCCTCCGCAGTGAAATCATTATCCATCTAAAGACAACACATTCTTGTGTTTGATTAATACGTCTGCTTAAAGTTTTGTCCAGAAAATGTCCGTCGACGAGAACAACACATCGCGCAAACTTCTCCGATGCGTGAAAACGTGCAGATACTCACACGAGCAGGAGCAGCGGGTAGTGCGACGTCTCCACGAAGCCTGCGGGCTTGAGGATCTGCATCGACAAAGCTGTGAGGCAGACACACAACAAAATAAACACACTTCAATGAAGACTGATAAAACACAACATTTAATTAATACTTCTACATTTTCGCTATCTTTCAATAATCACAAGCTGTGCGTCAACTAATGTATTTTTCAGAAATCGAATTAATTGAGAGCCGCTAAAACAAATGAGAAACATTTTAATTGCAGGAAGTAAAAAAAGATTCTACCCTCATGGCAGCTTGACTGATGTGTTTTCAGATTAAATTATAATTAAAACATCACAGTTTAATACAGCGGGAGAAAAATGTAAAATAGCTTTTTTCTACATTCATTTGTCATGAAATGAGAGAATCAGTAGAATAGACAAAAACAATAAGCTAATAACTGAGTCGCATCTTATATATCATCTTATTATCTTTTGGGTTTTTATTGAACACATCCATTAAACACTGACAGCGCTGGTGCACCTTTAGATTTTAATAACTGGTTGAACCTCCTTTGGCAGCAATAACTTCAAATAAGTGCCTCCAGCAGCTGCTCGCTCCTCGTACAGAACTAAGTGATGTTATTCTCTGCAGAGCATTTTCTGCTGTCGTGTCACTGTGAACATAATATCCTTATATCCTCGGAGAAGACTTGACTCCACAGAAACTTTATGCACATTTTCAATTCTGGACAGTACTTTTTCTGAGATCTCTCTTACGCTCACGTGACAGTGATCGTTAACTTAGACTGCGATGTTTCGTTATTGTAACTTAAATGAACATGTGACCAAATTTTAAAACACATTTCTACATTAACGCAGACACAGAGATCATTTACATTATTTCATTGTCACGTTTTTGTGTAACACGTACTGTAATCATCCATGTTGATCTCCTTGTACTCCACCGTGGGCATCTGCATGGAATCCAAGGTCAGCCTCAGGTTCTCGTTGCTCTCCAGTTTATAGACTTCTGTGATACCTGCAGACAAGAAATAAGAAACCAGTTTATAATTTATACGTGGTTTAAAGTTCAGCTGAGACCACGGTGAGTTATTGTTGTGTGATCCCCGGCAACCCAGTAACTTCAAATTATACCTTTTAATTAAAGAAAGACAAACAATAAAAAAAAAACTTAATATCAAACTAAATATATTAAAAGTTTTTAAACAACAGAAAATGTGTTTCAGTCTTCTTCAGCTCTTTTGTTAATTTTCACATATTTATCACCTTGATGATTTGAAAGTGACAATAAAAACCTGACTGCAATGATTCTTTCTTTGTTCATTAATTCAAATATTGAAAAGAATGTGTGAAGCCCTGTCTTTAATTTCAAACAAGAACCCCCCCCCACAAACACACACACAGAATCCTTCCAATCCTACAACATGAACCTCAACTAATCCACACCAGACATAAATAAATAAATAAAACAGAAATGAGAGCAGCTGAATCTGTGACCTGGATTCTCCGGAGTTTGTCCTAAAAAAGAGAAAGCAGCTGTGCCTATTCAGCAGGTAACAGGTGGTTTGTGCAGCCGGCTCGTTGCCTTTGATAGCAATGAAAGCTGAAGTCAGAGGGGAAACAGGAAACACTATGAACGCAGGCAGCGTCGCTCTGTGTTCACTGATCAACAGTCTCCCAACGACACGTTGCGTTCGTTAAAAATGTCAGTGATGTTAACGGCAGAACAACCTGTCAGTGTGGAAACAACCCGTACAAGTGAATAAACTGAATTACCCACAAAATAAACAGCTGCATAATTGGCAGTAATAAAATCAAACTGCAGACTTTTAACGCAGTCAGGGCGGCGACATCATGTTGATAAAACATGACACACACACACACACTGTGTAATGAAATTACAGCATGCTGATGTTGCTGTTGGGCAGCTCATAATTTAATGAGTACATCCATTGTGAGGAGTAATGTGATTACTTCCATCAAGCCGGACTTGGCTCTTGGACAAACGATGACTCAGTGCACAGGTTGTCACTGCAGTGGAAACACGTCCCTGTTGGACAAGGTCATTTCCAATGTCGCTGCTACGCAGATGAAAACAAGACGGACTCGTAACGTCTCTAAAAATCATTCTGAGTCTTAAAAATGCAAATGTGTGATTCAGTCGGTGGAAAAACTCACTTTCTCTGTCTTGCGTCTCACTTTCCGCGTCTCTCTGCGTCTCGTAAATGGCCACAAACGGGATGTCGGGGCCTGAGGAGAAAATCATCATCATAAACCAGGAAAAGATTCATTCTGCTCAATTTGAAAGTTTTTTTTTTTGTCTAAATTTATCATTGAATGCTCACTGGCGTCAGACGAGCCAGAGACTTATCCGCCAGACAAAGGCAACTCGTCGGTTACATGGTTTATGTAATGCATCAGCTGGAAAAGCTCGTCCACATCTAGGCCACAAGCAAAGTCCCTCTAAAGCCTCAAAGAGGCCCGAGGAGGGACAGCGAACGGAGTGACTGATGCACTTAGCAAATTGTGAACGGTCCGCAGAAACACGGAGGCTTTCTTCTTCCTCTCTCTTCTCGTGGTAATGATATTATAACCTCATCACACGAATTCCTCATTGATTTATTACGGCCGTACTGATCTGAGTTCACATAGTTTGGTTCAGAGGTGATTGTTTGATCAGTGATTACATTCTGAGGCTTCAAGTCTGACTCTGATCACAGAAGCAGGAATCTTCTGACACCTCGGGTCTATTTTTGTGTCAGTTTGAACACAGAGCGATGACATTTTGATATTGTTCCGTTCTACTTTCAATGCCAACCCAAGTCAAACTGTTGAAAACACAGAAAACTAGATTGTATGCCTTCACCAACCAGTGTTATAATACAATATAATTTATGAAACCCAACATTAACAGGTACTACTTTATTAACTCTAAACACGTCAAGTTTAATTTAAGAAATGGTTTCTGAGTTATGTTCTGAAAATGAGATGCTAAATTTGGCACGTTTGGCCAACATGTGTTATTAGCGTGTGTGGAAAGAATTATTAGAATAATAGAAAGGTTTAATACTAATCTGTATTAGTTGTAATAAAATATAGTTTGACTTTGTTGCTGAAGAAAATCAACTATAACATCATAGCACAGCAATAAAAATGTCATCGTGTAGTAAAGCATTAAAATGTTAATGAATCCCCCTCAGAATGTTCCGTCATTGGCTGAACTCATAATAAAAGCAGACTTTGCACCGTGCTGTTAAACTACAGCCCCGCTTGCCTTCATAAAGTCGTTAGGATGAACAGAGAGTTGCAGAGAGAGAGAGAGAGAGAAAGGAGACATGCGGTGTTAGCTACCTTGGCAGTTGAGAAGGAAATAGCTCATGTTGTGGCTGAAGGAGCCGCTAATGTAGCCACAGCTGTCGGACAGGGCGCAGGACAGGCAGCGGCGGTTGAACGAACCAAAAGTGTCGGCACTAAGAAAACAAAGAATACAGCTAATGTTTTGCAGAATTCTAAATTTACCCATATAAGCAAAATGTCAGCGGCTTTCACTGTCAAAACCAATCGGTAGAAATGCCACAGGAGCAGCGGTTACCTGTACAGATGCCTTCGCTTTGGACCGTCCTCAGTGCTCAAGAAGTATCTGAGTTCATGCAAACAGAAAAACACATTAGATTAGATTTAAATAGAACATGCACAGTGACAGAAGCCTTATGAATCAATGATGGAGGACAAAAGGGGAATGAATCCTTTAAAGAAAAGAAGTAGGTGAAATCCTAACCCTGTGGGGACGAGGGTTTTTTTTTGTTGGTACAGTTCAGTCAACACTGGGAACAAAAGAGTGACTGTGTTTCTATACACTCATGTTAGTCGGATCGCAGTTGCCTCCTGGCCTTGAGCGTGGGAGTGAAATTATCTGGGAGTGACGGCGATGAGTCACACTCCTCTCGGGTGCAGCAGAGACAGAGGGAGCTTTTACACCGAACACATTCAGAGCAGTTTATTGTTTGTAAATCTATGAGCTGGTGGAGGAACACGGGGCTCGGGCACAATAGACGATAAGAGTGGGCGCCTTCTCAAAATGTAGCATCAGGGCTGTAAACGCGTCGAGGACCGTAACGGCTTCACAGATTGACAATAAACAGCATCACCACCAGGGGATCTGGGTTTCAGAACCACGGACAGAGACAGAGAAGCCATTTAAACATGCGTTCTCTTTCTCTGTCCATGGTGCTGAAAATCAATTCCCATTGCCTGCTCTCTCATTTTCAAGCTTCCTCATCAACTATCACTAACTGGTGTGTTACTGTTTTATATCTGAAGGACGAAAACAGTTTTAAAAAGGTTTTGGAATATTAAAAAAAAAAAAAGTATTTGAATCATCACTTTGTTTCGTGTTCCAGCTGCGTGTGCGGCTCTTGCCAGCACATAAAAGTTATTTCCTCATGTGTCACGTCATGGTTCCTCATCACTTCAGACACAGCTGACATGATTATCGTGTCAAACCAAGGTTACAGAGAGAATAAATTCTTTACGCCTCCACATGCCTAGACTCCACGAGAACGGCGGCTTGACAGGACTTAATAAGTGTTCAATAAATTAATTTATGCTGCATTAATGTGACTTTAGTTTGCTGCGAGTGAGGTAGATATTTGCGGGTGCTCACATCAGCTGGCTTTCCTCACTGTAGGCCAGGACCTGGGTGACATCCCAGTCTCCAGAGGTGATGGACTGCAGCGTGTCTGTACTGGTGTTGGGCTTTGAAGAACAGTAAACAGAGAAAGAGTCAAAGTTTAGTTCATAACGTCAAGTACATGTTAAGATAGTTATAGTTTGTATGATAAAATAACTTAGACTTTTACATTAGTACGTTTTTTTCAAATTGAGAGTAAATAATGTTTTGAAAATGAACATGCTGAAAGTCACCAGCTACCAAAAAAGATTATTTATCAAGAAAATACCAACC
This sequence comes from Paralichthys olivaceus, assembly GCF_024713975.1. Lineage (NCBI taxonomy): Eukaryota > Metazoa > Chordata > Actinopteri > Pleuronectiformes > Paralichthyidae > Paralichthys > Paralichthys olivaceus. The sequence goes on from NC_091109.1 coordinate 20,247,158, forward strand.
AAATTTAAAAGAACCTCAGGTTTTTTTGTGGAAAACTTGAGCTTTATCACTTTGTCAGTTATAATCTCCACATAAACATCCGTGTACCTGAGAGATGGACATGGAGATGTGGAAGAACTTGCCCCTGCCTCCTTGAGGAATGGCTCGAGTGAAGAACAGCTTGAGACCATCTTTGGAAAACAGAGGCCTCTCATTCTGAAGACATTAACAAGTTACATTTTACAAAAGCCAGCAACATTGTCATTTTTCAAAATTATGTGCAGAACAAGGCTTTAATCTGTTAAACCCACACAAGGTTAACACAATAACCTAAAAAATAAGTGTATCTATATCTATATCTATATCTCACCTGTCTGTGCAGCCATCCTTCACTTTCATCCTCGTGTTTCTGAAAATAAAAGCGGGACAGTTTTCACTCGGTGCATGAAAACATGCAGCACTCGTAACATGCTCACTGGACTCAGTCGTACCTTGGTGCAGACTCCTGTTGTGGCCTCGCACAGTGTGAGTATGGAGATGTTCTGGGCTCTGTTCAGCCAGTTGATGGCCAGTTTGGTGGTGGTGGCCCATTTCACCATGGTCACATAGTATTCACTAACAAACAGAGACACGTTTACTGTATTTACACTTCAAGGTCTGTGATTCAGCAATGTTAGTAGGTTAATGAAAATATTCGAAAATTAGATTACGACCGGAATTTCTTTCCAAAATGTTCTTTCCATTCACTAATTTTAGATCATGATCGAATTTTAAAAAGAGATGAATAATTTATGATGTCTGGCCGAGAAATTGAGATATTAGAGCAGCATACAGTCGTATAATGAGCCACAGCAAAGGAGGAATAATAAAATGGGTAGAAAAACGACCAGAGCAAATGAGGACATTAAACTTAATGGAATTGAACATGGAACCACATTAGGTGAAATCTATCACTGGAGAAATAGAATTTCCAGAATCTACAGCAGCAAGAAAACATATGTGAACCCTGGATGTTAATTTATGTACATTTCTTTTTCAAATATGTTCCTAAGTTGAATCTACAAACAAAATAACACACAAATCATTTAAATGCCAAAATCCTTAGGTTGATAAATGTCCTCTTTCAATAACAACAAACACACACTGGAGTCCAGACAATGATACGAGATTGGAGGTGTGTGTAACAGCTGGTGTGACTCATACAAGAACTAGAAATATGGCCCTGCAGTCAAAGCAAAATAAAACCAGTTCATCCTTGAGTCCAAGGGAAAGTTTGTTCCAAATGTGAAAGGATTCCCTCAGGGAGTTCCAGAGATATTGTGTTCACAAGGCAAAAAGAAAGTTCGTACCAAATTTGAAGGAATTCCCTTAAAGATCCACTTCACAAGAGTGAGAAGGACTGACACACAGAAACGTAATGCCTCCAGCCGCCGACTCATTGGGTTCAAGGTTTGATTTGTGGACATTTTGGACGTCTCACCCTATCCTGGGATCATCGGGTCGTCTCATCTCGATGGTGTGAAGAGGTCCGTTAAGGTTCACGACGTACAGAGTTATAACTGGATTCTCTTCACCAGCCTGACGAAGAGAGGAGCAACAAACTGCTTCGTGAACAACAACAAAACACAAACAAACCAAACTACAGTTTCCTAAAACACACAACTCCTCACGTTTGCACTCAGAATGTGTGAAATATTAAGTATCAGTGATGCAAAAGGCTAAAATACCAACCTTAGGGTAGTGGTACTCTTTCCCCATCGGGTACGGTGTGCCCGTGAACATGGGCAGCTCCATCCTGGGCACCAGGGTGTCGTTGATTGTGGCGTACGCTAACCTGGCTCCATCTGGAGCCCACCAATGGGCCACATGGGAGCGCAGGATCTCCTCTGGAACAGTCAGAAAAAAATGACCATCAATCACAAGGACAGGGAATAAAAAAAACTCGCAGCAGCGTCGTAAATTAACGACGTGGCTGCCGGCCAGCAGGACGACACCGCCGTTACCTGTCAGAGCTGGAAATGAGCCGGTGATGTGGGGAAGTGTGGTTTAGAATGTTTAAAACGTGCAGTGTCATTAGTGGCACATTCAGAAGCTCAATAAATTCTTCTTTCATAAATGTTGTCACAGTAATTTTACTGCTTTAAGTCTGTGAGTTGTAAAAATAGGAAACAACAGTTAAAGTCAATTAAAAGGACGAAAAATCTGCTAAAATCAGGTCAAGGTGGCGAAAAAGAAAAAGTGATCCGCTCGGCTTCCTCTTGTCTGACCTGTTTTCTGTGTGCACTCTCTCACTCACTCTGTTTTTTGTTTTTTTTTTAAACCTGAACACAGGAGCGTACTCCGCAGCCAACGCTTGGGTCATAAATCACAGCAGCTTTTAATCTCAGAACAGCCGCACATCGACCAAAATAGACCCCGGCTACATTTCCCACAAATGGACCGAACAGCAATTCCCCACCAGGTGCGACTGCACAGCGCACTTAGAAAGATAACTTTAGTTTGTGTGTGTGTGTGTGTGTGTGTGTGTGTGTGTGTGTGATTTCATCAAGAAACTCTTTCCCTTGAGACACGTGTGGATAAAGTTATGCAGCCACTCTACAGGACAAAGTAAAAATTGAGGCCATGAGCAGACACACAAACACACACACACAAATAATTGTGTCTTAATGTCTTCAGAGGACATTACATTAGCTTGAGATTGATTTCCTGTTGACTCTAACCTTTAACCATAGTTACCACTTGTCTCACCTTAAACTAACTTGACTACTTGTCCTCACCTAAAGTTTTATGATTTACGTGATGGGGACTTGATTCGACTTGAAGTCCTCAAAATGCAACTGTGTTAACAGGTTTTTACACAACACAACCTGGACCTCACACAAACACACACACACGACTCTGTCAACACACAGTGGCTCATTAAGAAATTATGCAAACGACATCTCTCCGAGGGAACTTTGTTACAACATAAAGCGACGATTCTACTTCATCATTAAGTCTTCGGCGCCGACGCAGACGGCGTCGAAATCGCCCGACTTCCTGTTCGAATCCGCCACGAGCTACGTTTATATCAACTTTTGCAATTAAAATTTCATTAATGCTGTTTATCTGCAGGACTGGGTGCTGCTGGCTTTGGGGAATTAACAGACATCAACCACCAATTAGCATTTTCATTAACTGTGCATGCTTGGTGGAATGACTTGATATGCAGCATCATTTGACAATCACCCGCAGCACTTATGTATATTTGTTCTCTAATGCACTTCTGCCGGACTCTGTTAAAGTATTTATAACTGCAGACATCTTTATGCTCGTGGCTTCGGGAGAAATACAGCTAATGGCAGCATTTAGTCGGGTCAGTCTTTGCTCTCCTGGCCTGTGGTTGGTCACCTGCACCCTGCTGACAGAGCTCAGCGGGGACTGAATGGATCTCACTGCCTGGTGATGAACAGAGAAGCACAGCCCGGCATTAGCAATGATGAAAAAAAATAAAAATAAAAAAACCATTTCCCGCATGGACAGCTCCACCGGCGCCTCCTAACTCCGAGAGCCCGGCACCTTAAAAAGCTTTCCATGTGGAGTGGAACCGCCGGGCTGTCGGATTCGCTCGGCTGGGGACGCCCAGTCACCTTGACTTGTCAAGGAGAGAGTCGTTAAGTTTCTCGAAGCGTCCTTAGATGTGAACAAAAGAAAACGAAGAGACAAAAGAGAAGGGAGTGAAAATGAACCACTTTTGATGAGCTCATCTTCTTTCTCTTAAGTAATGAGGTGGCGTCTCATGGTGACGACGGCCAAGGTGAGCTGTCTGAGGCTCATCTCCTCCCTCCTCATCCTCGGTCCCACTGCGCAGACTACATTATTCACTGAGTGGAGGATATTATTAATGCATGAGATACCAGGAGTCAAGAGGCCGATGGGAAATAATGAGCACAAGGTGACAGCTTCAGGTAAACAGCTCGAGCTAATGAGGAAGAGAAAAGAATATCAAACTTCCCAGGCGGCTTTCGGCTCATACTTTGCTATTAGCAGGAATTCACAAATTTACGTTGGGAATCTGAATTGACTGAGTGGAAAAAAGTGAGTGCATGTTTCCAACAGGGGGCAGCAGTGTCACAGGCTCGATGCATGAAGCAGCGAGGGACGCAGCTTTTGTTGTAATTCTTAGTGTTCATTTGACAGCGGGGACACACCCCCCTCCCCCCCCCACAAGCTGACAAGCAGGCCGGTCAGATGAAAAGATGATGATCTTGTTTTCCATCCAAAATGCAAAACAGAAAAAAAAAAAAAGCTGTTACTATAAATACAGCTCAGTTACCAACGCGCTGACGGAGGTGACAGGGCCGGTGATAACTGAGCGAGCGTGGTGAGATTTTACTCAGCGTCTACTAAGCCTCATCAGCAATTTGTGCCTCAGTGCAGAGAAAAATCATCGCTGGATGACGCAGGAAGAAAATGTGATTAGGATGAGTTGTTTTTGCAGGTCTGGATTAAGCAGAAGATAAAAACACACAAAGTTCAGGGAAGGATTCAGCTACAGCAGGAGTTCTACTGACGAAGTTTCTAAAAAGAAAAAAGGGACATTTGTGTATTTTTACAATAATTTTACACGTGAAGCTCATGAAAAGCTTCTGAAACAGCCGTTTAATGTCTGGTGCTGTGGAGGGTTATCTTGTCCTGACTGTGGAAGAAATAGTGAGGCTCTAATGCATTATGGGAAATGCAGGATCCAGGATTTCTGCAGCTTCAACATCACCACAAACTAAATGTCAGGATATCACAGGAATCTGCTGCTTCAGCAACACTCAACTTTTGCATGTGACATTTCTTTGTTTGAAGAATTTCAAACAGGATTTCTTAAGCTGCTTTCAGCTTCATAGACCTGTTACTTTAGTGTTTCTGCTGCATGATTTCCAAGGGTTGTTAGGGTGTAGCTTTAAATTAAAACTGTCTATGCACATTCAGTTTTATTAAATCGCTTCTAAAACATCTTCAGGAGGATCCTACAGTGACAGAATCAAAGAAACTGATACCAAACCTTCAAAACTGTCTGAGAAAAAGTTCCATTTGCAACCGTGTGTCTCAGTTTCACACTGATCTAAAAACCAACAGTTTTACTCCCTGGATTAATCTTTCCTTTCCTGGTGCACCAGTGTTTTTTCCGTGGTTGTTCCGTGCCCTGCAGCCTCTGACACAAACACAGCGATAAACAGAAACAAACCTACAAACAAGCCTCTCGATACAAGAAGTCATTTAGCCAAACATCTATGGGGCAAACATGACTCAAATCAAAGCCACGCCGGGTTTTTATCTCGCTGCACCAGAGCCCAATAAACAGCTGTTTCCTGCGGCTGCGTCACACTGCAGGATGTGTCGGTATCTCTGCAGCCTCGATAATCAGACAGCCGACAGATGACAGAACACTCGAGACTCTCCTGAGGCGTTCTGGACTATTACACACAGCCGACGGGGCTCTTGGCTTCATCTCCTCTTTTTTAATTTAGCTTTTAATTTTTCTCTTTTCTCCCATCTCTCCCTCCCCTGTCTCCCCTGCATGCAGACAAACACACACAAACGGGGATTAAGACAGAGATGTAAACCAGAGGATATTCAAACCCGGGGGATTATTTGCCAACCTCTCACCCCTCAGCGTCAAATCTGCAGCGCTGCGACATGCAGAGCTTAGGACCTAATTTCTCCTCGCCGGCAGTCTGAGCCTGAGCTTGACCTTGGCCGGAGCAGAGTCTGAGTCATTAACAGGGAAAATCGTCTGCCCTGCAGTCTCACTGATGAATGAATAAATATTACACAATCTCGCACAGCTTCTAAGCTCCCCTGCAGCTGCTGGCGTCACTACCAGGCCGGCGCCAAATCTATTTAGAGGCTTAACGACACATTATTTCTACCGTGATGCATCATCAATAGTGAATAAAACCAATCAAGCTGCGACATGTTGCACACACACACAGATACCAGTCCCCTAAATGAGATTATTTCCATTAAGATTCATGAATTAATTCCTGGGAATTCAGTAAAAAGGTTGAATGAACGATATTTGACGCGGAAGTATTAAACGTCTCATTTCAAAACCCTGAGCGTTAACCTGCTGCTCCAGAACAACACCCTCAACTCTTCTGGTTTTCAGCTCAGCTCCAGGAGCGTCATTGAGGAACCCTCACATGATCCTGAACTGTAAGGTCTGGCTCCCAGCCGGCGATGCGGTTCATCTCTAGGTTGGTGGGTGAGGTCAAGATCATGGCGACGTGCAGGTCAGCCAAGTTCTTTCAAAACCAAAGTGGGAAAAACAGCTTTTATTGACCTTGGTTTGTGCACAAGGGAACAATCTGAACACTACAACCTTCATGAAGGTACAGAAGGATTCAGTGTAAACCACAACAGGCATTGTGATGAATTCTTCTTTATATAACAGATAAAAAATGTTTTCCATACCATTGTTTGGTTTCTGGTTAACATTACATTCACCTTGACGTAGTACACCAACATACAAGACACAAAAAACATCACATCAGATATGGAAAATAACCATTATTTTACCCAAAATACCACAAACATACTAGTTGAAGATATAAATGTGGGTTGTTAATGTTAAAATATGTTTCTAAAACTAATAGAACATCAAGTAATAAACATCTAAAGTGTCAAGTCAGCGCTCCACGAGGGTTAATATCTTTAAAATGTGCCTCCAATGTGAAATAATCTCACTATCCGAGTAATATAAGTTTAGAAATAAACACATTCTGTTGTTCTATGATTCATTTTTCATCTCAACATTATGAAGCTGATTCTGTGTTTTATCACCCGCTGAGAGATTTATCTGCTCGATAAATGATGAGTGTAAATTACGAGGCCTTCAGCAGCCCATAAATATGAGCCGGGGGGGGTTCAGACGCTGCGATATCGTGCTGATTAATGTTTGAATGGCTGAGAACGGGTGCCGCTCTTGAAGGATGGATGTGTCAGCCCGGCTAATGCAGAGATCAAAAGGAGCCGTGGGTCGACCACGTGGAATGAAAGCAGGGACGGGTCCTGCGGAGGATGCACGGCTCTGGTCCCGGTGCACCGGTGACCTCAGATATCCACTGAGTCTTCCGGGTGGCAGCCGTTCCCATTATCAAACAGTTATGCGTTGTTTTATGGCGTTGGTGGAGGATTAACGGCTTGTTCTATATCATAGGCTCCCTCCTTTCCTTCTATCTCTTCATCGCTGAGTCTCCATCATCTCCCTCTCGCTCTGTTTTTAAAACTGGAGCAGAGGCTGCACAACCCGGCGCTGTGGATATAAATTCATTGGCTGAATGCTAACACAGCACCCCTCCCGTCAGGTGAGCTTTGATCGGTGGCGCCGACGCTCGGAGAGCAACACGACATCTGTATCCGAGGGTACACAACACGCTGCTCCGCTGAATTAATGCAAATCAAGCCATGTAGAACATTCATTTGTTTTTGGGGGCTGTGTAGAGCAGAGGAGAGTTGACAGACTCCACATTTTTAATTTTACCAGCGGGAAATCAACGCGCCAACATTACTAACATGGCTGCAGACGCTGGGGACTGTGTCTGTCATGACTCCTCAAAACATGTGCTCCTGAAGAGTATTTAGATTAAAGTGATGAGGGACAGAGGAAGGACAGATTCTATAGATCGATCTTCTTGATTTAAGTGTCTCTGAGATAGTCAGAGAGTTTTATTTCCCTGGATTTTAACACATCTGCTTCCAGGACTTCTGCTGTTATAAAAACTCAAAGTTTGTCACGGACTTTAAAGTCTTTTCAGACAATATTCAGGCCGATCAGGAACAAGTTGCAGCTACTTTCTGCAACAGTCAAAATGAAAAAACTGCTTGCAGAGCGGTTTACCTGGTGTTTATACCAAAATTGCAGCTTCAGAGTGGAGCCATTATTTCCAATGGAGAGAGAGAGGCTGGGTTTTCTTGGACTGCGGCAAGTGCTTTACTGATTTAAACCCAGATTGTGAATCTAAAGTTCAATTAAATGAACCCGAATACACAAACCTCTGCAACATGCATCCAGTGGGATTGCAGTATTTTAAAGTACTGCAGCTACAATTTGACCCTGGAGAAAAATAGTGTAAATTTGATTTGAGTGCTTATGAAACTCAACTCTCCGACACTGAATAAGAAACATCACAAATATCAGAGAGGATAAGGAAATTAATATTAGTACGATCCGAGCTTTGAGCCGCTCGTCATTATGCGCTGAAGCTTTTGTCTGGAGTGAGGCTGCTGTTTGGGCTGTGGATGATCCAGAGCGAGCTGTTTCTTCAAAGACACGCTGCTATTTTTCTTTTTTCTATTTTAAAATGTTCTCTGCTTTGAGCTGTACAAACAAAAATCCATTCAGGCGCAGTTTCAGAGGCACATTTAAAAAAAGGGGCTTAACACCACAACTGGTAAGTGAGATAGGTGTGTTTGTTTGTGATTTCGACCTTTAACTACTTTAACTGCGCTGTTTTGTTTTTTTTCTGCCTTACCTTCATAGAGCCAATCGCTGAGCCCGTTGAAGATGACGCCCTCCTTCCCGGTGGACACCAGACGAATGGAGCGGCTCTCCACTGTCGAGCGGTAGTAGATGTTGTTCTCAAAAATGAAGATCTACAAGGAACCGACAGGAGATCATCTTGAATCCAGATTATGATTCACAACATATGAGATTAACTGTCTTCAAAGGATGAAGGTTTAGTTTCTGTTCTGCTTTAGTGCCCTTGTGCAAGAACATTGAATCCTTTCCAGCTCTGAGGATGATGATCTTAATTGAACCACAGTGAATAACAACATTCCCAGAACAATCTGGTTTCCACACTGACACATGTCTGAGTGAGGCAGAAATCACGCTATCACAGGCGACATCAACCTCGGGGTCGAAACGCACATCGCCATGACGCTCTTCCACCTGTCGCTCACGAGAGATCAGTGCACACGTCTGCGATGGCGCCTCTTGATCCAAGGCAAACCAACATTTTTGACAAAAGCACAAAGGGGAGGAAAAAAATAAATAAATGGTTTCAAATTCCGATAAGATGGCAAAGCTTTGGGGACCGCGTTCTGACTTTGACGCTCTCCGCCACAGGCCCTGCAGGGCTTTCAGGATAACTGAAGGTCAACTCAACAGAATAATAGATCAGCAGCAGCCACGGTGAGCGCGCTGGGGCAGGGCGGCTCTTGGGGCTGGAATTTTAAAATGTTGCAGATGTAATGCCATGCTCAAATCAATCTCAGGCTATTACAGCTCACTCAGGATCTCAAGGATTGTGGAAAGTCTTGGCCTCGAGCTTGAAGTGTGGTATCAGTTTGTGAAAGATTAAATAAAAAAGGTCTAAATGATAGAAAGAGCAGGAAATACAAAACTGAAATTCTTCTTTGTTGCCACATGTCGAGTTTTTTCTCGATCCTGCAGACTACAACACGTCCTTCAATAAACAGTATCATTTCGTACATATAGCCAAATGTCTCCTCTAAAGCTAACACCATATCTGTCTCAGTGAGGAGAAGGTGGCTGTGTGGTTTGGGGTCACATCAGTGCAGATGGCGTCTCGGTATAGAAGCTAATCTAGGCCACATCACGGAGAGAATACCTGGCCCTGTTCTCAGCAGGACGGTGTAAGATCCACATTTCTCCTCAGAAAAGTTGATGCGAGCAAACTGATATTTAAAGCAGAGTGCAGAGTCTCTCCTTTTAATTTGTGTTCTCTCCATTTTTCTGTTATTAAAGCTTTTAAAAAGAAAGGTGCTGCATGAATAAAGTTTAGGTCACGCAGGGGAGGTCTTCAGATGAATTATGGGGTGTGTAGACATGTTGACTAGGATAACTTACCAGAGGGATACGTCTATATTTCTTAAGTTCTTAGTAATAAAAGTTAAAAGCCTCTTTTAACCAACTTTAGCCTCCATGAAATGTCGCTACAAAGCCAATTCTCCCACAGTTTTGACCCACACCGTTTACTCCTTAGTGATTTAGACACAGTCTCTTTCTCTCTCCGTCTTCCTCACACACACATGGTGTCTCTGATGTACGCCTACAGGGAGAGTGAAATAAACTTCTACTCACTGGAGGATCTAAAAAATGTAAAAACATGCAGAACAAATGACTTATTGTTGCAGGACAGCTGCACATGTCAGTGTAAATATGTGCATCAGGGATTTGGGAACAGGGAGACAGCTGGACATGTTCCTGCATAGATGTCTGATTGTGAAGGTGCATGGCTGCGTGAGCTCATTTTATCTGACGGACATCTCTCACTTCGACCTTCGCCGCTCCGACAGAGGACGTCTGAATCTTCAGGGGGGGGAAACCAGCTGCTGCAAAGTTTCACGCTAACATCACCCGCCTGCTCTGCTCCAAGTGAAACCACTTCATGACGAACGGTGGGAAACTTGAGGCTATATCAATCCAGCTTCTGCGTTAATTAATCCGCTGATGAGATAACAGGTAATTAATAGCATTGTGCTGCAGGATGTAATCACTTACAGTCTGTCTGTCGGCCCCGCTAACCAACAGAGTGAAGCTCATTAATGCTCCGACAAGTTCGGCTGCGATGATGAGACGGCGGATGACTCATCTCGTGAACGACGGTTGCTTCTTGTGATTCAAAACAACAGCGTTTGATTTGAATTTTGTTTGCTGGAAAATCTCAGCGAATCATTAGGAGGCTTCACAGCCCGGGGGACAACAGGGTTTACACAAACCTATTCCAAACCCCAAGACTGGGATAAAATAAAGATTAACTCAGGGTCGGGCTGCGAGTGAGAGCTCCCTTGTTCCGGCTGAATTTTGTCTGAGGTCAAAACTTACCATAAAACAATCCCATAATCCATTGTGCCGCGGTCGGTTGGTAAATGCATTGGGGCATTCGAGTAATCCTGGTCAGCTCGTAAAGTCAAGTGTTTGTCAGGTTCATCAATTTCTAGTCGATCTTTTACATGAAGTGGAACAGTAAAAAAAAGAAAGCAACTGGAGGAGAATATTAATGGAAATCAGGTATAAACTTGACAATTTGTTCTTGTTAGTTATTTTAAAGTATTTATCCTTAACTTGGATCCTTGTTGTCACTTTTCTGTTTGTGTGTTTCTGGTTCTACAAAGAGAACCTGAATGTACCATTAGTTGTGAGATATCGAGGGCTTGAGCGTCTCTTCCAGGAAGTAGCAGCATTTTTTTAAGCCAGGTCTCGAAGGACAAAACGTCCTGGGTGAAAAGGCATCTGTATAAAAACTGACATATCCATCTGAACATAACTGGAAACACAAACGAAACAATAAACCTTAAATCTTCTCCAATCCCCTTTTTCATGATAGCGATGGATCAAACTACTTCTTGCACTTGGAGTCAAACCAATAGAGATTTTTGTTGCTCCCTTAAGCGCCGGTGCATTTTAGCATCTTTCAGTTTATTGTTTTGATTTTACCGCCAGCAACTTTACTGCTCTGGTTTAACTCTCACTTCTCTCATCAATGTCACTCCCAGCTGCTACGCTACCTGCCCGGCAGCACATGACAAGTGTGGCCGACGGGTTTTAGCAAAAAAGCTAACAATTTTTCTCGCAGGAGTTGTTCCAGAGGAAAATTAAATCACATGGAGACAAATAGTACAAATTAATTATGTCTGTCTGCTTCATAAACACGGGTACAGACATCTCGGCATAGGGATCAGGAAAGATGACTCCAGAGTGAGGGACCAAAAAATCAAAGGCAACGATCCGCTTTAGTTTTACGGATGGAGCAGAGAGTTTTTAGGATCTCAGTGGGTGAGAATAGGGATAAGAAACGAAGAGAACAGAAACGTAATTGGGGGGGGGGCAAGGTCAGTGCCAGGAAGCCAGTGGAGCGATGTAAGAACAGGGGTAATGTGGGAGGAGCGGCTACTTCGAGTTAATGGTCTGGCAGCTGCATTTTGAACCAACTGTAATTGATTTAGAGAAGCTTGACTGAAGTTAAGTATAAGACATTATAACAAGATTCTTTGTTATCAGGCCCAATTCAAGTTATTTCAGTTTTATCAGAGTTTAAATGAAGGAAATCTCGAGACAACTAGTCTTTGGTGGCAGGAAACTAATCGTGCAGAGTGTTTTTTTTTATCAGCTGCAAAGTGGCTTCGCATCAGAGACTTTCAAAGTTTTCATTGCATTGAAATTGAGACGTGTGACAGATGATTCCTCAGCATAAAGGAGATGAGGCAGTGACTTTGAGGGAATTGCAGTTCTTACCAGTTGCTGACCCTGGGGCCCCCAGCCCGCGTACTGCAGCTGAGCATTTCGCACCTCCGGAGGGTTCAAGTTCCACGTCTCCCTGGAGTGAACAGACGAGGGGAAACAACGATATCAGATAGCAGACACAAACACGTCGGTGGTCGTACGCCGCAAGCACTGCAGCGGCAGGAGAACAAGCGTGGAGCATCTGAGAACAAAGGTTTAAGTGTGTCTATAAATACCGACACTCTGTAAGAGTGTCACCTCGACTCATTGGGAAAAGTGCTGTGCAGTGCAGGCTGCAGAATTAGAGGTGCCACTGCCTCTGTGTCTGCCTGGAGCTGAGGATGAACGAGGTCATCAGCTTGTGGAGGGAGGCTTGGCTTGTAACCACTGGGTGGCAGCACGCAAATAGATTTGAGCAGGTGAGCTGCTGACAGTGCTGTGGTACCCTGACCTGGTGTGGCCAGAAAAACAAGCGAGGTGGCTACTTAAAGAACAAAATGAGCATCACCCGGTTCTATAGATTTAATCAAATGCGATGTTTGATGTGTGATAGTGAAAATTCTTGTGTAAACTGAGATAAGACAGGAAACATCAGATCCCCTCTAAAAACACTCATAGCTTTCATGCATGCATAATACATTTCTTTTAGTTTACCTTTCCGTCTTCCCGTCATTTTAACTTTTTAATCTTCTGCATTTGATGAGCTCATTGTTTGTCTTGACAATTGTGCTGTTTTTATTTGCGCTTGACTTCATTGTTTGCTCGTGTCCTTGCGTCGTTAAGCGGAGCGGTGCGGACGTAAAATGCAGCTGAGAGTGGAAACTTGTCGTGTTTCACTAATGGCTCTTCCTCTCTCTTGACATTTTAACTACACGGCGCTGACAGACAGGGGACTGACGTTAGAAGAAGACTTGTAGTTAAAACATGTCTGTCTGCTGGGCCTCCGCTCTAATAAGCTCGTTTGGCATCTGATCGTGTATATGCATCTGAAAGCGTCTCATTATAATTTTATCTGAGAGGACAGATGTGTAAGAAGATGAAGGATCAGAAGATGTTGTGGCGTTTCTTGCTGCCAGGTCATAGTTTACTTTATACCAGCCCTCGGTGCTTTGTGGGAGGCGGGACTGACGACAGGTGGGACTGAGGTCAAGTGAGATAATGAGGCAGAGTGTAAATGTCCCTGTCGTCTACTTACGGAGTCTCCAAACTGCAGATGATGTAGAACGCTGTGTAGGAAAACTGGTACACCTGGAAGTGCAGAGAGGAATCACATCAGGGGAAAATAACAATGCACAACACACTGACATATAATATTCTAAGGCAGCGCCCTGGGCGGCCACGGCTCGGGAGAACTGTAAAAGGTCAGTGGTTTGATCCCTGGCTCCACCAGTCCAAGTGTCTTTGGACAAGACATGGATGTAGGAATGACGTGCTGCATATAGAAGCACCGGTTGAATGTGTGTGTGACTTCAGGCTCAACAAGTTCAAAACTACCCACAAAAAACATTTAACATGGAAATTAAATGGAGAAACCTCAGAATGAGCCGCAAGTGAGGGATCTGTCTCCCAGAACAAACAGAAAAGCAATAGATGTCGTGTGTAACAGATGCGGCGAGAGGGGCGGTGCAATGTTTCTACATCCGGTGCGTTCCAAACTTCTTCGAGCAGCGAAGAACGGAGAGCCCCGCTAACGTTAGCATGAAACACCAGTTAACGACAAGACCGAACGTCACGCTAGCTTCTGGCATTCACGTCCAATCGGCGTGACAAGTTACGCAAGCCATGTCTGGGTGTAGGGAATAAAATAATACATCTCATTTTGTCTGGTATGTGTCGCTGCTCTGTGATGAATCTGTAGTTAGAGGTGAAGCAGATTGTAAATGTTTTAATTTGTATAAAAATCTGCATAATTGGCTCGTTTCTATTAAATCTGAAGCTGGGATTTAACTAATAAACCTTAACTCAGGATTTTTAATAAAACAAATGATCGAATGATCCCTAGTATTTCAATTTGATTTTAAATAATCTCAAAGTGTCTGTTAACAACTACTGACAGATGTTTTTCTGCATTTGTCTTTTATTTTGTTCATGCAGCTGAATCAGCGCAGGAACACATGAAGTCCCTGATCGCTAGAGACACATTCAAAGGAGCGCGGGCTTACGTGTGTTAGCACGCTCTGACTATATCTATAACAAACAGTCGAGATCCACTCTGCATGTTACAGAGGTGCGCTGCATGTGAATGTGCACGTGTGACAGTGAGCTTTAATGACAAATTCCCAGCCAACGCTTCCTGTCCCTGCTGTCGATCTCATCTCCCTCCGTGCGAGCCAGAGCAGCGCCGAGGGGTCTGTTTGTGTTTCTGCGTCCCTCGCTACAGTTCCACTCGGCTGTGCAGGCCCCCGCTGCCATTGCTGACAGGCGGCGGTGTGCGGCAGGCCGTCACACCCCCGCCGTGATTACTTTCTCCTCCCTCCCTCCTTCGCCTCAGTACGATGCCCATAATCACAGCCACCCCCCCGCCCCCAGTGGAGGCGGCTGACATATTTAGCTGTCAGCTTGCTAATTCAAAAAACAAGCAAACAAATGAGAAGCTCACCGGTGCGACGTTGTAGGCCAGCAGCACATGCTTCATGTCGGGCGACACCTCATACTTGCTGGCTTTGTACATTTCCTGAGAAGCAAAGGAGACAAAAAGATGAGACCTTTAACCATGCGTGGTATTTTTTTCATTAAACTACTCATTAAATGACTGCGTTTGACGGATCGCTCGGATCCTGGAGCAAATGGGAGTTGCATTAATCTCTGCACTGGGGCTCGGTGATTTGATGGCGGACATAATGTTGTGTGGCGTCACCCCAGCTGCTGCTGCGGCGCTGACGCTACATCTCCATCTCAACATTTTCCCCACACAACCGAGCCCCGAGTGTTAAACTATGCAGTTTACATTCCACAGCAATAATGGATCATTCCATTAAGCTTTGTAATAAAAAAAGAAAAAAAAAAGAAAAGAGCTGTGGGTGCTTTGATTTGCTGATGTTATGAGAAAAGTTTTTAAATTAATTCACGGGCCGCGTTGGTCAATTCTTTCTGTGATCGTGAGCGAGGAAGAGAAGATGAGAAAAGACTTACAAACTTTTTGTTGTGAACCAGGATCGTCTTCTCATCGGTGTCAACGTTGTACTTGATGACATCGCCATCACGACTGCGGTACAACAGCTCATTACCTGAGAGATGGAAGAAAGACAAAGTAAATAAACCATATTTCAATCTGCAGTGAAAGACTCTAAACGCCACATTACTCAACACAAACAGGTTTGCATGATCCACATGAACTCAAAGTTATGGGTCAGACGGACTCGCTGCCCTCTGACAGCTAGTTAATTAAACATTAATAACGCTCCTTACACAGAAATCCTTTAACACTGGTCACTGGACATGAACAAATGTAACTCAGTGACATTAGAGACCGAGGGAAAGAATCCATGTTGCACGTTAGAGACTCGAGCCTGAGATCGGATTAGTCACGAGTGAAACTGTGAATTTTCTGGTTTCCTGCTCAGAAGTTTTTTTTTTTCTGCTCTCAGATTAAAAGTCTGGTTTCAAAACAAAACGTTCCAAGTTTGGAAGTGCAGCACAGTTCTGTAGCCGCCGGGCTAATGGAAGAAAAAAAAAACAAATATAATGTTAATGAAGTTATTGGGTGTCCGTGCATTGCCAACATAATTAAATTAAAACGCGCAGCAGAGGATGGGGAACGTCTCTGAATGGCAGCGGATGTGGTGGTTTGGGGGTTTGGATTCTGTATAGAAATGAAGTGAGCGCAGGTTTCCCCATTCACACTTGCGAGAGGCTGCCCACCTTTATTTAGAAGGTGTTGACCTTTTCAAATATACTGTGTGCAAATGTCATGAGATAGAGACGTCACAAATGGACATGTGCATTCCACCGCAAGGTCCAGGACAGTCTGAAACAACAGGTTCTGAGCCCTGGTGAAGCTTTTTTCAAACTTTTGTAATAAACAGGATTTTAAAACCAGCATTGATGGATAATTTAATTTAAGGTCTTCAATGGTGTGAATCCGTTCCCCTGGAAAACTATTCAAACTCTTTTGCTCTTCACCAAAGACATTTTGATATCAAATCAAAAGATACATATGACACAAGAGTTTCAGCTTTTGTTCACTTGAGTTAAAATCAAGATGTGTTTAACAACTAAACGACAACTTTTGCACTGATTTTTCAATCGAACAAAAATACTGGAACATGTGACCCGAGTGTTTCTTGTTGCCTCTCCCCTCGATTGATTGAACATCAGACAGCTTTCAGTGTCTTCTCTTGGTTTTAGCCTTAGGTTCGACTTGTGAAGATGGTGTTGTTGTTTAAAAGAACATAAAGAGCAGAGCGCTGTCTGTGCAGAAGAACAAGTGATTTTGAAGCTGGGAAAAGAGGCAAAATCAATCAGAGCCATTTAACAAACATTGGGTAAAGCCAACAATTTGGAAATTCCTGAAAAAAGAGAGAAGGCTCTGGTGCACTGAGCAGCAGACATGGAACAGATTGACCAAAGACAACGACGGCAGCTTTGTCAGAAGAAAAACAAAACAACTGTCAGTGACAAGAGCACCAACCTCCACAGAGCTGCAGTGAAGGTATCACAGATCCACTGAAATATAAAAACCGCACCACGAAATGCATCAGTGGTGAGAATCAAAAGGTCAGATTGGAATTTCTGAAGACGAACAAAAAGTTCTGGGGCTGCAAAAGTTTTACGGGATGATATGAGCAAAGTGACGAAAACAAGTCCAAGTGTGGAGAAAGAAAAAGTTCATGCTCGTGATCCAGAACATACGAGTTGAACTGTTGAGGAGGAGGTAGCGTCATTGAATGAAAGTCAGGGCGGCAGGAGGAGGATGATTTCGTGATACTTCAAGATACTTGGATTTAGGTTAATCACTGGTGGAGTACCCCAGGGATCTGTGATTGGTACAACAACTTTTTAAACTTATCTTAAAATCTTAAAACTTGATTTGATGTTAATAAATAGTCCCTGATGTCAAGAACCCGACATTTACGGTTAGGAGTTGTGATTGATCATAAAGTAACATGGACACAACATGTTTTTAAAATATTGATATCAAAGTAATATTGAAGGGAAAATATCAAAGTCAATAGAAATCAGAATCGAATGGAAAAAAGAGAAACTAATTTTAGAGAATAAAAAAAATGTCCGATATACTAATATACCAGTTGATATATGACAGATATATGTTAAACAATTAGAACAAAACATAAACTTTATAATAAATAACTATAAATAAAAAGAAATGACTAATATAGAACAATGTAGATAGAAATGCAAACATTTTCTGCATTTTTTATTCTCTAAAAGAAAACTTTTCATATTGACGCTCATGGCAAACAAAAATACGTAGATGTCTCTGAAAAGCTTTAACAGAAAAAGGTACAGGCTCCAGGGTTAAGAAAACTGACCCAGTGTCAGCGAAAAGGTTTTCATTATATCTGAATAGAAGCTTCCAGCACAAACACAGTGTGTTCCAGCCACGAGAGGAAACCCCTGCAGGGAGCCATTATGACCCAGATGTATGAAAGTTCATCCAGCTCTACATCCGTCAGGCTTTTATCAGGGAAGGATAAGTTTAATACAACACGCGCCCTCTTTCACCTTCAATCCACCCGTGCTCTCCTCTGCCTTATTGCTTTAGTGATCCATAGGCGCACGAGCAACCAAGCCATTTGGCGCGGTAATTAGAAGCCAGAGATTGTTATGCAGCGTGCTCTCTATCTGCTGGCATATCTAATTGTCCATTAGAGGTGACAAAATTACCATCACAATGGCTTTAATTCAGAACGTGCTTGGGAGGGCAGTTTCAGACATTTTTAGATCGGCATAGCCACACGCCCCCCTGAACAGCTTTTGTCCCCTTCACAGAAAAAACACTGGGTATAAAATGGAGCCCTTCATGTAAATCATGGTGGTAAATAATGGGTATTGCATTTTTTCCATCAAGCTCCATTATTTTGTCTTTGACTCAATTTGGCATCTTGATAAATGGCCCTCTTTTATACATATAAAATGGTAATTGCGATCGCTGGGGCCTGAATGGGTAAGAAAAAAAATATTATGGTGTTAAATGAGCGGTCGGAGAGATTGACAGGCCTTTTTTTTTTTTTGTGTTTTGTGACTTTTCTTTTAAAGTCAAAAGACCTGCATCTCTTTAAGGAGCCTTTCTTCATCTTTATTTCTCACTGAACTGCTGATCTTACCCTTTATCCGCGCACCCCGAGACACCTTAGATATACCTCAGATCTTTCAAATGCTCCCCATCGCTGCCCTTTCTGTAAGCCCTACTGCTGCGTTCATCATTTTAGACCTTATCATCGCTCCGTCTCCGCTCTTTTGTTTCCTGCTCTTTTCAAAGCCAGAGAGGCAGCTTTTCTTCCACAGCACCCTGGGCAATATGTCCTCCCTTCAATCCATCGCTCTCTGGAGATGCTGCTGAACTGTTGTTAAGATGACCTCTTGTTTGTCTCCGTGTGAGTTGAGCTGCATCCACTCTACTGCAAAATCATTTCTGTGTTTTGGCTCCTTATCAGTTTTAATCCCTGTCCATACAAACACATTTCAAATGCATATCCGCAGCAGAGTTAGCAGTAGAAGTAAGGATTTAGCCTCAGAGACGTGGAACATGTCAGCGTCCCGTCCTCGGTCTCATTCACGACGTGGGACAACATTGCCCCCACACTCCAGGTTCATGCCTTTCATACAGACCAGTGTGGCAAAACAAAAACACAACATTCCCCCATGAACATGTGGAGTAAAAAGGCGTTGAGGTTTTCTGCCTCTCTCTTACCCTCACTCTCTCCTTGTCTTTCCTCCTGCACATTCATTTGTTGTGCATTAGCCCAGGGCGCTGTTTCCTCCTCTGATCTATACCTTTCCATGGCAGTATGTCTTATTAATACAGCCTCCTGCCCCGGGCATGGCCCTAACCTGAAGCCTCACCCCAGGGGAGGGAGAGCCAGGACTGGGGGAAGAGCGGGAGAGTGAGAGGCGGAGATACCGGGCGACACACTTGAGTGAGACTGAGAAACACAGACTGTGAGAAACTTCCACATCTCAACAGATTAATTCATATTTGTATGGTTTTGTCCACAATTTCTATTTGGTAGCTCGGTTGTTATGATCATGAGGGCTTAAACCAAAAGCCAAACCAACTATAGCCATTTTCAGACATGACCTCCGGAGGATAATTGGAGAATCGGGTCTGCAGAAAGTCCGGAGCTCAGTGCATGTCTGAAAGCCCCCGTATAACCTTCAGGAGCAGGGTAGGGGGGCCTGTATGCAACATGAGAGGCAGAACTCTCAAAGCACTTGCGGCAGCACTCAGCGGCTTCATTGTATTTTAAGCTTCATTAACGCTTTAAAATCTTTTTTGCCTCGTGTGTAATATGACAGCTTAATTAGAAAGACAGACCCGCGCAGAGAATCTAGTTATTACTACGTGAAGGAAAGTTGAGTTACCTTCTACTGCACTGCAGTCGATACTACGAGTTGGACTGTTCACTATCTCGGTCGTTCTGCCCCTCGCAGTCTTCCATATCTGCTCCCACTCGTAATACAATACATAATGAATACAGCTGCATTCACCGCGCTCAATACATTCAGTGTTATCCTGAGTGGGTTTTGTACCAGTTGAGAGGAAACACAGTCCTCAGCAGACACTTAATGGTAGAATAGAGAAAGAGCTTCTGTGTGTGGTTGTAAGTAAGAGCTCATCAAGCTTGAGATGTCGACTGAGGGAGAACTTTAAAAACGTTCTCCCACCTCGAGCACAAACGTAATAGAAACAGATAAGAGGGACAGAATTTGTGCATCGCTGAGAGGAATGGAAAATTCTACTTTAACGACCCCAACTTCAAACTCATAACCTCCACACAATGCATCACCACGTGATTACGAATCGCACTCGGGCGACTGAGACGGGTTGTTTCTGTGGGGTGTGTCGTTGGCTGCAAGGTGAGCAGGGTTGCAGTGTTAAGTTCTGGATGAAATGGGATTTTTCTTGTCCGTTCCAGGTCATTTGTTCACGCCCAAGGCTGCCGATGATGACTGGTCTGATAAAAAGCGACAGAAGCTGCTGGCGGAGAATTACAGCGTCTGTTGGCGGCTAAATAACATGAAGTTTCCAGTGCGGTAATACACTCTTAAATCTTTGCCCCCCTTTGAATTAGATAAGCTGTAAAATAGGTTCGTAAAAGAACTCAATGGCAGTTTTAATTAAAAATCTTGCCCTTCTTATATTTCTAGTAATTTATTTTGATTCGTGTGGCTCTCAGAGGATTTCTCCGGATGGAGTTGTGTGTTATTCTCTTCTGTTTCATGGCAGCACAGTGGAATCTGAATTCTACTTCTGACCGACGTGATTTATGAGCGTGTGAGAAAATGAACGGCAGAGCACACAAATGAGCAAGTGTGAACCTGCAGCACAAGATACGGAACCACCCGGCGCTACGGCCAACCTGCTGCTGGCCAGTCTGCACAGAGGAAGTCATTTATGTTTATCATGGACGCCAATCAGCGGAAAACCCGCTGGTTCACCGCTGCTGCTGAATTCCCCATTAAGGTCAGGAGCCTGTTGCTTTAACATCTGAAATACAGAGATGGTTCTTATTATTTTATCTTGATCCTGACTAGCGTCTGTGAGGGTCAGAGAAGATGTGATGTGAGTCAGGGAGGAACTCATTACATCTTGGTACATTTTCACTGTTTTTCCAGGGCTTGATTAATGGATGGAGATTAAAAACATCGTGGCATATTAACTAATATCTATGAGTGAGTTTGTGCAACTGGATTTTACTGTTTAATATCTTTGGAGTCGTTTTTACTGATTTAACCTGATTCTGATGATTGAAGCTGTGACTCTCAGTCAGTTGGATTATAAATCACTAATTCTCACCAAAGTATGAAAATATTAAGTGTTTAAAGTTATCTTAACTTTAATATCCAAATACATTAAAAGCGCAGAACAAATTCACATTATAAATAGAAGCTGCTAATTCCAGGTGTTTAAGTAATAACAAGTCAACGTATATCAGCTTATATGAATTCAAACAAACATAAGGACAACAGAGCTCGATGATTATCACCACCTGAATAGACCTGGTGTAAATGACAGCCTGCAACAAAACCTGAGGAGAAAACGAAACGTGCTGCACAAGGTAATGATGCAACAATGAACCGTGCCAAGATCTGCAGAGTAAAAGTTTATGCCCCGGCAACACGGGTCCATTAAAGAAGCATCAAACGAGCTCAACCTTTAAATATGCCATGACAACATCTGTCGTGTGAGCGTAACAGGAAGCAGTTGTTCTAATAGTAATTTGGGTGTTTTTTATTCCGCCGTAATGTTATTCACAAACTCTAATTTCACAATATTGGCAACATAAACCTCAAGTTCAGCATCATTTTCCTCATTTAAAGAAAATAAAATGTTCCCGATCTGTAATTAAAAACACGAAACGAAATAAATTATAACACGCTGCACAAAATCTCCTTTCAAGTATATTGCCTGTGAGAGCAGCTCACAGAAGAACATTAAGTCCTCAAAAACTCACCAACTGTTCATCCAACTCCATATTTCTTCCAAGACGACTCCCAGGGGAGCGAGCGAGCGTTCTCAGAAACCCTCCATCAACTCTGCATAAGCTCCTGTAGCTTTTTTGGAACCTCGACTGCAATTAATCCTGAAAACTACTCGGTGCGACTGATTTGAATTCCTGCCTCGTAGGTGACAATCATTTCATCGGCATCCGTCTGACGCTCGTCATAAATCCAGAACCTCCGTCTCTGCTTGAGTCCGCAGCCTGAACGCACCGCAGAATTCTCACGTCCCGATAATGACAATAAGCATCACAGTCATCGGGCTCTTGTGTTTTGTGTATTTT
Organism: Paralichthys olivaceus; assembly: GCF_024713975.1. Lineage (NCBI taxonomy): Eukaryota > Metazoa > Chordata > Actinopteri > Pleuronectiformes > Paralichthyidae > Paralichthys > Paralichthys olivaceus. The sequence continues at coordinate 20,269,328 of NC_091109.1, forward strand.
TACTTTACACAAGCTCCCTGGTCAAATACTTTCATACCTGAGCGACTTCTACTAATTATTTACGATTGCAACACTTTTAGTCAGAACGTCAACAAGCACATGAAATTTGCATTTGAATTCTGCACAAAAAAAAACTGACGTTAATGTATTTCTGTACCCAAATTATCCGCTGGGGCCTCGTGCTGTGGGGGGGGGGGAGGGGGGCGCTGGCAGCTTCTCTGTTGTGCCACACAAAACACAGCTAAGCTATGAATTCTCTGTGATAAGGCAGCTAAAGTGAATTCAAAGCACTGTAAGTCAATTTCACGGATTGGATGTGGACGCCATGTGCAGCAGGCATTATGGGGACGCGGGTTTGTCGAAACGCCAGCTGGATATTCAGCCGCAGCAGAGACGTAATGTGTGTCGGAGCATATGCGGCTGCAGGAACACGCCACCATTCATTAACTGCATCAGCGCTGCTTAAACATTCTGCATAGAGAAGTGTAGAAGCATGAATACATGTATACGACGAACAAAGACTCTGAATAAAGTAATTAGGATTAGTTGTAGCTGCTGCGAAGAGAACAAAACACAGAAAACCCACAGAGTGTGTGTGTTTTATACGTCTGTTCTTCTGTATTAATGTGTGTGTGTGGGTGGGTTGCGTTACTTCCGTTGTTAATTAACCACCTCGGTCGTCTCTCCTCCTGCAGGCAGAAACAAGACAGCACAAGTGGGGCTTTTCAACAAGATTTACTCCCTGCTCTTTTGTGAGGCTAAAATAAATTGCCAGATACATGGAAATACCACCAGTACAACAACTACAGCTGCGGCTGTTGTACTAGTCTAACCTCCCGATGATTTTAGAGACGAGATGCAGAATACATGAATATAACACGGAAACAAGCACATCTTCTCCTTGATTTACGATATTTCTTTTTAATTTAATAATATCTACTTTTTTTATATTTCACTTTTCCTCTCATCTGCTGCTTCTTCACATATTGCTAATAACAACTGTATTGTTACCTGTATCACACTTTAGCAGCGTCAGTTAGCCGTCCAGCTTGACGACGTAATAAAAGAAAAATAAAGAAAATAAAAGAACGGCCGCGATGAGTAAAGATTTTGTAGAAACGACAAAATCATTCCCTCCACCTTGCAGACATTTCACAACTTTTTTATAAGGTCATGTTTTCTCTCCAGGTTATGATCTTGATCCTATATGAATTTGTACAGCTCATAAAAGTTTACAGCATTAAAGCAAAAACCAATCATCTCTACAAAAATGCAGTATATGTACTTTATATGGGATATTGGCCATCAGTATCAAAATCTCCTATCCCTGAAGACACTGGACCCAAAATATCGGTCAGGCTCTGGATCGCAGTCCGCTAGTAAACTTGATTCGATCACACTTTAGTAGATTCAGTTTGTTGACATAATAAAAGAACCACCAGGATTTTGTAGTAACGAGAAAATACAGCAAACGGGACATTTCATAACCTCAGGACCTTATAAAGAAATACTTTCTGCTCAGGTCTCGGTCAAGTTCCGGCTCATAGCGGGTTATGATATGAAAGTCCGACTTCATTTTTATTATCCGTCAGTGAATTATTCCATTTCATTTCAGATGTGAAGGTGAAGGTTGTGAGAATTAGAGCAGTGATCAGAGAATCATGAAAGCTTCTCTTTGTCACTGGAAGAAAGGAGTAATCTCATTTTTATATTCTTAAGATGGACAAAAAGGAATGGTATAGCTGATATATATTTTTTTTTTTCTTTCGTCGCAAGTTTTGTTGCTGGAAATTTGGATCAAAGACGATATCCAGCTCCTCAGATGTTGGCTTGATGTTCGCAGCCGAGGAGCTGTGAGGCTGCTGAATTTATCAGGAGACGCAGTGAAGCAACCGAATAATTCGGGAAGTCTGCCTCTGCTCTTAAGTTCTGCATCAGATGCTTTTCTCTCCCGCCCGTCCCTGATGGGATTAAGATACTGAACAACATCGGTGTATTGTGACAGCTTGTTCCTGTCAGAAGACGAGTCGTCGCACCGCTCCCGCCGCTCTGTGGAGGTTGAAAAAGACGGAAAAATTTGAGTTTGTGCCACAAAATGTCTTTTCAGATAAAAAAAAAAAAAATCAAGTCTCCTACTGATGTTGTAGGAAACCGGGCGGCTGCAGAAGAGGATATTTACACCTGCCGCCTCGTATAATGTCACCGGCTGATTGTCTGTGACACAGAATGAACACTGGATACTTAACGGGCTAATTTGATGTGTCATTGGTAAAATAAAGAGCCGTCGCAGAACTCCATAAACAAATGACATTCACATCATAACTCATGTAGTGTCACGGGAGCGGAGCCATGAAAAGTCAATAAGGGAGTGAGACAACTGACTAATCTTCTCAAAGTGATTGCTCCACACGAACATTAAAGACGAGAGGTTGTGCATCATTAGGAAACGAGGTAACTCTGCAGCTTGCACGCGAGTCGCGTCCAAAGTCACGAGGATGACACTTTCATATTGTGCCAAACGGTCGAGCGCTTCGCAAATGGCTCCCCTTTCGCCGAATTTAACAAACACCAGCAAGACGAGAAAGGCATCGAGGAGCGGCGAACAAGAGGAATGTGGCCATTACGATCGCAAGCAGCTGATCGGAGCACCTGGATCGTTTCCCACGGGGGAAAACTTCACCTTGGTGGAGCGAGAACGATGTTGATGCTGCGTCAGTTTGATTCCGATGGAGTGGAGAGGGGTCAAAACAGGCGTGTGTGCGTCTACTAACAGTGCAATTACATAACCAGTGAGAATTAAAGTGATGGAGTCAGAACAAGATCAGAATAATTACAAGGGAAATGCGTCATTTCTAATAGTTTTTAAAATTGTATTTGATTGGGAACCACTAAATAAAAATCTTTATATTGATAAGGATGACTGGCAAAAGTCCAAAGTTGCACCAAACCAATATTATTCTTTAAATTAATTATTGCAGTGGCTGCAGAAGTAAACTTTCTGAGCAGAGGATAAAAAGCCCAGAATGATCCGTGCAGAATAAATTGACGTTAATTCAGTTCGACAAGACATGAGGAGGCAATTTTTCTTGGTAAAAATAACCTAATATATGATCATTAAGGATTTGTGAGGTTATATTCAGTCAGTCTCCAGGGAATTGATTGATAGGTGGAGAGAACCTTGGGCAGGGAAAACATTCAATTAGGTTTGGACAAAAAGAAAATTCAATTACCGCTCCCCCCCCTCCCAGGAAGCGATTGTTGAAAAACCTACAGTCCTTAAAGCATGCAGGTCGGTGCAGCTGCTGGTCGAGTAAAAACGACAAACTAACGAAGGCAAAATAATAAACTCTCTCCGTCTTTCCCTCGTCCTCCTCTTCGTCCTCCTCCTTCTCAGCCGCGTCTAATGATTCACAAAAAAAAGATACCTCCAGATCAAGGACGGCACAAAAAAGGAGGAGATGAAAGAGCGGACTGCTTTTTAACGACGAGTCTCGTTGGCTGCTGAATGTATGGATTCTTACAAAGCCCCTTTGTTGCAGGGGCCTTCTTTTCTTTGTGCATTTTGAATTTACACCCTCAGGTTAAGAAAATATTGTGCACGAAAACAAGCACGATTCATTTGAACCAATTCCGATGATTTCACATAATTCAACCTCTCGTTTTCTGTGAGAAATGCGTCTTTAATTAATGTTCGGCAACAGCGGAGAACAGATGTCGGCTTCCAGATGTGTACAGTGGTAACACAGTGTGAGATGTTTGCCCGTGATCGTTCAAGCGTGATCGATTTGTTTACAACTTTTGTGGGTCACAGCTTGAAACGACAAAAAAATCAGCCACATGAGTGACGCCTCATCCTTTAGCACACATGGGGACCTGTCGCTAACACAAACCCTGGAATCAGCCTCACGGTCCCTCGGCTCGAGATCCAGAGGAGCCTCATCTTCCCGTCACTAATGGAATAAATGCGGGTTTTCAGCTTTCTGATTAGAAGCAATCACAGAGGGGAAGGTTTTTTTTTCAATTTCAGGATTTGAGTCTGAGATTTTAACAGCTGCGCCGTTTCCAGGAGCCATCTTAGATTCCTGTGATTGGAGGAGACAGCTTCGTCAGGCACGAGAGAGGAGACAAAATCCACCTCATTAATCCTTCAGCTGTACATATCCCTCCCATCTCGGAGCCGTGATCGTCGTCTTCACTGCAGCTGAGACGTGTGAGTCTGGATCAAGTCGCTGTTGTTTAGTTTTTTTTTAACCTTGATACAAAATAAAGAGTAGAATTTTCTCTCATCGGATCCCCGCGGAGCTGCCGGTGTTTACACTGTCACAGCCCCGAGATTTGAAGAAATAAGCAATCTGAAATTGATGGTGATGCATTGTAAGAATAGTGTGGCGGCAGCATCCACACACAGTCGTTGATCAAAGAAAAACGAGGGTGGTGGTTACAGGTAATTGGGCGACTATTGAAGTATATGGATTACGTCGCAGGGAGGAATGTCTCACAGCAAGGACACACAAACACACAGCACGGGAGACAGATGGTGCAAAAAAAAAACAAAGAAGAAGAAATTGAAGAACAAACAAATCTGATTGTTTTAGTAAATGTTACGTTAGCTGCAGGTTGAATTAAGCCGCTCAAACGCTGAGGGACTCCTCACACTGTACGAGGGAATCGTCAGAGACGGAAAACTAAAGCTCGGGATTTACCTGCTCACACTCGACACACGCTCGACACACACTGTACGCTGTGTCGGCTGCTCCAGACCAGCTCTGGGTTTTATTTAAAGAAGAAGCCGCAGTTTATTTGCTAACAATGCTACCGAGTGAGACACATGCCGCCTTGATCATATTATAATAATAATAAAAAACCTTTCATACAAGAAATGCAGCTCAAAGTGCTTCACATACATATATAACATAACATAGATGAAAATAAAATGTGTAAAATGTAAAGTTCAAATAAAAGGACAGATTTTAAGTAACACACGAACATGTATTACTTTAAAAACGGATTTAGCTACATGCTGGGTACTGTAAGAACAGCCAGACAGAAAAAGACAGATATATTTTTCTTTCTTCTTGTGCAGTTGCTTCTGGCCATAAAATACATTTCCTGCTCTTGTGTTTTGACATTTCAGGCCTGACAGAGGCCGACCGGTCCGACCGTCCAACGAGCATCAGATCCGTCCTTGCATCCCCTCGTAAAAAAAGCAAGCGATGCAAGACAAAGCTAAAAATCAGCTTGTCTCTGAAATGTGTTGCGAAACTCAGAAATTGCGTCAAAATCCGATGTAAACCACGTGGCGTCCTCCCACCGGTGTGATGGATGAAGTTTTGCCATTTGTTGTGAAGCAATAAGCAGAAATCTACATACTGTTTTCAGTGCAACAGCTGAAATCACAGCTTCTGCTTTAGAAGCTGAACTCTGGAGTCACTGGATCTGTATTATTTGTGTTTGGTCACTATGTATTCCTCACGCAGCTCGGCTCGCTGTTTCCTGAGGCGCTGGAACACGCTGGCTCTGTAGCTTAGTGTTGTCACTTTTTTTTTTTTTTTTTTTTGCTTTGTTTGTGCTACATCTGCTCCTCTGTATCTAAAACACTGTTGATGTCAAACTCTCCTCAGAGTACAGCTCTTCTCTCTCTGACTGTTCAGCATCGCTCCTCTTGACTCTGATTGGTCGAGAAGAGGTGACGAGGACTTCAAGTGTCCAATCGGATCATTTTTAAGATGCACCGAGTGAATTTGAACAACTTAAGTTCATCCAAGCTCTGAAATACTTTTCCCACAAGTGAGAAAACTAAAACATGGCTCCATGTACCATCTTTACAGTTCAACAGGATGACTACTTACTGCTTATCCATTTGGCGTTGGGGTCATGAACCTTGAAGTCTTTTCTGAACAGGTTTCCCACCGTCACCTTGCCCTTGAGAGCCAGACGGTCGTCCTCTCCTGCAAAGGAACAAAGAGAGAACTGAGCAACTCTGTGCGCGGCGACTTCAGAAACTCAGAGAGCAACACAAACACAAGTTTGACGTTTTCTGCAATTTAAAATAAATCATCGTTTAAATGTAATTCAGCGACTTGACGATAATGTTAGGTGAAAGTAATAATGTCCATGTAACTGAGGTCTAAATTTGAACGTATTTATATTTGCATCGATATTAGCGTTAGCATTAATATTTGTCTTTGCCGTTGCTGCTGTAACATCATTATGGTTTTTCGTTATATCATTTTATATATTGTTATATCGTCTGCAGCTGCTTCCTCTTCTTTTTCTTCTGCTAACTTCTGTGGATGGCAAGTACATCCATAAAGTTTGAAAAATATATAGTGGGTCTGAGCCGTAAAGAAAAAAAAAAGGTGTTAAGATAAAACTGAGAGAATCTATAATGTTCTCTCAACACCTTCTGATCTTCAGCTGCATCTTAACAAGTTTCTCCTGCAGGTTACGACTCTTCACCTCACAAAGAATAAAGAGCTGAGACAGAAATAAAAAAGAGATGAAAAATAGAAAAGAAGCAGAGCATCGCTGTAACCTCCCCGAGGCCTTTGATTAAGACTCGTGCGTCTTCTGATCATCACAGCAGACGTGCATATTTACAGCTGAAGCATCCTGCAATTCATTTCAGCTTAATTTCATCCATCAATGCTCATCACATCATCTCCTGCTCCGTAATGTGACTCATCTCACCTCCGCGCACGTTATTGGAGGATAGAAAGCAAAAAGCAAGATACATGACGAGCAAACTCAATTTGAAGTTACATTTTTTTGTGTGGCTTTAACAGCGACTTTGATGGTTTCGGTCTCCGACACAGGAAACCCCTGACGAGACAGTGGTTGATGGACACCCGCTGGTTTCCACAGGGACCAGACCTGTGATATTTTTGGACTGTTTTTCTAATGTGTGATGTTTAATCCCTCTGTTTATCCCATTCATCCGTCATTTTGTGTGTGAGATCAAATGTTTTACTATTTTATCACCCACAATACTACAAAAGTACATTCTGTCTTTCGAGTACACGGGGATATGGATAAAAAAACTGAGCAATGAAAAGGAAAAGGACGGAACAGGAATATTTCTGTGGTAACCGAGGTTATTAAATTCCTATTCAAGCAAACAGACGAAAACAAAATACATATATTCATAATGGCTACAAGCCGTGTGAGAGGCAGCACGTGCAGATGGCAGTGGCACACTGAACAAGCCCTGACCGTGGCCGTGGCGACAACACACATCTGTTCATTAGTCTGTTTAGACCTCCCACTCCTCCAGGGTTAGATAAGAATTCTGCTTTTTAAACTGAGATGGATGCAACCTGTAGTTAAATTATTCAAAGGTTATATACACACGCGCTATTTTATTCATTCGTTATTTTTAATTCATTTCTTTTTGCAATGAAAACAATCTTAGGACTTAGAGTGAAAGCTTAAATCTCCCTGACACAAACAAAATAAATTACCAAAAAAAAAAAAAAAAAATGAAATGGTGTTTGCCTTTAAATCACTCGTTGCATTATGGCTGAAAAATAATGGTTGTAGAGTTTTAATGTTTCCAATCTAACATTTTCTAAAACTTGTCTCATTGCAGTACGATAGAAAAAAGTGACTTTCCATCTTGTATACGTCACAAATACACACGATTTTAAACACGAATACAGATACCAACAACTATCTCAATCTGAAGATATAGAACTGAACTGCATGAGGACATACTTCATGCATATTAGTGCACGAGAGTCCGTCCCTGTGAATAAACCCAGATGGCAGAGTCCAGTTTGAAGTGACGTGAAAGGAGCAACTTCTCTTTAATTGGTGGTTTTGTTTGGGTTTGAAAAATCAGACGTGAACTCGAAATCTGTTCTTTGGGTTTATTTATGCCTCAGTCCTCAAATCACCAATAGCAACCTTCACCACCTATTCAACATTTCAAACAGTACAGTGAGAGTATAAAGCCACGACGCACCTTACCGCAAGAGGTTATTACCTGCATCCGCGAAAACAAAACCGAATTTACACGAGTGAGAAAAGGCAGGAGTAACAAGGTCAGGTCATGAAGCACATCGCATTCTTTTAGGGACAGAATAACAAAGAAACTAAAGTGAGAGAAATATGTTGAAATAGTTTTTCAGAAAGAGGAACGTTCCCATGATCATCATCACAGACTTGGTGTAGGAAGAAGAATCCCATTTTCAAAGTTTTAAAGCCACAGCACAGAAATGTGGACGCGAGAGAGAGAGCGAACATGCTCGACTCCAAAAAACAGCGCTCAACAAAAGAAAGAGCAGGACTGAGTGTTTCTTTCAAACTCTTTACTTCGGAGCGTTGTAAAGCCAAAGCTATCAGCAGATTGACCATTATGTGGAACTGACAACGTCGATTGAGGCCTTGAAAAAATGAAAAAAAAAAAGCTTTTAGGCGAGTTTGAGGATCCATAAGGCTGCATGACCCGCTGCGTACGTTCAGCGGTGCTGCTGAACAATCACAGCCCATTTTACATGTTTTAGCTGGCGATGATTTACATGCACTACAAATAACAGCCGACGCATTTAAAGAAAAAAAAAATCCCGCAGCTCTTTAGATTCCCAGAAAAAGGTTTTTCAGATTCTTTCAGCGTGACTTTTATAAAAGCTATGATAAGCTCGTGGTGTCATTACCTGGTTATGTAGTTCAATTCAATTTCGTTTTATTTGCACGGCACTATCGAGGAGCACAGTGTAAGGTCGGCACTTTACAATGAACTGTGCTTCTGACTCATCTTTAAAATGGAAACAGTTCACTCGCAGTAAGAAAAGACGGTTTCAGTCTACATACACTTTTTTTATCCAGACTCATATGAGGTCGCTGTGACCTTTGACCCGTGAATCTATTCAGTTCATCTCCGAGTCCAAAGAAACTGGAGAGAACTCCTCAAAAGTTCAAAAAACAAGATTTGTGAGGACAACTTCCCGTTTGACCGTTGACCACTGAAATCTAATCAGTTAATCTGTGAGTTGAAGTGAACACTTGTGCCACATTTTGAAAGGATTCTCTCAAAGCGCTCCGAAGATAAAACGTTCACGGGGCAAATAAATAAAATAAAAAGCTTTTCGTTGAGGTCATTCTTGAGTCCAAGTGGATGTTTGTGACAGATGTAAGCTAATGAAAGGACTTTTGACCTCTGACCTCCAAAATCTAAATTAACATGTTCACATGAATGGGAGGGACGTATGTGGATGCACCTGAAGGATCAAAAGATAAATAACTAAACTAGAAGTGATGTCAAGTAGATGTAACTGTAGTGAATCATGTAAAAACATGACACAGTCACTTTAAGCTTGAAGATCTTTCAGTGAAGCAGCGGTCAAAGACGAACAGTTAAACAATATCTATTTAAAACCACTCTATAATTAAATCAGAAGACATTTTCAAACCAGGATTCATCAACGTCTTATTTTCTGCGACTTTCATCTGCTACAGCACCAAGAAAAATGTTTCCCGTAATAACATCCTCTAATTCTTTTCTCCGACACTTCGATGCCGGAGTAGCAGCTGTCGGAGAAATCATCTTCAAAAAGAGAAGAGGAGGAGAAGGAGGAAGAGGAGTTTAAAAAAAAAAGAGTCAGGGGTACCACGGAGTAAAACTAAACATCTTCCTCCTGTCGCATCACGCAGAGTTTTAATGAATCAGTGTGAAACCTCAACGACTGTTTGCGATCAGAGGCGTCTGAGATCACGCATCATCCAAACCAAAGAGCAAAATTCATGATTCAACGACAGATCACGGAGAACGAGATCCACACAGATTTAAAAACATTTGAATAGAACTGATTAATCATTTAAACATGAAAATGTCTGACAAGCATTTCCCAGAGCACATTCCCAGAGCGTTTGTGAGTGACTTGTTTTCGTCTGAACATCAGCTCACTCCGTCTGACTGAGCACGGAGCACGCCGTGGAATCTAATGCTTTCATTTTGACTACAGTTACCATCAGCACTGATTGGACATCCACATAAAAAAAAAAAAAAAAGGCAGATTCTTCACTTCATTCTGCACAGAAAAGCATTAAAATCTCACATTTTAGAAGCTGGAATGTTTGTGTTTAATTAAAATTCATATTAAGAGAATATCATAATTATCTTTTAAATCACTGACTAATTAGCTGCTTCTCATTTTCCAGTTCACGCAGGAACGTCACATCACGGAGCTCATCTCTTCGACACTTTATTAGCTCTATTTATTTATTTATAATTATTTATATATTTAATTCTTTATTGCTCCTCCACCGAGGAGGTTCTGTTGTCATCTGTGTGTTTGTTGGTTCATTTCTCTCTTTGACTGTAACTCAAGCAAAAACAACTGAATGAACTTCCTCGATATTTGGTGGATGGGGATGCGGCTCGGCTCAAAGAAGAACCCATTAAAGTTTGGTGCGGACCTGGATTTCTTTAACCGTGCCATTTAAAAAAAAAATAAAAAATTGTGATGGTTTTTCCCAGGGAGTAATTCATGTATCTGATATCTATGAGTGTGTGAAATTTGTTGCAGCTTGACTGGTTTAAGGCGACTGATGGACCTTGGCGGAGATTTGCGCTCCACTGAGTCGTTTAAGTTTGCAGAAGGATTTTTTTCCCCAGACTTTGCAGAAGGACAGCCATGTTTATTTAAGCTAGGGAAGCCCCAGACTAACAGATTACATCGTTTTTATCGCTAGTAGCAATTTAAGAGTAGGGAGAGTTTCATTAGGGTTTGTTACGGTTAATGTAAGAGTTTTGAAACCGAACAGAACTGGCAGCTGTTGGAATTAAAAATATGATGCTCTAATTAGAATGGTCTTTTTTCATTAAAAACACGACGTCTGAAATCTTCCTTCTTTGAGTGATGGCGATAATAATAAATTGCACCTGTCACATCATCCTGTCAAGAGTCAATATCTGACGAGCGGCGTCGGAGCAAATATCCGTCACATGCATCAGCGAAGAAAGCTTTTAGTTTTTGGCTAAATCCAAAAAATAAATAGATTTTGCATCCCTGAATCAAAGTGTTTTTAAAAATTGCAAGAACAAAACAATGACTTGCATCAAGTGTCAGTGATGCGTGTGTGTGTTTGTGTGTGTGTGTGTGTGTGTCATATTGTGCCTAACAGATGGACAAACATCGACTGATCCTCACTTCCTCTCCGATTTCATCACGGGGGACAAAAACACCTTTGAAGGCATCTGCTCGGTGCATCGCTGGAGTTTCCAGTGTGATTATCGGAGTCACCAGACTGTGTATAGGCTGCGGGGGGAAAAGTAATGGAGCGGCCTCCGTCAGATGTGGAGGTTTACAGGGGATAAATACTGCATTTATAATCAGCCCTGATTGGCAGATTCATGGGCTGAACACAAAGGCAGTTACTGGAAAGACGAAGTTGTACACGCGGACGTTTAAGAAATACGTTTTCTGTTCAGCTCTTTAAGGCAGAATCCATTTTCTTTATCTCCCCCTCACAGTCGCTGTGATCACAGGAAGAAACTTTGAATTAGTCTGAAAAAAAAAACCCAGGAACAGTCAGACCCAGCAGGGTCAGCTCACGTGAGCAGTTTATATGCTAATGCACCACGACCTCTTTTCAATGAGAAGCAATGGCAGAGTTTCAATCCAACGTTGAACCCGGCAGGTTGACAGATAATTTGAGGTTCACACCAGGTCTGAAGTGTTGACGACAAAAGAAAAGGTAAAAGCATCTATTCAGTCTTTCATTCTCATTCAGATGTTCACCCGCTGACACGGAGAACAGAGAAATTATCTCGGAGCTGTCGAAGAGTGGATTTAAATCCGCATTATAATCCAGAGTATGGTCATGGACTGTACGTTAACTTCCTGCAAACGCATTGCATTTATTAAGAGTGTGTTTCTAGTCTCGATGAGTACAGCTGGCATTCACACACATGCTGTCAGTGCCTTGCCCAAAGACACTTGCAGACTTAATGAGTCTGTAATTAGACCACAGACCCTCCAATTAGTCCACGAGCCACAGCCCCCCCCCCCCCGAATATAACCTACAACAGGCATAATCCTGATAATCACAGATTGAGTGAATGCCACTAAAGGAGCTGAATTCTGGTTTCGTGCAATAATCTGAATGTTTGCGTTCACCTGCCCCAAATTAACAGAGCGTGTCATCCCCCAGTTTAAGTTCATCACTGTCAGTCACTCTGACATCCCTCAGTCTGACGAACACAACGGCTGCCGATACTGAACATCTGACCTCGTTGTACTGATGTTTGGAACAGAGCGAGCTCTTAGAAAACCTGTAGCCATCAGTTACAGCAGACGCAGCTTGTCAGAGAAGGAAAATAAGACTGGTGTGCGTGCTGGTCTGTGTGTACACGTTTTTTTTTTTGCGAGAACAAAGTGGTTGTCAGGAGCAGTTAGAAAGTGGCCGGCCTGTCTGGCGCAGGAACATCCATCAACAAACCCTCCTAACCGAGTGGAAACAACACGCCACCTCATATCTCCTCAGCCGAGCCGCACTGCTGCAGTCTGCTGCTGTTTGTGTGTGGGGGCACGAGTTGCCAAAATATTTCTCCTCACAGTGTAATTAGAGTAAAATGAGTTGTTGTGAGTGACTGCTGGATGTAGCATTTAAAAAACCCTTGCACTAATTTGTGTGTAATTAAGCCCTTGAGTTATTTTTCTCAAACGCAGAGCAAAGGATGCTTTTTTAAATCGAGCTTAATCTTTGTGTTTTGTATTTTATTATCTGAAATATTCATAACAACGAGACGCAGCCGCCCTGAGACGTTTCTGCTCTGTAAGTTCTTCCTTTTCAAACAGATATGAGGCCAAACATTCTCGGACTGATTTACAGCAGCAACATTGTTTGGTTTTCATCACACAGCATTTTTCGACTATGAAGAGAAAAGTGGAGAATATGAAATCTACGCCTGTAATTGTGGTCCCGGAGAATCAAGGCCTTCCTTCCGCACTCATTATTTTTGTTCACAATCGTACAAGAAGGAATTCCTCTTCAGGGGGAGAAGAGATGTATCCATAGACAGGAGCCAGAGAAAACCACAGCGTGCATCTGAGGAGATCATCACCGAAAGTGTCTGCAAGCTGAATTTATTTATTTTTTTATATCCACCCGTATTCTCTCGATGGAAATTAAACTTAGCACTGCTCCGTCTATGTCTGAGTATTTTCCCCCCCAAAAAATGCAGCAGCTCCAAAAACACAGGTTGAAAAAAAATTGTGATATAAACCTTTTGAACAAATACACAACTTTCGGGATATTCAAATAAACGGACCACATCGAACACACGTGCATAAGTCTGCAAGGGCTGACGGGGGATTCGTTCACGCTTTTACAACCTCGTCGAACATGTTCACTTATCTATACTCGTCTTTAAGCAGCACAATGAATGAGTATAAAACCAACTATATCCATGACATCATCTTCTACTACTTGAAGAAACTATCCACTACATCAGTGTAACGATAAGTAAATGATATAACCACCATATTAATCCTAATTTAGCTCCAGTGAAGTAATGAAACAAATAACACTACACTTCCAGATCACAGTCCCATTCCCAGTTTTCATGCAGGCTGAGCGAACTGGTAGCTTCATGTTTAATTTACAGACATGAAAGAGATAACTGTGTCTCATCTAACTTCTGACAGGACGGAGGTTTGAGTTTCTGTTCCAAACAGGTGAAGCATTCGTTAAGATTCACTTTCATCGAGGGACAGAGTCTTAATCATAAAAAATTAAAAAACACAGACCAAAACTAAAGGAACAAATATTTATCTAATTGAAGAAATACTGAAAAACTGAAGGTTAAATCATTTGAAGATTTCATATTCTTTCAAAATGTATTGTCACGACTCAATACAATCAAATGTTTTCATATAATCTGTTGTATGTTTGTGTCACTGACATCCAAGGTTATACACAATGAGAGTACTCAAGGATGAACTGTTACTTTAACTCTACAAATACAAGTTTGACTTTGCAGAATCTGGTGATTTAACAAACAGTCCATCGTGAAAACAACAACCCCAAGAAAGGGTAAAATAAACTCTGCACAAACAAACTACCGACCTTGAGGAACGATTTATAGAGCGGCAACATCCTGAAGCTCATCTGAGCCGCTCACCACATCTAATTAATCCAAACCAAACACTTTTTATGTCCCAGATGTTTCTAAAATACCACATTCCCTCGGAAAACGCCGCACTTTACTCGAGACCTCAGAGCTGTGGCAAAGATTTGGCTTGTTCCGATTTGATGCACGAACAGGAAAAATAAGTGCGGGGTACAACCTGCAGACGCCAGCTGCCCGGCCTCCATTTGACGCCCAACTCCCGCTGGTGTGCCTTGTTTAGGAAAGGCACATTAAACAGCTCAGGTCCATCATAACAAACGCCACAGGACAGGAAAAGGGTTGCGGCCAGGAGGTGACAAGGCGTTTTGAGCCTCGCTGCTTTGACACCTGCTGCACTGAGGTCTACGCCGGCGACACTTTTGCTCCGACACCTGTCGACATCTCTCAGGGTTGTGTAGAAAAACACAACCTTGGATTTGTTTTGAAAAGTTCTTCCCCCTGCTTTGCCACCGAGCTCTGTCATTCTGGGTAACGCTGCTGTTTTGTGAAAATCAGAAACACGGGCACAGTGATTACTGTCTCTGTCGGTGAGTTATCGTGCTCACTCACTGGCAGTTGCGGTGACTGATTTGGTTCTGGCAGCAAATAAAACTATACCAAGGACTTTTATGAGCCTGAATATAAACAGATGACTTACTGATTAAATTTTAATGTAGTTCTGCAAACAGAAAGCCTGAAGGTCATTTTGAAATTAAACCTGAAATAACAGAGGAGAAATCCAGAAGGTGCAGAGTTTAGGGCCTGAGTGCACGATGGCAGATGAGACCTGCACTTATGAAGAAAGAAATGTTGCACAAGCGATTCTTCAATGAGGTTAACTGACCTTCACTAAATCCCCTGTGCTCATGTTAACTGGGACGTTACCGTGGGTGACACTGCAAATATTGCATGAGAGCCCAGCCCACAAGGACAGAGACAGACATTACTCTTTGCATTGTTCGTGCCCGGATTGATTGCGAAACCTAATGGGCATGTCAGTGCATAATAATCACCGTGTAAACAGAGCGATGCATGGTGTTGTGGCCCCTCCCCCCCCAGCCTGTGCCGTGTACCTGGTGTCAACAGGATGACGGAGGTGACGATCAGCGAGCAGATGACCAGAATGACAAGAAGGGCGATCGCTATTCCCTTCCAGTTCCTCTGCGGAGGGTTACTGCCCACCAGCTCCTACACAGAGAGAGAGAGAGAGAGAGAGAGGAGGAGAAAAGACATGGTCAGAAACAGTAAAACCACTATCATCAGAGGGAATCAGGGAACAATTCACGGAGACGAAATGAGGACAAAATGACGGAGAAATTGAAAAGAACAATACGTGGGCTCTGATAAAGAAGCCAAAGAAATCAGAGGAAGTATAAATGGCAAACTCATGAAAAGAAAAAGAAAGGGTGGTGGGGGGGGGGGGGTGTCAGTCAAGGACGAACGTGAGTCAGAGTCACAGCCTCTCGGCTCAAAAGGAGACGTGCCAGCGGTGGCACCAGCAGCAGCAGGAGGAGGAGGAGGAGGAGGAGGAGGAGGAAGGGGAGAATTCTTAATGAGCCGAGCATCGGCGGCCATCAGCCACAAACGAATGTGACAGATAAAAATGGAGCCCGAGACACATTGGTGAATTGCACACTTGGAAACAGTGCAGGGAGAAGAACGAGTCGGAGTTATGAGCAACCTTGAGGCCTTTTTTCCCTCTTTTTGTCTGACTACAAATGAACTTATTGCAGTCAAATGGAATTAGAAAGAACGAACATGGCGCTAGAGGAAGCGTTACCCGCAAGATATGAAATGGGAACAACAGCAGGAATGCAGCTTCTTGTTCATACCCAAAGCAAAAGCGACGGTTCGGTGCATCACACCGTGGGTATGAGCTTTAGATGTATGCAGGGAACAAACTGAGCTGAGCAACTCACGTTCATCATCACGAGCATGATCGGCTGGAAGGACGCCACGTGAGAGGAAATGTGCAAACACAGACCTGGTCCATATTTTAGAATCCAGATAAGTTTCACAAAATGAACAAAAGTTGGAAATTTGGGCCTTTTTTATTTTACATCGTACAAACACAATGATTATCTGGCAGCTGGCAACACTGGACCAGAATCTCTTTGTGCAATCTGTTCTGCAAATGAGGCTCTTTTGAATGATATTCCTGGAGTGGGCGCTGCACCTCTGTCACATGTCTCTACTCTTAAATCCTCTGTCAACAGAAGCATGATGGAGACACACTTGAAGTATTTCAGGGAATAAAGCGCCGAATGAAAAACAAACCTTGTGGCTTTAAAAGACAAAGGATCCCTTAAAGTTTCCAACCTCAGCTGTGATTGTTCTGGCGACCGCACAGATAAACCAAAACCACGACCAAGAGAGACACTGCAGCAAAGACCCAAGGACCGGACTGTTGTGTGGAATTAATAAGTTAATTAGTTTATAGAGGATAAAAAGAGCGGAGTAGAGCATGTGCTTCAGGGACCTGTGGCTGGAGCATTAATGAATACACACTAAGGCTTTAATGAAGCTGAATGTCTGGACTATGAAGCAAACCTTTAAGTGACCTTGTTCCCACCTTAATTGAAAAGAGCCCAAGACATCATTAGCCCCGGAGATAAGAGCAATCATGGCTATTTACCAGACTGCCCATTATCCACATTCATTAAAACAGGAACCAGTTAGTTAGCTGCAGAGCTGCGACAGCCACAAAGGAGAACACCTCGGGCAGAGATGAAGAGCAAAAAGAAAAAAAGTTTGGGAGGCATTCAAGTGTGGCTTTAATTGTGTCTGTTCACCGTGTAGGCTAACGTGTCTGAAAACAGAAACTCAGTTACTGAGTCATGGGGAGAGTCCACTTAACAGAGTTCAGAATTTGATGAAGCTAAACTAATACGTTGATAGTCAACGTTGGTTTTGAGAAATTTCTGTTTTCCAAAAGTCCAGATCGGCAAATGTAAAACTACTTCCTGCTGAAATGTAAGAATCTATGCTTGCTTCTTTCTTTAATGTTTAATGAACACAAGTGATTTTGCCTTTAACCAAGAAACAAGCTGCTGAGTACAGATTCAGATGGATGTTTCACGTCCAGATATTTGGAAATACTTTTTTTTTTGCAGATATTTAAAAAGGACTTCTACTTCCTCAGAACTCAAACTTTACTAATCAGCCAACCCTCATGAGAAAGCAAACACAACAATCTCCTTAATGTTCGTGGGACAGTGACTTGATACTTGATTACAGAATACAGTAAACTCCTGGGAAGGACCCAGGCACAGTGTTTTAAACATAACTTTATTACAGCTCAACAATAAAGCCCCTTATGAGCACAAAATCCAATTTAGCATCTCGCGTGATAAATGAGATTCAAGGCTAAAACACAATGATGTGGGTGACGGATGGAGTCTTCCATGTCCTTTGCTTTCTCTAACTCTGTGCTGATCCATCTCTCCGGAACTATGCGTTTTTATGAGAGTGGCACGAAGCCCGCTGCTGATTATACAAGTTGTTACTGTTGCTACAGTAAGTGACGGAGTGGGATTTACAAAGATGGGGACAAAATTGGGGGGAAAGTGCTCTACGGAGAGCAACAACTTACACGCAACAATGGGATGCTCAATCTTTTTAAAGCGCAATAAAAGAAAGAAGGAAATCCTCACGCAACACTGAGCAATTACAGTTTGTTATGCGCTCAATGCGAATGGCTCTGCTCCGTAGATAACACAATCTGAAGCTGGGCATGATTCCACCACAGCGTCTTAAATTTTAACAATCTTTTATTTGTCTCTGTGTGTGTGTGTGTGTGTGTGTGTGCGTATCTGCATTTTCACAAACTGCACAGCAACACAACCTAAAGCTGGATGGGCTCGGGAATGACTCACGCTGTGCAGCAAAAGTGATTTGGTAACAGCAAAGGGCTCATCAAAAAGTCCATGCAGTTCCGTTCCATTATCTGTTATACAAGAACTGACGCAGTTGCTCGGTGAGGCGTCAAATCACACACAGTGCGACTCAGACCAACAACTCATTTCCAGGTGAAAAATGCATCTTCCGATCCACTCAACCTTTCTGAACGCTGTGGGAGGAAAAGCTTTAAAAAAAAAATTTGTGACCTTTCCTGCTTTGCTAGTCAGACACCAGAGGCGAGAGAGTGCGCGCCCTCAGCTCCAGCGATCAAACGCTCACCTAAGAAGAAGCTAAGAGAAGCTGCGAGTGTGTGAGAGATGGAAGCTTCTCTTCCATAAAGGTCTGCATGAAAACACGTCCACACCGGAAACTAACCAGAAACACTTTCCGAGGCTCCTGCGATTGAGTATCGCGTCCCTGATGAGTGATTTGAGAAGAGACCGAAACTGCAACTTGTGAGTTTGAATGAGTAAAACACACACGCAGGGTTTAATGTGTAAACAACTGATAGCAGCATATATAAGTTTATATCGGGGCACACAGAAATTCTCACACACACACGCGATTTAACCAGCGACAGAAACTCTGCCAAGAACTTGTGGCACCTCTTCCCTGTTTCTAGACTCGGCGAGAATAATCACTTATTCATCCTGGCTGAAGGAGCCTAACCTTGTCTAACCTTCCCAATCATGCCTCCGTGATCTGTAATTATAGCAATGATTGGACTAATTAGCGAGACCTTCTGCACTGAAGTAACGACAAGGTGATTACAAGTGACTACGGGGAGAAATGAGGTATAAAACAAGGTATGAGGGGAGCGAGATCAGAGCTTGGTGAATCAGTACATAAATAACACAGGAGGCTGCAGGAGGATTCTGACAGAAGAGCTTGAAGCGTGACCAAAATATGACAGAAAGAAAAAAAAAAAAGTAAAGGACGCAAGATGGATCCAGGCCCCGAACTCGAATACAAACAAGATCCCGGTGTTTTCTATTCCTCGGTAGCTGTCATGTTTAAATCTGCAGAGCATGAACACACATCATCAGTGTTGATTCAGCCCCGAGAGTGTACGACTTGACGTGATGCCAATGTTTCTCACAGCTCACCAAAGTGAAAGCAAAACAAGTCACACCGAGCACCCGACTCTTGGATACACGCTGCACCAGGAGAAAAGGCAAAATAAACACCTTTGGTTCTCCCCCCCCTCTGTGTTGGAAGCAAAAGGGGCTCAGAGGCAGCGGGTCTGAAACTTCCAGAACCCAGTCAAGAGTACAGGAGTTATTATTTGTGCTGAGATGAACTTTTATCAACATCTAAATGACTACATTTCCAAAAAACCTCTCTGAACGACAGAATGAGGCAGCACTGTTTGTTTGCAGCAGACGACTGTTGCGCTGCTAGTGTCACCATATGTGCAGACATGACCTCACTGGCCAAACCCTGGAGTATACACCGTAACCACTGCAGCACCACAGGAGGTCAGAAAATAAATCGAAATCTTTTCCATTCGATCCGACACAATGCAGCTCAGCAACCAAACAAGTTTCTTTTCTCTGCAGTCTAATTCCCCGGAGCACATTTTGAAAGCAGCAGCAGCAACATTCAGCACGTAAAGCATGGAACAGCCTTTTTATTTGAGGTTTTTTAAAATTTTAAATCACATCCACACAATTATAAATCAACTTGTCCTTTTTCTATCAATACGGCAAAATAAAAGAAATAAAAGGAAGAAAACATGATTTCCTGTACAGCGTGAGCAACATGCGAGCTGTATGGGATGAACCATAGAAGGCAGCTCCAACTATAATGTCTTGCATGCACGTGTGGGCTTCATGAATTCTCCCAGAGGATCAAATGATAATGTCTCGAGGCTCCAGCATTAGAAACGGTACAGGTCATTAATTCTGCTTCTCAATGAGAAACACTGAAGCCGCTGCAGAGTATCTGTTGTCTAAGGGCCTGTGTGCATGTCGGCATATTTTCTACACTTGTGCACATTTCCATCTGTTTAATTATACAATAGAGACGGTTAATAGCGTAACCAAAAATACCACATTGTCATTAGGTTTGCATCTCAATGCACTGATGAGAGATGCAAGGGAGAGGAGCTATGAAGGAGCTATAGAAAGGATGGAAGCCTCGTGGAGCTGCAGCGAAGGAATCGGAACAACCCGCCACAGCAAAGATCAGAGTCATTTACTTCCAACATCAAATGTGTTACAGCGGCAGATTGTGATGAGTCAGATGGAGTTTCACTTTTATAAAAATGTGCTTTTAATTCATGCACTTATCGAGGGAGGGCCAGACGAGCAGGTTCAGAGGCTCGCCGACACTTTGAGAGACACGAGAGGGAACGAGCTGTCAACAGACACGAGTCGGCGACTAAGTGGATCAAACCTGTGACCTTGGGTCGCACGCAGACGACTCAACAACAGATGCAAATCATCAAATAATCAGAGCCAACGTCTCACAGCGCGACGAGGTCCCACGCCATCTGATACGACGAGTCGCAACACTGACGGCTGATAACAGTAACCGCGGGGACACGTTTATCGTGAAGCATTTAGTCAACAGTTTTATCTTTAATGACTTCAAATGAGAACGCAGCTTGAGGCTAAATGATGTGACACTTCGGAGATTTGAGGAAAAAAAACCCAAGTTGTTTATAACCGTTTTGCTCGTGTTGCTGTTCGGCACAAATCAAGTGTTTAATCAACAAACGTGAAAGTCAAATATTTTCTGAAGGATTAAGAATTTGGTTTATGTCACTTAACATTAAATGGAATTTGCAGAGCTGTATGTTGAACCTCTCTTGTCACTCATGGAGATATCAATAATGCAAATGGGTTTGGCAATGCTAGGTTAATGCGTCCTAACATCCACCTGCACACCGTCGATCAGATGACACCGCTCTTTACTTTGCTTGTTTTGGCTTGAAAATAGGTTTTTTAAAATGTTTAAAAAGAAAATTTCATATTGGTTGAGTCTTGACTAGTGTTAGTTGCAGCCCTGAACTCCTTTTCACTCCTCCATCTGAATACGAAGTAAAAAGGTTCCATTTCCAGCTCATTTTAACAGAGCAGAGATTCTAATCCTCACACAGAAAGATTTTGAATCTCTGCTTCTTTCATCCTCCTCAAACGAACTCCATTTCGCCAAAAATAAGAGCAGATTATTCTCAGATCCAAATCCTTCGCCTATTGTTTAAACGGTTTCTAGTAAGGATGGATTTCCTTCCTATGCCTTCCCTCTGCCAGACTTTTAATCTTTGAATGAAATATTCCAGATCAGGTTGCCTGCTCCGGCTCCGTGCTTCTCAGGTCAAAGAGCGCCGACGCTGTGCGACTGCATCCGAACACATTTGAACAATCTTGTTGTTATCGCAGCGATGGGGCTGTACATAAACAAGCTGTCTTGTTTGTTACTCACAGCAGGAGAATTAATTTCCAACTGGCCAGCGTGTATATATATATATATATATACTGTATGTGTGTGTGTGTGTGCACATGTTGTTCTTGAGCCTCTTCCGCCTGGTTTGTTTGATTTGCGAGTGAATCTCTTCCAGTCCATTAGAGAGTTGCTGCGAGGGCTCCACCGCCGGCTGACCTCCCTCTGCAGAGTTTGCACTAAATCACATCTCTGTGAAATAACACAGAATAGCCAGCGCCAGCGCGTACGGCTCCGCGCTGCTGTAACAAGGTGGAGATAAACCAGTGGGAATGTTTCTTATGATTCACTGTGCTCGCTGTGACTTCATTTACATTTGATGAAAGGTTGTTTTTTTTTGTTCTCTCAACCTGAATCTGATTCACAACCGAACAAACACCTCGTGATTCATACGTTCCTTCCATGTGACTTCTGCAACCAATTTACATGCAAGTGCATATAGAGGCAATTAAATGCATGCACTTAAAATTATTCCCCTTCGTCACTATGGAAGCTGAGTAAGAATAATTAGGGCTCTTAATCTGTGAATGTCCCCTATAGCTGTTGCTCCACTGATTATGACAAACAAGTGATGAAAAAAAGAGTCATTTCCATAATTCGTCAGTCTCAACACATAAATCTTCTTTTTGGAAATGAGAACAATACAAAACTGAGTTTCTCCTCATTTCATCACTTTCCCTGTGGCGGACTGTGTCTGCACGTCCGTCCGCAGAGGGAAAATGTACCCGCAGCAAATGTAGCTGTGCCTCAGATGACTCAAAAGATTTACCTTCATCTCTAAACTGCATCAGTGTCATGAGTTACACGGCAAAAGATAAATTACATCTGGGGGGTGGGGGCGGAAAATCGATGGGTCATGTGGTCATTCGTCTTGAGTGTTACGTCTCCGCTGCTTTAATGGCAGCTGTCTATTCAAAAGGTGGCACTGGTACATGTTCCATCATATTAGTCAGGTATCTGAAGCCACGTGTGCACAGTTTAAACAGATCTGCGTAAATCTATAGAGCGACATGTGGGAAAATAATATTATATAATAGTTTCTCACAGAAAACTGCCTCACAGTCTG
The DNA here is from genome assembly GCF_024713975.1 of Paralichthys olivaceus. Classification (NCBI taxonomy): domain Eukaryota; kingdom Metazoa; phylum Chordata; class Actinopteri; order Pleuronectiformes; family Paralichthyidae; genus Paralichthys; species Paralichthys olivaceus. Next base: position 20,291,854 of record NC_091109.1, read on the forward strand.
ATCAGATCATTATTCTATTTGTTTTCCTGTTTGGGCTAAAATTAGCACACTCATTAATTCTTAACGACAAAGAGAATACACACAGTTTAATGTTCTGTGTGTCATTAGAGGCTAATTCTTTTGTCAACTTCTGTCAAAGTCAGCGGAGACCGCCGCTGCCTCATCAGCTCGAGCAACAAAAGAACCACGTGTGAAAGCTTCATCTAATCGACATGTTTCAGTGCGGAGCCGGGCCTTCATCATGGCAACCGCTGCATATGAACCGTGAGTCTTCAACAATCATCCACTCAGCATGGACACATAAAGCACCAGCCTCTAAAGGACGCAGCACATCCCACGCAGAATTATCTAAATGAAAGTCGCTGTGTCTTCGTGGTCAACGGTCAACTGCTGCGTGTCATCTCCGTCTTCTCCTTCCCACGATTCTTTCTCTGTCTTACATTCTTCCAACGTGGCGGATAAAGAAAATACAGAAGTAGGATGATTCTCAATAGCGCGCACACCTCGGCCAAGGTCCACCGGCACAACTCAATTCAAACATGCTGCACACTCATATAATTTTCAGTCCTGGAAATGAGCCTGACTTTTTTTATAACATGAGATTGTTGAAACTATCTTGAAAAGTCAAAGACTTTAATTTTCATGAAAATCCGTGTGATAGTTTTTGCGTCATTCTTCTGACAAACAAAAAAAAAAAAACGAACCGACCAACAACCAAACAAACAGAGGCGACTGAAACTACTCTGCATCGACAGCCCAGGTTTCTGTGAGATGCACGTTTGCTGCCTGGACTTGACATTAGCTCGTAGCCGGCTTTGCATAAGAACTCTCCAGCTGCGAACACTGAAAAGTCGCCTGAGCCCCTGTGTGAAGGAGAAAACAGAGAACCAGAGGGAGGGAGGCTGAGAGCAAAGTCAGGTGGGAAGATTCCACTGCAGAGCACCGCAGGTCCCCTCGGCCCCGCTCTCAAGAGTGATTGGTATTCACCGCGGCCCCGGCGCCACTGCCAGTGAGCGCTGCATCTCTCGGCAACATTAAGAATTGAAAAGTATCTGTCCCATTGTTCTTATCTATCAGCCTTCATTCCATAACGCACACTTGCGGTGCCACTCCAGCAAAATAAATTGCCGCCGTGGAAACAATATGCACCGGCGGACGCGCTCGCTTCCTAGAAATGAAATGTCCCACAACCCACTGCTTCCAGGCGCAGGGGTCTAATAAAAAGAGGCTGCTGCTCCTGTTGATGTTTACACAGGCTAATGCATTCTGGCCTGCTGTTATGTTAACGCCCTCTCTGACAAAATATGAACAATCGCAGAAAAGGAATAGACTCCCAGCCTCTCATCACTGGCGTAATGTCGGGCTGAAGTGCTCTCATGATGAAAAATGTCTGAAATTTAAGAGACGCCTTTTTCTTTTTTTTCCCACCTGGTTGAACCTGGGACCGCTGCTCTGTGCGGGGAAGGAGAAGCAGGACACGTCACGTGTTACGGACCCCCACAACACATGTGGCCGCACATGTGGATGTTCAAATTTCCATCCTCCCATCGGTCTACTTTGTTTACGTGGCCTCTCCTTGTGTCACCTTGGCAACGCTGTCGAAGGCGCAAAAAATAATTCACCGCTTACCCTCCATCCCGCCACCTGTTGCGGCTGCTGCGAACCAATTGTTCCTGCTATTAAGCTGAAAATGGGAGCACGTGCTTTGCATGTCAGAGCGGCTCCTGAATAATCTAACAGGGTTATAAGGACTGTATTTACTTCAGTAACTGCCGAGTTCTCTTGCACTTCAACTTATGGATGCAGCTTGAAACAAACGTGTGCAGCCTCGTGCAGAATACACGTAATTTAAATTGTGCCGTTAGTCTATAAAATCACCACTATGCCCCTTTGTACTGGGCTAATTTGTCCCTGTGTATTTGAGTCATTCACACGGTTCTGCACCGATGTCACCGCGATGACACACGACTCCGCTCTGGCTGCCAGAGGGTGTCTAATGTTGTCTGAAAGCACATCACAAAACATATGTGTCCTTTTTGTCTCCATTTCAGGTCGTGGTACGCTACTGAAGAGGCTCCTCATTAACGGATCATCACAGCAGACCTACAGGGCGTCGCTGGGTGTGTGAGTGCTGCCAAGATACAGAAATTCAACCAAGTCAGAAACCGTTTCCCTGTCGCTCTGGATAACCTGCAGCACCGTTCCCGTTTTAGAGGAAAGAAAAGGTCCAGATGCAAACTGCTGGAATCAAATGTTTCCGAATCTGTTCACGTATCCATGGAGATTCATCTGTTTAACGTTATGTGTGCCTGTTGCTGAGAGATGGGTCCGAGGTGGGTTGCCAAGCTCAGCACAATGTGCAGATGTTGCGTTTTAGAATATCTCTGTGCGACAGTGTGTGCAGTGTGACCTATTGAAATGTCATCAAGAAGCATTAGAAGTGGCTTCAACACACTCTCCAGGCCCCAAAGTGCTCAGTGCTGCCAGTTACATTGTTGAAGATTCATAAACGAGCTGCACGCTTAAATATCGAGTATCTTTGTTTTGTAGAGATATTGTCGATGAAGCAACAAATCTATTGTGTTTCCTGCGACTGCTCCAGCCCCGGTTAGTGTTTCACGAGGTTTTAACGTGCGGAGGAAGTGTGTGGTTTGCATTGGCAGCCGGTAGATCCTGCGCTGATATGGATGTAGGTGAGTGAACAGCAAACAAGGCAAGGGCTGAAGTGACAGCGATGCTGGATTAAACACATTGCTCCTCCGGATCCCTTGTGCATGAGTAGACAATGTGATGTGTGTAAATAGTGGATTCTGTTGCTAACAATGAAAACTGCCATGAAAAAGAAAATTACAAAATGTAAACATACTAAATTGTTTATGGTAATTTGGAAATACTGTCCATTGAAGGACTATAACTGTAGAATGTGAAGAGCACCCTGGTGTTGTGCTGCCGTCTGCTCTTTCCACTTCTGAAGTGTTTGTTTTGGTTAGAAACACTTTATCCGCTTCTATATCTCTGCGTTAAATCTCCAGTTTCTTCTACATAAACCAAAAAATGTGAAAAACAACAAGGTGGAAAACAGAATCAGTAAAAAAAAAAGCGGGATGTGTCTGCTGCCTCTGAGCCTGCAGAGGTTTTACAGATGCTGCTTCTCTCAGTCTCAGGACGCATGCTGTTTCAAGGTAGACCGCTCAGCCCAGTTTTCGGGGCATGAACTTGACCGACTGGGGGGGAAGATAAAAGCATAACTACCAGAACTCTTACTGCTTCCACAAAGAAAAAAGTTATTCTTCCTACAACTTACAAAATTCTTAAGCTTTCTCTTTCCTGATAAGCCTTTCTCTGCACCAATAAATGTTTTCACGAGAACAATATCTCCATGAAAGTACGAAACACAAACCCGCTGCAGCCTTGAGCGGTTGCAGTGCAACATATCTAGATGACTGCGTCTCAGAGTCGGTAGTTTGGATGTTTTCACTCAGGAAAAAGAAAAAATTATTGTCGACTTTCTCCTGAGATGCAGTGAAAAAGCTGCACATGGAACTTTGGAGAAACTGTGGAGGTTAAGGAGGCAAATGATGTGCAGGGAAGTTTTGTTTCAAAGTATAAAGTCAGAATACAAAACTCCATCTGATTTCCATCAGTACTACCAGTTGCATATTGAAACTAGAATTAGACTGAGTAGAATACATTCCTCTGCCAAGACCCTTAATAAAACCACATTGAAATTCACTAGATCTGGATTTGCATGCAGATTTAACTTTATCAATACAGTTACACGCAAAATTTTAACAATAGTATAATAAAAATCAGTGCAGTCAAATGTCAGACCACAGTATAACCATGATAAATCTAATGAAACTAAATTTCCACAAAGTGGGACTAACAAGGAATTATCATATGAGATGTAGAGTTTACACCTCTGCCAAGAAACCACATTTAAATTCAGTAGACCCAGATTTTTATTTGGATCTGCACCATTATCAAGACCCATGCATTATTCAAATGTTGAAAAATGTCCATTCTCTCAATGTTAAAGAGAAAACAAATTCCCGGTTTGGTCCCCTGATCCAGAGACACACCAGTAACTCTGCTAGAAAGCAAACAAACAAAGCCGATGGATGTTCAGTCAGAGCAGCTCCGGCTCTGCTTGTTGCATCCTCGCCGCCCATCATACCACCGACGATAATTACAAGCAGTCATAATTACCATACGGTCTCAAAGCCCCTCCCATCATTACAGCCTCTCTTCACATTGTCTTTCCAGATTCAAAGCTGAACATTTCAATTTGAGTCGGGCCCTCCAGTTCCCGAGCACACAATCACCGGCAGGGAGAACGCATCGGAATAAAGATAATTCTCGCACAACCAACCCCCGATGAAGCGGTCCGATGAACCGGTCGATGATCCCGAACAAATCCTCAGGTGCACCAAAACGATCACCGCGACACGAGACAGAGGAGGCGGCCGGCTCTTGCGGACATGCTTAGTCGGCCACGGCCAATGAGCCCCGACGCAGAGGCTCGAGAAACGTCAGCGGAGCCGTCGACTTGACCAGATGCAGATGGATGACGGGGTTGAGTCGTGTCACATCTACACTAAACGCACGCATGTGTGACTCAGGCTCAGCATCACTTACACATTTTTTAAAGCAGAAGAGAATCAAGGCTGAAGCTACATAAACACAAATAAAAGTTCCATTAAACCCCCACGACTGAAGTGTTTTATAGCTGTGATGCAGCATTTTTCTCCAGATTTAATATCACGAGGAAATGTGGAAAAACAACCAAAGCTCAATTGATTTTTCAATAAGGAAAAACATGCATCCTCTGCCTTCCACCCTCCCCTTCTCCCCCCCCACTCTACCCTTCTGCCTACACCTGAAAATAGCCCAGAGAAAGTGGTCTCCTCTCTGACAAGCAGGGGAGCAGTTTGCTCTCCTGTCAGGCTACAGTGAAAAGAAAGGTCGATGGTATGTCTCCTGCGAGAGTGTCAGAGAGGAGAAATGTGTGCATTGGCCTCTGCAGGTGCATCAAGAAAAAAAAGAATCCGAACGTAGAGATGGAGGCGATGGTCAGCTCACACCGTTAAAGGGACGCACACGAGGAGCACACAGACAAACGCTGCGGTCATTAATTTCATTTAATGGGTTGATTATAGTTTCCACTGGCCGTCCATAATTCATATTCATTTAAAAGGATCAGACAATAACTACTAATAGCAGAATATTTGATTTTGAATACTGATATTCAAACCCTCGTGTTCTAAGTACGTTTTTGTTGTGGTTCTATTAAGCACAAGATAAATTGAGGAATTAGTTACAGTGGAAATTGGCGGGTTGTGACATTCAGGTGTAATTGAACTTTTCTTTAATTAGGCAGAGTCAGAAATAGACATCGTTTAAAATGTTGCTTCCTGCTTTTAGTCAAATTTCGTTTGCACACTGACTCAAATCGCTGGAGTTAATCTATTCCATTAAAATCTATATGTTCACGACTGTGTGTGTGTGTGTGCTGCGTCTCGTATCGACGGTGCACTGGTAGACCTTCATTCAGACAAGTTCACAAGCCTCACACAAAATCCTTAATGTAGAAATGTTAGGTCACTTCTGCAGCGAGCGAGTCGATATACATTGAATCATTCCATCACTGTTTACACATCATCATGACAGGAGCGTGTCAAAATTATGAAAAACATGTTTACCTTGGGTTGGGTGTATATCTAAAAAATGATGTAGTTTTCTTTTTCTGTGTACGACCTGCGCCCCCTGAAACTGAAACTGAAATTCCACCCATGGCGTAAGACATCAGAATGATGAGAGAAAACCTGAAGTGAGAACCTGAGCGTGCACGCTGCCTGCAGATGCGCTCGGTTTTCTCTCTCACACGTCCCTCGGCGTGAGCGCAGCACTTCTGATTTAGTCCAGAGCAAATTTAGTTTGGCGATGACCTTGAGTGAAAAGGTTTGTACTATGCTCTAATAGCTTGTTCAACCAGCCAGCCCACAAACCATTCTCTCAAAATCAATGTTGTCTCTGCAACGTGGGGTTGAGGGGTGAGGGGTGAGGGTGGGAGGAGGCGGGAGTACATTACGTCCGGCGGCTCAGAATCGCAGCAGCTGAGAGGATGCATGTTGTCCACTCTCGAGACGTTGTGTCTATTCAGAAGCACTCACATTGAAATTACATGTCCCTGAAAACAGCAAATAACGTCCCTGAGGGCGTGAATTTATTTAAAGGAATAGCTGATGTCGTCTCATGTCTCAGTTTTCAAACACATGCAAATAATGTTTTCCAAGAGCTGTCGGGCAGCAACCAAAAAGCCCATCATCCACTCACAACATCAATTTCATTTTACGAAACTTATCAGAACTATTCGCTGCTGAGGAAGAAGAGGTGTGATGTTCCACGTGAGCTCCTACATGGAGGGCCACTCCCGGGGCGTCCGTTATCAAGGGAACCACTTGAGAGTGGCCCCAATCATTTATGCATTAATAAAGCGGACAAAGCAAAGTCTCCGGGAGTAGAATTTGGTAACTTAATCTCAAAGACGTACTCATGGAATGAGGTTGCCGGGAAATCTGATCTTCTCCTGGATCGCTGGCGGCCTGAGACCAAATTTAGGCGCGGTGCTTCGGTCGTAATTGGGAGCTTTATTGATTTCCGGGCCTGTTGTCACGCCTGAGGTGACCTTTTGTTTGAGAATAATTGCTCTATTAGAGGGTTTATTCAGGCACCTGCTGGGTATCTCAGATGCTATTATTGTCCAATAAGGATCCCCAGGCAGTAAAGCAGTGACCCTGTTCTGATGTGTGGTTTGGACGGAGAGAGTCTGGCTCTCTACACTGAGGGGCGAATATCAAGTGAGAACAAAAGGTGGACTTGGTACACGTGAGCTTTAATGCTGCTGGGAAGCTTGATGACGTTTGTTGTGAAGCCGTGCAAGAGCTCATACGTGTCAGAGATAAAAAAATACGACTCCACTGTTTAAAGAAACTATCGCAGAGATCCACGTGTTCTACGCCATGTTTCTGAGAGCTGCAGTGAAATGTCTGGTTTTTCAACAACTCGGAATATAAGAGAGTTTTATTTGTGCTTCCATGGTTTTTCTCCACCACAACTGACATAAGCGCAGCCTCATTAACATGCAGCACTGGTTCTCTGCGGGTTCATCCCCAGTGTGATCAGCACACAGTCAACGGAGAGTTAGAAAGATTTACCAGGGAAACTTTCTCAGGCTGTGGTTGAGCGTCGGAGTGTTTATTGGTTGCAGCTCGCTGCCACCTCCACCTCGAGAGAGTTACGTTTAACCGTGAGCCGACAGGAAGTCTGTCATTAAAATCGAGCTAAAGACACACTGGTACTAATCGTAACGATCATCTCTGCGCCTTAAAGCGCGAACACAGAAGGTGTACGCACACTTTTACAAAACACAGAGATGAAAGCGCTGGTGTTCGAATATTGTGTTCAAATCAAATGGAGGAACTGAGGAAGAGGAGGGTGAGTGTTCGTCAGTGTTTGTGTCGGGACAGCGTCATGCTCCATGTTCCCGCTGGCATGGAAATAGAACAATATCATTACGCTGCGGCGTAAACAGTTATGACTCATGGTCGCTGCCATCTCTCTCTCGCTCACTATCTTGGTCCAGAGGCATATTTATGCACTAGCTCTAACTATTCATCTCTGGTCCCACTTAGTACCTTTATTGTAACATATAAAAAAAATATATAAACATGTCGTGGCTCTGGAGGAAACATGAATTCGAAAAAACATGTTATTAAGCTCCATTGAAAATTGTTGGCACGGCCTGTTTGTGCATCCAGTCAGTTTGAGCACGAGGGGAAAGCTCCCGTTCAATGGTCTTAATGCACTAATGCTCTCTAATGCATTCTGCTGCCACAGAGCAGACATCGGCATAAATGCTCAGTGTGATGAAATTGATTTTCAACATGTTCTTTGTCCCCGGTCGGCATAAAAACAGCAGAGAAGCTCTGAGATGTTGTTCGCTAATTAAAGCCAAAATGTTTTCTCTCGCTGGAGTCCGTCCCACAACCCAAACACATGTTGCTATGCTACCTCCAGTACAGCAAACTGTGCTGTTTCAGTTCGCCAATGACAATAAAATACAGAATTTCCCTCGGGACAAACTAAATATCTATAGATCCCTATTTCAAATACATTGGACTGAAAATCCCACCGGGTTTTAACGGATTAGTCTGTAGAGTATAAACTTAATCAAACCTTTAACTGACTCAAACACAAACCTGAAATTGAGCTAATGTTAAACTTAAATTGTGATTTAGCACCAAACTGATGAAGCGTTTCTTTTCCCTTCGGACACTTTGGAGTCAGTTTCACCTGTATTGTACTAAGGACTAGACAAAGTTTTCCTCCACATAACAAAGTTAAAAAGTTATTGTAAAGTTTTTTTTTTCCTTTTTTTCCTCTTTTTCACATAAAAGTAATTAAAACCAAAAATAATCTTCTATAATGTGAAATGTATTTTACATAAAACAATACCATATTTAAGAAGTAATGAAAAAACTATTGCCCTATAGGACAATAACTCAAAAATCAAATGTCCTCTTCTCACTGTGACTCAAGTTTGACAATCACTGTTAATTCTTGACGTCTTATCACCTGAAGCGACACAAAGGTCAGTGACAAACGATAATCAAATGAAAAGTGTGACCTGAATAGCTTCCTAACATCCAAAGATTACACCCAGGAGTACAGTCTTTCCTTCTTTCAAATTATCTGAAAAGATAGCTAAAGAAATGGCTGCGTGGAGGATAACCTGTATTTCACTGATATAAGCAGAGCTCGAGCATATAATTTAGTGGCAATTGACAGCACCCTGAGGATCACTGGAACGAGATAATAAACTCCAGAGTGAAAACCCAGGGAGTGTGTGGACCTGATGGATTTGATCAAGCTGTGTAACTGCCACTTTGACTCCTTTTGTATATCTGCTTGGTTGCATAACGCAAATGAACGACACGTTTTGTCCGGGGCTGCATGTTTACTTTGGCTATTGCTACATATAGCCAACATTAGCATTAATAAGTGTTAACTTACCAATAAAGCAGGGACGTTGGACGTTAAACTGAATTCCTTCACTTGCTCTTATTTTGATATCACTTCTTTTCCCTTTGCCCATGAGTTTACAATTCAGTGTTCCCCTTCCAAAGACATATTTAATTAAAGACACACGTTTTAAGTGTCCTTAAATTGTTTTTATTCCCTTTTTATTTTATTTCATTTCATTCTCGTACTTTTCTTTGTCTGTCTATTGTACAGCACTTTGGTAGATCTTAACGTGCTCTAAAAATTAATTTGACCTGTCTAGTCCCTTTTTGATGGCATATAGCAGGATTATACGAGTGGCCCCGTCCTGCAGTAAGCTTTGTGTTCGGAGATGAATTCTACTTCGTAAAATGAACCCAAAGTCTGATTTGAAGTAAACAGAACTGTTAAAATCCAGATGGAGTTGGAATTATTGTACGATGGCCAGACAAGTTCTGAACAAGCTGTCCCCGGACTGTGAACGTGTCCAAACCAAAAACGGAGGTGTCCAATCTGAGGTTATTAGAGGATCTTTCTGTTTGTGTCCAGTTCGCCTGAATCCCTCGACCAACGGAAACTCGGCAGCAATCTTTCCCTCAACTCTACAAGTCTGAATTCTCTTTAACATCTTGTTGTCCACCACAGTCGTGGCAGAATCTGGTCTGTCACTCTGAAGTACTGCTTGTTCACAGTGCGTGTCATTGCTGCTTGTAAACTCAATGATGGCTGAAGCTCTTGGAAAGCAACCACCACCACCTGCTCCAAACATTTTGGAATAACACAGAGCACATTACCGAAGGCTATGAATCGCAGCATTTCCAGGGAATTGACCATATCATGAAAATACATTTTCTATCATTGTGAGGGTGACTCTTTGAAGAGATTAGCAATATTCAGGGAATGCCAATTCCCGCAAAGTGCCAGTGTGCTTACATTTTAATATCAGCAGAACAATATCGACATTAAAAGCCCTGATCAAGCTTCCTGCGGAGACTGATGTTTGAACAAAGTCTGACGCTCGTTTGCCAGAATGAAATTCACATTTGCTGAGCATTTGATTCAGTTTCAGTGGTTAGTTGACAATGAAAAAACATAAATGAAATGGTGACACGATTTATGACCAATGTTATTTCTCCCGTCTCACTCCGACAGTTTTAGTCTATGCGTGTGTGTGTGTGTGTCTCCATAGAAACCAGGCAGCCACTGGGCGTTTGGAGTATGCCCAGCAAATGTCATGATGAAAGTCAGTATTTCGGGGCACGGGCACTAAACACCGCTGAGGACACATGTAATGGTTGCCAATATTTTGAGCGTGGAAAATCAGCAGGGGGCTGACACTGTCGCCTCTGACCAATTTCTTTCCACCCAGACTTGATTTTTATAGCTGGAGGAAGCAAGAGTGGGAAGCACGCCAGCAGATAGGCAATCCAGGGCCGGGCTGACAACACGACCGTCAGACAGATGACAGGGGACGCGTGCTTTTCAAGTAGAGAAAGATGATATTGCAGTCGGCTGCCGGCTTTCACGGTCCCATCACCATAATGTGACGAGCTGTCATATTAAAATCCTCGAGCTGGTTAATTTGTAGCACCATCAGTATTCTGAGCCGAGACTCATTGCAGCCGTAACAATAACACTAAAGGTTTGAGGGGATAAACAGCGAGAGGCAGGAGGACTGGGCCTTCCTTCCTTTGCATTCCTCCAGGCTAGCGCCAGGCTGAGCAGCCAGACGCTAAGATTTGGGTTCAGCTTTTAACCTCCTGCAGGCTACTAAGTGTCTCTATGTGCGGTCTCATCAGGTAATTCAGGTCACGGCAGGAGGCGCGGTGGAATCTGTTGTTCATTTGCACCAATTTTTCGAGAGAAACTTGCAGCTCTATGCAAATGTGAAGGAGAGAGTCTGAAACCAGAGGTTAAATAAGACTAAGCTGATGACGCTCACTGCAGAGTGTGTGTATCAGTTTGTGCTGTCACACTCCCCCCCCCCCCGACATTGGCACAAACAACCCCTGGCAGCATGTCCAATGAAGCTGGAGCACCAGCTTCTCCTAATTCGTATCCGGGCCTACAGGCAATTACCTGCTTATCGTTCATGACTAGCACTCGCTCTTCTGAATGTTTGTCACCGATGCGGAGGTGGCGTTCGAGACGACAGCGGGACCCGAGGGGGCCGACGGTGAACCTGGCAACTCTCAACGTTTCAATTAGAGGCTCGGTGGAACATGGCGGCTCCTGATCGCCTTCCTGCTCCACAGCTCTGGGCCCCTAATTACAGCAGGCTGATAAGGACAGAAAACACAGCTCGAACGGACTGAGGCGAGGCGCAGATGAACACGCAAACGTAGACGAGAATACAAAGACATATTAGCTTACACACTGAAAGACACACAAGGACACGAGGAGATATATTGGGTAATATGCCCCTGACAGCATGAAGCACGATTAAGCCGACCAGAACCTGCACCAACGGAAACATTCGTAGTTTATCTACGAGAAACGTTTACGCTGGAATAAATTATTCTAAACATACTTGAGTTCTTTGACATGTTACGAAACAACACATTTCACCTTAATTCAATGGAGAGGAGAAAAGGTAGTGAAGTGTTAAATGAATCCAGTCTGTGATGACTTCCATAGATTAGAGACAATTAAAAAACAACGCAGGAAGAAAAACATACTTTTTAAACATCTGACAGATGAGATGTTGACCTTTTCCTAAATGAGGCGATTTTACACACGGTGCAGAAACTCCTGGGGTGTTTACAAACACACACACACACACACACACACTCCTGCAGACACACACACACCTGACGTCTACCGACTATTAGCGAGACGGAGGATTGTCATGACATTTTAGTTTGACCGTTGCTCCAAACGCTGAATATTTATTGCTGTATTAAAGGCCCCTTCGCTCCCCTGCGTAATAAACCATGTCAGCAAAGAACATTTAAATCATGACAACAATCATGATGAATCGCCGCCTGGCAATCATGCCTCTAAACTCCACTTCAGAACCCAACATCACGACTCAATTGTTCATAATTGCCCTTAAGATGAACTATGGCACAAACATTAGAGGCATCCAATTCTCCTCTGAATCCATCCTTCATTCCCTCTTATCAGTCAAGGGCACTCGGCAAACAGAAAGAATTGCCCCATTATCTATTTGCATTCCAAAAAGTGAATCGTCTCATCACTCTTGGCTTTTTCCGAACCGTTTTTTTTCAGGCCACGCTGCTCATTCCTTTCATTAAGAGGTAGCTCTGCTGGAGAGCTACAATAGAAAGAGATGGGGGGAAAAAAAAAACAAAATAGCCTCAGTGTCTGTAATAACAGTTCATGACCTACGATGTGATTGTGATGAGCCGCTGATTGATAACAGAGGGGATCTCTGTGTGCAAGCACAAGAATCACTATGACTTATTTATGAGATGCAATTACTAAGTTTCAAATTCAATCAGTGTTGCTGCAAGGAAATATACTCAAACAAATGATGTACCGATCATCAGAAGCATATATCAGTTTATAAACTGCCACATTATATTTTCAGCATTTTGCCTCGAATGATGTTCTCGCTGCAGTGACGCTGCAAGTGATCGAGTCCCTTCCTAAAACTTGGGCTGGAAGTCAAACCACGGGCGTTAGCCATCAAATTTTAAAAAGCTAAAGCTAGGGTAATCTATAGATGTTTTCATATATGCTTATCACACGACCTGGGAAAAAGTGAAACTGGAAATTGTAAAGTTACGATGTGTTCAAACTCCGAATCCAGAACCCTAAAGTGTTTTCATTCACGCACGTGCAACATGTCTGGATGATTACGTGACCAATTAGCATGAATAACGAGCACACGTAATAAAAAAACGCAGTATTTTCATGGAAGGTTACAAACAGAGACTGAATGTCTCAGACACAGAGAGTCCTTTACAAATAGATTCTACAAGAGCCGACAGAGTCATGGCCCCTGACGCTCGCCCATGACTCATTGGCCGGCAGGAGACTTTCCAATGATATCATCATATCACCATAGATACAGTTATTTGTTCATGCAGGAGCACAAACGCCAAAGCAGGTGCCGTGCAGATGACGCCTCTGCCCCGCTGTGTTTTGTGTGCAACTTGCTCCTGTAATGAACATCTGTTTAAGCACTTATCACTTGAGCTATTCATCAGAGGGCCGCTGAGGCAGCATCCCCTCCACAGAGAGGTGGATCCAACCAAACATGGCTAATTAAAACCACCCTTTGTTTTCTATGTGAGCAAAACAACAGAATGGAGAAAGATTTGCCAGCGGAAATGTTTTTTTCTTTAATAAAATCATCATCTTAAAGCAGCACGTTGTCTCACTAACTTTTTCCTGCCTCGTCGATATTCTGTTTTGACTTTCAACTGAGCAGCTTCACATTTTATGCTCGAATTTATCAGCTCACTGCAGACAGGCGCCGTTTCAAATAAACAACTTTTAATCAATATTTGACAAGTAGACATCCTGGGAAATGTTACTTAAAATTAATATGACATTAAAAACACTCACATTACCGAGTGGATATCATGACGAGTATATAGACGCTGAACAAATGTGCTATACTCAATGCGATAGCTTGGCAATTAGTCACTTCCTTCTTTGGCTCCTGGGTGTCTATTCTCCTCAGCAGCACCCACAGGCTGCTCCGCTCAGCTGTTTCTCAAGCTGCCTGCATGGTTTGATCTGACATTTTGGATTTAAATCAACCCTTAAAGTCTTCTCATGCAAATTGCAGCAAATGTAACTTTAAGAGAGGAGACCTTTGCTGTTCAGCTTCTGCACTCTGCGTGTAGTAGCTCACCAAGGCTTCCCAAGTTTGTTAAAGAAAGTGAAAAAGTAGTAAAAGGCCGGCGATGGATGGCGGAGGCGTCTCTGCTGAAGTTTTCCCCCCCGATTAAATGTCTGGTGCTGTGATCCTGCTTAAAAGCTGCACTGGACTCCAACTGGCTGAGAGAAGTAACAGTGTTCTGAGGTGAACTCTGAAAAACCTAATTTCTCATGTAATGTGATAACGACTAAACTGCTCACTGTGCACGGACGTCTAACAGGCAGCTGGATTATCAAGTTACCAAAAAAGCAAGTTTTTAAAAAACTGGGGCAGAGTCCCAACTTTTATTGCTGATGTTCAAGTTTTCATTTGTCACTTTTTATTGAAGAATCAAGCAGCAGAATTTAATTTGTTTAACTACTTTGATCCCCGTGATAATAACTCCTGCAGCACCGTCTTTGTAATTAACCAGACTTGACTCCTCTTCGACTACAAAAAGCCAAACTTCAGCTTCACATTAGTCAGAAGTGTCTCTCCCGTGTAAATGCATTACTGCCCCTAAACCCCAATTTAACCTTTCACACCACCATGCACCTCCACCCTGCTGCAGTAATGAGGGTCAGTGGTGTGATTCTCTCTGTGGACTGTGACTAGCTGATTACTGGAGAGGTGGCGCTATCTCCAGTGAGCTGCCCTCTATCTCCGTCCTCTGTCCCTGGACCATGAGACGTGCTTGCAGGCCATCAATCAGGAGTCCACAACAGGTCCTCGCGTAATCACAGTGGCTGTGTATGTTTGTGTGTGTGTAGGCAAACACCAGATGTAATATGTGTGCGTGCCCCTGTGCATGCTTGTATGTAACATTGCACATTTTACAACCTAATACGCTTGAAGCAATTTCTCACTTTGCTGGAGCGTCACGCTTCAGGAAAATCCACTGACAGCCACCGTTTGCTATTTACAGGGAGTTTCAGCGTCAACACGTCTCTAATCTTGTCAGTAATTAGCAGAAGGATTGGTTTTTACAGGTGTTAAGAACTATTGTTTCTATAAATTAACAAAATCAAGTGATTTAATACAGATTACAAATACCTCATGCAGCCAATACTGTAGGCTAATAAGCCAAAGCCATTCTAAAAGATTAGCGGCGTAACAAGGATTAGAGGAGATTTGTCGATTATTTGATTAGTTGATATAAAAAAACTAATTATTGATACGATTTAATCTGCTGCTTTTATTTGTTTGTATTTTTTGGTTAAATATTGTTATTCCTACAAAAATACTATCTATGTTCTTGTGACAGACATGTTTTTTCTTACTGCAATTATGTCTTTAAAGACAATTTATAATCAAATGCACCAAACAAAGTGAAGATTCTTACAAGAACACATGCACGGTGCAACCTGCGGACCTTTGCCTGCCTCTGAGGGTGTGACTGGCAGCCTGCAGCTAAAATCACGGCGGGGGTTAGATTGTCTGTTTGGCAGGACGACGCCATGAGTCCATTTCACCTTCTCTGTCATATATATAAATATATATCGACAGCACAGAAACGGAGCCTGGTGCTGACAGATGCTGGGAAGTTAAGGTCTGAGGTGAAATGTGAGAGGGCACTTGCAAAATAAAACTGTTAATCTCACAAGGTGTTAAATTCAGGGTCTGATAAAGAAATATTAGTTTTGTCATTTTATTCTATGCTGGGGGGGGCAGACATGGTTAAAGTTGTATTTATTCCTCTTCATCCACAAACTTTTAAACACTTTCAACAGCCTGCAGGAACCTTGTGTAAAGCATTATAGTTCCAGTTACTGTGGGAGGCGGTGTGTGATTTGTCAACCTCTGACATTAACAAAGCACAATAGAAGATGGGGTCTCTTTTCTTTTTTTTTCCTCTCGCCCACCCTCAGAACATGAAATATTGATGGTCCGACACAAACAGCCATTGTTTCCTCCGTTATTCAGGTGAGTGTGTGCGGGCACTTGTTCCTCTGTGGATGCTCCATCATCACCGGCTGACTGATGGAGCTGGCAAAAGAAAAACACGGCCGCAACACAACTCAACAGGGTTTTTACAGACCGGGGCTCCAGCGGATTTCAGCGGCGTGACGCGGTGGTTTCAATTGGGAATCGAACAGTTGACAATGGGCACCATTCGCACTTTCACAGGCCTGTTCACACGCACAGTCGGATTCCGGCTCAAGTTGAGCTCGACGGTCTGATTTGCGCGTCCTGCGGCTGCAAGGTGACGCGCACTGGAAATCACAAACTGCGCGTCGTCTGTGCGTAACGAGTCTGGATGGAGCTCAGAGCTTAAACATAACACGAATGAAGAAGATGATGATGATGATGATGAAAACCGACCACGAGGCTGCATCACCCTCTCACCATCACCACCGCCACAGTCGTGAGGAAGTGTCAGCCACCACTTCCAAATGACTCCCGGGTGCAAACGTCTATAATTAACTAACTGGACCTAATTATGTTTTTTTTTTTTTTTTCCAGCCATGCAAGCGATGAGAAAACTCAGTGTCGGCCAATCACAGCAGGGCAGCTGCAGGTTAATGTCGGCATGAATAGTGAGAGTGAAGCTCATCGATACCTGTTCTTGCTGCTGAGTCGTTTTCGACGGCGCATTGCCTTCCTTCGCCGTGGTCATGTTTCCCTGAAGCTGGGGAGAAACTGCTGTGTCCCCGGCGAGGAAGAGGAGGAAAACAGATGTGCAAACGCTGGAGGATGCACCGGTGCAGCGGCAGAGGAGCCGGTAACAGGAACACACACACACACACACACACAGAAAAACCAGAGGTGGACGGTGTATTCACGGCTGCTTTTGCAGCGACCAAGGTGAGAAATAAGAATCTCAGTGGAAGCGAAAGAGGAGGAGGAGACAGCAAAGAGAGAGGGAGGAGAGGAGAGGGGAGGGAGGGAGGGAGGGAGAGAGAGAGAGGGGGGGGGGAGAGAGAGAGAGAGAGACGCACATCTCTTCTTTACACGCTTGACGCGGGAATCTGCGTGAGCCATTCAATATTCCACAGGCGCTTACGCACAAACACACACACACACATGCTGGGTTTGCAAGTCAGCACGAAGGAGCCCGTGTGTTGCAGGATAACAATTAAAAATGCATTTTAAATGTTGAATTCATGAGAAATATAAGTTTATGTGCAACCAGAAGAACATTCAAACACTCCAGTATCAATTGTTCATATTAATTACAAAATAAAACCCCGTCTCTTCACTTCTCAGCTGCGGGCAAACTGAAATGAAAGCAGCATTTTCTTCTCCACATGCTCCTGCAGTATGTTCATGTGATGGTTTCTGCAGGACATAACTTTCCTGCTGTTACGATAAGAAAGAAAACTCCAAAGCTCTGCTGCAGCGATGCATTAGTGCTGAAACACTAAGTGGCCTGAAGCAAAAGGATTAAATATTGTCCTCAATACAGGAGCAGCAGTTGTAATAACACCGAGCGTCAATAATGACAATGTTGGAAATTAAGTTTAAGGCTTGAGTGGCTGTCGAGCTTCTAATAAACTTCAGTCACGCGAGGTTTGATCCAAATCTCAGGCCCAGTGTTTCAGAGGTAATCGGATCTGATATCAGACATTAGTTTAAATCTAATCTTTAAAGCTAATCTTTAAAAAAACAGAATTCAGATATGCGAGTACATCATGAATCATGCGTTAAACGTCTTATATCATTATGATAACTTAGCTTCAAAAAGATACGGATTATCTCCATCCCATGTAGGAGGTGGATTTCAGGAACAAAATGTAACTAAACTTAAAGATTGTTTAAATAATTCAACATCCAGTATCTATACATACATTTATTTACATTCATACAGTCTTTCAGTGCTGTACAGTAAAAATAAAAACGTGATCTCTGTTAAATAATCCCCTAAACATCTGTCAGTAGCAAAAATAAACGTTATGACAGAGGGGGACATTGCACGATGAAGTGATGAAGTGATGAAGTGCAGGACAAAATAGACGAGTATCTCAGTACAGTTCCTCTCCAGGTAGTTAAGGTTTGCGAAGCACCTATTCAGAGCTCCATTTAAGCGCTCAATTGCACATCTGTTTCGAAGTGAGCGGCGCTGTAGCGTATCTGCCGAGGTGTGTTCGCTACAAGAAAAAGGTCAAATCTGACTCTTAAAAACAAATCAGGTGAAATTGAAAGAAATGGTTGTATTGGTACCTCTGCCAAGGAGGTTGTGTTTTCATTGCTGTGTGAGTGTGAGGATGACTTAAAAAATACAAAACTGATTACAATGAAATTCTGCTGTTTTCTATGTCTTCACCTAAAAACACTTCCCAATGACTCCATGCCTAATCCAGCTGTTGTTCTTTACACATGTGATAAATAATCTCATTCAGAGCACCGGTGAATCTTATTTGTTAATCTCTCATCCAATCCAGTTTAAACTTGAGATATTTCCAAATCTGGATCATTCCGATCCGAATAAAACTATTTGAACAACTCGGGCCTTGGAGACTGAAATATAATTAGCATATCTGCAGCAGCAGTGGGAGAAACCTCAAACGTTATCTACATTTTATGATGAACCAAACATCTCTTCAAGGCCTTGTTCAATTAGGCTGCCCTCGTTATGCAATCTCTGTTAAACACAGGAAGGGAATGACTCGCCTGGATTTGCTCGGAGTCGTTCTTAATGTTAATTAATACCTCGGTCTCCAGGTTGACTCTTTATTTTGCAGGTTGGTAACTGAATGTGCTGCATTTGCTAATTAAAACCAGGTGGCAGCTGGGTGAAGTCAATTATCCGGAATCCCGATTGGACGTCTGCATTGTTGCTCCGTGTGACCGGCGGAGCACAACGAAAAGAGAAAACAGAAAACAGCCTCCAAGGGAAAAATCTGAAATCCTCGGACGAGATATTAATGAGTTGTCTTGTGTCAAAGTGCTGTTCTGCGATTTGCTCAGACTCAACCTGCTCTTTGACTCTTGATTTCTCTGCAGCAGTCCTCGGAGAAACGGCTTCCGTCCGTGTCGGTGCAGGAAGCTTCACCATCTCAACCTTTTCTACTTGAGCCAAAGTGAGAGCGTAATGGGACCAGTCCCTGCTCTTCCCACGCCTGCTGAGTCAACATGACTTAGAATCTACAGCTATGCTAGTGACACTGTAAGGCTGTATTTAGGCTCAGGGGTAATCCCGGCAATACAGCCAATCCAATAGCTGTCAAGACATTTCATTAAAAAAGAAAGATGTCATCCTTACAGTGCAGCTTGAGGAAGACAGAGCAAATCACCAAAATAAAAGACTTTGTCCTCTGGGGATTGTTAATGTCTGTTAAACACCACTTTGCAATCCACTGAATAGTTGTTGGGATTTTTCAGTCTGGTTCAAATAACCAGCAACTGTTGAGAGACCAATGTTCTTCAACTCATTGTGCTATAGTTGTTAAAACCCCAATGAAAAGGACATTGTATTGGATCGGCAAATACCAGGGCTGAACTTCTTTATAGTCCATTGGTGGATAATATTTTTTTTAAGAATTTGATTTCTCTGGTTCTTCAAATAAAAGTTTTTTTCCTTTAGGAAATCATTGCATTTTGATTCTCGGGCCCATAAAGTCACCAAACCCAATATCTGTTCTGCTTTTGAAATGTGGAAAGAATGATCGCCCACCCGGCGCTCGCAGCTCCAGCCGGTTGTGGCTCAAAACCACATTAACCGCCCTCCTCGACAAACTCAGGCTGTATTTACCATCAAGGAGATGATGTATGAAACTGAAACGACTTCTCAACAGCCAATCAATCAGCCCTGAACTCATGACAACCACTCTGGGCCAAAGCCCTATTGGCTGAAGACAGATGCCATGTGGTCGCACTGCGGCAGCCGAGAACACAATATAACCACCTTATTGTGGCCGTGCACAAACTTCATGTCTCCGATGTTGACAAATGGACGAGAGGCGATGGTGATGAATGCACCGGAGGGCGGCTCTGTTTAAATACACATTCCTGGAAAGTCGGGAATTAAGTGAGCGACAGTGCCAACCTGCCGAAACAAATGGAGCCACCCGCTCGCTTCTGCCTCATCATTTCACTGCCAAAGCCAAGCCGGGCCGCCGCCAACCTGATGGACTGGAAGTGCTTTTGCCCAATTAGAACTTCAACATAATCAATACGTGGCATGATGTGAAATTACTACACACAGACGCATTCGTTTGGTATTGATTATAGCTTTTGTAATTACAGGAAACATAATCATAGGCACTGGGTGATGACAATATTGCAAATGTTAAAGATGCATCTATAATTAACCCTGCGAGTTCTGGGTGGGGCAGTTATATCTGGTGCTTTTAGAAGCAGGCCTGAAAGCGACAGACAGCATTAGATAGAATGAAAAAGTGGAGAGTTAGAAAATGAGCCGATGCTCCTGTGATCGGTCACATTTAGAGGACGAGATGGAAAAGTAAAAGCTGCTGGTCTGAAAGCACCGGAAAAAAAAAACTGTTGCACAGATCGACTCTAACTTTCTGCTTCTTCCCTCAGTTTAATTTTAGAAGCACAAAACCAAAGCAAAGCCGGCGTGAGGCTTTTGGTTTACGTAAAGCAAACAGTTGTTTCCTTAAGTGCTCGGCGCCGTAACGCTTTTTTAATTGAGATGTTCGGAGAAGTAAAGCGTTAAATCCCTGTTAACACCACTGGGTACGAGAGGGATCGTGCACATTACACGGAAATCTGGTGTGGTTTTGACTAAGCCTCTTGTTGAAGAGCTGGGAAGTTTGAAACTGCACCGAGGCCGAGCAGGAACAATGCAGCTCGTTCTGAGAAGACGTCAGTGTGTTAAATATGATTATTGATACTGAATAAAGTGAGTTTTTGTGTTTTGCTTTCAGTGTCTGTAAAATACACTCCCTTTGGTTCATGCAAGCACAAATCCACATCCACGAGACGTGTCCCAACATGGCCATTCGTGAAGAAAATGGAATCTGGAGGAAATAAAAACATATTTTCTGAGTTCCAAGCCGCTCCACTCTCCTAGAACATATCCTGTCATTGAATATGGCCACAGCCATCTATCAGTGTTACATTAATTCCAAAATCAAACCTTACAATGCAGCGAGCCCCCAGTGCGTAGAACAGCCGGGGGAACAAGTGTAATGGGATGTTTCAAAGCCAAAAGTTGTTCAGCGCTGCAAAACCCTGTGACTTGTTTTGATTAAATACTCCGAGGTGTCCGTTTCCATGTGGGCTGCAGAGCTGTTTCCTGGAACGTAAATTCAGAATGGGACAAATCTCATATTGTATATGATGGAAGAAGCTTGCTCACAAAATAAGAGCGACACCGCCTCAAGGGAGAGGTCGAGGATAGATAAGTGATTACCCTGGTGCTGACACAGAGCCAGGACCAAAGGTCTGAGATTCACACTCTGAGACTCTGTTTCCCAGCAGGTGGTGCGTCATGCCACTGCTGCCTCAATTTCTCCGCTCTTATTTCCCCGGCACAGCAGCCAGATACGGGGAAAAAACGTAATTGTCTCTACACCACCTCCCTCCTGCTCCCTCTCCTCGCGAACACTCTTTGCGAGGCCCTTAAATAAATACGGGTCGGGAACATCATCCTGACAGAGAGCGGCTGCATCAGGATGCCGTCTCTTCTCCTGCCGGCTCCCAGCACTTTGTGCCAGGTGTGACTCATCAGCCTTCACACCACTCTGCCGTGAAATGTCAACAGAACCACATTCCACAACCATGCCCGCGTTTCCAGCCCCGAGATGATGAGCGCGTCTGCGGTGCTGAATGAGTTTTGCAGCTATGCTCATTAGCATACCGGTAGCGTGCAGCATGTCCTCCCTGCTGGAGGGTAACGCTGAGGCTCAAGGACGTGGAAACAGAAGCCGGTCGGGGCTTCCTGAAATGACAGCTCCACTTTTGAGGTTGTAAAAACCGTTCCGATGCATATGCGGTTCTTCTTGACATTCATGCCCCGCAGTGTAACACAAGCAACCACAGCAAACAGCCTCAAGTGTGAATCCTCTTTTTTTCATTATAGTAGAATACAATTTTACTGCATGTGCTCACATCACATTGCTGGTTTTTTCTCGCTGTGCCAATAAATGCTAATGACATGTTCTTAACAGGTGTCGCACGGACATGGTCTTGTTTTTGAAAAGGCTCTGTTGTCATGACAACAGCGCCTGCTTCATGCACTTGATGGGTTTTTTTTTGCAAAGTGTCACTTTAAGCCAGTGCTTTGTATTCTGCATTTCATAAAACGCTTCCTGTGAGTGTGGGGAGCTTTTATTTATTTATTTATTTATTTTTAAAAGGGACAGGTATCCAAACCCAGAGAGAAAAAAGATATCAAAGCAATCAAAGTGTCCACAACAGTGTGTCGCATGATCTCTGAGAAGAGGCTGATTCAGCAGCGTATCGCTCCTTCAAGGACCAACACTTCCTGGAGTAATAGCACCCTTCCAAATACCCCATACCCCAGCAAACACATTTACGGCAGTGCTAAAAAGCAGGCAGACTATGAGACATTTCAGCAACAGGCAAAGAGGACACGTCCACTTACAGTTCGGAAATAGATTTCAGCAGCACTTAACGGACAACTCGGATTCCACCGCCACGTCCCGGTCTCCTTTCACTGAGACCACGGAGCCCGGAGAGAAAAACCCGCTCGATGAAGCTTTTTACCGTAGAGACGTCGAGTGGAAACGATTGACAACAGGCATCAAACGTCATTAGGGTCATGTGATCATCATAAATTGATATGGGCAGAAGGAATTCCTACTCAAACTACTTTTTATGAATATGACACGTCATTGTTCTACTGCAGAGTTGA
The DNA here is from genome assembly GCF_024713975.1 of Paralichthys olivaceus. Lineage (NCBI taxonomy): Eukaryota > Metazoa > Chordata > Actinopteri > Pleuronectiformes > Paralichthyidae > Paralichthys > Paralichthys olivaceus. The sequence goes on from NC_091109.1 coordinate 20,314,533, forward strand.
ACAGTACTTTTCATACTTTGCATTTGCTGGACTTGACATATCACCAGGGTTTCATTGAACAACATGTATATGTACAGCAGAGGCTACATTCTGAATATAAATACATAATCTTTTTAAATAATCGTCACACAATAAGATCCAACTCTGTTGATGCTTGTACATTTTACAGTGATTGTAAATAATTGATATGTGTTTTTTATGTTTTGGAAATAATGAAGCGTCAATCAAAGACGTTTTAAACAAGATCCAATGAGCAGCAGCAGCAGCAGCATGTTACACAATGCTTTTTATTTAGTATCCTCCTCCTTCAAAGAGCTAAAACATAATATTCTCTTCACACAACTCAATCTCTTAAAATCTTATCGTCGTTTGAATTGAATAAATCTACTTCGTGCCAAGCTAGGTTTTCATATGCACTGCCTATGACCATGTTTATGTAGCGGAGACCTAACACGTCTGTAATTAAATGTCAAGAGGGAACGTCTTGTTCCAGGTGACGCAAGTAATTGAGAAGCGGCGAGAAAGCAAAGCTAAGAACAAAGCAAAGAAAGAACACGGGTCTCCTGACTGAACATGCTGTTCAGAATCTGATATCAACGGAATCATAATGTGACTGGCAAAATAAAATCAAACTTCCTCTCGGTTACATTCATGTGAAATGTGTTTCTTTTGATTTCGAACATGAAATTTTTAAAACTTTTGAGGAAACTCCTGCTTCTGCAAAACCAACCTCCAGGACCTGAGATGCTCTTCATCAGGAAACACACTAACTCAAGGGGTCACGAGATGATGAGGTGGAAAAAGGAGCAGAATAAAAGACACATCACTGCTGCACCAAATCATACTTTTTTCTTTTATTTATTCCCTGCCACACTTTCCTCTAATTGCTTTCCCTCCTTTTGAAAAACTGGATAATTGCTTCTCTAAAAAATTTCAAATAAAAGAAAAGCTAAAAACTAAATGTATCCAAGCATAGAAAAGGGGCCGCAAGTGGACGGCTTCCTTTTAAGGCGTCACAAACAGGAACACGTTGGGAACAACCGGTCCAAGCTCCAAAACACAAACACCCCTCGTCTGAACGCTCCGGACAGTTTTCCTCTCGTGGTGACGCGGACAATCTCCTGCTGCATTCTTCAGATGTGAACAGGTAAATCCTCCATCATCTGTTTGTTTGCGTCCGAGAGCAGCCGACGTCAAAGAAAGAACCACCAGAATGGAACGTGATCGTCCAAGTCCAGAGTCAAACCAGTAGATTCTGCATAATAAACACACACGGGTGAAAAAAAAAAACCCCTCTTTGGCAGAGGTAGCAAAAATAAACTTGAAATCTAATGTAAAAAAATATATAGTTTAGATAAAGCACAGAGACAATTCACAAGCTGCCTCTTAATTATATGCAAGTGGTCCAGCGTTCTGGCACCGTGCTCCATTAAAAGCTTATTCAATAAACAGTGAGAACAAACTGTGCGGTTCAGCAGTTTTACTCCTCTGCCCGACTGAGCAGTAGAGCTGCGACTATAAGTGAGCATCTTCTTTATTTCAGAGAGGCACTGAGATGCTGTTTGTCCCAACGTGACTCACGGTCTTAATGGGAGTGAGTGACCCATGTTGAACCGCAATCACGCCGTGCCCCCTTGTGGCCTCACAGTACGGAATATAGAAGACAATCACATGTAAAAGCAGGGACATGAGACTTGTCCTCTACGAGACGTCATCTGTATTTTCCACAGCTACTCTGGAGGTGCTGCTCTCTCAGTCTCTAGACCGTAATAAATCACAAGTCGGGAGAACATTTGTCACAGTGGGCCACATGTTCTTTGATGGCGCCGGGCCTCTCTCTCTCTCTCTCTGCCTCCCTCCCTCCCTCCCTCCCTCCTTTGCTTGCTCGGCCTCAGTCTCCCGCCCGCCCTTCGTTCCTTCAACCTCCATGGTCGTCTCATTCCTCACAGAAATAAGGTTTTGTTGTGACTCTGTCGCCGATAGAGCCCCTGCGCTGCGTTAGCCGTGCCCTTGGGTTTCTAATGGTGCCGAGCAGTGCATGGTGGGCGCTGAGATATAGAAGTGGAGCTCGGCGGGGCGCTCTCCACAGCCTATAACCCAGAATACAGCAGCATACCGGGCTATGATGCAAGGTGTCTGGGAGGTAGGACACTGGTGCCACAGGGGAAATTCGAATACAGAGACTTTACGGACATACACCGTGATAAAATGTACGCATAACGTGCGTGCCAGGGCTGCAGAGAAGCAAATAAAAAAAGTGTAACACAACAAGTCCTGGAGATGAGGGAGGGGGGGTTGGTGATGCCCGACGAGGGAGATGCTGTAATAGGATCTTCTTTCACAGGCGCTGGAACCCATATCCTTCTTGACACATCCCTCCGAGAAGCACAACCAACAAAAGCCGCCCTCACCGTGATCTACCGCGAGTGTCTTGTTGTTTAGCTTCAAAATAACGCTGCAGAGCAACGAGGAAGAGGAGAGGAGGTTTGAAGGTATAGGTGTTAAACTGGTTCCTGCCTGCGCCGCAGAACACACACACACGTTTATATATATACTTAAATTTAAAAGTCAATGACTGCGCCCTGAGCTTTGATGATGGGACAAGTCAGCAAAGATCACAAGCTGATTCAAGAGGTAATTATATAAGTCCTCCTGATACGTGGCTTATACACGTGCAGCGTTCTTCTATACCGGGACGAGGTGAGGAGGATTTGAAATATTAAAGGCGAGATTGCGCGCGGGGGGATTCCTCCTCGAAGCAGGCAATAATATAACTCATTAAAACTTCTCGTCTCCTAAGACAGAAGATAAGCAACTGAGCGAAGAGGGCGGCTCCTGACAAAGACAAACCAAATAACCTCGACGGCGGAGATTCGTTATCGAAAATCACCCCTTTTATCGAGCTTTTCTGATTCAATGTCAGAGGCCCCTGCGTAACAGTAATGACGTGGATTTTAATAACAAGGACTTTGCCTGAATGGAGTTGATTATAAAGTGCAGTCTTACAAAGAGTTTGTGAGCACAGGCTCATTCAGGACGACAGTTTCAATGCAGCAGCCTGTAACCTAGATGCTGAGCGCTGACAACTGAAGAGTCCTCCGATATAAAGCAGGGCAGCCATGAACTGAAGAAAAGACCAGAGCACAAAGAGAGAATAATTACTGAGGATCATAAGAAAAAAGAAGATCTTTATGTTAATTTACTGGAGGTTTGGTTTAATCCAATCTCAACATTTGAGGAGCTGTCTCTCTTTCCTTCAGTCACCTCTGTGCACTGGACTAAAGCAGAGGTGCATTAGAGTAAATGAAATAAAAACAAAGAAGCAGATTTGTTGAAAGTTGAAAAACCAAATTAGCGTTTTGGATCAAAGTAACTTCATGTTGAACGTGAAGGTTATGGTCCGAAGCATTTTTACAGCTTGTGCGCTCAGCTCATGATATGAAAAACGACGTCCTGAGGAAATTGATGTGGCATTTATGTGACAGTAATTTATGTGACATTTTTCATTCTGAACCGAAATGAATGACAGGAAATTGCCTGAATGAAGGCATGAAAAAGAGCTCTGATATCCTCCGTATATTTGTCATAAAACTCATATCAGAACATAACATTTAATGGAGGCTTTACAGCCAAACTCATGACCGAACACCCATTCACTGGGTGGTAGAGGCTGCTGGATAAGATCTGTGGGAAGGCACGTTTTCTCTGATGCTTAATTGCTCTATAGCAAAGTAATTGAACGTAATGACCTGCTTTGTTTGCAGCAGGAGAAAACACAGTTGAGGCGGTGAAGGAGAGAGTAACTGTGACTGCCAGCAGCCTCCGTCTCCCCGGCAGCTCTCGTCCTCCTATTAAGCAACAGGCCAGCCGCTTGATTGCCTGGGGTGGATGACTTGACCTTCCACTGTTCCCCCAGCAAGGGACACAAGCTGCAGAAGGATTTGCGATTGGCCGGTGGGGGGAAACCTAGCAAACTAATTTACTTGAAACGGATTCGTGAGCAAATGCATTCTGCAACAAATATCAGGCCCGGCAGGCAGGGCGCCACGGAGCGCAGGGTGAGTCTGTTAAGGACTGGAGCAAAGTCTGACATCGGGAGGGAGAGGGAATCTGATAACGAGAGGGGGGGGGGGGGAGTGGACTGTGGCCTAGTATCAGGGTCCTTTACAGAAGGCCAATCATCCAATATCTATAATTATAACGCCTGATTTATTGTATTTATTGCTGTAACGTTTGGTTCTGTCCAAACTGGACGTGTCCTTTTCAGAAGGAGCGACATCCTGCGCCCGTTTGAAATACGCTTAATATTTAACCAGAGCTGATATGAAGCTTCAGCAGCTGCAATTAGTCACATCAAATGGCTTCTTCTTCTGACGTTACACTCATTTCAGTACATAATTTATTATCAGCCATGACGGGGCGGCTGGCTCTGTTTTCACCTTGTGAGTGTGAGTGTGTGTGTGTGTGTGTGTGTGTGTGTGTGTGTGTGTGTGTGTGTGTGTGTGTACTGAAGGCCATGCAAGCTCAAAGATGGGCGTACTCATGCAAGAAAGCATTAATAACTGCTGCGTGCTCAGGGGTCGGAAAAAATCAATGTTGCGATTGGGCGTCACCGGCTGGCGTGATGACATCACACGGTGGTTTCTGTAGTGTTCACGTTCAAACTCCTCGTTTAAAAGAATATATATATATATATATATATTGGGTAAAAGTATTGAAAACAACAGCAAGAATGGAAGTGCATTTTTTTTTTAACCTGGTTATCTTGTGTGGTTACACTGATGCATCCTCACTGGCTTTTTACATCACTTTAAAGATTATTATCATTAAAGACCCATAAATGTATTGATTCAAAACAAAGGTAATAGGGATTATAATGTAAAAGGAATTATTTTTCTTTATCTTTTATCTTTTCTCCCCACAGTCTTTGTGATACCTACTTTACATATTTACATCTATGGAAAGACTGAATGTGTGCTATGTTGTGAATTCGTATTCATTAAAACCTGTGTTGCTGTGTGGAGCTAATCAAAGAAACACTAAATGATCAAAGTGAAACCAAATGAAAATGCTCCATTTGATTTGAACAATTAAAAACCCCTGAGACCTCATATTAGCCGAAGCTAAACTGCAGTAACGAGGATGGAGTGGTATCTCCATCGCTCATGGGGGAATAAGTATTTCAGTGCACGTTTCAAAGAGTGTAAAACTGCAGTTACCACTTGTCTCACAGATAAAATCCATGACGGATAACGTGGACACTTTCCTGCTGATCTTTTTCTTCTGCAAATACAAATAAAATATGGCAAATATTTCCCTCTGAGCGTTTTGACTGCGGAGACCGAGAATTACTCGAAGCATTTTTTCCTGCCACATCGCTCCGTGTGTGTCTGGGATGTTGACAGAGTGACACAGTGCGGTTCACACATCACAGTCTGGCAGGTCTGAGCTTTCGGTGTGGGGGGGGGGGGGGGGGCGGTATGACGGCCATAAATCAGAAACTAGTATTTGAAACTGAAATGACACCTTCAGCTGCATTTGGACGTCTCTCCGCACCGTCGTCGGATGACAGTCTGGAAATAACAACGCGCAGCATGTGTCAGTGAGCAAGGTGTGCTTCTGGGTGGGGTGGGTCGGGAGGAAGGGGGAGCGGAGGGGTGAGCGCAGACTGTCAAATCAAAAGGGAAATCAAAACAGCTCATGGTCGGCTGATCAAAGTGTCAATGAGGACCTCTGGGACCCAGCTGCTTCCTGCTGAGCAGAAATACAAGCTGCCGGAGTGAAGACGCGTGGGGCATCGGGGGAGGACAGGCGAGCCTTCAGTGAACGCTTCCCATCCACAGAACACAATAATGACTGGGGTGTGTGTGCAAAAGATTAAGCTATTCTTGTGTTTCATTTATCACATGAGGGGCTCAGATTTGACGCCGCTGTGATTCCGCTGCGTTTCCATCAACTCACGCGCCAACGTGCTATTGCTTCTTCGCTCCTCGGCAAAGAATGATTGAAATATAAACTTCTGTGAGTATCTGCTTTTATAGCATCAATCCCTGCCACGGAATTAACGTTGAAATAAATCCTGATTTAATGTCTATAAGCAGAGTTACTGCAGCTAGGAGGAGCGCCGGGTGTGACGTAGAGAAATATGCATGGATGGTTCACAAAGGGTCCAACCGGCCACAAACCCCTGAGTCACAGCCTCTGTACAAAGTTAATATATCAACACAAAAAAACTAACACAAGAAAAGAAACAGCTAAAAAATACAGTCAAAATAAGAGACGAAAAATCCTTTTGGACATGCACCAGCTACAGACACACAACTGTCCCTGTGCCTGGCTGCAAAGACTGCTTCCTCTTTTAGCTCGTCACAACGACAACTTATCACTGATGTAATTATGAAAATACCATCAGGCAGCTGTGATGCCGTAATCATCAGGAAGAAATCTCTTTTGAACTGAGGCCAGTTGCACATTTGAGAAGGAATAATAATCTGCCAAATATTGCAGCGGGTTGATTCACTGACACAGAGGAAGTCCATCTCCCTCTCCCCCGAGAGGAGGAGGGGGGAGGGAGCAATAATTAGTGGCTGCTGGCGCCAAAGAGAAGAGGGGGGGGGGGGCATGATGGCGTTGTTGGGAGGCCGATCGTACGCGTCACACCCTCGACGCCCCGGCTGCAGCTGTGCCTGAGGATCAGAGTGGAAATACATTCCCGAGGTAAACAGAGGCAGTGGATTAACTCTTAGATGAAAACTGATGCTCCGCTCTCGTCGGGATGCAAGGGGACATCAGGTCCGTCCAATTCGTCTCATCTCTTCAATCTTGAACAATGAACAGCCACATCCTGTTATCACCAGGGGGAGCGTTACGGATTGGCAGCACCCCCGCCCCCCCCCCCTCTCTCTGCCCATCTGAGGTCATCGTCTTATCACCTCTCCGCAGTTTCTTCAACAGGCCTTTACAGCCGTCGGCTAATTCCGCCGTTATCTGCTGCCGCACAGTCAGCAGCCGGGACCTCGCGCCTGAACCTCACGCGCCCCCACACCGGTGGTCGTACGGCTACAGCAAGTTTGGCAACGCGTGAGGCCGATAAGAGGCTTTTATTAAATATAAATGGACAGTGGACGATGGAGGTCAGGAGTTTGGTAAAGGAGTCGAGAAAACTAATTTTTTAACTCCTGGAATGTTTGTGTGCTTTTTAAAAATGTTTTTTCTATTAAAAAACAGCCCGTCCGAGTTTTTTTTACCTGTATTGAAAAGGTCGTAGAGCTACAGCCGAGTACGACTCAATATAAAAACTTCCACGAGGAGGTTGTTTTCATCTGTTTGTTTGTTTGTTTGTTTGTTTGTTTGTTAGCAACATTGCGCAAAAGCTACTGGACCGGTCATCACGAAACGTAGAAAGTATGGGTCAGGAAAGAGTTTTTTTTATTCACTTTTAAGTTTTCATGTATTTCTCTGGAGGCTGAAATCCACAATTTGATGTAGATTCAAATAAGAAAAATCTTCATCTAGTGGATTTAAATTTGTTTCATAAGAGAGATCTGCCATTCTGGTTTATTTAAAGCTTTAAATGGCTTTAAATAAACCTCCTCAGAACACCTGGGGTACATATAAATACTGAGACACCTGTTTTTTTAGGTTTGTATGTTCCAAAATACTTTTTCCCTCCGCAGCATATGCTACATGCTAGCAGCCACTTCTGCTCATTAGCTCTAACGACCCATCTGACGAAGCTTCTCCTGATGAAATGACAGTTGTCTGGAACATATGGAGAAGTGAGAGGTGGTTTTAGCGCGTCGGAAACATATCTTTAGATTTTTTTTTATGATTTTGTAATGTGTTTCGCATTGACTGCAGCTGTGCGGAATCACATTCTGCTGCCGTAGGAAGCTACAAACTTTACCGAGCCATCTTCAAGGCCTGGGAGGGATGATAGAGAAGCTATATTTGGAGGATTATTTTATTAAGTGAAGCCAATTCAGATATTTATATTTTTAAAAAGCAATTATTGAGCACTTATATCGCTTAAAGGCTCGTCTGTGGCAGCGTCTGCTACTTGGTTCTGGCTCGATCTTTATAACAACCAATTAAAGTTTGTGTTAACAATATATACACAATATAAACAGCCTGTTTCTATAGCACCACATGATCAGTGTGATATATCTACCTACAATGAAACCATCCTTGAGAAAACTTTATTTAACATGTACCTCCAAAGACATTCTGTGTTTTGTAACCAAACCACTCTATGTCCCATCCACTAACATGGAGAAGGACGGTGTTTATCACCTATAATGCAGCAAACTCTTTTGTGGGGCAGAACCTGGATTTGCAATTTGATTAGCTAGTGCCAAGTTTTGTTCAATGGAACTCACCCCACTGACTCACAAATTCCAGTCACAGCCCGACGCAGCTCTCCGGGCGAACCCAGGAGATTCCAAACAATCCCCCACAGAGCTTCGATCTGCACCAAACGCCCACTTCCCCCCAGAGGACGCTGACATTTGACGAGTGCTTTGACGTGAACGCGGACCTGCAGAGCCAAAACCGCCGCAATCTACATCAAACGCGTCTGTGGTTCTGTACGGATCTGAACAGGCTGCCGGTGTTGTTTACCAAGCTCAGCCTCTCATAATACTGTTCCCATGGAGCCGCAGCGTAGACATCCGTGAGCTCGTTGTGTGTGTGAGTCGTTCCCTCTCCCGCAATATCTCCTCTAACTTTCCACAGCTTGTCTAATTTTCATAGAGCGGAGGCGCAGGAGCAGACAAATGTGCCGTTACGTTGCAGAAAGAAGGAGGCCTCGTCATCCAAACCATTACAACATGAATATTTGATCACAACATAAAAGGTCTCTGTTGTAAGTGAGCCTGGCCATGCATACAAACAGGGGGTTTAAGTCTTAGTGTGGCAGTAACCACAGTGGGTTAAACAATTTGAGATTACAATAAAACCAATGTGTTCTTTGGTGCTCATTAAACATTGACAATGCTGTGGTCTTATAATCTATTCTGCACTGATTACTGCGGCGCAGATCCCTGAAATCTGTGCTCGTCTAATGAGAGCGCGGCAGCAGAGTTGGGAGGCGTTCATCACTTTCCGACGTCCTGCGCTGCTCCGTGGGTGTTTTGTGCAATCGTAATAAAAAACACTCGCAAGAACATCTCGCATCGGAGAAGCACGCACTCAGCGAGGAAAATTAGATTTCTCGAAATGATCCATGCAAGAATCAACAAGCAGTGATCAAAGGTGGTTATTGGTAGACAGACGGAGAATGAAACTCGCACATCATTATCACGCCGCGTTCACAAAGGATCTCATTAGCGCTTTAACAAAAAGGAGAGGGGGAAAAAAAAACAACAAACGCGTCTCAAAGAGCTCAAAGGAAATGTTCCTTTTTCACATCCTGAGTCTTATTTGTGCAGCTTTCTCATTACGAACACATTCAACATCATGTCTCAAACTCTGGGACGCCACAACTCAACTGGAGTCCTCGTGCAAACTGTCTCCACATAATTATATTAATGACAATTTTTATATTGATGAGACAGGGCGAGGACTGAGAGGTCCTAAGCGGTGGGGGGACCTCGAGCGAGACAATAAAAATGGACGAAGCCTTGAGACGGACAGCTCAAGCTGCTGGTGTTTATTGTTTGGATGCAGAAATACATTTTACAAAAAAATAATAATAATTTGAACCACTCAAAAGAGGCAGGTTTGAGATCCAGCTCCGTAAATGTCATGGATTAGCTGTTAATCTCTAATTCATCTGACAGGAAATTGAATATTTTATTTAAGAAACCACCTTGAACTTCTTAGAACTTGAAGCTTTTTGACATTTAACAGACCACAGATTTTCAAATTGTGATGCAGGACCAGATTCATAACTCTTCAAACACCCAGGCCTCATCATTTTTGTCTCCCATTTCCACCTAAAAGCTTTTTTTTTTATCTTTCTTAGAATGATGACAATTAATGGTTATTTTACCTTAACCACACTTTTATTCCACTGTAACCATGACGACAAATGTCCTCTAACCTTTAAAACGCACCGACTCACTTGTTTGAACCAGACACTACACAAACAGACACACACACCATGGGAGGGGTTAGTTGTTCAGTTTTTGTTTTTATCCGTGACATCAAAATATTCAATCGATTTAGCGACAGTGAGAATAATTCTTCCTCGCAGCCATAAAGTGAAGTTATCGAGCTGTTCTTTCAGATCTTAGCAACACGATACATTAAGATGTGTGTTTTTATATCACGCGAGGATGAGACGACCGACATTGGAGCCGACGGCATCAAAGAAAAGCCCAGAGCCGGAGATATTTCACAAACGTAAAATCAGACACCAACATTGGTCTGAAGAGTCTGTTCACCAGCATTTTACAGAAACACGTGACTGCTCCGCTCTGGGGATGAAGAAGCCCTCTAATGCCCTCTAATACATTTCTCTGCAGTGACCAGAGGCTCATGAATAATAAAGGGGGATGCACTGATCCTGTTCTTCACTCAGACACCCACCTCATCTCACATCTGACACTGCAATATCACTCCCAGCATGCACAGCAGGGCAAACCTGCGACGCCGCACGACAGAGTCGCATCCACGTTATTACGAGGTCACTATATCGGGTCGAAAGAGACATAAATTAATTTAGTTTAGAAGTGAAACTACTTCAATGGCAGCTTAGACTTTACGAGAGAACAAATTTACAAAAGGAAATCACCAAAAGTAAAAGTAGCGTGATATCTTGTCAAGGCTTTTGGTCACTGTGGTTCGTCTTCACTGTTTAATACTCGCATGTCTCTCGCTCTTGAATTACTGCTCTACCAGCTGGACACAGGGAATAACACGTGTTGTAATTATATCCATGGCACTTTACAGTATAAGTCACATTCTCCCATTCACACTCACTTTGTCGAACCGCAAACCTTCAGGTTATTGGATGACACACGTTTCTCATCATTTCATCAAGTTAGATTTTGACTCTATAAAACAAATCCCACATGTTGTCATCATCTGGATTAACAGCTGTGCTTGTGTTTTGCATATGTACGTAGCATGCGTGTTTGTGTCTGTGCTGATGAAGTATTTTTATGCCATATGGTTGTGTAACTGTTGAAAGACTTGTGCATATTTTCTTTTTTAATGTTCATCAGATGACATTAACCTGCAGATGAAAATTACCCCGCACGGTTTAATCTGCTACATTTACATGATGGAACCTGGTGATGAACACAAATGATCGATAATGAAAGTCAACACTTTTCACATTAAAAGCCTTCTCCATCAGTTCAGGGATAAGTAAATGCTTCTCGAGCTGGTGCACGTCTGCAAGAAGCGTTCGTTTTACCTGACAATGGTTTAACAGCAAAATAGAAGAGAGTGGAATTAATTAGGAGGATGTGAAAAGGTTATTCAGGGGAAAAATTCACCCAGAGCAGCAGGTGGGCCAATCTGAAATGACTCATGTTGCCGTATTGAGAATTGGTGTTAAGGAAAATATATCCCATATGACTCATTGGAGTTTGCGGTCTTTGTCAAGGACTTCTTTAAGGGACCGGCTCGTATTTGTTGGATTTTTTGCTCCATTATACTTCACCACAATAATTCCGGAGGAGAGCTGAGCAGCGCACATTGACCTTTGGTAATCTCACAGCAGCAGTATGTGGTATTTAGTGACTTCCATTCAAGGAAAGCAGGAAAATGGCATGGTGTAGTATAAGTACATTTAAAAAAAAAGAAAAACTAGACGTGGATTGAAAATGCTTACAGGGAAAGAGAGAAGCAGAGTCCATCCAAAGGTGAAATCTTAAAAGGTCTGTCTCCTCGTTACAGCTCCGTCAATATTCACAGATGCTGTCAAATGGGTTGGGTTTCCTTATCGGGCCATATCCTCGGAGAGAGGTTGAATATACAGTGTGTATAAATACTGCATGAGGCTATAAAGCACCTTGTCTATGTCGGTCATAAATTCTAAGACTGATACCTGCGGAGTTATGGCCATGCAGTTTAAAACAGGGGAAAAGACAACACGTTACAGCAGAAACATGATGGATGTTTCTGGAACAAGGTACATGATACAAATCAGTGAAAGAAACGTCGGGAAAAGAAACCTCAGTGAACAAAGACAGTGTGCACCTCTGTGTAAATTGTGGCCCCTGATTTAGATAAAATCCTCGATCCACTGAGCCAAGTGTTTTACCCACATCCAACAACTTCATGGTCGAACATACAATCATCTCCTCAGGCCTCAACTGTCGACGTTAATCAAGAGGGAGTGAGGATGGTTTCTCCTCTGGCTTCAAAAGGCAAAACAATAACGACGGAGGAGGAGAGCTGCCAGAGCGTCTTCTTCTTCCATCTTGATTTTTATGTTGTCGACACAACTTATTGTCACTAAACGAGACGCATTTAAACTGCATCAAAATGAGAATTAAAGAATGTAATGCAAGTTTTGAGGAGCTGGGAGGAGTACTGTTCTAACTAAAATCTAAAACAAGTCCCGACCAGAATACGCTGAGCGGTTTTAAAGTGAGCTCCATGATCCATTCATCGATCGCCATGTGAGTTGAAATTGTGCATCCTCTGATTGGTGCAGTAATATAAGTTTTACAGGCCTGCTCTTGTTCTCCAGCTCAGAAAGAAAGCAGGAAACTGAAGACCGCTGTGGCATTTGCTGCAGATTTCACCCAATAAGACACATAATACCTTCCTGCCAGCTCTGCGGCTCCGACAAAAAGATGGAGAGAGTTATGGAGGAAGAGAGCAAAGGGGAGGAAAAGAGGGTGTGGAGGGGGGAATTGATAAATGAGGGGAAAGAAACTGTATTGTTCGTGTTTCATGAGCTGATGAAAAAAGACAAGACAAGGTACAAGGTAGACTGCCGGGCATTCTGCAGCCGTCAAATTACAGAGAGCAACCGTGCATAAAACGCAAACATCAGGGGAGAGAAAGGGTGAAAAACAAGTTGGAATTGCAAATCAGTTATATCTCAGATCATCCGCAGAATACGTTGTTTATCTGACAGAATATTAGTCTCTGATACCCTAATGGAAAACGACCCCAAAACTCTGAAAAAGACTTTATTCCTGTTTTATCTGAAGGGAACGAGGTGGTTCAGCAGACTGAGTAATCTCCCCTAAGAAAACTGCCCAAATATTCCCACCCCATAGATTTCAGTGTTGAGTCGGCAAGAGGTTTGGCGGGTCCAAGTTTTGAAGCTACGTTTATTTCAAGCTGTTTTCACACACGAACCCCGGAGGACGTCCACACACGATTGGATCCAGACATGAACAACGCAGCAGGAGAAACAGAAATCTCCAGACACTTTTTCTATGAAGGGCTATTCGGGTTTAGCCCAAGGACACTACGGCTTGCAGACGGGACTGGGATTGAGCCACCGACCTTCTGGAGAGAGGATATCTTTACATCTATGTCTTCTTCATGTATGGCACCATTTTTTCCTCTCGAGAGTTTTGTAATCAGCCCAACTGAAACATCTCCAGAAGTTCTTCAGAGTCTGAAGGCAGCTCAAGAAAACCAAGTTATGTTTCTAATTGGACAAGATGAAACAAAAAGAGAGGACTTCTAAAAATGGTCGAAAAAAGTCAGAGTGCTACTGTAAGTGTGTTTTTCAGAACTTCTCCGACGAGGATCCAGCTCTTGATCGACACAGATTGGCTGCTGTGAGGACTGAACTAGAAATCCTTCAGTTATAGGACAAATGGATCTAATCACACCCCAATCCTGACACTGAACCAGCACAGCTTCTCATGTGGCGAGCTGACATCTTCAAGGTTACAGAAATATTGACTGACACACTGGACAGAATGAACATTTCTGCTTTTCCTCAATTGTTCTGAAGGGAGCTGCTGCAGGGAGCTGCACACACAGGTTTGACGTTTGGATGGGGAAGCGCCAGCTTGGGCGAATGAAACTTGGATGACCCCGAAAACGGCTCGCGATTTTAAAAAATGCAAGAAGCTCGTCTTTGACAGGAAATGAGGGAAGACGTGGGGGTTACGTGTGCCGGAGAACAACGATTGCTTCAAGGGATTACGAGAAGAAAACTCGACCGACCCCCAAATGACTTTTCCGACTTTATGAAATGCAAACAAACAAGATTCCTGTCTGATTTCATATCAGAAACCTCCGAATTACAAACACCTTGGGAGTTTACACTCGATCTGACAACAAGGGAAAGGACTCCGCTAATCACCGACTATTAAAGCCTCTGCTTCTAAAGATGTTCACAGTGGGAGGTTAATGTGTGATGATAAGAAAAGGAAACGTTGTGGTGGATTGACTGAGATGGACGGAGACGCTGTAGCGTGCAGCGTGTGAACATCAGAGGTAATTTTAATCCTTAAATGTTTTTCAGACTTTCTTATCTTTATATGGATTTGCATTTCGTTTAACAATTTTCCAGTCAAGACCTTGGACAGGGTGTAATCGTCCACCGTCCAATTTCTTAGGGGGAAAAATACAAAATAGTCTGTGGCGAGAAGAACGTACTGAACTATTATGGATGAAAGATGCATCCTGAATTAATGCATGAGGAAAAGTAATTTTCAAAAAATGTGAAGAGAAAATGAGAGACAATTATTTTTCTCCAATAGTAAATTCAAAAAAGGACAAGTGTTGAATATATATATATATATATATACACGATTAAGACGAAAGAAAAGGAATTGGCAACATGTAGCTGTACATTATCTTAATCTCCTTGAAGACATTTTCTCTAGAAAATTGGATATTACAAGTGTGCATGATATTGGTTCTTGTTTTGAATGTTAAATATATTTTCTTCCGCCATCAAGTCCGAGAGGAAGAGGATTTCCATCACTGCATCGTCAAATATTCTACAGTTCCATGAGGGTCAATGAGTCCCTTTCATGAAATAAAGAAATCACTCTCTTCAGATTTGGAAATCGCAGCAACGTTAACAGTGCACGTCTGAAATGTGCTAAAAGGTCTGAGCTGGGAGGCAGAGCCAGTGTGTCTGGGCAGACCTGCCCAGATTGACACTCAACAGAGTGGAGTCAAGTGGGGTGGAGCGCTACGTGCTGGAGATCAAATAGTGGAGAGTAAAGGTCGACAGTATGAGCTGCGGAGAGTTTAGCCTGTGCACACATGATGAGGGATAGAGATTAAAGTGAAGAGAAAACTCCCAGGTGATGGCGAGATTGATGAAACGAAAACAAGGGAGACGACGGAGGATCAAGACTCGGCTCCTGATTTAACTCCAGATTTCTTTCTGACGAGCTGCCGACAACACGCAAATCTGTATTCACCGCTGGACTCCGAGCAGAAAGAGTTTGTCTTTACCCTCTCAGAGCCACCGTCCTGGGGGGAACGCAATATTGACTGGCTCAAGCAGCCGCTCCGAGCGCCCTCGGTAGCATTTTAGGTTCCGAGCTGCAGACAGCATCGTGTCTCGTTAGGCTCTCACCTCTCCTGGGATAACCTTTAAAGAAATGGACCAACTTTGAGACGAGCTTCTCCGTGAGGCGAGCGTGATCTGAGGCATACATTTCCTTTTTTCTTTTTTTTTTTTCCCCCCTGAGAGCAGCTTTTCAAAGGGACTGGAAGTTGGTCTTTTACAGGCTCATTACACTGATTTGCTGGGAGCGATAGGGACACGTCTTTATCAGAGAGATGGGACGGGACAGTAAAGCTTTGAGGGAGATGTACTTCCACTGATCGCAGTAACCTGGTGTAATAGCTGAAGTTAAAGAGATGAAGATGTAAACGGAGAGCGAGCGCGTCTTTTAATCCAAAGATCTTTCATGTTTGATGTGTTAATGGTACACTACAAGTTCCGAAACGCCCCCAGAGGAGTTGTGACTCTGCAATCAGTCACAAAGCTCTTTATCAGTGATGCACTTTATATTCTCTGACATGCTCATCACATCGCATACAAAATGCATTCCCCGCACACATGTAGCTGCACACACACACAGACACACACAGAGAAAATGGCTCATTTCCATCTCTTAATATCAGGCTCACCCTCCAGTATCTCTTGGCCGTCTCCACCCTGGAGGGTTTCCTGTGAAGGCCCAGCGTCCCCATCGGATGATCGAACATCATCCTGAAGCCGTCCGTGGCAGCCAGTTAGCCTCTCGCTGTCCCGGGGACGATACAGCTTCTCCGCCAGCGAGCCACTGTCTGCTTTGACAGCCCACTAGCCTTTCCTATTTATGAAGTAGCTGCCACACCCAGAGCCATTACACTGTGTATTTCCCAGCAACTGTAAGCAAACAAAAACAACAGCCAGTCCCTCTGTCTCCAACCCCTGCTGCACGGCCCGCACATTAACGGGCCCTAATGGAGGCCGGAGACAGTCACGGCCAAGATTAGCTTTCACTTTTCTGCTCGGAGGCAACCCACACCAGGAGAGTCCTCATAAAAATCGCTGCATGATGCTCACCTCTAATCAGCGCAGCGCCGCAATTAGAGGGCTTAAACTAATGAACGGGAGAAGTTTGGAGATCCAGATGCAGAGGGAGTGCACAGGGCTGATGCAGGGTGAACACGGGTAATTCAACACCTCCATATGAGATGCCACTGAGGGGAACAATCAGTGCTAAACTGTTTATTCAGCCATTAGAGTTAGAGCATGGCAGGTAAGTGGCGGATTTGAGTTCATGAGCTTGCAGTTGGGAGTGTAGGCGAGCGCCGATGACGAGCAACTGCGAGGAGCGAGAGGCAGCCTTATGTTTTCTGTCTTTATGTGAATTTCCTGCTTCAGTGCATCCACACAAAACATCCAAGCATCCAAGATGGTGACACACCAGGACTGTTTTGGCTCCAGGTCAGTTTTAATCCTCGTCGTCACTAACATGCCTGAAAACAAACATCAGGTGGCCGCTCTCTAAACCAGACAACTGCTGGTTGGTTTCTTCCAGACAGGATATCAATCAATCAATCAATCAATCAATCAAATCTTATTTATGCCATGAACGAATAAGCCCAAGTGCGTGTGAGTGTCTACGTCATCGTTTCCAAACATCTCTGTTTCTGCTCGAGAAAATTCCAACTAAAACTGGACCAGCAGCGTTTCCAAACGTCCAAAGTCCAAATGAGCAAAGACAACAGAGTTAGTAGCACATGCATTTCAAAAATCAACATTATTATCGATATCACCTCAAACTGAGATGCCATCATCACAAAGCAGCACCCCCTAAGTGTTAAATCTTGTTTTTCTTCTGTCCGGATGCAGCAGACGTGATTAATCTCAGCAGGAACTTAATAATAACAATTTCGGGCCTTGTCGGGAAGTAATCTCTCACACAATGGCAGCACCAGTAAAATCTGAATAATCGTCTTTTGATGTCCACTGCGATCATCATGTAATTGCCTAAAAGTTGAGGCTGTTTACGTTAGGAGTGGAGGAGGTGCTCGGTTTTGCCGGGTCCTTGCATGTGGTGCTCACCTGTGCTCAGTGATCAGAGGGTGAATATCCACACCAGCGAGTGAGTCGTGAACAGTTTCTGTCAACTGCTTGATCATTGTTAATAATAAAAGCACATTCATTAATTTAAAAACAGTCTGATATGCATTGGCTGCACATCAGACTGTTCAAAACCTTGTCGGCCAGTTTTGGAGCCTCGACGATGATTAATGCATCGCAGCCTCGCTGGTGAATTAACACTGGGTGGGGTTTTCTTTGAATTTTGAATATTTCAGCAGCGACTCCTCCTTCCCCGAGGCTACTCCTGCAAACAATACACTTCATGCATGAATGTGTTTCTGTTGTTGAGAGGTTTGGTATAATTAGTGCAAACTGATAAATGTATCATGTCTGTCAATGAAAAGTCAGTCGAGGAGTGTAAACTAAATATTTTTCTCTTTTGAATACGCCTGCGACGATTTGTTTTAAATGTGGTCGTTTCAGATAAACACTGTTCAATTCAGGAAGGATGAAAAAAAAAAAAAGGCACAACAGAACATTAGGAATGTTGACGACCAAATATCAAACCACTGCATCAAGCGGCTGTAATTGACAATAGGCCGTGTGTTAAATTGACTCAGTCGGGATTACAACCTGGAATCTAAAGCTTCACAAACATCTGCTCACGGACGGAGCTGAACTGTTGCAGCAGCTCGGATTACTCTGGTCTGTGTGCGGCGGCTGAATCCCACAGTGGCACGAGAGGTGAGGTTGTTTTTTTTAAAAGGGAAAAAGGTGAAAACAAAAAATGTTTTTCTCCTGGGTAATAAGGAAATGAAACAGTAAAGTGAGGCTGTGCAACGTCTGCAGCAACTGAAGCCAAACGTCTACCCAGGAGATGAATTTATCATCATGAGTTTGGAGAGTTTCTTATCATAAGACAGCATATGCTTGTACATAAGGTGAAAACAAAACTCAAGGTTTGATAGAATTGAATAGAGCCTGTATTCATCTGCCAATAAGTGGACTATTGAGTTGTGTTTCTTTAAAAAGTCTTGATTTATGTTTCTCTATCTTTATATATTCTCTAAAGAAACCTGAGAAATGAAAAGAGCCAAGTGCTCAATCAACTTTACATGCATGGCAGCAAAACTCCAGGTTGAAGAACCAATTTCATTTTGGTGCATTTTTTGCTTTATTTAACAGATAGAGAAATAGTTTCTTTCACTGTTTTTTAAATAATTCATGCATCTTCAATGATGTCCATGAGTGTGTCCATCTTGATTGAATTCAAGTGGAGTGTTGGGCCTCGGAGCAGGGAGATATTCATGTTCTTTTCATGCTTTGTTTCTTCGTTTCTGAAAGTCTACTCTTTTTTTACACCCCAACACAACGAAACTAAAGTGCACCTTCAGCACATTGTTGCACCAAACTGAAACCCTGTCGATCTCCTCCACTTTGACATACAGGACAATTCAGTATTTATCTATAATGTGCATAATTCAGGCCACTGTTGCAGCCCTGTCCAGGGCCTTTCACCGGCCGGAGCGAGGCTGACATGCAGTGACAGATAAACCAGGCAGGCTGCATTCTGCAGCTGCTTTATGGCTGACAGCCCCTGAAATGGATTACTAATGGATCAAACAGAGCAAGAAAGAAACTACCTCGGGGGGGGGGGGGGGGGGGGGGGGGGGGCTGCTACCTTGGTGTGTGACAAGGAGAGGGGGCTTAGAGAAAGAGAGGAGAGAGGGAACACTGAGAGCGGAAGAGGACGAGAGAAGGAATAGGGAACCATTAGAAAGTGACACTTTTGAAAGAGTTCGACACGTTGGGGGTTACAGTCCGGTGGACGTTCAGCTCGGTGACCCTGGGAGGAGTTGGGTGTATTTTCTTCCATTCCAGAAGAGGAGACGGACAAAATACACGTCGATGCTTCTGAGATATTACAGTCGCAGCAGGAACGGACGCCGCAGCGCTGGCAAAGTGTCATTAATGTCTGGTCTGCACTTTATTTCCTGTCAGATCAGAGTAGACGAGGGAGCGGCGTCCTCAAGGCCAAACACGGATTCAAATCGTGTTCGCGCATGAAAGACAAAGTGCTGCTGCAAGTGTGTGAATGTGTGAGTTGCTTTGTAGATTGTGCTGACACAAGCCAAGCAGCCGTCACATGGGAGCGTCAGTGGTGTAATGATCTAACTCCTGCGGCCCCCGGTCTGCACAAAGCTCATTTACAAATCCTCCTCCCCTGGTGCCCCTGGTGCCACACGCAGAGAAGGCTGCCATGTCACTTTCATAACTGTCTCATTTGAAGGCTTCGTATCATCCACGGCTAAACACAACAGCACTTTCTAGATATTTTCTGAAGGGGCTGCATGCGAGAACGCAAATGTCTGAATCACCTGTTATGATTCGTACAATGGTCTGCAGACACGTTAAGTGTTTTATTAATAGGTCCTGCATGAGTGCCAAGGGCAAAATACACAGCAACAATCTCCATCTTATCAATTTCTGCTCCATTATTATGTCTACAATGATATATTTATATATATATACATTTTCTTTTTCAACTAACATTTCAAAAACAAACCTGTCACCAAAACAAACACATTCATTTCTTTCCATCCTGAGCTCTGGAAAGCTGCGTCAGCTCGGTGAAGAGATACTTATGTAGATGTACATTGTCCTCGAGTGCCAAATAAAGCCGTCTCTCCGCTGCTTTTCATCATATATCATAAACCATCTTCTCCTTTTCATTCCTCTCACAAACAGCATCAACGAGTTCTTTTCAGAAAATAAACCCAATCCACAATACTGTCTACCATCCCCTCGAATTATTTTCTACTTCTATTCTTCTAATAAAGAACTCGGTATACGTCTCCATAGCCGCAGAAAAGCAATATTCTGAGGCTGGAAACAAAGATGAACATTTTTTCCATTGCCTTCGGTTCATATCTGGGGGTAATTCTTCACACACGTACAGGGAGGTGCATTTATCCTGAGCCCAGTCGCGGCCTCACAATGTCCCGTAATGGCTGTATGGATTCCAAGCAAATAAAAAAGGGCCGAGGTCATTTGTTACATACAACACGTGTCCCTGCTCTCTTTATGCCGCGTGTATGTGCCGACATGAGCTGAGAGCAAGTTATGTGCGTGTTTCAGTGGAACAGAGGAAGCTGGTTGAAAGGCGGTGAACATCCAGAGCGATGAAGAGTGAAGGAAAGAAAAAAGAAAATCAATTGTTTATTAAGAGGCCATGGAAGATCTCGATGTAT
The DNA here is from genome assembly GCF_024713975.1 of Paralichthys olivaceus. NCBI lineage: Eukaryota > Metazoa > Chordata > Actinopteri > Pleuronectiformes > Paralichthyidae > Paralichthys > Paralichthys olivaceus. The sequence goes on from NC_091109.1 coordinate 20,335,212, forward strand.
GACTGAGTGAAAATGTGAAAGTAATACAACATCATTGTTTCACCATAGAGGTGAACGTGTGTATGTCTCTCTCTGTGAGCAGAGACGGGAGCGAGTGATAAACTGCTTCATCACAACTAAGACGTGCACCGCCGGAAACTTCAAAGTAAAGTTCACTCAGCACAACGGTCGAAAAGTTTAACTTATTGTTTCCACACTTATCAGATTCTGTTAAAGCTCTTTTCAACTGTTTCTTTAGTTGATGACGATTATGATTACGATTAATCAACGATTATTTAAGTTACGATTATTTTATATCAATGCAAATCTGCCGTTTCCTTCAGTTTCATGGAGCTTTGTACTGACTTCAACCTTCATTCTTATCACTCATTGCATCATTCTGATCAATGGCAGGCAGCTGTTTTCTGTCCTACTGTGCAGATGATCACAGTTAGAGAACAGCTGATGAACAAAGCGGTGCCTTTAGTCGCTTAAACATCAGAAATTCCCCTCCGCAGCTGGTAGAGACCCAAAAAAAAGAGCTAAAAGCAGAGTGACACACATCAGGTGACGAGAAAGACCATATTTTCTTCATTTCTGCAGAAACTGTTTAACTAAGTTTAACTTCACCACATCAACAGAAAAGCCAGCTGTGTGTTTCAGCATCATTTTAAAGTGAATATGCTCCTTTGCTTCGTGGCAACGGTTAAATAAGAGCTCCAGGTGCCAAAGTGGCTGTAAACTGAAATGTAGCAGCCGAGCCGCCACCTCCCCTCAAACATCGACATTCAAGTCAGCGCAACTCATTTCAGCTGAGATACAAAGATGTGCAGCCCGGGACCGTGCAGCCATGACCGGAGCCATGTGTCGGGGACAAGAGACAAGGTTGCTGATGTAGAGTCACGCTTCAGCGGGCCGACACCATTCAACAGGACACAAGGTCAAGAAGGCGAGCGAGGAGGAGAAAAAGAAAAAGGAAATAGATCAGAGGAAAAATGAAGAGGCGGCGGTGAAGATTGGAGGCTCGGTTCTTGTCTGCGGCTCTCAACAGGTCAGTGGGAAGGAAAGACAATTCCAGTTTGTAACGAGCTCTGGAAGCAAAATCAACTCAGGGAAGATAAATACAGACCGAGGATCCAGCAACAAAAGGACGTCTGTTAACCAGCACGACATGTCAGAGAAGGTTTTTATATGAGTAACGTTATTTATAGCCCAGAGTCATTTTAACAAGGACAGAAATGGAGACGCTGCGATAAAATCTGAGTGAATTATTGCTTTATTATCTCTAACCTGAAGTGGAGATTTACCTGCAGGGCGCTGCTTTTGTTTCAGGTACTTACTACCAGCCGTACGAGCGAAGCGTAATCAGAAACCTTCGCATCTCTGCTCAGAGTCATCAGGGGCGGCAGTGAATTAGCACGAGCAGATGAGTCTAATTTTGATGTTTGTGAGGAGGAGACGTGAAAGGAGCAGGAGAATATTTAAAATTAGCACAAGCAGGATGAGGGAGGAGCAGAAGGAGGTTGAAAAACAAAACGCTGTTTATCCACGAAGGAGAAGAAATAGAGAGAATAAGTAAACCTCTGATTTAGAGCTGGAAAAATGGAAACATGGATCATATAGAGAATAAAGTTAAAACAGAAGATAAACAGATGATTAAAAAAAAGGGGAATTCCCTCAACAACAAATTAACCAAACAATCGTTCACTATCTCATTTACACCTACGGTCAATTCAGATTCTCCACTTAACCTCCGTGTCTTTGGACTGTGGGAGGACGCCGGGGGAAAAACCCAATCACAACAATTCTGCAGAATGAATGCCCCCCCCCCCTTCTTCTGCAGTGACACTGAAAACCCTCTCCTGTACGATCTTAACATTTTGTTTCCTCACACGCTCGTGCATTAATAATGCACAACCACACTTCTCTCTCTCTCTCTCTCTCTCTCTCTCGCAGATGAAAACAAAACTGTCATGTTCAACTCCGAGGAACCCGACAATCAGAGACGCGCCGTTTCCTATTCCTAACACACCTCTGAACTGCCGCCCTTCTCCATCTCTACATCAAGAAACAACATGTCGGGGGGGTGGGGGTGGAGGTGGGGGTGGGTTAAAAGCCAGAAACACCTGGCAGAATGAATCCACCTGAAAAGGTAAAGTTTGGAAGAGACAGCAGGAAGTGCTTTTTGTTCTCTGAAAAGTGCAGAAATAATAGACGTTGTTGTGGGTCGCTGTGTGCTGACGTGTGTATCCGTCAACTCCAGCTGCCGAAACTCTGCCTTCTGTGTCTCGTGGAATAAATATCAGTTTGATTCATGTGCGGAATTAAACACACAGACTAATAGCAGCATCATTATGGGATAGAGAAGGATTTAATCATTTAAGCTGTTACGATCCGACATAAAGCCGAGATATTAGCGTCCCTGTGCATCATGTGCTTTAAACATTCACACGTCTCTATCTGCACAGAGTCAAGGCAGAAAAGCAAAATAGAGATGTTGCAGGAAGCCTCGCAAATAGTTTTAATATCTGATGCATTGTGGGACATGTTCTGCCGTTAACGTGACTCATTAACTTCTAAACGAACTAAGGTTTCAACTTTTTATTTGTGTGCAGCTGTTTCTGTCGAACTTAATGCAAGACGGTGTTTCATCACCGTCTCTGGCTAAAAGGTTTAAGTTGAGCTGGATGTAATGTCTGCATTTGTACACAAGGGACAAGATTTTGGGGCAGTAAGCGAATCTGTTTGTGTTTATCTGCATTCATACGGAGAAAGCTGCTAATAGAGATTAGCCGAAATGTGGTTTGGACCTAAAACACCTGGGAGAAGTATCCCTGTCTGTGTTCTGTGTGGAGAAACGTTCGACTCCTGTGATCACAGAAAAGAGTCTCGGCCCAGATATTGTCCATTTACGTCCTCCCACAGTCCAAACACATGCAGGTTAATTGGAGACTCTAAATCGCCCCGTGGGTGTGAATGAGAACATGCTGGTTGTTTGTCTCTATATGTCAGCTCTGCACTATACGCTCGTGATATCTGCCGGGATTAGCTACAGCTCCATCCATGACCCTCGGGATTTTGAACCTCACTATATCAAATGTTCATGCACATAGAATTCAGTGTCAGAACTGGATTAAACGGAAGCCTGCAGGGTTAATAAAGAGTCAGAATGCACAACATCATGAAGCTGCGGTGCAAATCTTCCACGGCTGACAGTCCCTCTGGGAGGATGCGTGCTGAATAGAGTTGCTTCTTCTCACACAAGTGCTAATTTGATCCTAATGCACGTGGACTCGATGTGCTCTCACGCTCTTTGTTGCATTTGAGCCCATCGACGCCGCTGCCAGTGTCTCTGCTCCCATCATGCTCCGTCTCTCTGTGTAAAGTCAGAGAGAGGCTAACAAACACGAGCCGTTTTCTGCCGATGCTAATCGCCGACTATGTAAGAGCCTGTAGATGAACACTGTGCTGCACTTTAGTTAATATCAGTGGGTTTTCTCCTTTAATCCAATGCCTTGGTTCTTTTTCTTTGCTGAGCTAATGATCACAAAGGCAGCGAGTCAGGTGACTTCACTTTTACCCATCAGGCCTCTGCTGTGATCCCTCGTCAGTGCAGACTGGGTCATATCCTCCGTCTATTGTCCCTGAGACACACGTTTCATCTTTTATGTTATTATACACTATTCAATTATCCACCTCTGGTTTTGATCAAGGGTCTCACTGTCGCCCCCCCCCCCCCCCCCCTCTTTGCCTTTAAGGCAAATGCTTTATCTTGTCCATCCCCGTCCCTTCCTCCCTCCGTCCCTCTGCCTCTGTACTTTTCTTTCATCATCTCTCATCCTCCCCGTATCATTGATTTAACCTCACTCTGTATGCCTGGCCCTCAGTCCCAACAGACGCTCTGCTTCCACGGCGAGACGCTTCAGCCATTTGCCGCAGAAATGATCCACCTCGCTCTGAGACAGGAACAGGACAGCCTCTAGTGGTGCAGCAGGGGCACTTCAACTGATGCCTTCACCTCTCGAGCCTGACAGAGAAGATGTAGCTGTCGTAAATGCAAAGATTCCTAATCAGCTGAGCCATTAACACGAATCTCGACAGGAACATATTTGATTTCAAGTCTGCAATATGTATCTGCGTCTGTTGACTAAATGAACCTGAGAGATCTGCTTTGATTCACAGATTTCTGTTTCCAATTACATGAAAGAGAATTATCAGTTTGAATTTAAAATCTTTGCACACAAGAATCACATCTGAAGACCAAACCAAAACCTGCACAAGTCGATTTTTAAAGAGCTATACAACCTGACATTCTTGAAAATCTCTGGATTGAAAAGCTTCTTCACTTTGAAGAACCATTTTTGGATGAGAGCTAAAGCCTCTTAAAGCCCCTCAAGCGAGTCCAGTTACCTGCGTATATAACATTTAAAAAAATAGCATGAACTTGATGATTGAGGATCTTCACAGACAAACTTCAGACGTACGCCTGCCCGGCTAAATTTAGACCCTGGAGCCAAAAACAAACTTTGCGAACTCATAAAGATGCCGACTTGTCGCCCTTGGAAGAAATTTTCAGCGAGTAAACGTGAGAAAACTGCATCATAAAACAGTCGACTCCCCTGCTAAGACAATATTGGCGTCCGACATCTGTCATAGCTCCATATAAATCACCGGCTTGTTGTTTTGCAGGAGAAATGCTGGGGAGTTATTTGCCTCTCTCCTGTTTCCTCCCTAATCTTAGAAATACTGCGTCCAGTCATAAATAATGACTTAATCAGCACTCCAGTTTTCTGACCCATAAAAGTGAAATGCAGCGCAGCTCTTAAGACCCATGTGCTTGTGCGGATTGTGTGTGTGTGTGTGTGTGTGTGTGTGTGTGTGTACAGCTGTGTGCATGTGTCAGAGAGATGGATAGGGAGGGGAGAAGAGCTCTGCATGAAAACCCAGCACAGGAGACTTTTTGGTTCTCGCCTCCCCGTCCTCCTCCATTGCGCCGCTTCTCCCCGCGGTGGAAACGCCTCGTGAAGAGGCCGGATATGAATTCGTTTTATGCTGAGATGAAGTTATTAATGCCCACCATCCGTTATCATCAGCTCGCTGCCACACGAGCAGCGGCGACACAAAAGAGGAATGCAGCGCCAGAGAGTTGCAGACGTCAACGAGGAGACGCGCAATGCCACCTTGGTATTGATGAATAGGTCTTCCCTGTGTTTACAGAGCATTTATTTCACAATTTCTGCAAAACACAGGTTTCAAGGGACAACTCAAAAGTCTGGGATAGAGAAGGATGCAAAAATAATGTTTTGGTTCAACAATTACTTCTACTTTTATTTTGGAAGCTGACGAGACACTTTATTTTGCGAATCCCTCGAGGAAATAACTGGAATAAAAACGAGATTTTTCTGATTCTATGCTTTGCTTCACACTACGGATAAATGCATAGCTACATAATCACATAGTTCAGCCACCTTTGCTTTGAGGAACCTCAAGCATACCCTGCGTTTACTGAGCATTTACTTCACATGTCAAATGTGTGGCAGACAGAGAGGCTGAAGAAATAATGTTTCTGCTCAACAGTTACTTTAATTTTCAGTTCGGAAGCTGAACGCTGTCACAAACCCCTCGAGGAAATCACTCCAGGAAGGTTTAGATTGTCCTGATTCTATAGGGAACCATTTCTGTGCTTTGCTATACATTATAGATAAATGCATGCACACACATCATATATATATATATATATATATATATATATATATATATATATATATATAGAACAACTTTGACACAAACCCATTAAAATAACCTTCACCGTCTATAACAGCCGATCACGTGACCCCGCCACACACCCCCCGCCATGATTGGCCTTTGCACGAGGGCGCTGACTTACACGTACAGATACAGCCTCTTAATGTGCGGCTGATTTGGTTAGCAGGAGTTTTGGCGTGATAAATAAACCATACGGCCGATTTGCACCCTGATGGCTGCATAATTCATCCCCGGAGAAAAGTGGTGCACGTGTGAGTGAGTCATGTTTGATCAACATGGAGCGTCAGAGGGTTTGTTCATGAAGGAGAAATTAACCGAGCCAGAGGTCAAAGTGGCTCGTCGCCGAGGATTTTACAATATGACAGTAATCAAGTGAAGGTTGGGAACGAGAGGAAACAATTACATTTGCCTGGTTTTTGATCAGATGAGTTTCTGTGCCAGTTATTCCCCCGACCCTCATTCAGTCGTTCTGCAGGAGTCTGACACACACACACGGGTCTCCAGATGCCCCCTGAATCGACAGATGACTCTCTCTACCTTTGCCACCGGTGCCGTTATTCATCATTCACTCGCTATTTACCCATCAACACAAGATAAAGCAGGCACGTGTGCAATCAGGCAGAATTAAGACGAGTAGGAGCTCATTAATCTGCACTGAATACGCTGCGAGTGGAAAACAGACAGTGGTTGCGCTTTTATACACGTTGCTCGACCTAACGTGAAGTATTCTCTTCATTCAACAAGCGGAGAGAAACTGAAGTGTGTGAAAATGTTCTGTTGCCTCCATCTGGTAACACAAACATCTGGCATCCATGTGTCAGGTGTTATCACTCACTAAGTTGTTACCTGCACAGCACAGACTGAAACTGAGGCGTGCAACTGAAAGATGAACACGCTTCATGTCATGTTACATTTACACTGGGGTCTGTGGACTCAGACTCAATTTAACCCCAAAACAGCACGTGTCATATATTCAATGAGCGCAGCTATAACGTGTATTGATTTTAACATTCATTTCATGTCCTATGCTTCATTAAGTGTTGAGATATTTCTTTAAAAAACGAATCTAACGCTGTCAGCTGATCACACAGGTCTGTGGGACTCATCTTCTGGGAACTGAGAATGTCACGGCAGCTCCTCAACACTACTTCAGTCCGAACTGAAGCAGAGCACCGACTACCCCAGAGACTGACACTGCTTTTCATGAGTAAATAATAAAACTTTATCTCGTAACTCATGAAGCTTTGAATCCTGTGGTTTTAAAGTTCCAGTCGTTACATGTGCCACTGCTAACGGGCTGTATCTATGCAGAGCTTTTCAGTCTTACCGCTCACTGTCACACACTCCAGTCACATTTCACCATCTTGCCCATGGACACCTCAGCATGCAGACTGAAAGGAGCCAGGGATCAAACCACCGACCATGGGTAAGTGGACAATCCACTCTTCCTCCTAAACCCCGGCCTCTCATGTACAGTGCTTCATTAAGTGGATCATCCACCGTTAAGTACTGATCCGAGGACTCGCTAAACCAGTTAGTCATGCAGCTGTGTGTAGTAGATCATGGCATTAAACAATTACACTCATGCATGCAGCACTTGCAGCAGGTTTACTCACACAGTGTGTTACAATATGCTCCAATAGCAAATATAGAGCAGAGGAGCCAATGCAAACTGAACTAATCCAACAGATTCAAATGAAGCAGACGTTCAGAATTCATTCAGAGAGAATATCACTGACAGTATTTAAAGAAACATATATATACTATACAAATAACAGGGATTAATATCAGTATTAATCACTGGTGGTAGAAATTGAAGCAAACTAGGTCAAATAATATGTATTCATACAAATACGGTCACTGAATAAGTGCTGTATAGAGCCATCACTATGCTTATCTTTTAAGTGCAATAAATATATAAATAAGTAAATAGATAATAAGCGTGGGACAGGATAATATAAAACTGAATTTTATCTGCCCAGTGAGGAGGAAAAAATTATTCCCTTGACTTAGTCAGAACTCTATTATGCTCCAAATAACCTCCATACCTCCTGACAGCGGGGGAAAAGGATATAAAAGCAGATTCTACTATATAATATATATATATACTACTTTTTTTCCACTGTTGTTCATTATAGCTCATCGTGTTATCATAAAAAAACTGAATCTGATACTGGCCAGCTTATTAAAAGTGCATTTCAGGGCTTGGCTGCCTCATAATCCATAACCAGGAAAATATCCTTTTGTCTGCCTGTGTGTGTCTGTGTGTGTGTCTGTGTGTGTGTGTCTGTGTGTGTTTGACAGAGAGATAAAGCCAAAAGGGAGAAACTGTGTGTGAATTAATGTGCGAGTGTGGATTTATCTTTTTTTCTCATCCCTCTTAATGCAAAGTGCAGGGGTGAAGCCATTAGAGCACAGAATCAGCAAGATGAGTTCAGAATAAAGTGAAACTGTGGGAATATGTGACTTAAACCACACACACACACACACACACACACACACAGAGAGAGCACAAAAACACAGCCACCTCTGTGCGTCTGTTAGGGTTTGAATCTCTGTCATACATCTCCTGAGTCTCATTACGATCGCGCTGATCGTAGCAGACAGACACAAAAACAGAGATGTTTACTCTTGTAATGGGTTCTGCGAAGAAAAACTAAAATCAACCACGGGGACGAAGCTTTGATGGGGAATGTAAAGATCCATTTCTGCTTTTTTATCCGTCTGCTCGCTTCTTTAAATGCCACAGGAGAGGGAATCTAATTAATGAGACTGCATGTACTTTCTCACTTTAAAATGAAGCTGCAAGAGGCTCAAGTGGGAACAAAGAAGGCTTAACAGAATATCACTGTCTCGACAGATGTGGACCGGACCGACGGAAGGTGAAAGGCTAAACAACGCTGGATATTAAACTCCTGAAATTCCCTGTTTAATTGTGAAAGTCGGCCGATAAGACGCCCGCGAAAGTTAGATTCGTGAAAATCCAACGCCCCGGACAAGAGGCCGATAACACAGGCAGGCAAGAGTGAAAGCTGCCGGAACAAAGAAACACATAAAAATCAGTTTGATCAGATTGTAATGAGTTGTTTCACCAGACTGGAATCATCATCAGAGAGGAGTGTGGAACCAAGATCACTATCAAATGTATTGACAGAGGAGGATTTAGTCAAGCTCATCCCAAACAAAAGCAATAATGAGCTGTTTTAAATGCATTGTCTGTTTAATTCCTCTCTCTGGATTCCTCATACATAGATCAAACACTGATCACTTATATGACTGGAAGTAGAAAGCATCCTCGTTTGATGCTATTTTATACTTCTACCCCAAAATACTCCATGAAATACTGCAGTATTTCTTTACTTTTTAATATCTTGCATACAAACACAATATAAATACTGATGGAAAGTATTTAAAAGTAGCTATTAGTATTTCACTCCCAAGACATCTGTAAGTAGAAGCAGTACTTTTACTTACTTATTACTGATATTTTAGAATGTATGTACAAGTTTAAACACGAGACGTTTACTTGGTATGGAGTATTTGTATCTGCACTTAAGTCACCGCAGTGGAAACCATAGGTTGTGAGGAGTCGTAGTCCCTCAGTCGATACCTGGCACAGCGGAGGTGTCCATCAATATCTAAGTGTCCTTCGGCAGGACAGTAAACTTTAACATGCTCCCTCACTTTGTCTGGTTCTGGACAGCACGACTCTCAAATGTGAGGAACAAAAATCACACAGCAGAGCAGCAAGCACAGAGAGAAAGTGTCGGAAAGAAAAAAAGAGGTGATGAGTTCACGGAGCCGACAATTTAAGTGTTAAATTGACACTTTTTAATCCAAGGAGACACACAGAGAGTGAAATGTACCCGACATCTCAAACATTACAGGCAAGAATTCATCTAGAAGTGACGACACTGTTGCATGAATCAAGGATTTTGAAGCAAACATGAGATAAAACGAAGCGACTCTTAGGAAACAGAAACCTTTTAAAGGTCACTAACACGGCCACGTGTGACAGAGAGGTGAGGTATGAAGGAGGGAAAAGGGTGGAGACAGTTTTGAAGTGGCAGATCGGTGGGGGTGGGGGGGTGTCGGAGCCAGTGGATGAGCTTTTCATCCCAGTGGACTCGAGTTCTGATCTACACAGTGTGATGTAAATGTCACCTCCACCAGACTCAATCATTAAAGCCACACAGCTGGACAGATGCCAGAGCTCGGATTGACATTCAGAAGAAAACTACTGGGACAGGAGAGCGAGATACGGTGAATATATTGGATGAATTAAAAACTTACAGCATTCAAATAGCGTTCAAAAATCAAAAGCCCACCATTGAGCAGACAGAGCAGGATTTGTATCTCTACGTGCGGCAGTGATCACTGCACAGGCCTGTATGAACAAGTCTTTATCTCTGACAAAGCTCTTCTCTGCACTAACATGCTCTCAGGTTGATGAATCAGGACAATACTACATCATTGTTTGTATTGATTTCAGATCATGTCGGAGTTCTCTGCACCAACAAACACAAAGACAGGAGCACCGGTCAATAAATCAACCTCATGTTATATTCATGTTCACCTCAACCTGTGTTTTACCTCCTGCGCCCGACACACGAGTGTGAAGCACGAGCTCGCAGACCGCGACACAGATATTTGGATAAATGGTGATTCTAACATGGAAACACATGATTAACACGGAGGTGACAGATGGAGCAAAGTGAATCCAATTTAAAGTATCAGGTGTAAACTGGCTGGTTTGTGACGCAGATTAAAGGAGCGTCATCGTCACAAATAATGTTTTACAACATCCCTTTAGCAAAACTAACTTATCTGATGCTAACTCGTCTACTGTTAATAAAGAGTTGTCCAAATAATAACCCTATTGAAATTTTATATTAAGCATTTTTACCAAAGACAATCTGACCGACAATTACACACGATAAGAAAAACACTGAAATCTCACAATCTGAGAAGCTGCAACTAGAAAATGTTCAGTTTAAAACGTGACAGTACATCCAGAGTGAATTTCAAGTACATTTAATTTGAACAGGTCTGTATTTAAATAGCACTTTTCTATTAGTAATGATACTTAAAGCTCTTTATAATACAGGTACATTTATTTATATGAGGCCTTCACATGCAGCACTTTCTCTCTCACACATCACTCATTCACTGCAGGCACAGCCGTCAGGGGCAGCATCTTGCTCAAGGACACTCAGACATGCAATACAAGTGAGAGCGGGATCGAACAAAAGTGGACAACCCGCTCTGTCTCGTGAATGTAGCTCATGTGAAAGAGGTATGTTTCCTACAGGGCTGCTTGTAATTCTGCAGATTTAACTGACTGGTCATTCATGAACTCAAAACCACTGAATTCACTCGTAGCAACGTATAATTCCAGGGACACGCATGGACGGTGAGAACTGACACAGCTGATGTGAGGTCTTCAGGAAATGCAAATATATTCACAGGGACGACAACGGGACATTTTGAAGACTGCAGGAAACAGGCAACCTCCTAAAAAACGTCTGTTTCAGCACCGCGGACAGCTCCGGGAGTCTGGACCTGAACATCTGGAATCAGCTTCATGCATCTGCACGTTCATTCCTCCAGCATCATCATAAAGAGCCAAGGTGACCCCCCCCCCCCCCCCATTAGAATTTATGGAAATCCCTCCGCAAACAAACACAGCCTCTGAGTCACAGGGAGCAGCTCACACAACAGCTGCTTCGAACGTGTCCGATTCAACCGACTGGAAGAAAAGGTGCATGTTTGGAGCAGAGGCTCCTGGAAAACAGGATTTGTTTTTTTTTTCCAGTTACACGATGGCCATCTAAGAATAGAGGGTAATGTCAAAAAGCCCTGACGTGCGATTTGCAGGATTAACTGAGTGACCAGACATGGAGGAGACGCTCCTGACGCATCGTTTATTGACACACACGCCAACCAATCCAGGCACTGACGCACAAGTTTGATAACTCTGCCTCTTAAAAAGGGGGGAGTTAGAATCAAAACTCATGTTTTTGGCCCAATAATCAATACACCTCATCATTTTATTGTCGACTGCTGTGTTTTAAAGCGCACAACTATTTAACAATGGTCCTAAAACCAGAGGTGATGGTGAGTTTCTTACATCCTCGTCCTCGCAGTGGCGCCGGTACTGATGCTGGAGCTGAGGCCGGGGTCCCTGGCTCTCCGCCGCCCTCTCCCCCTCCGCACCTTGCCCGAGGAGATGACTCGCCTCCGGAGGGTTGGGGAAGGATGTGTTCGTGTTGATCCTCCCGGTGAATCTCTGGTACAGTGACGCCATTTCGACTGATCGGTTGTTTTTTTTAAAAAAGAAAAAAAAAGGAACTTGTGGAGTCCGTCAAGTCCAAGTTTGAGCAGGTGATTGAGTAATTCGATTAGAAGATGCTCTGGTTGGAGGAAAAACAGAAAAACAGTTCAGGATTCACATCACGTACTTTCAGCCTCGATGCTGCACCGACGCAGTTTCCTCACTTTCCCCAACTTGATGCGTAACTGGCACAAAAAAACCCCAAACCGGTGTGGATCACAGGACGCTGCGCACACCGCTCACGATCCGGACCCGAGCAGACGGAGAAACCTCAGCGAGATCCCGGCTCCGTCCATCACCTTCCCCGCGGTAGAAAGAGAAAGTGACCGCTGACTAACGCTCGGGGACCAGCGGCTCTTTGTCTTTACGCGCAGAGAGAAGCTGATGCACCAAACAGCCGCATGCGAACAACCCAACGCAACATTTACGCGTCAGATATCAGAGATTTGCGCTGGAAACTTATCATGACTTTGCAGATGCAGACAGAAAAGACTCAAGTGTCTCTATTAGTTGGTTTTTTTTTCATCTTTACCTCCATTTGGGTCCGTGGAGGAGGCGTCGTGCGGAGAGCAAGAGTGCCCCCATGTGGAGGAGAGAAAGTTGAAAGGCACATTGTCAAGGTGAAACGTTTTTCTGCTCCATAAATTAAGAAAATTAATCCGTCTGACATTAACACGATGAAGCATATCAGGGATTCATTCCCCTCGTTTGGTTTGAGTGAAACAAAAAAACATTCCAAAGCAAGAAAACACAAAATGCTTAAATTTGCCAAACAGCAAAAACAAAGAGCAAATGTAGAAATATCACAAATAAATAGAGTTTGTAAAGTTTTATATAAAGCAAATGACTCAATTAAAACTAATGAATCAACTAATTGGTGTAAAAATGATTAAAAAATAAATGAATTGTCTGAAGGACAACAATGAGTTAAGCTTTTGTTCTGTTTGTCCATGATGAGAAAAACTTGGTTAAAACCTGACGCAGCTGCAGAGTAATCCTGTTCCATGAGAGCCCACATTAAAACAGCAGTGAGGTTAGGTAAGAGGGTAAAAGCTCCTCCAGAGACCCAAGAGGATAATGTTTAAAAAGCTCAAATTGCCAGCCTATGGCTTTAAGCCTCTGCCGACCGGTCATGTTGCAGGAAATGTGGTCACAATATTCTCCGCTTCTTGATTTATGGCGTTATAGATGTTGTGTTCACGAGAATACGACGACTGATGGACAACCCCAAAACATAACACCTCTGGTTATGGCTGTAACCGCTGCAGAGGCAAAGATCATTATAAAAAAATCATGTTTATAATTCCACGGAATCAAAGCAGACATCTCTACATCGAGTGTTTTATCCAAACAATCGTCTAAAACCGAAATATTCAGTTTATAATGATACGTGAGGAAGGAAAGAAAGTTAAATTTCACATCTGAGAAGACAGAAGCTTACGTGATAATCAAAATAGATGTGAATGTTTTCCCCATCAATCATCTTATTGATTCATCATCATTTCATCTTGACAAGTAAGAATGAGTTAGGGGGAAAAGAGTCATTAAATTAGAGCTGCCAGACGTTCAACCTATAATTTCTAAAGGACGGAGCCGAGTCCAGACACTAGTTCATTTACCTTCATTAGCAAACCAGTGGGAATCATTATTTTACACACAACAGACCCAGAATCTGTCATTCGATTTGCTTTTATTCGGCCTCACAGGACACAGAACACCTCCCTCTGTGTTTCTAACAAGCCGAGCATGCTGGGATTTCAGCCTCGCAGAGTCAGAAACACACTGATCACAGCCCACAAAACAGACAAGCTGCAGGAACTTCTGTGGGAGATGCTTAATGCCTCATGAGATGCAAACATCCTCCTCCTGTGTACTCAGAGCGAACCCCCCCCACAACATCTGTTCAGATTTACTCGTCAATTAAGACAACCTCCTCGAAGAAGTCTGCAGGGTGTGTTTTTAATCTTTGTAGATTAAAAACACACCCTGCGCTGCACGACTTGATTACTGAGCTGCAAACCCACATACACAGATTGTGCACCGGCCCGCTCTCTGCCGGGCTCCTGCAAAATGTTTTACCATTGATTTCCACGAGAGGTTTCATAAAAGGCAAAGAAGAGAAAAAAAAAAAAAAAAAAAACAGGCTTCCATGTGTTTTGGCACATCAAATCCATCTCAGGCTCTGGCACAGGACCCAGAAATGAAATTCAATTTTCAGGCACTGTAGTGATGTGATTAGGGGCAGAGAGAAAGGCAGAGAAGCAAGGTTTGACAAACTGCGAGGGATCCTGAGGGTGCAGAAGCTGCGCATTTAAAAGTGGAGACTATACGTGGGACATATTTAAACCGGATATTAATAATGTGGAAGAAATGAAAGGTAAGACACTTCCTGGGTCTGCAGTGGAGTTCGTCTTGGCCGCTGCACCTTAGATCGGCCCATCCTATTGATTTTGATCGTGCACAGAAAGATGAAGAGTTAAATGCAGCCGGCTGTGGGGATCAGTACTGGAACTGGGCAGCAGAGGGCAGAGAGTCTTCTCTGTCGGAGTGGGACATTCATGAAAGTAAAAAAAAAAGTGTTATCTGATGCAACCTGATCACAAAACACTACAAAGGTAGGGCCCTGCAGGTGCATCCTGGGAACTCGAAACAGGGGATTATTCCACACGATAACCACGACCCCTAACAGATACAGATGTTTCATGAAGGTAAATCAGAGGAGAGATTTTACAAAAGGGAGTCAACACTGGCATCTAGTGGATAAATGCTGCTTCATTTATGTCTGTTGATTTCTGAATAAATTCTTCACTGTGCTGCTGCAAATTTGTCTTCATGCAAAAATTGCGCACATGCCCCTGAGGTGAAATAAACCAATGCATCGCATTCTGTGAAGCAACAACATTATGCAAAAAGACACACTGCTCCACATATTGTACATTACACAACCTGCATCCTTATCTCCACATTGTACATTAAAGCTAAACCCTTTCATGCGGTATTTACATTTTATTGTATATTTCAAGTTGTGTTTTGTTTTGTGTCATCTTATCTTTTCTTTACGACAAAGGTTGTTCCTATCAGGCCAAATTCTCCCCCCTGGACTGAAGCCACTCTGGGGGTCTGTGCCCTCTTCCTCTGGTGCCGAGGCAGTTGTCCACAGTGTTTTTTCCCTAAACGCTGTGTAATTGCTGCTGGACTGAAAGGCCATGAAATTATCATGGCCGGAGGGAAGCAGTCAATCATCCTGACAAGCTTTAAGTAACGTGAATTAAACAAGATGAAGAATTATATTTAATGATTCATTACTATGATGAAATGTAAAACATTTAAAAAAGGCAATTTCATCTAATTACCGCAAACATTTCTTGGGGGAAAAATAATTGTGAGTCAAATGTTGTCAGTATATCTGCTTGTTCGGTGAAATATTAAAATACAAAAATCAATGTTTTTACAAGCTACAAAATTCCATCAAGAATATTGGATGTAGACAAACTTCCCAAAAGTTAGATTCATATATTTGCCATCTGTGTAAATGTTCTTAACAACTTAAAATAAAGTTCTGCGGGCCCCAACAGTGTTTGGCTGCTCTGGGTGAACTGACCCTTTAAATTGATTTTTTTTTGATAAAGTGATGAACTGAATACTTCGAGCGAGTGAAGTCTTACAGTGCTGATTATTCGCACACATGGCATTTGAAGAATGAATCCACTCGGCAAACTTGAAACAAGACGAGGAAGGAGTGTGAAGTTTGACCTTGTCAGAAACGGAGGAAAAAAACCTCCTCCTGAAGCCGAGATGGGAGCGAGCGCAGGAGCAAAAGTTCAGGTGAGAGAGAGCGAAAGTAGGAAGCGCAGGAACTCGTGAATTTATACTGCGGTGTCTCATTTCTCTGCTGCCGTCCATTCCTCACTGAGAATACTGTCATAAACCTCCACCTTCAATCTGAGCTCCACACCGGGAGGATCAATCTGGCCATTGCTCAGGATATTCAGGTCGGTTGGACTCTACTTTATGACGAGAACCCGATTTTGCAACTGCAGTCATTTAACGCACCCGTACATCTGTCCCTAAGTATCGCCACAAGGATGCAGAGGCAATTCAAAGCGAGAGAAGGTGTAAGTCTGATTGATTTGAAGGATTCTTCCACGGACACTTCTCAAGAACGAACGAGGAAAAGTTTCAGCATAACATCCAAAAACTTTCTCGTGTGTGTTTTTGTGGCCGCTGGCGGGAGGTGTGTTTTGAATGACAGCGGGAGATTGAAGGTGCTGGAGCCTGACGCTGCTGGACTTATAATTAAACGGCCAAATTAATAGGCGCTGTCAATTGCCACTGAGAAACCACCTACTTCCCTCAACGTCAATCTGATGGTTTTTCTTTTTTTTTTTGGATCGACAGCTCCATCTGCCCGGCCGCGCTGCGACCCCATCTCTCAAGGAGAAACAAATCTCAGAAATGACAAATAACAAGTGGGAGGAAAAGTTTTTTTTTTTTTTTTACAAATGGTATTTCGCTCATTCTGCAGCTTTATGATGTGTCTGTATCAGCCGTGGATTTCTCTGGCGAAGGGACATGAAGCATGGCAAATTGACTCCCAATCCTATTTGGAATGGGCATGATAAAGTCCCGGGGAAATTTAGAGGGACGGAGCGAGCGGAGGGGGGGAGGGGGTTGAAGGTGCAGAAATAAGCCAGTGGCTGAGAGCGGACACGAGCTGTAACGGAGGGTGAAACATCAAGCACATATAAAGTGTAAGAGGCACAAAGGTAATTTGCAGATGTGAGGCTGGGGAAGTGAGAGGGGGACGGGGGGGGGCTGCATTTCAGTTATCTCACGCTTCTGTGTTGACTTGGATCCCATTTCGCAGACAGGTCCGGCAGAATAATTCCACCACTGGGAGAGTGATGGTGGTCCGAGTGGAGAAAGTCTGTTTGCTAAGGGTTGATTTGTTATTCTGACGGCTCAGCAGAAACCAAACAAATCCAGGAGCAGGGACGGAGGAGAACATGTGGAGAGTTCAGGAGGAGCAGCGACACGTTCTGGATGTTAAATCCAAGCAGGAGCGTGTAATGGGACTTCATGAGCAAAGCAACAACTGTGGGGGCCCTACATCGAACGAAACCGAACCAAATCTTCAAATGATTCTTTTACTATCACAACCCTAAGTTCAGTTTCAGTGCAAAACCCCAAACAGACGTTCTAGTCTTCACCCAAACCTCCTCGTGGAGGAGTTTCCCACCTTGCTGCCGTTATAGTCTCCAGTACTCAGCTAATCCTGGAAGTTTCCAGTGCATGCCTGAAAGCGGCTAAACTCATCTTATTCTGCAGGGTATTAGATACTTATATATATCCAGCTAGTTCTGGCTACTCACTGCAGACGCATTTGTCCAATACTTTAATTTATGTCCAATCACATAGAAAATGAATCCACTGTAATAAGTATTCAGTGTTAACATGATGTCTGCATGGACAGTTTTTGATATTTTTACATTCACAGACATTTGGATTCCCTCCGGGACAAACTGGAATAAATGATCCAGATACCTGTGTAGTGCCTCCATGAAGATAAGAGGGTGAGAATTTATTTCATGCACTTTTACTGAAAATCCTGCTTCCTGACACTTTTGGTATCTATTTAAAAACTTTGCAACGCCCCGTCATAAAAAGCAGTTATCAGGTGAAAAGCATTAAGAATTCAGGCATCTGGCTGCAGCTCCCTCGCTTACTACTCCATCGTTTTATTCTTGTTTAGCTACGAGCACTGCTGACTGCAGCACCACACACACACACACACACCCAGAGCCCTCCGCTTATTTGTACCTCCAGATGTCCTCGAATTATGACTGTGAGAGGTTTACAGACGGCCACACCGCAGCGGGGAAAAAGAACATTTTTGAGTGTGAGAGGCTTTCAGAAGGAAATGCAATGGTGGGCATTTTCCAACCTACTTTTGGTCTTGCCTTCTGAAAGACCAGAAGAAGGTGGAGAAAAAAAAGAGAAGACGGGATGTAAAGGAAAAGTTTGCAAAAGTTGAGCTAAATTTGCGTCACATGGACGTCTGGCATTTAAACTTGCCTCACACACACGTGCAGTAAACACCCACACTTTGTTATTACTGCTACAACCTGCTGATATTATCTGATTCCTTTTTAATTTGTTTTACTAAAGGATTCCAGTCACAATTTTGAGTCGAGGCCAAGTGAAGTGGCTGGAGAGCGTTAGCCAGGGCTTCAATTAGCACCCCAAAAAAATCAATACATTCAATTACACATTAGTAATTTCTCCTCTTAGCTTTTTTTTTGGGGGGGGGGGGGGGGGTACTTTGGCTCAGAAAGTAAAAGGTTGTGTGAATGAATTGAAAACTGTGGGATTTAAGTAATTATTGATTTATTTGGAGAGAAGTGGGACTTAAATGCCATCGAGGAGCTCCACACCAGAGACAAATGTTGGCAGAGAGAAATCACATATTCATATTTCAGCCTTTGCTGCGTGTTGAAGTCAATCATCTGTCATCTCAAAATGAATCAATACTAAATCTAGTCCTTTCTTTCTGTAATACTCCCCCATTTTACAAAATTAATCGGCCTCAAAGTACAGATATCCCTTCACACTGGAGTGAAACCAGAGTCGAATTTGAACAAGACACCAATTCCAGTGTTTTTCCAGCTCTGCTTGTATAAAAAAAAGTCATTAGAATTCATTCAGAGACTCATCCCCTCCGCCTGTAAAGCTCCTCTCGTGTTTAACGTGAGGAGTTTCCATCAGGAACGATAGCACATGGGCTGGAAACCATTTCAATGTAACAGTGATTGGAATTAAACACATTAGCTGGGAAATGAGACGTCTTAACACAGAGTAGTGACGTGTGCCGTTAGCTCGGGGGGGAGGTACAAAGAGGGAGCGTGAAATCGGACACATCGAGAAAAAAAACCCTCAGAAAAAACGGGGCTGCTGCTGCTATGGGAGTGAATCAAAGTGCTGACGGACCCCTGCACGCTCCGGGACACGGCGGGAGCAGAGAACTGGATTCCAGTGCATCGCTGTTAGAGAGCACTGGGTGAAGCATTGGGATTCAAAGTGGACAGAGAGGCCAGGAGGTAAAGGCACTTAGCAGCAGAGTGACATTGTGGAGGTTTAAGTAAGACCAGTAAGAGAGGGGCGAAAGGTCTTTATTTTTTTGAAGGAATCTGCCTTTATTGACTGTGAAGTTGAGAATCTGTAATTCAAAACAGTCATGAAGCCTCTTCTCTGCATTTAAACCCACAACAATCTACCTCCTCCTGCACCGGCGCCATCTACGTTTCTGGTGACAACACTTTTTTCCCCCAGCCTCTTCGCCCCTGACAGAAAAATAAACGTATTTTTTCTCCTGGTCCTGTTGGAACGTTGCTGCTCAACATCCTACAGCTGCTCAGGGACCAAGCACTTGATGCATCAGCGGTTTGTTTCCAGTTAAACTTTCTAAATGTTGCCTCACTGGAGCTTCGTGTCTCTTTCACACAGACTTCTTGGATCCTGCCAGGAGGGACAGGTGTAACCGGATGAGTCGTGACAGGATGAATAAAGTTTCTCGGGGGGGGGGGGGGGGGGGGTTGTCTCCAACTTTGGGGAATATGAATTTAAAGGTTACCACTGTTTCCTCTTGTCAAACCCAGATACTATTGATGGATCCTTCAGGAATTCCAAAATGACAAATGGTACATTTTCTTTCTCGTCACACAGCTTGAGAATAAACATGAGCATGCAACGTGCTTTATCCTCCAAACGTGTGTAATCTGCCCCCCTGACATATGAAGACTACATACATGTCAGTGTCATAGGACTGAAATATTAATCAAACTATCAAAATACCAGTATGGAGAAGTGTAACACCCAAATTGCAGAAGGTGACATTTTAAAAAAGGTGGAATGTCTTTCAAATAAATGAAGACATGTAAATACTGAAATATCTCTCTGATAGTCTAAATATGAAAACTCATACACATTAATACCTCAAGACATTCACTTGTTACAGAGATTAAACTGTTGAATTTCCATCACAGAATTAAAATTTTGTCTCCACAACCTTGAAACTTTGGTTGTTTGAGTGCAAAAGTATATTTCTTTGTCATGTATCCTCCACGACAGGACGAAGCGCTGATGGTTCCGAGGGTTCAAACGAGGAGGCAGAATAAAACAGATAAAAAGATGAATGCAGGGAGAAGGACGGTCTGATTTAACTTCCATCTCTGCCCGGGAGCCTTGAGAGATGGTGAATGAGTTATGGAGAGACCCCCAGGGGCAGCGCCGACACATCAACACCGCAGCACCTGCTGTCATTGCATCAGGACAATATAACACACACACCGTCCAACGGACAGACCCCGTCTGTCCACTCACGTCTCCTGACAGGAGACACGCAAAAATTACTATTCCCACCAGAACCAGAGTCAGAGCCACCAAACGTCCTAATGCAAGCGATGGTTTGAGAATGAGACGAACAAAAGCAGGAGCGGTTCAGCCGACGTGTGAGGAAACAGCCGGAAGACAAGTCTGTTCAAAGTGAACTGGCATCGTTAGAACCACATGGGCCTGATAGCACTGATGAAGATGAGAGATGCTCACTGACGCTCTGCTGCAGCCACAGCTCAGCAGTTCTTTAGCATGCACGCTACAGTGCGAGTGCAGCTTACCATTTTGGAGGTGGTGGTGGTATCGATCTGCTGGGTGGCAATTAGCATGGACATGACTGAAGTGACAGGGAGAAATGAAATATCCTCCGACGCCCTCTTCTTCTTCTGCTCCTCCTCCTCTTCCTCAGCACAGGAAAGTCCTCTGGACAAGTGCCGAGCGAGTGCGAGGCTTCACCTGAAGTGGGAGGATTACAGGAGACCCCCACTCTCGCTCGCTCTCTCTCTCTCTCTCTCTGCCCCCCCTCCGGTCAGCTGACTGGAGCACACTTCCACGTTTGTGAATCAATCACATAACGACAAGGATTCGGTCTGATGCACCACGATCCATTCGCCCGGATGGGCTCTTGGGAAATGTGTACTCCCCGACTTCACTCGCCAACTGTCTCTCATCCCCCCCCCTTCCTCCCCTTCCTTCTTTTCTCTACCACCCCACACCACCCACCCCCGTTTCCTCCACGCCGCTCTCCCCCCTGCCCCTCTTTGACTTTTCGCAGCCCCTCGATCTTTCTCATTGACTGTGCTCCCTCTCAGGCTTTGTCCCCAAGACAAGTCGACTGCTCCAACTCTTGCTTGTAGTAGACGGTGCGTGGAGAGCTATTCTCCCTCTCTCTCTCTCTCTCTCTCTCTCTCCCTCCCTCCCTCTCCACCCTATTTTCTCTCTTGTCTCTACCTTTATCTCCACACTAAGCTCTTCCTCCACTTGACAGGGGGGTTTTCGAACACGTGTACGACACGACTCACACTGGAGTTTGTGTTTTTGCAGGTTCCTCGGCCCAATGAGGTGCCTGCCGCCGTTCAATTTAATCAGTCCCTGTGATGGGCGGTGATAAAGCAGCTGCGATATATTCACGACACAAATCGCACCTCGTAAATTACCCCCCCCAACTCTCAGGAAGATTGGTCCCGGGAACGATGCAGGACCAATCTAAATTTATGTAGCGTTTACGGCTTGGTGAGCCAAAGTGCCAAAATGTAACAAGCACTTGTACTGTATGTTAGCCCAACTCTAGCTGTGGCCAGCAGCTAGTGAATGAGAGGCAGTAAAAAAATAAAATAAATAAATAAAAAGGACAATGAGAGCAACGCTGGGCCAGGACTGAAAAAAATAACTAAATGGTTTAATTAAGGCCACAATGGTCAAGTTCTCGAAAGTTCCCGAAGTTTAATCTGCTCAAACAACGTTGGTCCAACTTGCAATTGAGATTTTATTTAGTTTAGAAACAGAGAGAAAAACAAAGTGACTGATATTGATGAGCAGCATCTGTTCACCACACAGAGGGAGAGTCACTGAGGAGGCGCGTGGGACTACCTGGACACAATGTCGTAACGGGAGGTGAATGATTGTAGCAGAAGGACACGGCTCAGGAGGTGGAGCGGGTTGTTCCCTAATCAGAAGGTCGGTTGTTCGATCCCGAGCTCAAAGCGTCCTTGGGCAAGACACTATACGCTAAACTACCCCTGACAGCTGTCCGGTCAGAGTGTGAATGATGTGCGATAGAAAAGTGCAGCTCACAGGAGCACTCCAGTGTAAAGCACCATGAGAGGCTGTGATGACAACTCTAACGCAAATCATTTTTAAAGTCAATACAAACATACGACAAACACTCAACCCGCTCAACAGTGACGTCCGTAAACTAATTCAACGTGCAGAATTTTTACCTGGGATCAGCATTTTTAACTCGACATTACACTTTGGTGCAGATCGAGATTTTTTTCTTTAAAACTGCGAGACATTTTTATTGATTTCTCAGAAAATAATTAATGGATCTTGATTTAAAAAGCAGATCCAAATAAAACAGAATCTTTAACTTCATAGCGAGGCCTTCTGAGTGCCCTTCTCCCTCCTGCATCGAACACCTTCAGCAACTTTCCAACAAAAACACCCAAATGAAAGTAAACAGAGTTTAAACCTCACCTTTTTTTACATCGCTGAGCTTTTAGAAGAGACACTCCAGAAGCATGATGCACCCATTATATATATTATATACACACATGTCAAGACAGGAAAACAGTTCCATCTCTCAGTTTGGCAATAAAACATTTTTAAAAACACTTGTTAACTTAGGACAAACTCAAGATGTCATAAGACAGTGAAACTAACTTGCAACAGCAGATATGATGCTGCCATCTTTCCACCATGTTAACCACCGTGCTGCTGTTGCCTAATAATATAGAAAATTCATTTCTAGCAGAAGAGGCTTGCTTGAAACTGTGAAAATAGAATTATCTTCTGCACAAATAACTAATCCAGATAATTGTATTTGGATGTAAGCTATGAACGACACTTCATATAGATGTTTCACTACAGAAGTGCTGTGGCGAAACATCATAAAAGTAGAGCTGCCAATGGAATAAACGATTGGACCTGAATAGCTGGAGGCTTTTAATATGAAGTACCTGCAGAGGTGTTGAGTTTGTGTTATCAACACACTGTAAAACTGAGGTATCTCACTAAAATATGATCCCAAAGACATAAAACGAAGACATAAAGCCAATAAAACCTTGGTTTTCTGCTCAGCGGAGGCAAATAAAGGTACAGGACTTTATAGTGAAATACATTATGGGCATTCGGGTATGAAACCTACTGTAAGTTCAGCAATATCTATAAGAGACATTCCAGGTAATCGTGTTGTTAAAAGTCAGCAGGTCCATGTGGTGGGTCTGGAGACCTGGCTCAGGTGCCGGCCGAGCATTTTTCACCTTGATGTCGGATGTTTCACTCGGTTTCACACGGTCGCTGCTGCTGCTCACATTTAGATTGCTTGTATTTCTATGATTTCCAGACTCAACAGACCATGTGATGAGTTGCATTCCCACCACGAAAGCAAAAAAAGTATGAAAATTAACTTGTGTGATTGATTTCCCGCTTCGACTACGTGTTGATGAATAAACAAATCCTGTGTTGAAATGAATCAGCTGTGCATCGAATGGTCTCAATAGGTTTTCACAAAAATCGGATTTAACAATTCCTCGTATGTGTTGTTTTATTCCTCTTTATTTTTAACAACACACACCTTGTAACCTTGTTTAGAGAACCTGCTAGAGGAATAAAGTATTATTATTATTACTATCATTATTACAAATTACTTGATTCATCACCCTTTCACAGATATTAATATGCTTCTTTATGTTTATCAATATTATTTTACTGAATAAAGCAATAGAGAAAATCTGTACATTTATCGTCTCTACTATGAAGTCCTGTACATTTGGTTGCATATATTTATTGTAAAAAGAAGAATAGTAGAGTGTGATATTGTGCAGTTATAAAGGAAACTTTATGTGATAAAGAGAAAATACAATTAAAATACCTAACAATAGAACTCATTAAATATTAAATTTAATAGTGAACGAGCAGTAAAGTGAGTGGAGAGTCCATGGTCGGCAGTCTCTAACACAGGCCTGATATTGTGCCTGGGCTGTTAACTAATACCTGGATAAGGACAAAGTTCCCCACCCCAACCCCTTTAAACCCATTTATTCCATTATTGAGCACTGACTTTTCAATTCCCCCGTATGGAGGGAGCAAAGAGACAAAATGAAAAAAAGTCCCTGAGGTCTGAAGAAGCACTGAAGGCAATTCCAACTTATTGTCTACGAGGACGAGGCTGGACGGGGCCCAGAGACGACGGAGGGAGGCTGACTAGCTTCAAGAGACAAATCAGGGAAAATTGAAATCATTATCACATTTTCAGACGATGAAACAAACGTAAAAAAATCATCTGATAAGATGTGAATTCTATAAATAGTCCTGAGTGCTCTGATAAATCGAATCCCAGCAATATTCGGTACGAAACAGGAAGCAAAACACAGTGCTGGAGGTCGTCTTGACGAAAAACGACCGTGGCGTCGTATAAATTAATTCCAGAATGGCTTCCATTTTTTTGATTAGCACGCAGTTCAGCATTTTGCTAATTTAATCTGGCCTCTGAATTGAATTTGTATTACAGACGTAGTTAATAACTTGACATTCAGCGTATGACTCTGCGCTATTTAGATAAGTGATGGGCCTTCTTTGAACACCCACATGCTTCTACGCCAAATAGCCCCATTGCTCATAATAAAACCTGTGTCTGAAAGAGTCGCCGCTGTTATATTTTATTGGAATTGTTATTAATAGGACTATCAGAAAGTAAAGCCAACCATAGGCAGAGATACCATAGAGCGGAGGAAAAAAAAAAAAGAGAAAAAAACGTCATCAGGGACGATTCCAGATGAGGGAAGTCTGAAATGGCATTCGAGCCGCTGCTTGTGAATAAAAGATGAAAGTTTTGACTCGGCTCCAAGTTTCTCCTCTTCTGTGGCTCATCTAAATTCCTATTAAGGCGGTTTAGAGGAGAACAGAGTCGGTAAAGTACGTTCTAAAGAGGAGACGCTGCGGAGCCCTTAAGGAAATTTCTTCATTCCTAATACAAGCAGGACAATGACTGACACTTTAGAAAGAGACGGAAATCCCTCAACACTCCAACATCACAACATGGTGAAGTCAACCTACATCTGACGCTGTTAAAATAAAAAGTGCTCCGCTGTCAGGAAGCACTTCAATCAATCATGGCTGAAGTTTTGCTCGAGTTCACGAGGGAGAAAGAAACGAGTCCACCCTGCATTCCTGTGACCACGTTGGTGCAAGTTTGAAGGAGCGGTAGATTTACATTTTTCTGTTTGCTCCCACATGGTCGTCAGCTTTTCTGTGTTCGGAATATGCATCGTACAACTCTTAAAGTTAAAACTAATTAAAAACTGTATTTCAAGAGTCGCATTTTAATTGGTACATTTTCAAATTCAAGCTGAAGAGCCGCTACTTCCCAGAAAGAAAGGAAGCAGTCACCTCAGGAGCAGAATGAAAGAGCAGAGGGAATATTTGACATTTTCCGCAGCGTGGCCCTGGTGCGCTCTGCCGCTATAGGGTTGGAATAATATGGGCTTTTTAAATTCCAATCAATACTAACATTCAAAAACTCGGGCGAAGCAGAAAATAAGCAAACACAATATATCCCATCAAGCCTTGGGAAAAAAAAAAAAAAGAAAAATTCCGAAATACATAAAAACTGTGCATGTTTAGAACGTAAAAAATAGCTTGGGTGTAGCTTCAGATACAAACATACATGTACCATACACGTATATATTTACCTTTATGTTGTACTTGTCTGCTGCATTTATATGTGTGTGTGTGTGTATATATACATATCTACTAAACGCTGCCGAATACAATGGTCGTACATTACAAACGACTCATAACAAATGATTTGTCTCAGTTAATAATGTGATACAAGGTCAAGGAGAAGGAACCGTTCATGAACAGTTTTCTAATATCATTTCTTTGAAAACTTAGAAGTCACATTGACCAGAAATCCCATTTTCCTTTAGAGGTGATTTAAACTCCACCGCAGTAATCAGCTCTGACAGTACCAGGTCCCTCCGTACATTGTTCCAGGAAGAAGCGGCAGCGTGTTTAAAAGATTTCTTTACCTAATCCTGTTCCAACTCTGGGGGCCAACATTTGTAGAATATTATTAGAGTGCAGGCCGTATTGATTTCGGTTTGCAGGGAGTATGTACACAGACAAGAAGGAACCAGCCAAGGAGAGATTTATATATAAAAGCCAACAAATACCAGCGTCTGTGCACATATAGAAAGAGACGGCCACTTAGCAGCAGCAGCAAACACAACAGCGATGTACGAGATCCCCTCAGCCGCTAATTAGGTGTAAAGCACAATAGAATAGTGTTGAACACTATTGGACACCACATAATATTGTATTATTCTTCGAATACAATAAAACAACTCCATCAACCTCAGTTTGTCCAAGAAAATCTTCTGTCAGAAAAATAAGCAAGTCTATCTTAAGGATAATAGCATGTCGACCTTATTCAGTCGTAGTAAATTAAAACTATGACCCAATAAATAGTCAGAATATAAGCATTTCAAACCGTCTCCTGCCGGATGCAGGAGGGCAAAGTAAATCATCTGACACCAACAAACAATCAGGCCTTCACTCACCCTGGTGACGGCTTGAACTAAAATGCTGAGACATTAATCCAGGAACACCTCCTCCATTAGCCTCCGCTTGTCAAAAGTGAAATTGGAGCGAGAAAACTCGACTTCACTGGCATATAGTTAATTTCATGCCGTGCTGAAGAGAGACGGGGACGGGCAGAGAGTAAATGCTTTCGGTCGTGTACTTTACGGCACTCATAAATACTTTTTGGGAATTTAATCCGCCTCTCTTTGCGGAGTTTGGTTTGACTGGGGAGGGATGAGTCCAAGGTCAGAAGCGCTCTTCTGTCTCGACATTGATTTGAGCGCCGGGCCAATTCGGCGGCGTATGATCGATGACAACCTCAGCCAATCAGGGAGCGCAGGCGGGAGAGGCCAATATGGTGACAGATGGAGGAGCGTGTGCACTGGGTTCAATAATGTAAAGGCTCGTCATACGGAGACTCAAGGTAAATGACAGCAGGACCGCTGGAGGAGGGTGGGATGTAATTTTCCCACAGCGGTGACAGACTCTGCCTGCTGAGGCGGTTTCTGCTGCTCTCCAGCATCAGATCGACTGGATTAATGGACGACATCCAAACTTAAAGAGAATTAAAAAGAGCAAAGTGAAAAAAATACAAAAGTTTGAAAACTTCAGCAGATTCTTGTGACTAATTTTTAAACTGACATTAAATATTAAACACTGTTTAATACATTTTTACATTTTGGAGCGGTCACTGTGTTGAGTTGGTTATCATATGACAGAAGGTGAGATTCGGATCGTCAGCAAACACTTTCTCTTTTATGAAAGAAAAGATTTATATATACACACAGGCATGAGGCAGGTCCCCATATTGCTGCTTGCAGCTATGATTTCATTTAGCTTCTGTCGCCCAGTGACCATGACCTCCAATCATAAACCTTCACAACCTTTCAGGTCGAACTGCCGCTCGACAACAACAACAGACCTCAATCCTGGAAGGAGAGCTACAAAACCTGGATATAAGAAAAAGAAAAGTCCTTCTCTCAATCCTTTTCTAAGGCTACATGCAAACCAACAAAGAACTATTTGCTTCTAGTTCTACAAACTGACGAGAGTCTAAACAGAAGCACAGCTCTTTAAGCCTGTGGGACTGACTCCACCATCTGATTTGTTCTGCATATGATGACTCGTCAGGCCATAATAAAAAATGCACTTACAGTAAATTCACTAGATCTGGATTTTGATTTGGAGTTAAAGGGAAATAAATAAAGAGAAAAATAATTCCTGGATCTGCACCTTGGGTCATGGCCGACCCCTCCGAAAAATTTCACGGAAAATCGGTTTAGCAGTTTTTGCATAATCCTGCTGACTAACACCAAAAGCATAACCTCGTTGGTGGAGGTTAGAGCGTCAAAACATCATGCTTGAGCCTTTGTGAATACAGACAGTGTTGACGTAGCACATCAAATGTGGCTACATGCTGCGGTTTGAATCCCGAGGGTCGCCGGTGCGAAGGATAAACAGATATTGTGCGAGCAGCCAGCTGGAGAGCACCAGCCAACCTCTGAGATCTCAACCCAGGCACTACTGACAGGTACAAGTGGGAGAACAGAAGGGTGGTGGGAGGAGGGTTGGAGGTGCTGCCAGTCAACCTTCGCCTCGTCCCCCCCCACCCCCCCCCCCACCAACCCTCACACCTGATTGCATTCATCACACCTTCCCCCAAAGAGTAGAGGAAGGGTGGGAGAGGGTACACAAACGGTGGATATGCTATGGTGGACAACGAAATAGCACATCCCTCTATCTCCTCACCCTCCTCCCTCCACGTTTTTTTTTTTTTTTTGCACAGCGCCATAAGCACCATGGGGATATTGAGACAGACATGTCCCTCCTAGATGAAAGGGGCATTTCAGTCACACAGGCCCCAAAGGTAAACGTGGTCTGAGTTAGCAAGCAGCTCCTCGTTTATTGCGGAGCAGCATGAGAAAGGAAGCGAGCGACTCCAAGGCACCATCACACCCCTGAAAGCAATAAAGGGCAACTGCTCTGTTCACAATCCTGACAAGCTATTTGTGGCTCCACCAGGCCATAAACACATATGCTTATTTGCTATAGTTTGTGAAGCCCTAACAAAGTCCGCCTCTGCTGAGGTTGCCGTGGCTTCCCTCCATCTGTTTTCTTTAATGGGAGCAAGCGCGTGTCATTTGCAGATATGAAGCCCCCCCCCCGCCTTATCTCTCATCCCGTGTGCAAGCGATTATGTACGAGATAAACCTGACACTTTTGGAATCGCTCTTTTCCCTCGCTGGAGGTTCGGCACGAGAGCGCTTTAGACATTTAGTATTTCGTTAGGGACGAGTGTCTTGCGCATTGTAAGCTGCAATAAACAAGGCAAATATTTGCCAAATCCTTTGTAAAAAGATCCTTTCACCCGGAATTTATTTGCCATCCCGACGCTTTCCTCCTGCAGCTCTCTCTGTCGCTTGATAAGAACTGAGCAAACAAGCTGAAGGAATAATACTCGAGAGTTTTGAAACAAACCATAAAGTGAAGGCGTACAGCTCCTTCCTAATGATAACCGAGAGCTGCCGCAGTCGGACACAGACACAACCTTCGCTGGGCGGCCGCATTCATTTGTATTCGTTTCTGTGTAAAAGAGACATGTTAAATGTCAATGAGAAATTTGTCTAGACGCCATTATCTCAGTCTGGATTTTACAACACAGGCACAGAGAAGCTGAGCACAGTACGCCCATGGCTACATTCTCATTTTAGATGGTGAACCATACAGATGTTGATATTTTTCCCCAGGGACAGTAAGCCTTTCTCTTCTATAAATAAATAAAAACTCTGTCCTCAGACTGTAAATTTCAATGAGTGTCTTGTTGCTGTCAGATCTAAGGGAGTTAATTCTGTGAATATGTTGCAGTCCAAGTTGGAGGACAGTTAGGGTCAACCATCCATCCATTCGTCTTTACAACCAATCCATCCGTTATCTTTACAGCTTCTCCCTCGAGGGTCACAGGGGGCCTGGAGCCAGTCCAAGGAGAACATTGGGCAAGAGGCGAAGTACACCAGGAGATGTCGCCGGTGTGAAAAACAATTAACTTCACCTCTTTGAAAAGTTGGGGGACAGAGGACTCTTGCCGTGAGGAGACATGGTGCCAAACTGCCGAACCCCAGTTTGTTAATTACTGAAGGGTGCATGGTGGAGCATATGAATACATCACCACGAATCCGGAACAGGTTGTTGAACACGGTATCTCCAAAATACTGAATTTCTTGAAATTTGGTAAAAAAATCATCAAAGTATTGGTTCATTGGCCTGTGACTTCTCCGCAGGGCAGTGTTTTTAGTCCAATATGTTTTTCCATTATGATTAATGATGCTCGCTCTGAGGTTCAGGGTGATTTTGGGTGGTCTTAAAATCATGTTTTCATATTTGACAGTACAGTGTGGAAGGATTTAAAAGAGGCCAATGCAAGATTTGATTTAAGTTACGATTAAGAGAACCTGTTGAGCTATTAAACACAAACCACTCAAAAAACTATATTGTCCTTTTTTTTAAAATGTACATGCACAGTACATCCATTGTGCTCAACAACTTTTCATTGAGTTTGTGTTCACCGAGGGGAACTTTTGTATTAGATGGGGAATTATATCTTTTCTGGTCTCTGTTCCTTCCTCTGCTTTGAAAAGTCAGTGGATTTTCAGCTGTTGTGTTGCCAAAAGCAACGTTTCCAATAATTGCAGAGCAGCTGATTGAACTGGGACACACATCAGAGTAGTGAGACTTATTCCATGCTGTCTTTCGGGAACAGACACAAACACCCATCAAACCTCATTTCAATCAAACTGTTTGGTTGGCAAAAATTACAGTTACACTTCTGCTTATGTAGTAAAACAGCTGCTCCTACACTTGTTTTATGACATATTATTCTCCATATGTTAGATGACATCATAAATTGCATATGTGCACTGAGTATTTTGTTGCTATATTTGCTGCCACTCTTCAGGTTTCAGGCTTTCCACGAAATCTTAGAGTGTGGCTGTGAGATTTTTCTGCCTGCAGCCACAAGAGCATCAGTGAGGTCAAACACTGATGCTGGACAACAGGACCTGGCTTCCAGTGTCTGTTCCTGTTCTCCCCAAAGGTGTTGGATCCGGTCGAGGTCAGGGCTCTGTGCAGGCCGGTCAGGTTCCTCCACACCGAACTGGGTAAACTTAACAAAAAACTGTCTTTACGCACAGGGGTTATTAAAAGGTCCTTCCCCGAAAACTGGTGGAAATATAAAGGTGTAATAAAAAGACGGCAATGTTTAGACAGACCTGCACGCCCATTTAAAAGTGACCGATGCAACTGCAGGTTTTAATTTCACGTGATTAACTGTGCTGCTCCATTTCGCATTTGAACAGTGGCGGTACAGTAACGGCGAGCCGAGGGTGTCGAGGGAGCGAGAGAGG
The DNA here is from genome assembly GCF_024713975.1 of Paralichthys olivaceus. Taxonomy (NCBI): domain Eukaryota; kingdom Metazoa; phylum Chordata; class Actinopteri; order Pleuronectiformes; family Paralichthyidae; genus Paralichthys; species Paralichthys olivaceus. Next base: position 20,366,385 of record NC_091109.1, read on the forward strand.
TGGCGATTTACAAAGACAAACTAGGCTGTGGGGGTAACAGGAGGGAGAGAGAGAGAGAGAGAGAGAGAGAGAATGTAGATAAGCCTGAGAACCAGTAAGAAAGAGAGAGAGAGAGAAAGAGGACGAGACTTTGGCATTGAAGCATTTCACTGCAGCCACAGAGCCAGAGAAGAAATATGGCTGCTGTCCCTGGCACCAGTCCCCACGACTTTGACTCAGAAAGACACAAACACACATGAGTTATGTTTCCATTAGAGTATTGCCAAAGTTGAACACATTTCTGAAAAAGCTAAATGTGAATGAAGGATGATTCAATCAGCTGCCTTTATCCAAATGACCAATTTTGTCATTCCTCCGCTGTTCTCTTAATGGATGAATATATATCAGCATGCATGGTGATAAAGAGAAAAGTTATATGCAACAATATGTCGTCACCATTTTTTTTTGAGGCCTTAGGTAAAGCATGCAGAGCTTTATGGGCTCTTTGATTCTAAATGGGACCATCATTTTCTCTGTTCCACGTTTTATCACTGTTAAACCAAAATGTTTGGATTTCTATGCATTGGTCGGACAAAACAAGATATTTTCAAGGCATCACCTTGGACTCCAGGAAACAGTGACTGACAGTTTGTACTCTTATACTCAAAGATTAATTAGTAACACTTGAAAAGATGTAACCAGTGTTAAAGAAAATAACCACGAGCAGCAGTAGCGTGATATTCTACATCCTCTCATATTTCACACATCTTCGAATGTGAAACTTTTCCTCCCGTTTACTTTTGTGTGAGAGGCGATTATCTTCCTCCTCTCTGTCTCTCACAGACAATATTTAAATTCCAGAGGCAAGCTTTGATCACCACTACATTAGCTTTACATTAGAAGCTGTCATTAGGGGGGGGAGGCATCATCCCCACGACCAATTTGCCTTCGGAAAATAGTCGTGCTGGAGCGTGGTGCGGCCCGCAGAGGATCAATGAGCCACACCGAACTTGATTAGGCCTCTTAGTAATGTATCGCTCCTCCTGGCCGAGGCTTTGGAGAGGAGCCACTTTATTTACTTTTTTATCGCGCTATAGCAAAGGCTCAAAACTAGAGGGGACTTATTTTCAAAAATCTCTTTGAGGGGGTTTCACTCTGGCCGGGAAGAAGGTTGTCAAAAGATAAATGAGTAATGAGTTGCTCGTGTTCAGTCGAGGCTGTCGAGATACTTCCAAAGCAGACGTCTCGGGTTTGATTTTCAAAGGGGGCACCTCAGAGGCTGCAGGTATTTGGTTTAAGGCACCACATTATCGTTTTTTTTATCTAAACTTGGAAATGTTTTAAGATGAAGCATTTCTATAAGTAAACATGTTTGACCTGGTGATCAGCTGAGAGAAAGAAAAATTGAACCCATGAGAAAACACCATGTGAAGAACAAGTGGATGATTACCACTCGAGGCAAAAACAAACCTTCTGAACAACACTTCATCGACGTCCCGTACAGCTGAGCGGATTTTCAGAACCTCTAAATTACCACCTCGCCATAAACGGCCATCAAATCCACCTCGTGACGGCTTTATGAGAGCGAAGCTGCCATTTTGCCACCAAGGGTGAGTTTCAGGGAGCAGATGGGAGTGAACTTTAAACTCAGCAGGGGAACGAGCAGCGGCGTCCAGCTGACGGCGGGCTCGGCCTGCCTGATGTTTGATTAAGAGGCACGTTGACCTTTCCGAGGCTCCAGGGGGCGCTGAGATACACACTCAGCTGTCAGCCCGGGAGTCGGAGCCCTCTCATTATGGGCCCAAATCTATCAGTCCACTCAGCAGCTTTTTCTCTCACCGGTTCGCCAGGAAAAAATTAAATACCACAGGCCTGCAGAGGAGAAGTGCGAAAAGGGAGGAGGGGTGTCAGTGAGAGAAGAGAGTCAAAGGGTAAATGTGGATTAGTGGAGGGTTTGCTACGGTACATGATGGCTCTAAAATACAGATCAGTCAACATCCAGAAGCTGCAAACTACTCTCACAAGATAAACCTAAAGAATCCTCTGATACCTTTACCAAAGATTCTAATTGATGGGCAGGAAGAAGCCGAGGCGAGTCAATACAGAGTGATGAATTGCACCTGTGCAGTGGCACCGGGTGTGTGCCGCTACTGTTCATGACAAATTGGCCGTGTCACACACTGGGTATTTCCCACACAATCAATACACACTGACAAAATCGCTGCTGAGTCCTGCTTTAGTTTCTCAGCGCAGAGACGAGAGACGAACAAAACTCAGAGACGTTTTTTGTTGTTGACCTTGGAAATGAATTAAAAAACAACATAGTCATATTTTGGGTTATTGATTTGAACAGAAACACAGCTTGTCATCCTCCAAGTGTGTAGAAGTATCTACTATAACACACCTCGTCATAGTTTTCGGAGATATATCCGCATCAGTGTTTGTTTGGAGATGTGAAAACTTTTATTGGCAGAAAATATGGGAATTTGTGTTTTTCTTTATTCATGATTTACATATTTTGTTCATTCGCGTTTTATTTTGATTATTTATGATCATTACTTTTTTTAATCTGTAAACTTTCAAACCATTATTACTTTTCTTTGCAATGAGGGTTTGATGAAGACATTTTAGGAATCACTGACAATTTCTTTTAATCATTCATTTAGTTCGATATATTCTTTCTCCTCCTCAGGCCTCAGTCTTATGTCCTTCAGTCAAGTCGTTGCCGTGACGGCTGCTCTCTTTCTTCATTTCCTGATCTGTGCATCTTCTCCAGGTTTCTATGTTTCTTGCCTTGTGGGTTCCAAACTAGTGCCTGTTAAGTGATGGATTTACTGTCTCAACCTCCTTCTCCGGAGGTGAAGCTCGGCTGGTTCTTGCTTGGTGCGGTCCCGCAGTTTGGTGTTGGTGTCTGGCCAGTACATTCAGTTGATGCCTGTGGTTTATTGATTAGGTTGGTGGTGGTTTTCCATCTTTTGGAACCGTACAACAAAGACGGATTTGACATTTTAATTGACGATGTGATTAGGTTTTGTTTGAGATACTGAAATTGGATTTGACGTCCTCTTCCGTCCCTCATTATGCTGCCATAAAGCTTTCAGTCTCCTCTGTTCGTTTATGGCCCATGATTATTGGTGATTTGTGTTATAGAACCACAGTACTTGCTTTTTTATGTTGATCTTGAGTCCAAGCGCTGCAGCAATTATTTCCACTTTGTTGTTCGATATGTCCACAAAGACGATATTTTGCTGTTGATGTGGGCATTGTGCCACAAAAAGCCATGTTGGTCAGGTTTCATAATCGTGAATGAATGGATTAACAGCATTATCCTCCGATCATTACTTTTGATCTTCCCCAGTTCATACATGTGCAGTATTTTTTATACAAGAAAATAACTCAGATATCTATCAGAAGTTACGTTGGTGCACATATGTGCCGAGCAGCTGGATAAGGTCAAAGCGAAATGTATTTTCCAAAGTCCCTGCAACCAGAGTGGTTGGAAGGGTCGAGGAAAATAAAAAAAACAGCAGCTCTTCACCCTGCAGCATTCGACAGGAAGAATGTTCTCACTGGCCTCGTGTAAAGTTTGATTTACAGTGAAGCTTTTACTAGACATATATCTCCCGCCAAAGTTGATTCCTGACATCCCTGTTGGTCTCCAGCCCGGCTCTAATGCAGCCGGCGTAAATCTCCTGCTGTATATGAATGAGCGTGAAGGTGCTGCAGTGTGCCGAGGACACCATACTGTACTGCTGACGTGGAAACCTGCCACTGAGCATCTGCCAGATCAGTGGGAGCTGGCGAACGCACCTTGGATGCGACTGTAATCTATTAATTCAGCTACACTGAGCTGCATGTGTGAGGCGCACAGTACAGTGCATACGGAGGCTGCTCGCTGGATCTGTGTATAAAATCAAAATCACTCTCGCTGTACGACTTCAGATCAAACAGGCTCCAGTAACTCCACTCCCTGTATCTGCTTTATGTGCCGTGGTTTTGATAACCTGCAGGGGAGTGTCATTATAAATCCTGAAAGAAATGTATCTGCCTTCACCAAGGATGCATTTCACCTCACCCTCGCTGCATTTCATTACGCCAGCTTTCGTCAGGTTGAGTAACTGCCGGCCATCGTAAAAATGTTTCTCTGCTCACGCTCATCATTTTCAGACCTGTTAGTGATGGTTTTTATTGTTTTTGCTCCTAATGAAGCACATAGCGCCGTTTTTGTCCTCCAGAGTTGCTTCATATATGCGGGGCATGATTGTGCCCTGGGTGTTTCATCTAACATGCAGAGAAAATGACCGTCCGTGAGGCATTCAAGGGGCCTTCAATTAATTCGAGTGAATCCCCAACATCCATATCATAATTAATAATATATCAGCTTCCCAAGGCGTGGATGGACAAAAGCTAATTTAGCGTTGCAGAATGTTCTTTCAACGCCCTGTGAGGTAAGATCCCTCTAATGTTTGGGGAATACACAACATTCCCCTCTACAACAGGTGCTTTTTCATTTTCTGTCTGGCTGGCTGACTTTAATGATCTCATTAGACAGCCACTCAGAGCCGAGGACTGCCTATGGCACCTCCGCCACACGACGGGGAGAAACAACGACTGTGCAGAACATCGAGGCCGGACATCTGTCTGATGTCACAGCTGTAAGAGAAGCTGCAAGATGGACAAGACGCAGACAGAGACTCTGCAGTTAAAAAAAAAAAATGGCTGATTTAATTTGTTGTGTGTGGCCGTGCACAAAGCGCTCGCTGCTGCACGCTGACGCCGGAGAGGAAAGCTAAGATGCCTGTTAGAGCGGGTTGGACATAATTACCCAGAATTCAAGCCGGCAGTTTCCCCGACTTCCTCTGCCAGGACTCAAATGGCACAGATTAATCATACATGGATCCCCTGGTGGCAAAAGGCGGAGAGAAAATGCTCCTATAGGGGAATCACGAAGCTTTTAAAGAAACACCACTTGAGCACGTAAAGCACGTCATCTTATTCAGAGTATGAATGTGTAAGTGTTGGAGAGCTTTGTGAAAAAGCTTTGTGATCACTTTATAATTCGAAAAATATAAAAACAATTATAACAAACTAAGAAAAATGTGCAGAGCGTCATTTCTCATGTAAACACATCACTTTATTTACAGAGAGCAGCAAGGATCTCTAAATTAATCAATTAGTCTGTTTTATTATAATTGATTTTTCAATTTGGTCACTTTCAAAGCAAGACAATTTATTATTAGTCAATATGGAAAATAATGTCCGCCCCCGTTTCATACTTAATTTGTCACATTGTGCCTGTGTATTATCATTATCGGTAAAACTCTCATTAACATCATGATTTTGATTTCAATTTATCACCAAGTGACAAATTAAGCAGCTTCATAATGTTGGAAATGTCTTGAGGTGAGAAAAACAACTGCAGAAATATAAAATTGAAACACAAATTTGAGTAAAGTTACTTTCTGTTACTTGGTTGTGTTGCTCTTCACGGCTCTGCTGCCTCTTTCCCAGTGAGAGATGTTTACTCTCCCGGTCGGACAGAATGCAGATAATCTTTTTCAGAAATGTTGGCTGAATTGTTTCCGACCGCTCGGTTTCCAAACTCCCTCACTGCGCTGGACTGTGTGGAGCAATTTTGAAAGTCAGAAACCTGGCACTGAAACCTTTTTTTTTTTTTTTTTTCCTCCCTCTCCATCTGTCTGTCAGTCTGTCTGCTTCTCTCCATCATTCACCTAAACTCTCCTCCTCCTCGTGTTTACCTTCTGTCTCACTCTATTACTGCATGGACAGAGCTTTCCAGCATCCCTCCTCATTCTACCTCCACTATAAATATCTAAAGCATCTGCACACACACAGCGGTAAACACCGGGATGATGCAGGATTACGGACAAATTGAGTCGTCGGCTTGCTCACTCTGGGCACACAGACTTCCTGTGAAATGCAATTATACTCGCTGCCATGAGTACGTGGTGGAAAACAGCTTATCATGTCAGGGTCCTAACAAGTGCCACAGAGGGAAATTATCGTTAATGCTGAGCACAAAGGGGACGAGACGAGCAGATGAGACCACCTGAGAGACTTCATGATGTTGCAGTACTTCTTCTCAGAGGTCAAGATTAACACAGTCAGGTCCACATCTGGCACATGCAGCTGAATTAGCCTCTGCTCCTTCAGAACCCTGCTCCAGCCCGAGAGCACAAAACATTCCCTAAACTTTCCTGATATCGACTCCCGTCACCTCGTGCACAATCCAAACCTCACCTGCCGTCAAGCTTGAGGGAACGGATGCTGTCCACTTTCCAAACTGCACCATATGCTTCCAGATTAATCTTCTTCTTCCTCGCAGGCAGTTTCCATTCGAGCACGTTTTTAGAATCAACTGGAAACTGGCTCGGGATAAATGATCCATCACCGCAAATGTTTCTTCATCTTTGTTTGCGTCAAGGTTATTCAGTAACAGCTGTGAGGCGGAGGCACAGTTTGGAGAACGTACACACGTGACGAAGCAAAGACCGTAAATGCAAAAGACTGGACGACACCTGAGGCCAAAACATCTGGATGGCCCCCTGGTGGCTGGCTGCAGTATAGTTATAGATATAGATTATTATTACAGTCATGTACGTCCAAAAGTTTTTGATAAGTTTGCTTTTAATTTGTTATTTGTTGCTATTAAAAGAGGGTGAAACCTCATGATTGTCTCCATATTTATATTTATATACTTTAATAATCCCCTTGTGATGTTTCTTTTAACATTACCAGCAGCTCAAACTTTACTTTATCTCATCATCTTTGGGGTGAATTCTTCTTTAATGGTCAATAACACTAGAAAAAGCGTATATAAAATATAAATACAGGCGATTTACATCTGGTAGAGACAATCATGTCCCACCTGCATTGGACAAACTTCCATAACTTTGGTGTTGTCAGAAAATTCTGGTTTAAAACTAAAGACACCCCCATCGTCTTCAGCTGTACATTGAGATTCAGTGCTCATATGTGTTGTAACTGCAGAAAACACAAAAGAATGAAGCTGTTAGCACAAACTGAATGTGTTTGTCGCTCTACAAAGCCATATCCCAGGTTGTAAGCTGATTTCGGGGACACTTGTCGATGCTGAAGGAACAATGACCAGTCACCGCTTTAAATATCCCTTCAATCCAAGTACATCCACCCTCAGACTTTCAAAACCACAACAAGGGGAAACAGGGGCTAACACTGTGGTGATTAATGATCCTAGGAATATCAAATGTCCTTTGCAACATGTACAATAATGAGTCCTTTAAACCATATAGAAACTATTGTTATGTTCCTTTAAAATACTTCTCCAACTCCTCAGACTCTTTATTAGTCCACCTCCTCCTTCACGACTCGACGTTGTATAAAGATACAGAGGCTTTTACCTGGATTCACCTCATCAATGTATTTCATGAATATAGTATAAGTCACTCATAAACTGCATATCTAGTGCTCGCCGAGCGCACTTGGGGCCATCTTGGTTTTACTATGATGAATAACCACACATAAAAACAGAAGGAAGGAATCAACACGGCTACTTGAACAAGCCCAATTACTGCGTCTCCTCATAAAAGACGAACACGCCGGCAATCAGACCTTAACTCGCACGGGTCCTCGAACTCCACACGCAAACAATGCTGGGATGAATGGGGCGGGCCGTATGAAATATTCAGCTACTGTATGCTCATTATTTCGCAGGGGCACTCAGCATGGTGCAGCCCGGCTAAGAGGTGATTGATTGCTCAGGGCCGAGGAGAGGGTGCAGCAGACGGAGACGACAGATACTGTATGCACAAGTGGAACCGCTCCTGAATGTCTCAAGGAGTTTGTGACAAAGAGGGGGAAAAAAGAAAAGGTTTGATGTCACTGCAGCAGGTTGAAGAAATGTCTTTGTGTTCTTGGTGTGAGTAACAACAAGAGTTATACAAAGTTAACTGAGTTCCGACTGCCACAATAGATGGTTTTGAACAAATGGACTTTTAATGGATGAATTTTTCCATCAAAATAATAAAAATTCTCATTAAACACAGTGGTAAGATTTCATAAAATCACAGTTGTGTCATTAATTAAGACCAAAAGCTTTGTGGGTCAGTGTGAAAACACAACGAATGTGCACAAGTCCACGCTCTGAGATCTTTAAATTACCGGTATTGATCAGCCACTCCGTCAATGCCCAATTAATTATTCTGAGCTTTTTTTTTTAATTTACAACATGAAGTAAATAACGAAGAGAGCCTGTTTTTATGAGACAAGGTGTCTTCTCAGGAGACAAAATAAAATCCAGCTAACTACCCTTGTCATAAGATTTCAGCTCCTGCGCCTCTAAAGCTGATGACTCCAGCCATCTGCCAGCCTCGCTTGATTGCTCGACAAACAAATGTAGCCAAAGGGGAAACACTCAGTTTGATGGATTCCAGTGTCCCTAATGAAATGCTGCTGTTGTGCACTGAAAAACCGTGGCCTGTATAAAGGTCGGTATAAATCAAGTCGCTTGGCTTCCGCCTTTCTGATTTTGCAAAAACCCGAACCCAATCACCGACGTAAAATATCCCTAAAGTCTGCACAGTCACGGGGGCACAGCCTCTCAGACGACCGCGGAATAACAACACTCAGCGTTTCTTCAGCCGTCTTCATTTTATCACCGAAAGGCTGAAGGACAAATTGTGCGTTCGGATACAAATTTTAAAGTGTTTGGGTAACAGAGTAACACAGCTACAACTACATCGGGCTCGGTTACTTTTTTCGGGCTCGGATGCGTTCTGACGGATGAACAAAGAGATGCAGCTTCCCGTGACTTCGCTTTAATCATGAGACTGTTTACCTGTCCGCACTGATCGTGGGACGACTTGGGAATACCAAGAAGAAAAAGCCCAAAGGAAATCCCTTGGAATGGATTTAATTCTAAGAATAAAGGAATAGCCGTTATTCTAAAGGGTTTTTAAAACATGTTATTCTCTTGAGTATTCAAACCGACTTAACGAGTTAATCTAGTGGTCACAACTAAGTGTATTTACCCAGCGATGACGGACATCACTTTACTTTAGGTGTTAAAAAGCAACCACCATCATCTCCTTGTGCCAAGTATCACATCAGGATTATGAGAGAATCCTCTTCACTGTAGAATCCCATTGTCGTGATTTGATTTTTCAGTTAGATATAATTGATATAGTGACTGAATGTATATTGAGTTTCTCTCAGCAGGACAAGGAGAATGGAAGAATTCATCTTTAGAAAAACTTCAGCCTCTCAGACGTTGAGCAGTTGACATTTTAAACTTAAGGTTACGACAGCGATAAGCTCCGTGTACAAACTGTCCCTTGTCATTGAAGATGGTTGTTACTGTATTTTCTTTTTCCCAGACTGGGAGCTGATGTGTTCCTGTTTGCTGAACTACTTCATCCTTTTGATGGAGGACCACCCTGTGTGATTTGGTGCTGCACTGCACAGTTAATGCCTTTTCGATACAGACTCGGTGGCTGCGGGCCAACTTGTAGGTGTTATGTCAATAGCTCACTTCACTTGTTTTCATGCCCGGCCGTTCGGAACCACGTGAAGAAGCAGTGGAATCACAGACAGCGCTGTTTATTCCACCTCTGCATGCATGCTGCTTTATCGATCGCTGTGTAATGCCTGCTGCACCCTTGCACCACGATTTGCCAGACACCTGGTATCTGTGCACCTTTTACCTGCCGCCGAGAAGCGAGTGAGTGAGTCGGCGTTGCCCCCATGGCTCTCCGGACACCGTTACTGCTGCACTCGGAGGCAACAATATCAAGCAGGGTCTGAAACGAGGTGTTAGACGTTGTGGTAATGACTTTCTCAACACACGACCTCACTCTTCTCACATGGCATGAATATTTGATTAAATATTCCAAAATAAAGTAATAGAAACCTTTTAATTCCTAAATACCCAACTTTCACCCGAAAATATTTCTAAAGCTCGGATTGAATCTCTGTGTCATGCAGCCGCACAAACTCTGAAGTTAATGAGACAACATCCGCAGATGTTTACTAACCCTGAGAAAAACTGCTTTAAATATTATAACCATGACAACAGGACCCTTAGACCTTTAAATCCCTCACCTCCGCTGCTGCAGATAAAAATCTCTCCATTTCAGAGATTTTTTTTTTTTTTCTTCTGTTTTTTAAAATTTCAATTTCAGAAACAAATCAGCAGTTGTTCAACAACATCGCCGCCTGTGCCCTTGAACGGGGGATGTTTGCCATGTCAGGGAACAATTAGACTCTAACAGAACAGAGCTGGGAAAAAAACAAACGCCGGAGCACACACAGAACCGTCTCATACTCGTGCCAGACGCTCATACATCTGGAGGCATCAAGCACACGGCGCTCCGCACACTGTACCGCGACAGCCCGGGCCGAGATAATAGCCTACGTATCCCATGGTAACATCTCCGCTGTCATTACCCCCTTAGGCATCTGAAAGCAGACTTGATTAGCTGCAATTTCCTGTGCAGGCACAACACCTTGGGGCTGTTTTGGCACCCATTTTCAAGTGCTATACCTGTTTCACCGGCAGACAGAATCCCCAGCAGGCAACAACAGTGTCCAACGTCTTGTGCGGCGGTCAGAAATCCCGCTGTGCAGATCTCTCCCTGTTATTGAGAGGACTTCACACTGAGACGCTACAGTTAGTCTCCATCCCACGAGTATGAGCTTATTGTGCAGGGGAGCAATCATTCGGTGCAATAAAGCTGTCATGTAGAAGCCAGAGTGCACGACCGGCTCCACTGTCATGTACTGACCATGTTGCCACCAGCTAAATCAAACTCTAGAGATCAAATCGTTTTAAAGACGATTGGGTCAGTCGTGGAAACACTCACGATTGAAATACACAAAATGAAAGCCGGGAATCTGCTCCGGGGACAAGAGAAAATCTTTGGGAGCTGCAACAACGCCTGGTCGGGCTCTGGACTGAACACGTTCCTGCAGAATTTAGGCGGTAAACTGAGCTGACAGGTTGTAGATCTCAGTGAAGAGGCCAAGATAGACTCACAAATGTCAGGAGTCTGGCAGCAGACTGCTCTCACAGATAAAGCCATAATGGAGTTGCTTTCTCTTTGCCAGACTCGCTGCCTTCCTGCAAGACTGCTGCTCCAAATCCAGGAGGAACAGCTTGGAAAATCTAAATAGTTTGGGATTTCATTTTTAAAAGAACTATTAATGGGATTTCTAGATTCAAATGAATAATTGAAGCTTTGCCTGCTAAAAAAAAAGAACAACCTTCATTTTAATAAATATCTCCCTTTGTTCAGATGTCAGAAAATAAACTACTACAAATGCTCAAACAAGCACGTTGGGCCAGTCGGTATGTCCATTATATCATAGGCAGGAAATAATTATCCACATAACTTCCCTCCTAATAACTACATGTGTTACACTTTGTGTATCAAACAAGACATAAGGAGTCCGGTGATGAAAATTAAAGGCAGTAGCTGTCTTTGCACAGACCCACATATCAATGCAAAATTAAAAATACAATATGAAACTTCGGCCACTAGGGGTTTCTCAATCAAAACAACAACAAAAGGTCCAGTTTGAGGACATCAGTGTGGGATCATGGGAGTTTTTGTTCTCTTCGCAGTGAAACCAGTGAAAAATCTACCCGACAAATCATGTATCTAAGTTTTGTTCAAATTACACAGCAGTGAATAATTATGATCCATCACGAGTGACCGATACAAACAGTGGAAGGAAAAAAAACAGCCGACTGGGGAGCGGCGTGTTTTTCCTTCATGGGATGAAGTTAAGCAAATATGAAGCAATTAAAAGGTGAATTAAATGAAACGTCCCATTACCTTGAATAAAACTGGGGGTTTCCCTGGGTTTGAACATTGCACTTAACATTTTGGATAATGAAAATCCACAAAATATACAACATAGCTCTAGACAGTAAAATCAAGAATTATTACATAGCATAGCTTTAACAGGAAGACGCATGAAAACAGCTCGGATTATTAAAAACATTATATCTTCAGCTGGGTTTTAAATCCTTCAGACTCCAGATTCTCCCAGACATTCAACAAGGAACGCTGCACAGCCACCAGCTGAAATGAAAATATTCACTTCATATCGGTGCGTTTTGGAAAACAACCAAAATCCTCATGATAAACACTGTTTACTTTTGATTGTGCAGGATAAGAGAGATATGGGCCAAAGAATCACTGCACATTCACAGAATAAGGCCACAGGGAGGAAAGAGACCAAGGAACCGTTTAGAAAAGCCTGACTCCACACAGCTGTGTCCCACATCTTCCAAAATGGCTCTGAGTGTTTGAGCTTATTCAGCTATAAATAAAGCAATCGTGGGGCAAATCAAAAACATTAGAAACTAACGAACTCTCCAGGAGAAAATCTGGTCCGAGAATCACAGAGTTGAGTCACCGGCGGAGGGTCTTAGGGCTTGAAATACAGTGTGAATGCACAATGAACTTTAATATTCAACTATTTAAAGAAAGAAAAAGCCGAAGATATTGGCCCCTTAATATTTGAAAGCGTCCCAAAGGACATTAAAGGATCCACTCCCCTCATTACACATGGGTCCATATAGCCGCCTGCAGCCCCCAGCAGAAGGAGAGTAATATATCCTGCACCTCACAGCTTTAGATGCAGTAAAATATTAATGGGACCCTCCTTGGGCGAAAGGTCAGAAGCCTCATGAGGCAAAGGGGATACAAAGCCAAAAGTCAGCAATCATCACGATCTGCTCCATAAAAAAACAGGACAAAACTTTCCAGCTCCTCTAACTCACGTTTATATCCTCACCCACTCCTCTGGACTGTACTTGCAGGATGGGAAGTACACGTGAAAGCAACAAGGGCGTGAACTGCACACAAAAAAAAAAAAGCTCCCCCGGAGCGGTTTCACCAGATGCAAGGGTCAGTGTTAAAAACGCGGAATTTTAACGCTTCGGGGATGCGTCAAAGCGCATGAGGATGAAGGAGACGGGACACTTCCTACAGGCTTGAATGCGAAACAAAACCACTTCATCGGCGTCACGCATTACGGTGCAAATTGGAAAGCCACCTTACCATGACGTTGCCCTGCATCTTTGCAGTCTCTATCAGATTCTTTTCCTTCATTTCTCCCGCTGTCGCTGCGCGGACGTGCTCCACAGAGAAAGGCTGAATCTGCAGACTTTTAGAGGCAGCTCCTCCTGTCAGCTCTGCGTCCCCCGCCGCCTTCCCAGCAGCCAGACCCCTTTAGGTAGCGAGCCGGTTCATGAGTGGGTGGGCTTACAACCCAATGGATTGATTAAAAAAAAAAATAAAAAGAGAGAGAGAGAGAAAAAGGGAGACAACGTGGGCTCGCCTCCACAGCGCTGCTTTCCCGTCGTGCATACCAAACAGCGAATCATGCACGGGGAGGAGAAGGCGTTTCAAGTTTGGATGCATGAAGCAGCGTCGCTCTCTCTTGGTTGGAAGATGCGCAAAAGATGCGTTTTATGAATCGCAGAAAAATCCTTCCTCCGCATTCGTCGCTGGGCGAATTGAGAGTCGCTGCGTGTTGTCTGAGCTGCTGCAGGGAATCATTCATAACGCGATGGACAAGCGCGTAAAACGCTGATGGATGGATGGATGGGTGGATGGGTGGATGGACTGGAACCTGCAGGAGTGCTCAGCTTTACGCGTGTGAAGGTCATGATCGTGGGGTAAATTGCGTATCACGAACATCAGGTACGCACAAAAAAAAAAAAAAAACTCGCGTAAATCTGACCACGTCTTCTTCTGGGTTTGTTTTATGTGTAAATACTGAGTCTTAAAGGTCATGATTATTAAAAAGGGGAATAATCCATCATGAGCCTGTGGGGGATCCACGGGGCAGCTTCCCGAAGAACTGTCCCTGACTTGCTGTAAACCAAATGCCAAAAGCCTGCAACACACAGTTTAATGGCACCGAAGCATCCATCACCGCTGACAGTCATGAACAAACTTTTTCAATTTACAACTTGCTTTCTCTGTACCTGTTCACGAGCTGCGGATCGAGACTCCTGAGGAGGTCAGAGGATGAATCAGAGGCGTCAAATCGACCGATGATGTCCAGTTTTAGTATTTACCTAACTTAATATAACGAGGACGGCCAACTGTCCCTTTAAATTCAATCAAGCTGCACCAGATTTCAGAAAATAAAGTTGCCTACATAATAAATAACAACTGCAGCTAATACAAAACTGTTGGTGGGAGTTTTTAAAAGGTGAAGAATTGCTGAATATGACAATGAAGCCTTTGAATCTGTAATCTGATGCTTTTCTTCGTCACATCTGACAGTGAATACATGTGTTGGGTTTATGGACTGCTGGTAAAACACAATGGATGATTGAGTTAGGGTTCGAATGAATGAACCCACTTTGAGGTAGATTTCTTTCATCGAGATAAAGGGTTTTTTTTTCCCGGAGAAATCAGTGAAAATGTCCAAAAATGCTGCATCTTGCAATGTTACAGAAAGTGGAAAAAACAATCCTGGATCTGCAGTAAACTTTTATTGGTTCTTTCTTGGCCCATGTCCCATCCCTCCACCAAGTGTTGTAGACATCTGTTCTGTAGTTTTTAAGTAATCCTGCTGACAACAAACTAACAGGGGTGAAAACACAACCTCCTTGGCAGAAATTCTAATCAGCAAATTAACTGAAAATTGTTCTCTGCAGCCCTGGTCCCTAATATTCATCATTTTAAAGTTAGATTTTAATTCTTTAATAAAATATACGCCCATTTAGGCTGCATACTTTCAGCTGCCCTTACCTCACTCCCTCTCAGGCTTTATGAATCGATATCTCTGTGAAAGTGCATCTGCTGAATCTGGACTTTAATGCACTGAATAAAAAGCTGCACACAGACGGTGCAGCCAAGCAGCGGAGTGTCCTAAACTGACAGCAGCAGTTCACCGAGAGCCGCTTCCCCCGACTGGGGAGTGCAAACAGCATGCCTCACATAAATCTCATTTAAAAGTGCCTGGTATTAATTACGCTGGATAAGGCTGTCAAAACAACCTAATGGGGGCATCGCGCTCCCTCGACTCCAGCTGGACTGCTGACAGAGGGAGAACACGCCAGTTGAGAAGACAGGTAGCGGCTTCATTACCGTGTTTGCATTTACAATTTTCTTCGTAAACAGTCAGTGGAGTTCCTCCGACAAATGCAAACGATAACCTTCGTTATAATTTCATGCCCCTCATGGTCACAGCAGCCTTGTGCTTTCAGGGTTTGTGCACCAAACAGGCCGCACAAACTCCCTTCAAGCTCACAACCTGGAATCCACTAAACATGCAAAATTGAATTCTCATGTTTTTCGAAACCCTGCTCCGCGCATCGGCCGTCAGCCAAGTTGGAATTAATATATACTGCAGGTGCAGCGGCCAAGGACATCTGTAACAACAGTGTCGGCCACGTTCAAACAGCAGCCAGACGTTAAGGCGCTTGCAGACGAGAATAATCAACACACGGCCGCACGACTCAGCCAAACAGTCAGATTGCAGTTGTGGACATAGTGAAAATAACGTATGCTCGACACACACACACACACACACACACACACAGGGAGAGACACACATACACACACGTCCAGCAGCACATGGACATCTTCACAATCACAACAGTTTCACAACAATCTCTCCTCCTGTTCCTGAGTTATGGTTTCTGTTAACGGCCATAAAGAACAGCCAGAACATTATGTCACAGTGAAGTTGACCTTTGGCCTCTCGGATAAATAAAACATAAAGATATGTTTTGTGAGACAATGACCTCGATCTTTGACCAGCAAAATCTAATCAACTCCTTGTGTCCAAGTTTTGGGCCAAATTTGAGATGGTGACACCTCAGGCCGCAGCGGCCTCTGGCACGGAGGCATAAAAGCGTCCGGTCGTAAAAAAAGGCAGTTGACTGTAACCGAGCTGAACGCAGCCAGAGCTCTGCTGGAGTGAGGAAATGTGCCGGAGTGTTGACGGCTGCTGTCCAACTCCAACATGAAGACACCATAAGCGAACTGCTGTGTTACATAGACAGGAAATGAGGATCTAAAAATATTGTTTACACTGTTACGTGCAACTACTTCCAAAATATGCCAGAAAATACACAAAAATATCGACATAGTTTTTCTTATGCATTTGTATCATTAGACCAGAAGCTGGAAACCATTTTAAAGCAAAAGTGATTAAAACTTGCACAAATCCAGAATTGATTGGCCTGGATCCCCAGCGGAGAGAGTCCAGAGAACGAGCCTCATTCTGGTGACGTCCGTCTTCCAGCACAATAAACTCGAGACCTTCGTGGGACAAATCGATGGTTTCATTATCAACTTCATTACGAGATACCGTGATATCCACTGCTCCGCTGTCAGCGGTGTCTCCTGCCGTTTTTAATGAGAGCCACTGGACGTGTTTAAGCAACATCGCCGTCAAACAACCGGAATTATTTCTAGTAAAAAGTAAGAGAGGGTGCTGTTTGTTGGTCTGGAGGCTTTTCAACAGCTCGTGGTTTTGCCTACACGTAATAAATGCAGAGTAAACCTTAGATAACTGTGTTTAAAACCATTACTGAGCAGCAGGAGGGAACTACTTCAGCACATACTCTGCAGCATCGGGCCAATTTGCATCTCAAACATCTCAAAGACAGTGGGTGCAGCTCTCCACTGGTGGGGAGCTCCGTAATCTAGATAAGAGGTTTGCGACTGACCTTCCCCACCCCGGAGTGTCACGGCGACAGATCGTTACCGTCTCTAATGAATTCAGGAGGAGAGGAAAAATGATGCAGGGGCATGTAAAGTGCACATTCATCTTCCAGCCTCAATGCAATGAGGGGACGGGGGGGGGGGGGGGGGGGGGGGGGGGGGGTCTATTACCTGCGTTACTGCCACATTCAGAGACACAAAGATCAGGAAATAATGTGGTGTTTGCTATGAAACACCCCACATACGCTCCCTCACACACTTCACCTACAGAAGAGCAGGTTCAATTCTTTCATTTGACTTTTCATGCATAAAAATGAAGCGTGTTAAAGATGAAAAGCGTCCTGATCCTTTAAATCCAGTTTTCTGTGGATTTTAAATAGACTAATAAAATATGACAAACGGCAAATTGAAAACTTTAGCGCTGCTTCACAGTTCAGACAGTTCGTCTTCAGTCGCACAAGATGGGAAAGTTACTGTAATTATTTTCCAACTTAAGAAGACTTTAGCTTCCCTCCGCCCAGCGCTGGTGCAGGTAAGTACATCTGAATATTAATGGAACAGTTGCCTTGAACAGCAGGCGTTTGTCAGGAAGTTGGATCAGATTCATCACTTTTACCTGCTCGGCTCAGGGACGGATGACGCCCCCCCGCCGCACAGCAGCTGGCTTCAGCCTCTCGACCTGGAGGTGCGGGAGAGGAAAATCAGCCAGCGTGCGGAGGTCGTAACAAATACATTTTTATTTTGACGTTTAATGAATGACATCTTTTTACACAATCACTGTATTTATATAATATAATAAATGAAAAGGTTCCGCAGAAAGACACATGTTTGATTGCAGCTGTTGATTTTAGTGTTTTAAACATTTGCATTTTACATTGGAGTCGATTTTGGTTTTCAGAAAGCTGGAAAAATTCACTACCACACTTTAAACTCCCAAAACCGTTACTACGGCCTTGTGCGCTCAGCTTCAACAAGTGGACAAATCCAGAGCTCGTCAGACTAATGGGCCCTGATTGGACAATCTTAGCTCGGGGAAGGGGCTCGGCAAACATCTGACCGTCCTGCTCTTTAACAATATCTGCAAATACCTGACATCTGTTTCTCCGGCGGTTCTTCTGCAGTGCAGTTGCATCGAAACACAGAGAGCAGGAGCGTGGGAACAGATAGTAAACACCGTTCTCTGTTGGCCTTTTAGATTCTCAGCTTCATCAACATTTAGACATGTGTCCCGCTCTTCTGTCAACAGACGGAATAACGATTAGACCAGGGTGCTCAGCTATGCTAACAACCATTAAGGTTGACTGATGGCTCTGTGGAGCCGGCTGTACCCGGCACATGTTTGGGTGGTTCATGTTTATCCGTCAGGCAGCTCACAGAACCCCACAGCGTCTCTGTGCTCTGGAACTTGGCTGCATTCTTCCTCATTCTTCATACGCATATACCTCCCTGATGAGGTTTGTCTGCAGGATCAAGCTCAAACTACTGAATGAATTTCCGCAGAACTTGACGAACCAAGAAAGAACTAGAGATGTTCCAACACCATTTAGCGATTAAAGTAATAAAATAATAATTATAACACATTTTAACAGCTTCACGCTGCTAACCTTGTGATGTCATGTCTGTCCCTCTGACAGATGAATACTTTGAGCTACTGTCACAATCTGCACATCAAACTTAATATGTTGCACGAAACCAAAAATCAGTGTCCAGTAATTTATCTAAAGCAAATCAAACAGATGAAGGAAAGGTTTCCACCATGTTGCCCTGAACCACATTCACCTCCCACCAGCAACACTGACCACAATTATGATTTATCTGCAGAATGAATTCACTTAATAAAACACTGATTCCCATCCTATGGCTGCGTGTCTATGATCTTACATGAAAGTTCCTCCACTACATCAGTGAATAATGACACACGCCAGCCGCGCTGCCTTCCCTTCACCCTCTTTGTAATATTTTCCTGCTTTGAAATGAGCTGCTTTCAGTCGTGCCACTGGAAAGGGGCCGTCTTTCATTACCAGTCAAGGCCCGTGGTTGCTGGATATCTCCTGTGAACGCCCATTTTGGAAGATTAACTACAGGAATATGCTTCAGTGTCTGATAACGGGAGAGTCATATCACATCGCCCAAGGTGGTTTCTGGGGCAACAGCGTGGCCATCAATCAGCGGGGTGTAATCTCACGGGAAATCGTTGTCAGCATGAAAATTAGTGTCACATCCCACACACTGCATGTACACACCTGAAAGATTGAAAAACATCTGGCAAACAACACGAGCGTGCGCCGAACTAGAGTGAGTGTGAAAAAGGTGATCACGTGTAAAACAGTCAATAAAACACATCAGGACACAAATGTAATAAGTTTCCTTGACACAATTTCCTATCTTGCAACAGTCTCAGAAGATTCCTGCAACAAATAAACTCCCCTGAAACAGAAATTAGTTGATTTTTAAACATGTTGGATTAGGACGTGCAAACTATTTCCTCCCGTTTCCGGCCGTACAGAAATCTGGCACTATAGCTTCATATCGACTCGTGGATGTGAGAGCGCTATCGATCTTCTCATCCACCTCTCAGCAGCAGAGCATATTTCACAAACTGTTGTGCAGCCAAACCAGCCACGTGAGAGGATTCACACAAATCAAGACAGTGGTTAAAATAAGAAATTAACAATTTATTAACATATGAAAATGTATTTTAATAACATGGACAGGTTTAACATACTAATCTGTGACATGGGCTCAACGCAGCGGAATATGAATTTGTTTGTGTCATGGTACTTATTGAATTTAGTCTCCTGCAAGGTATGAAAACGTGCATCGTGATAACAGCGGCAAGAAGAAGAAAAAAAAAGCAATTACAGACCACAGATACACTGAATGGCTAATTCTGGAAAAAAAAAAAAAAAAAAAGACTCAGCCATAAATAGATTTGAAGACGAGGTTTGGCATAATGAAAAGCTCACGGAGTAGCCGATAACTTTAAACTCCACAGAGCTGCCGCCACAGCGCTCTCATTAA
Organism: Paralichthys olivaceus; assembly: GCF_024713975.1. Lineage (NCBI taxonomy): Eukaryota > Metazoa > Chordata > Actinopteri > Pleuronectiformes > Paralichthyidae > Paralichthys > Paralichthys olivaceus. Next base: position 20,386,082 of record NC_091109.1, read on the forward strand.
GACATATATTAACTTTATCATTAAGAGAAGACTTAATGATGCAATAAGGTTTATCCCTGAGGCATCGGCCTCACTGAGGAATATCATGCAACAGACTGCGCGCTATGTGCTGCAGGTCTTCAGCCACACACCAAACCGAGTTACCCCCGAGGACACGGCTGAGTAGGCTGTTTTTCCAGCATCGCACCTGCATCTCTGTCCCACTTTCTGCCGCTCTCCACAGCCTGCTGCTCATTTTAGATTCTATCATCTCTGGAGGCTCCAAAACCCATTAAGTAAAACTAATACAAACAGGCAGCGCGGCGAGCTTCAGCAGTGGTGAAATATCAGAAAGCATTTGTTAAACTTTAACGACGGCTCAAGTTTCAAAATGGAGTTGAAAAGGTGGCTGATGGCTTCACTGATCTTTTCTTTTTCCTCTGATTCGCCGACGTTTTTTTTGCCACAAAACAAAACAACTCGTGTCTGCTGGCTGACGGTTCGCGGCGTTGGCTCCCGCGCTCTTTATCCATCTGCTTTAGTGCGTCCATGGATGTTTTGGCTGCACAGAATGGATCTGCGTTTGCATGCCTCCAGAGGATGATTTACAAAGCATTGATTTGGAGGCTCGCAGACTGGAGCACAATAAAACTGTTGTTTATGTTCAGCCGGAGAGTGTTCATTGTCAAGGGGGAGCAGCATCTTGTTTTAGGGCAATGTAGAGCACCGGGAGTTAACAAGACAAATCATCTCTTTTTAACTGCCAGGGACGCGGGGACAGATGAGGCTTGTGCGATCAGTTATCTGCCAGCTTTTTGCAATAAGTCAATAAAATTGCCTCCACCAGTTATATGAAAATGGGCCGTGAGAGGGCCGTGCTATACATTTCAATAAAGGCTGCAGATTGGAAATGCAGGGCAACAAGGACAGAGCTCGCGAAACAACGTGTAAAGTCACGGCCAAGCTGGCGGAGCAGAGCGATCAGGCCAGACAGGGCTAAACGACGGCATTAATCCAAATCAGTTTGTGCAGCACACACGTGTTGGGTGCCATATTAAATTGGCAATTTGAATGCATGTAACGACACAAAACCTCTTTAAAAGTGTTAATTTAAAAACATTAACGAACTAAAGCCTGAAAATGAGGAAACAATCAGATTCTCGAGGCTCAGAAAAGAAAAAACACAAACAAAAACCGCTGCTTTGTATCAAACTGGGAAAATTAAACTCCTCCATGCTGCACCTCCCCTTAAAATTGGAGTTTTGCGAGCGTGCTGGGGTTTAACCGATCGCATTCAGAGCATTTGAGGAGCCAATACACGTTCACCTGGAATTAAGTGAAGTGATTCTAATTAAAGGATTTCACTCAGAGGTTTCTTTGGAGCTGGGTGTGCGTCAGTGTGCACAGACACGCACGGGCAACAGGGAGCTAACATTAGGTCTTCAGGAGCTTTCTGCTGAAAGGCTTAGCTGAGGAGAGGGATATTAAAAGGATTTCAAAGTGCTGGATATTCCCAGGAACGCACTTATGTGGGACTAGAATGAAGAGAAGGAGAAGGGATTAGGGAATCACCAAAAATGCTTCCATGTATAATAAGCCTATGAAGCAGTTCCTTAAAAAGACACTTGGGGTTCTCAGCAATAATCCCAAAAAAAAAAATTGTTGCACTTGGAAATAAATGTAATCAGCTAACAAAACAAAAAAACTCGCAAAAGTTGGACGACGGGCAGACGTACACGGATTCATCTGCAAAGTCTGAACAATTTGTCCGATGAAGTTAACTGAAACACGAGTGAAGTCGATTTTAACCTTGGAAATAATCCTGTGGAAAATCCAGGAAAAGATCGGCTGACACGATGCTGACGTGTTTCAAAGGTGACACGTCCCAAACGAGTGTGAGTGACTGTCTTTAAAAGTCATTTTAGACAAATACAATACAAATGCAGAACGCAGTCACTGCAGTAAATTGTGATTAATATCGATAAGATGAATTATTCTGTTGGTGCAGTTCACCCTCTACGAGTGAGTTCATGTGTTTGTCCATGAATATTAATATTGGCTTATATATTATTGATATAAGGCTTTAATATGTTGTTTTCCCACATTTTAAAGAACAAACCATCTGCAGCAGAGAACCCAGGCAGAATAAAACCTATGTGGCTATTTGTATACACGTCTCTGGATATCTGACAGAGGCCATTGAACACATGAGCGCACTCTCCTGCGTGGGTTTAGGCTATAGAAGGAAAAACATGAGGGCAGAATACAAATAATATAACAAGAGAAAAAAGCAATTTGAGTTAAAATTACTTTTTATCTGGAGTAAGTGAGGTCCTGTTGTCCTACATGATGAGGTAGAATGTCCCACTGTGTCTCTATCAGAGACGAGTGATGCTCTACCGCCGCCACTGCAACCTGTAAACAATCTTTTAATATTTGTGGCTGCTGCGATCTTTCGGAAAAATCGCTCCAAAGCCTCAAATCCAAACTCCTCCTAATGAAACCGTTAATTTAATGGATATCCTGAACATCGTGTTTCGTCCAGCAGAGGGCAAACTGAAGCCTGACCTGCAGCCCTTCAGATTCAGACTTTATTAATCCCAGGAGGGCAATAAATTAATCTAAGTCATTCATGCAAATAAATACGAATAAATCAAATAGTAGCCACAATCTGACGCCAGCCTGTCAGACATCAACGGGTACAAATCAGCAACTTTAAGCATTTATTGGCCTGATAGCAGAGGAATGAGGAAATTTGTTTTATGAGCTAGATAACAGCGCCGGCCCGAGGGCATGACACAAACGTCCCTGGAGAGACAAATGATTATTTGCAGCTCATGATTCCTTTTGCTATCTGGACCACCTGGTTCTTCCAGAGGGGACAGAGGTCTTTTTCGTTGGACTCAAATGATCTTGGACCTTAAAAATAAGATTTAAAACGTCCTTCACGGAATAAAAAAAGCAATAAACCAACACAAAAACTAAAATGATAAAAAAAATCTTCTCATCGACACCAAAGCAGTTCAGCTCCCACAACAAGTACGAAAAGGTCTTCACCGCGTATGATGCTGCTTCAGGTTTAAAACTGCTCTTCCTGAAATCTACACACATCAGCAAATATCATACTATAGACGAGGCAGTGTGATCAGCTCCGACAGCTGAGATACGTTGGATGCAGTGAGTGTGGACTGGTGTAATGGCTGCTAATGTCTCTGGGGCCACACACTGGATATGTTTGTAATCTCAGACATGGCTCAAGTGTCCGTCTCCCAACAGGCGGCGGCTGAGGCGCCATTTGTCTCGTTGGGCCTTGTTGACTGCTCGCTATACGCCACCAGATGGGCTGTCATGACCCGAGCATTTTTGCCGAGCCAACCGCTCACTCAAAGGGACGGGGAGGTCTCGGCGACTCGTGCAATTACACTCCCCGCGGTGTCACGAAGAAAACAAAGAGCTGTCGGCGAGCTGGAACCCCCGACGCGGCTACGGATCTGCATCATGTTTGTCTCAGGCGAACATTCTGTAATAAAGTTCCCACCCCCCCAAGGATTTCCTCTGTTGTATGAGCTCAGGCGGAGGGAGCACGGACCTGATGATGAAGTGCACACACGACCAGCAGGTTATTACAAACAGAAATGCCACTACAGCAGAATTAGCAAACGGCAACACATTTACTTCACTTATACTGGTGTTGAAAGGGAGGAAATCTGTTCTGTGTGTGTGTGTGTGTGTGTGTGTGTGTGTGTGTGTGTGTGTGTGTGTGTGTGTGTGTGTTGCATTATTCATTTCACAGGGGTAGAGCTCTCAGATGTGCCTTTAAAGGTAAATTCACTGTGGACAATGAAGCCTGAATATGTTCCCTCACAAATACAGAGGAGCAGCGGGGTCATACTTTTTTTTTTTTTCCACCCGGTCACAGATATAAGAAGATTTTCCTCACACTGCTGCGAGACCACGGTTCTCATGTGTTGGAGAAAAGCATAAAAGAGAAACTTCAAAAGTAAAAGGCTGCAAAGCATGAACGAGCCCGGTTTGACCAAAGGCCTGGCCCCGCCCATAAAGATGGATGACACGTCTCCCTATTTTCCTCCCGCTGCACAAACATGAAGCTGAAATAATCCGGGGACAGGTGCTGCCATCTTGTGCTGAAGACTTCGTTTGGAGCAGGGGGCGGATCCAGGTGCGGCCAAATGTAGTAATACTTTTAAGGTTTTTTTGAAGTACATAATGTGCGTGAATAAGGAACAATTCAAATATATTATGTTTATATATTTATAGGTGGCTTTGAATCAAAGCTTAAGACTGATCAGTAAACGAGGAATGACTTTAATGAATAAGGAATCCACTTACATCGAGGAGGCGGGGTTAATGACCTATACTACAGCCAGCCACTAGGGGCCAATCAAGAGGATTTGGCTTCACTTTTCTGCAGCCGTCACGTCGTCCATCTTCCTACAGAGCCTATGGTCATCAGGAAGTGTAAAAAAAAAAAAAGATAACTGGTGCTAACGAGCAGGAGGCAGCTACAGATACAGGAATTCAAAGAGCAAAGATGATTGAGAGAGAGAGAGAGAGAGACGCTTTCCTGCCATTTTTACCAAGGGTGCAAAGGAGAAAAAAAAAATCAATGATGATTTCCATAGACTCCAGTGAGGGAGTTGGAGTGATAACAGTGCATTACAATGGGCCCTGGGTGTAATGAGAGCAGGGATCGATACTTGGCACATTCACGCTGGTGTTTGCCTGCTGTTGGCCAACAAACCCGCTGTAATTAAGAAGTTTACCCTCAATCCAAGTACCTGTCAGCTCGCCTCCTCTGCACCATGAAGGATCAGCTTAGCCCCTTTTGCTCTATATGAACAACTGGCTGCTGCTGAGGTTATTTATATTCTGGTGTGAGCTCAATAGCTGCACAGACAAATTACTTTTAGTTTGAAAACACACAAAAGAAATCCATGTAGTAATGAGACGGACAAATAAGCCTCCGGGATTTTACAGTTATTTGAAAAAGAAAGAAATTGCAAACTTTATGATGGGATCAATGTATATTGGTGCAGCAGAAGTTAATAAATATTCATAGCAGGGGAGCATCAATTTACTCTTTATTCCCTAAGACTCTCAAATTAAACTTTCATATTCTCATTATGAAACTGTAATCAGAAGAAATTTGGGGGATTTTCTGGGCTGTGCAGATGTAGAGATTAGCAAAGTTGCAAATGGTTCAGAAACCGGCGAAGCTAATTGGGATTTAGCGAGCGCACACAGAACCGCGGGGCTGTCGAGGGCCGAGATAATCAAACTAGCCTGCTGTGACCAGGAGAAGACGAAGGGAAGGAGCTGAAAGAATTGTGGAGTCAAAACATAAATCTCAGAGCTGCAAGCTCCGGTCAGGATGAGAAACATCGTGTGACGACTGCATGTTATTATTTTAAATACTGTTAATGCAAAGAAGAAGTTTACAGCCGTGGAACAGCAGGAAAATAAAGTCACAGAAGATTTGACGGTGTAACTATTCACCGGGTATTTCTTTTATTGATGTTTTCAATCAGAATGAATGTGGGACAGATTTTAAAAAGGATGTAAAATATTCGAATATATTTCATTATATGAAAGACTCCCATAAAGCTGAATGTACTGAAAGCGCCACACTGTCCTCTAGTGGTGCTTCCAAGTTAGGACACAATTTTCATCATGCACCATCTGCAATATTTTCCTTTTCACATGAGACACAAGATAAAACTGTGTCAACAACAGTCCCCTGATGAAACCACATGTAAATGCTCCAGATCCAGATTTTGCTATCGGCCATAAACATGCATGTTTTGTTTTCCAACAAGATGCATGAATTATTGTCTAAGTCATCAAGGAAAATGTTGAACAACACACAGCAACACACAGCAACACAATGTTAAAGAAGAAGAAAAAAATCCAGGACACGCCCCCTGATCATCAACACAATTTAAATGGTTCATAAACCTCATACTTCCACCAGGTTTCGGGATAATATGTCCAGCAGTTTTGCGACTAAGAGACAAAAAGAAAAACCAACATATGCAGACTCTCACAAGAATTTCAATTTTGCTCTACAGTAGATTTTGATATATGTGGATGTTCAGGACCATAAAGTACCCAGCGAACCTTGACCTTTGAGTGTGCGATCAATTTCAACATCAACACAACATCAACACACGTTTTCTATCCTGCAAGAATCGCTAATCCTTGACTTACTGCTTTCTCTCTCTCTAACTCAGTTCAATGTGTCCATGAACTACTGCCTCGTATGAACTGAAGTATTCTACATATTCTCTTTCTAACATGAGACTCCCACAGTAAAGACAGGTCCCCTGCTGATGCATCACTGAGGCTTAGAAGAAAAGTAACATAATCCTTTATTAGTCTCACTGCAGGGTGTTTCTGAAGCAAATGGGAAAGTAAAAATGAGAAACATCATTAAAAAAAAAAAAAGTAATTAAGAAGTAAACACGCAAGATAAACATAATTACACAATGTAAACAGAATCTACACAGTGCAAACAGGATTGCACGGAGGAGATTTTTGAAATAGCACACGCAGAAAATGAGAAATTCAGTTAAATGAAGTCATGACTAGAAGAGTTCGTGGTGAACTTTTGCTTGATTCATCTATAAATTGTCAGAAACATTGACAAATGTCCAGGGGGACGTCTTGAAATGTCTTATTCTATCATCGTGGCCGTTTAAAACCCCAAACGATTCACTTCACTATGACAAAAGATGCTAATAAGTACTATTGAAAAACAACAACAACTTAAATGATTCATCTAATAATCTTGGAAACTACCAAGTTACTCTTTCATACTGTATATTTACCACTTCCCTTTCAAACTGCCTTCTCCACTATTCCAAATAACTTCCTACATTTCCCAGAAGGCCTCCCGGAGAAAGAAAGGAGCTTCCCTGCGGGGCGGGTTGGATTGAGTGTTAGTGTGATAATTGAGCACAACAGGAACAGTGTGATGGTTGAAATGACTGCAGAGCTACGAGGAGGAGCAGCGACAGTATCTCCTGCACGTCGCCGCACTGCATGATGGTCTACAGACGCTTCTGTCAGAAGGAACTCGCTCGTCTGCCTCTGCTATGATTTTTCTCCCAGAGCCTTAAAAAAAAGCTGTTGATGTGCGATAAGCAGGATGAGACAGGCTGTCGGTGTTGCAGATAAGAGAATCAACATCCTATAAAGCTGTAGTGGATATATCTCATCGTGACATCCCGCTGCACCGCCTGCGTTTAACCGCACTGAAGTGACAAAAATACACCAAACGACAACGCAGGTGCAGGAATGCAGGTTACACGATGGTTACCGGGTGGTTTTTTTTCCTTTTGAACCCACAGTAGACTCCCTCCTGTCTCTTTCGGGTGTTTACAAACCCGTCAAAACTCGTCACGAGCTGATGACCACGACCGTGTGAGGCTCATCCCGCTGGGAGGCCCGCAGAACACATGCAGACCAAAATCGGGCCGCCATTAATCCACGATGAAACGTCTCCGTGGCTGACTGTCAACATGACTGGAAATAGAAACTCCACCGAGAGACGAAGGACTCATCAAAGAGAAATTCACAGCAGCAGCCGAGGCTTTAAATGGACACAAACACAAAAAGCCCAAACAGTTTTGAAATCGCAGACGATCCTGCCGGCGGCGGCGGCGGCCACAGGACACAGAGACGGACACTGAGGAGGCGTTTGGAGACCAGAGTGTCTGGAGTGAGTCTATTTTCTCACTCAAAGTGGAGATGAAACACAACAGATTGAAACAAACAGCGACTGAAAGCACATTTAGATATGAACACCACTATTGTCCTGCTGGACGAGCAAACACAGGAAACACTGCAGATACGGGGACAGGGATGGAGCAAGTAAACAGCAACAGTATATAAGATGTAATCAACCTCGGTTTGATGTCCACGCTTATGAAAGACATGCAACACTTCATCCTCATCACCGGTCATGATGTGTTCAACTGGATGTTACTGAAACCCTAAATCTTCAACGTGCAGACCTAATGCTGTTTCCCAGACAGTTCAGAGTCAACGGTTAACTTGATCTTTACATGCCACACGTTCCCAGAGGAAACATTCAAACTCCGAGTTACTCTGCTGTGAGGCAACAGTGTTAAATCAGTGCACCACCACAACAAAATTACTTTTTCACATGTATCCCCCTGGCAACTGTTGAAGTGCCACTTACAGCCGTCTCCCACTGAGCTGAATCACTTTGTTATGGGATTAAAATCTTTCCACTAACTGTTGTGGCTTACATTTTCTTGAGTCGTCATCTGGCGCATGCAAACGACGAGGACGCAGGGTCGCCTAACCATGCATTCTGCAGGGTCTCTTTTAATTCACGACCACGTGTGGTTCACCGTGAAGCCCACCGGACTGAACCACGAGACCACCTGCGTCATCTCACATGACAAAGACAGAGAAAACCTGTCAGAGTCAATTAAAAATGAGCCGAACGACCAGGAGCGTGTGTTGACTCATGTCTGAGCTCATTCACCGGATCAATCGGTGAAGTGAAGCATCTCAAACCTCAGTTCACATCAACTCTGAATATTTGTGGCTGCAGGATCAATACTTGTAAACACTGGGAAATCTGCCCCCATGAGTCAAAGCTGCTGGTGATGAATACACTTTCATACTTCATCACCAGTGAAGGTGCATGCTGACGGAAGCAGATGTGTTGGGAATGAGAGCAGCCACACACACACACACACAGACACACACACACAGAGACACACACACACAGAGACACACACTTTCTCCTATTGGTGCCACTGGAAAGTCTCCACCATGCACTCCCTCCAGCTTGTCTCCCCCTGCCTCCCTTTTCATCCCTCCCTTCTCCCAGTTGACTACAGCACATCCACTCAGCAGCAGGAGGAGGAGAAGCCTCTGTAATGTGGGTCACAGGCTTGGTAGCGTTGCACAGTGCCATCATCTTGGATGTGAAAAAGATCTCTGAGCAGGAAATGTGGATAAACTGCAAGTGAGCTCCAATTTCAAATGTGTCTACAACAACAACTAGAGTGTCTTGATCCAAAGCTTCCAGTGTCCTTGTTTACTGGTCATTAGCATCACTCACATTCAACCACATTGATTAATCCAGCACATAAATTGTCCCCAGAGCAGAAATAATTATAACCAAACAAGCCGAGTAAACAGCCTCTCCATCGGAGATCAGCGCCACTCTGCCCCCGGGAGCCCTGCACTTCACCGGGGACGCGTTTATTTAAAAAAACTCAGTCCACAATCTCAATTTCTCGGAATTACGCAGTCTTACCTTTCCTCCCTTGGAGCATCTGCGATACGCATTTGTGGCTCCTGCAGTTTGGTTCATGGCGAAAAACCTCTGGAGATAAAATATAAAAAAGAAATAAAAGTCAAAGTTGGAGTCGAATTGACTCGAACAGGCGAGCGCGTAAAAGCTGAGGAGTGTTTTGGTTTACCTGGCGCGTTGGGTCGCCTTCCTGTTATCGGCTTGTAAAACGCGTATCTGCGCTCAGGGACGCATTAGATATCAGGGACTTGTTCCTCAGGTGTGGAGCTGAGGGTTTCACGATGTCCGCTGTTTGTTGTTCCACGGGGAAAGTGCCGCCGGATACCTCCGCCTCAAATCCGCGGTGAAGTTTGTTCCAACTAATAAAAACTGTCCGGGTCCAACTCCACTCGTCGTGTTTTCTTTAATCCACTTCGGAGACGACTGGGAAAGCGAACCTGCAAACACCGACTGAGCCCCCGTGTGCGTCTGTGAGTATTGGCGCGCAGTCATTGCGCAGGCGCGTCATCTGAACGCCGTGGACGAGGTGGGAGTTTTGTCAGCGTCGCAGCAGAAGCAGCAGCAGCAGCAGCAGCGGGGGGTCTGCAAGGTTCCCCACGATCCACAGCTCCTGTGGACACACACAGCTCCACACCAGTGCAGGTGTGTTTATTAAAACCCTCATGCTCACTTTGTGTTGCAGGATTCATCTGCTTCCTAATCAAATGAAAACACAAAGTGCAGCTTCATTTCTCCTCCTCCTCCTCCTCCTCCTTCTGATGTCAACTCTGAGTGACCCCTGTCTAATGCAGGGAGAGATGAGCGACAGAAAGAATTACCGGTGACAAACTATTTGTGACAATTACAGTGATTATCTCCGTGTGAGGAGGTGACTTCATTAGGCTCCATCACAGTAATAAGTGTGTGTTATGAGGTTTTTTCCTGTGAGGTGTGACAGCTCGGGGGAGGAGGTGGAGCAGGAGCTGCTGTCACTCACTGAAGAGGAATCAACAATTAGACTGACTCACTGAGATGCATTTAATATACAGGCCTACGGTGGCCCCGAGAGGTCAACCCCCTGCAGCTCAGGAAGAACCATCAATTAAATACTCACAACAGAAAAGAGCTTCATAAATAAAACATTGTCATAAACTTCTAGAATCATTTCATTTCCCTGGAAACCGTGAAGACCGTAACATAACGATTCACATGATATTTTTTTTTCTATACATATTCAAAGACCGAGTCAGTCACTCCCCCCGGCTCCCTGTATGGAAGCATCCGTTATTATATTTCCCTTTCAATTTGTCACCCACCCGAGTCGGATATAGCGATACAGTCAATGGCTGGTCAGAAGTGGTATACAGTGGTGCAGCTGTTATATATTCACTTCATGCCTCTCAGAATGTATGATCACAGATCCTGAGCAGCAGCACCACCAGAGAACATTACTGCAACAGACTTGGCAGAGAAATTGTTGTGTGAAGCAGCTTGATGTCGTAACTCCACTGCAAACAGTCTCCTGGATGAATTCTTAAAAGTTTTACTGTTCTACTGCAGCTTCTTCACTGGTGGTTCCAGACAGGACATTGGTAAAAGTATTACAAAAATACCAAACCTCATCATTCCAGTCCTCAAACAATTCTTTTATTATCAAAATGACAAAGTGAGGTATTTCCTTTTCAGAAAGTCTTTAATATTTTACCTTACGACGATGTGAACACTGTGAACAGAAAGTTCCTCCGCCTTAATTCAGTCAAACTGCTGAATCGCACACACTCGTAGATTTGAATCCCATAAATATGCCTGATTTTTTTTTTCTCTCTCTCAATATTCATGAAGTATTCTCTGGAAAATGAGAGTAAATGTCACAGAATGTCAAAAAATCTTGCAAAGAAAGATTAAAAAGAAATTATTGGATTTGCCCCTTTGCTCACATCTACTGCAAAATGTAATGAGGTCGTTCTCGGCCCATGTAGCATCCTTCCACCAAGTTTTATGGAAATGTGTTGAGTAGTTTTTGAGAAATCTTTCTGACAGACAAACAAACAAATGGACAGGGGGGGGGATTGTACGTCGATCAGTGGCACATCACTGCATTTAAAGCTTGAGCCAGAGTGCAATGCACTTTATTACTATTGTAAAAGACTTGAGCATTCTTGAGTTCTTTGAGTATCAAACACACGGTGACTGGGAGAACAGCTGCATTAACATTAAATGACATTGGGGATCTGGATGTATTTCATGTGACATGAGGAGGACGGCTTTCACTGACTTGCTCAAGGACTCTTCAATAGGACACCAGGCCGCTGACGGACGGGCCTCGACTGTTTCAGGGATACCAGCCCTCTGTCCGGCTCGTTACGGGACGTCGTATACCTCCCTTTCAAATCAGCCTCTTGACAGGATCTATCGGCGGACCATCAGTCAGCAGGGAAGCCTGGTTGTCGGGACATGGACGGCGCTGACCCACGCTGACAGGTAAGGACATCCGAGCCTCGGGTTCACCTCTACACTGTGAGCCGCGCTGTCGCTTCCAGGGTTAACTCTGACCTATAGATCATCTCCGAGGGAGGTCTGAGCCTCACATTAATTCAGGTCACAGCCGGTTGTTCCCACACAGGCTCAGGCAGAGAGACACACAGGGAAACGTTAACCGAACAAAAGAAAAGATTCCAGTCGAAGCTCAACAGCAAAGTAAAAATCCCATTTGTTTCCTGAATGGAGATTTTGGTTATCAGCTGTAATATTTTAACCATCCAAGGTAGGTTTTCCTCAAACTACGAGATCTTAAAACAACATTACGTCCTCCTCAATAACACAAGTTATCTGCACTACCCATAATCCTCGGGTGTAACACAGGTAGTCTGCAGAAGTTCAGAGATTGTGTTCGTCATTGGACATTAAGAGAATTCTTCCTGGTTTCAGACAAATGAAAATAATCGAGTGGAGACGACTGAGGATGTGCTGCATGGTGCGATTCAGCAATTAAAATCCAGTTATGCTCATATTTATAAAAAAGAAAAAGCTGAACAGACACGTATTGATATGTGAGGAAAACATACGTTGTATGAGGAGTCAGTGATGTTTCAAGTGACATCTGAATTTAGATCCGCGACACAGACGTCAGATGTGTACACGTTATGTAAATGTGAGAAAAAACAGACGAGGAACTTCCCATAGGGGACTGAGACTGTTAATGCAGGCTGTGATCAGACTGCATCAGCCACAATTACACAGACATGGATATTCTGGTGGAGCTGCGGTGCATAAGATATACATATATATGTGAAGTTGATGTGATTCATATTCTTTGGACTTTGCATTCATTAGATTTAAACTTCACTGAAGGACTATGGGAGATTAAGGATGAGACAACAAACTGGTTGTCCTCAACAAGGCTGCAAAATAAATATTTCATATTTCAAAATAAGTCGAGGAGTCCGACTTCTCTCTGTGTGTTTTCTAAATACGAGCATGAGGAATGTTCTTTCAATACAGAAATGGAAAATGTAAACCTGCTGGAGCTAACGTCTACAGAGTTCGGTACAAGACAGTCAGGGTGAAAACTCACTTTACGTTCAGTCTAAAAATAAGAACAGTTTTTGTTTGTTAGATCATTCAACCCACTGAGTCAGGTTTTAAAAAAAAAATCATCTTTCATAGTCTCAAGCTGCATAAACAGATAAAGACACAAAAACGTATTTAGCCACCGGAGAAACAAGTGAAGCGTCTCGAACAGCTCGGCAGTAGGTGTTTCTCTCTGGGCGTCTTTCACATGGGAATGGTTCTCCGGAGCGTCAGCGAGGTAGAGAGGATCTCGATGAGCTCACCTTTTGTCCTCACATCCTCACTGCTCGTGTATATTGTGAATGTTAATGTTGGGGCGCTGCTCTCTCCGTGTTGCTAAAAGCAGATAATGGACTCATGCATAATAATATTCAGTGGGGGTAATCTCATTTTCGAGGCTGCTCTTTCTTTTTCTTGCATCCTAATGCCATTAAAGACGCTTTTACAAAGTTACAATAACAGCTTTGCAGATGCTTCACAGCGGAACATCAAACAGGCTCACTTTGTTTTTTGTACTTTGTGCAAAGCTGTTTTTTTTGTCCTCTTGAGATATTATCATTCTAATAATTTCTACAGGCACAAAAAGTAAAAACGGGTAAAAACTGATGAGTTCATTTCATATTCTGCAGCCACCTTCCTTCCTCCAGCCACATGTATTTGCTGTTTGTGGCTCTATTTGATGTTATTCTGGAAAATGTCACTTACTTAAATAAAAAATCAAGACGGAGCAAGAAAAAAACTTAAATAAATAAAAAAAATTATTGTCTTTTTTGGCCGTGCAGAGTGAGATGACAAAATGACTGCAGTGATGTAACAGGAGCTCCACAGTGGGTGCCTGTACACACACAGACACACACAAACACACACACACAGACATACACAAGGACACAAGAAATAATTAAATAAATCTAAAATAGAAACTGAAGCTAAATCTGAACCTCACCCAGCCGGTGACTTAGAAGTTTAAAACACCCCCAGTGGCCCAATTAATTTTATTTTATTCTGTATGTGGCTAATAAATGAGCATTCAAAACAGCAGACTGTGTTGTTTGTGTCCTGTTACTGTTAGAGGATGGTTAGGAAATGACCTTCACACCATACATGTCAGATTTCTCTCAGCTTTAAACTTCATTACATAACTGAACTGAGTGAAAAAGAGAAAATGTAAAGTGTGATTTTTATGTCTTTAGCAAATAAACAGCAGTTCTCTCACTGGTCGGGGACTTTGATTCCACTCACGCACAACAATGAGTTGATTTGCTGCAAGTTTTCATATTTGCTCTTTAAAAGAATCCTTTCATGCAAAGTTTAGCCACATTTTTGTTTTGCTCCCTGCAGTGAGCGGAAGATGTGACGCAGCAGATTGAGCAAAATAGCCAATTAATGCAAAACGAATGAATAAATTCAAACATTTGATAACCACTGCTCAGACGATCTCTGTAACGCTGTAAGGAATACACTCATAATAATAAAGAGTAAAACATTAAAGCCAATTAAAACATTTCACCAATATAAGAACATGAGGAGAAGTGGTGTTTGATTTCGACTTTGAGTTGAGCGCTGAGGAGGAAAAGGTCGTCCCATAGATTTAGGGATTAGAGCAGTAAATCCCAGTGCACATCTGCCGGCTGCCGTCCTGCCTGCTAACTCACCTCTGGCTGCTCCAACACATCGGATGCCAATTAACCCAGTCTACACGGACAGGAGGTCTTACACCACATCTCATGTCTGCATGAGTTTTATTTGTCTGAAACAAATCTTCCTTTTCTTTGTTCTTTTTGAAAAGCAGCTGAAGACGTTTTCAGACATGGACTCCACAAAATGTCAATTGGGTCCAAAGATTCTCACAAACAGCAATTTTATAAATGATTGACTGGTTGAATGTGTTCACACAACTTACTGAAAAAACTCAAATCATTAAATAAAAGTCATTAAAACAAGAATAAGGACAAAACAAAAATACTTTTTTGGTGCATTTTCATGTCACGCCACAAAATGTCATCTGTCATCGTGTAAGTATAGACGTTCCAAAAAAACTTTTTTTTAAACATCTGACAAAACATCTTCTGTTCTGTGTCTTATCGGAGCAGATCATTGTCTGTGATTGTTCTCTGACAGCAAAGGAAATGATTCCTCTTGAAGAGGCAACTTCCATTTTATTGTCTTAAGATATTTCTCTATTATTGAAATGACTTCTGTCCACAGACACAATCACGTCTTAGTGCCGCTCTCACGCCGCAGGACTGAAAATGAGGAGAGAGGCTGATGAGGCACAGACGCAGCAAATGGAGGACATGTCTTCACAGGCATGAGAGCGAAGCTGTTAATGTGTGAAGATGAACTTGTTAACAGGACGCGGCTCCGTCTCATTTCAGACCATGGTCCTGTCATTATCATGTCAGGTACAGAAACACCAATTTCCCTCCCCAATATGCCGAGAGTCATAATTTGCTTTTCCACTCCATGACCCGCTCGTATCAGCGGCATCACTCTGCTGAGTTCCTGCACGAGGACGGTTATTACTCAGATCAGTCAGCCCTTTCAATTCCTGTGATGGAACATCCTGTGGATTGTCCACACACCTCGGCACGTTATTGGTGATAACCACCTTCACGCTCCAGCGGTTGACAGAGTGCGATGACATTAGGATGAATAGGCCGCAATTTTTTATCTGACTCTGGGATTTGCATGTTATATTTCGAGCATGCAACGGCCACAGGCTGCTCCGAGAGAGAAACCCCGTTTTCTTAATCGTGTTCTTATTGCGAGTTGAAGGTTGCTAAGTGAAAAACGCTGCAAACAATCAGACTCAACACAACGATAATAAAATCATTTTGTCTTTTATGCACAGCAGCCTGCGTCAGGTAATTCAGTACATCAACAAACGCTTCCCCAAAACTAAACTAGTTCGTTCATGCTAACGGCTGCAAATAGAAAAGCTACCAAACTTGAATAGAAAGTTGTTTGTGTTATTTGGATCAATGACACTGAACAACATCAAACTCTGTATCTGCAGCATTTATTTTGAAGTTTTACAAAGAATAAAGTCAGACGATGTTTCTCCAGTTCATCCTGATTTTAACAAAATGTATAAACTGTAGTTTATGATTAAATCCAGAAAAAGTACGGAATAACAAGCCCAGACAAGGAGATCAAATGATTTCTAATTCCAGGAGTCACAGTATCTCCCAGGTTAAACATACAGTAAAGAGATTCCCACAGTTTCACCTCAGTCAACAGAAACGGCTGCATTTTTAACTCACTATACTTGTTTTTAAACATAATCATGCAAATGGTACAGTGATAAATACGTTAAGACCCTCATAACTCGCCTGTGGATGCTGTCACCGTGTGAAAATGAACGCATAGTATATGTGTTTACAAGCGCGTTCCCTGACATGCAGATATTTCACTGGAGAGCTAATCCAATTCCACTTGCACGATTTGCATAAAAAAATGATTCCCTCAGTTGTGTGCAACAGAAAACAGGGAGCGTGTGACGCGACGTTGCGTGAATTAAAGTCTCAGCCCGTCACAGATTAAAGACGTATTCAAGTTATTGTGTAGCATCAGTGGAACGGAGTAGTGAGATGTGTGAGTGTACGAGCCGGTGATCACGTGAAGGCTAATTTGTGTTTTGCCTAAATGAGTTGGAATGAGTGATGTGTTATCTAGCGTCTAATTCCACAATGATCTGTTTGTCTGTGGACGTTTATTCCGAGAACCGCTCATCATGTGTGTTGTTAATGGATTGAAGTGCAGCTTCGAATTCGAAAACTCCAACAGCTTCTTGATGATTTATCCTTTTTGTCCGAGTGCAAACAAAAAACCTTCAGATCCTCTCACCAAGCGCAGAATTTAAATAAAAAGAAAAACATTAATGTTCATCACCGGCTCTGGGAGGGAAAACTGTGTTTCATGTGTTTTGGAGTTTCATCAGTGTGTGAGCACAGAGAGAAACAGAGATGTCATCATGGGAGCTTGATGCACCAGCAGAGGCAGGAGACATGTCTTTCTGCAGTTTGCCTGACACTTTAACTGTCAGGCCTCCTCCTCCTCCTCCTCCTCCTCCTCCTCCTCCTCCTCCTCCTCCTCCTGAGGAGAAATAAGATCCTCACAAAGCCATGACAGAAATCATTAATGAATCTGCGGAGTCAATGCACTGTTGAGTCAGTCATTGTGCCATATGGCAGCCATATTGCTGTCAACACTGGAAATATCTGCATTTCAACACAATCTGTGCCGGCACAGAAGTTACAGTACATCTCAGGTTTCCCCTGAAATCCAATCAATCACAATAATGATCATCACCAGCATCATGATTCTCAGAATGATCTGCTCATTGATCAGAGAATACCAAAGTTTACAGGTCGGGGTTTTAAGATGCAGCATTTGGGTTTTAAAGTTGACAATGGATGAGACTTTCCTTTAAAATATGGCCAGACTATGAAAGCATGTGTCTCCATTTCCTGCCTAGATATTTCGGATACAGGCGCAATGATCACGTGCTGCTGACGTCATGTGGAGGGCCGAGGGTACGACAGCCCCCTGGACTCGCGCTGTAAACACACAAACACAACTCCCAACCTTTTGTTGTTTATTTATCCTTCAGAACGAGCTCACACCAGATTATTACATCGCAGGAGCGTAACGGCTCAATAAGTCCAGACTTGACCTGTGACGTCCCTTTTATCTGCTCCAAGGAGCAAATCTGGTCTTTTAAGATGTTGACTTTACAGTTTCCTTGCACTTTTATTTGTGCTTGGTGACATTTACTGGAGCCAACAAGCCGCCGACTTCTGTTTTTCATGTGCCCACGATTTGTCTTCGTGCGGCTCGGTGCTGAGATCTGACGGTCTGTTCTCGGAGCGAAAGCCAAACATTTTACAAAAGATTGTTCATCATCCGCTGTTGCCGACAGTCGTGTCGGGGCGGAGGATGCCCTGATCTCTGTTGTGCTGCGAATGTGTCGTTTGTACTGTAGGTGGGAGATCGTTCAAAGGGAGAGATGGATTATGGCTTAGAGGTTTTAACGCCTCTCTTGTGAGAAACAAAGATTTAAAACCGTGTCTGATTGCAGCAGAGAGAAACATGTGTTTCTTTCTTCAGTGTTACATTTGTTTTTTCTCCCTAAATAAGCTACAGGCAAGTTTCACACCTTCACCGAGTGTCGGCTGAGTCACTCAGAAACTAGGAATACAACTTTCCAAACTCAACATCATCCTCCAAGTAGATTTGTTCTTTTAACTTTATATGGAGTCGCAAATTTGAACTTTAACTCTTTAGAAGATAGATAGATAGAATAGATAGATAGATAGATAGATAGATAGATTTTATTCAATAAAAGTTATAAAATAGCTTAAGGTGCATATACAGTGACAGCTTTGCTCAAGATATGACCTCAAGCTCCAAAGAATCAGCTTGTAACCCAAGTGACACTGTTCTGAAAAAATATATGTGAAGTTCTTTATGTGGTAAAATCCTTTTTCTTGCATTCTGCATATTGAGTTCTGATGAGAGACATGAAGAGTTCAGAGCTTGAGAGAAGATAAAAGTCTGTCTGACTTATTCTATATTTAAAAAAAAAAAAAATCTCTTCGTTTCATTTTAAAAAACATAAAAACAACTTTCTTGTGGAAAAAGTTTACACAAGACAAAGAACACTGTTGGTTTCTAACCACACGGACTGACAGGTTTATTCCATATCAAACTGACGCGGGCTGGAAAAAGTAAATTGGACTATTGTGATGTTTTTGGATGAGAAGAGCTTTGAGGGATCTGATCGCAGCCAGTACAGAAATCCAAGCAGCCTTTTATCGGAGCCTGAAATTGAGTATTTCTAAAGATAAAGGCAGAAGCTCTTCCTCTCCTCCCTTCAGCTGTCAGGGCATTTTAATGGCTCAGCACTTCTCATGTATGATATTGATGAAAAATCACGTCACGGTGTCATCTGTACTGTAACGGTGATGGATTGCACTCGGGGAGAGGAGGTCTCCTTAACAGGGAGGAGGAAGGAGGAGGGGGGGGGGGGGGGGGGTTCAATTAAACGGCATTGCCAGCAAAATGTATAGCCCCTGGCTGCCGTGGAGTCGTTACCACGGCGACCACTTCACAGTGATGGACATCAATATGCATATTTGGGCTCACATGCTAATTTGAAGACCAAAGCTCTGGAGAAAAACAATCATAAAGAGTGCAAGAAAAAACAGGAAATGAGACGTCAAAGAGCGGCAATGAGACGCATTTGTCTTTATAATGCCGTGAGGGTGTTACCCCAAAAGATTTGTCTCCTGCAGAAGAACCAGATATTCATCTATAGGAGATGTAGAGGATGAGAAAGTTTGTCTTCAGCTGTTGTGTCTTTGTGCAGCGAAGTGAAATCATGATACCATCAATCCCAGACTGATGGTATCACTCTGCAGATTATGATTGAGAGTGCGGCTGCTGCTTTATTGCTTTTCCATCCACCCACATGGGAACTTTCTCACGACCCACTTGGCAATTCACCTCATTTGGCTCTTTAGTCTCTGCATCACGATACAACAAGATTTTGCAGCTTTGGGGGGAAAAAAACAAACAAAAACATTAATCGCACAACACACACTTTAACTCGAAATGTATTTGTGTTTACAGCGTGCGCTACATCCTCTGGGTGTTTTCATTTTTCATCTGAGCCATGTGTTTCTAAACAGTTCCATGACACCTGGGAAATCCATCTTCGGAGGTGGATTGAGTGATATGATTGAGGGCCTCAGATCAGCAGCCGTCGGACCTTGAAGACAGTTGAGAAAAGCTACTGATGGACTCTGAGTTCGGTTTATTTTGTCGGCTTTTGTTTCCACAGAGAGAGAAAAACTCCAGGACTCGACTGAAAGAATCCGTTCACATACTCTCATCAACCAGACTGTGACCATTAGTTGTAGATGTAGTCAAAGTGGTCATAACGAGCTGCAGATCTCTTTCAGCAGAGTTTAGCTTCCTGATGAGGAGAATCTGTTTTCTGGGTTGAACTTCTTAGACAGACAGAGAGTTAGACAGAGTCCATCCTAACGCTACACAATCATTGTCTCGTCAACATCTCATTAACTAAAATTTGCCATGTTACAGTATTTTGCAGTTAACTAAAGCTAAGGGAAGTCACTTAGTCGAGTGAATAAATTATTGGAAACACAGCAGAGCATTAGGATCAGTATATAATTTACTTTAATAGCTGCAGCCTTCAAAATGATCATATAGTTCTAAAAGAGTTTCAATAAAAACAGAAGATCATGAAGGTAGAATTTATTGCAGGACTTTTATTACACACCACTGGTTTTACATAGGTGTACCTAATAAACCGAGCGGATCAAATCTTCTCAGGCTTTAGTTCACAAGAACGGTGATTAAATATAATTAATTTGTCAAAAAATATATTTTTAGTGATGATCAATGTGTTTGTTTGATCCCCATGCTGCCCTGTTCCATGTTTTAAAGAGAAATACACATAATAAGACTCATCACTGGATTCATTCCCACTTTTTTAACACTGATATTTACTTTTGTTTGCCTCTGACAAAGAACCAGGCTCCCTCCTGTAACATTATATGACAGTGACTTCTTCCTGCCCCTCTGAGGGACTGCACGCAGCTAATGTTCTCATATGGACTCAATCACCATGAAAACATCCTCCGTCACAGTCGCCTTGAAAGGATTAGCGTGGGCAGGAATGTGGAAAACTCTATTTTACATAATGTTTTTCTTTGTGTGCGACGTTTCTGAACTGACGTGTGGGCGCCTAAATGAAATATTTACACAAATACCTCATTCAGCTCCACGTGGACGCGTGATCAACGATGATATCGTCTCTCTCCGGGAGTCGGCAGAAAACAAACAGCGGGGAAAATGTGCAGTAATGTTGTGTACAACGTATTGAATCGCTGGTGGCTTGATAACCACCGTCACAGCTGCCACAAGATAATAAAACTGTGTCCTACTTTAACTTTATTTTCCCCAAAAACTACTTATGAAAAGCACAGCGGTTTGATAATACCATGGACTTCCTCAGCCATTCTTATCCTCCCTTCCTGCGCCATCCAGCCTAGTGTTTTCTGCCCCAAAATAAAATTATTTTTCTTTTGTGTCCTTGTAATATATTCATAGCCCAGGAAAACAGGCAGAGGGATCAAGATCAAGCAGCCCAGAGAATATCAAATGGAATAAATTCATGGGGCTGTGTGGGTTCTCTCTGTGGCAGACAAAAAAAGAGAGACGGGGGGGATAAAATAAAAGAAATCAAGCATATTTTATATGTAGGATTTACTCACTAACTCTGCTGTTCTGAAGGCAAACCAGCAAACGTACCCATGCTGCACTGACTGAAAGAGACTTTGTGCCCCCAGGTCAGACACTTCCTTTTAAACAAGTGTAAAGATAACGGCTCATTACCTGATTGATGCTCGTCACTTTGAACATTTAAAAGCATTTAATGTGCAGGTAGGGGGAGAAAAGATTCTTCTGGTATCTGGTTGGAATTAAAGGAGCTGCTCATATTCAGAGTTCATGATTTTAATTTGTGTTATTACTCTAATGTTCAGAAAACGTTTCTCATGTTGTCCATTTCTCTTTTCAGCCTCTGTCTGAAACACTTTTTGTTCCGGTTTCTATAAAAGAAGGAAAGAACAGTTTTCATCTTGTTTGTTGAAATCCCATTCACGTCCTGATCAATAACACAACCAATCATTTCACTTGGACTGAAGCAAAAAGATTTGCCGGTGTGTCCCTTCACGACTGCGCTTTCACAAGCCGTAGACCAGTCGGTCAAACATTGCTCCAAAACATACGCTCCACACGTGTCACTGTGCGCTGGAGTCCGTCACGATGAATCCTACGATACAAAAAGTTCACAGTGAACAATTCCAGACAGAACTTTTGTCCCGTTACGTCACTAAACCTCAAGACTCATCTGGTGTCTACACAAGTGAATTTGTGAAAAGAAAGCCACTCCTAATTAGTCCATCTGGGAGCCAATTGATCTGTGCATCAGATGCTTATGTGCAATCTCAATCAATAACATGGATCACAGAGGAAACAATGCCAATACTCATCAAGATGCCAATTAGGCTTTTGTCTCTCTGCCGCAATGCTCTGCTCGTCTTGCATGTGAAGTGAAACGGGGAACCTGCATTAAATCCTTTATTTATTCATCCTATTTGTCCGTCGTTAGCGATCCTATTAGTGTAGACTTTCAGCAACCCCCCCCCCCCCCCCCCCCCCCCACTCCAAATGGATTGTGCCTATTTCATGACTGGGGCTGATTTCCTTTTGATTTGGCTTAAATTGGCCCAAAGAAGCGACGATGCTCACATCAAGTCTTGATCGGTGATGGATGGCAGGAGCGGTTCTAAACATAGAAATCCCAACTATAGCAGGGTGAAGCCGTGTTCCCACAGAAGAGCATCTTTCAGTGATGAAAAAAAGAGAACATTTACAACGCCGCCTTTGAACGCGATGTCAGAGAATTCTTTTCAAGTCTTTCTTTTAATCCGTGGTGCAATAGAATTTCTCGCGGTTCTTTGATTTCACATGTCTTTGACTCTCAGATCAGCAGGAGAGGATGGTGAGAACCTGAACCGCACAGAGATGACATTTGCTTACTGAGGACCACCGTAGCTCTGAGAGCGGGGACTCGTGCTCTACATGCTCTATTGTCTCTCTCTCTCTCAAAAAAAAAGAAAAGACGTGGACATCAAAAGTGTTCTTTACCAACGCTGAAGCTTGTTTTCTGAGTCGTGCATGATTCAGAGGTGTGTTTGGCAAAATCACGTTTTTTTTTTTTGGGAAACGCAGGACTGGGGCCGCTGCGACCGCATGGCTGCAGAGAAAAGACTCAGCGGGGACTCGCAGCAGAAAGGTTACACGTTTTCCAGGGATTGCTGCTTTCCCCAATTTGACATTTCATTCTCATGATGATGACTTTACTGTGAGTGATAAGATGTCGCCCCACATTTTCGGACCACGCAGGAGTGGCATTCAGCGTTTCCTCCCTCTAATCCCGTCAAGAGGAGTCGCCTCCCACGTGCATCATACAGGCATGGACACATACAAAGACATACATACAGCCTTTTCATATGAAAACCATCTGACACCTCCTGAATTCAGGCTGCACATTATTGCACAGGGCTGACTGCAGTTTAAAGACTCCCCTCTCTTCATTTCTTATTTCCCTGGAGAGCTCTCACCTCTTCTCATTCTCCCCCAGTGCCTCCCAGGTGCTTGGATGAAAGCTTTTGCCTATATTCCCCGAAGGAGCTCCTCTTATCAAGAATCTATCCAAAGCCAACGTCTTGTGCACACACCACCTGACAGAGAGGTGAAGACTTGAAAACACAAACATAACGACGCCCTTTTGTCCTCAGGTGTGTTATCGATGAGGGCATTTCTGCACCTGCTATGCTCCAGACAGAGATGTTCTCATTGACTGTTTCTGCTTTTCTATGGTTTTATCCATTAGACGTAATCCCTTTGTGCTGCTGCAGGAGGAGAGAACCTGGGGGCTGAAGGATCTCTGAAACTAAGCACCAAGAATCCACTTTAGACGAAAAGCAGCCTGACATCGAAACAGATTTATGATTCAGATTTCTGCTGAGGAGTCAGAGACCTGGGAGATTTCATCGTCTCGTCTTTAAAACCTGTTGTTTTGCAGCCTTGTTAATTTTTGCATGTTTATAAAGCGTAGAGACGTTTCAGTCCTGAAACTTAACTTTAAAAATGTCCAACATGACGTTAAGTCAAAACATGTCAATCGCCCCCTAGTGGCTTGTTGCAGTATAGGTCATAAACTTCACGTTAAATGCATTTTACTCAAAGTTTCTGTCGTTGTTGGTAGTTGTTATCACATCGATGTATTTTCAACGGTTCATGTTTCTGACATGGTTCGTTCTGTTTCTATTGATTTGAGAATAATTCAAGGATCTCGGTGGAAAAAAAACAGGCAATTGTGAATACATTGTTCTTTTGTGGGATATTTGAACTGCTGGCAAAACAAGATTCAGTGTTAATTAATTGTTAATTAGTTGAATTTATAATTGATCTGCTTTAATCCAGTGTTACTTATTATTTCATCAGCGAGGAATTCTGAGGATTATTATAGTATTAAAATGCTGGACGTGTAACAACGCTATGGAAATGGTAATTAGAAATGAATATTTTCATCACACATGAAATGAGGAGAAATGCCTCGATAACCAAACGATAACAAGTGGTCCGACAAGGAGGGAGCTGAATGGAGGAGGAGATTTGTATTAACTATTAAAGACTCCTCTGATGTTAGCGATACACACTTCACAATAGAGAGAATGTGAAGGGATTGTTGCAGAGGTTATCAATATTGGAGACATTCAGGCAGAAATCAAGAAAATCGGATTTACCTGTAGATGCTTTCCCAATAGACACAATAAGACGTGCATGGTTTTAAATTAGGTCAACTTTCAAGATTCCTCTTTGTAAATTCTGATTCTTATTTGTTTTATGATTCATTAATCACGTGTTTATATGGAAATGAGGATAAAGTGCAAATTAACGGAAATGCTGCACATCTAAAGAAGACATGTAACCTGCAGCTCTGCAGTAATGTGTAACAGCAAACAAAGCTCGTCTAGCATTGGCACATTATTTCCAATTTAAATCCATAATCACGTTATAGCTGTCGAGAGTCTATCGAGCTAAACAAGTGACAAATATAAAAGATTTAAGGATTTAGGAGAATCACATCAAATACAAATGTGCAGTTATTTTCTTTTATTCACAGCAGTGGTTCAGCCCCGGGGAGAAGCAGCGTCAGTCATTTTGTTGGTGTGAAATATCTTGACATGTTTTTTGTGACAGAATATTCAGACTCAAACGCAGAGAACGCTCAGGAGAGCAGGGTTTACGACACGAGCGTTTTTCCTCACAGTCTAAATGATGAAACACGAGAGTCCAGATAAGGAAATCGAAAAACAGAAGCAACACGAGGGCAACGAGAAAATGTGGCAGAGAACAAAGGGAGACGGAAACTATTTAAAGGGGTTTCTTGGAGGGAGAGGCAGGGACAGGAAGCTAATCAAGGGACATGTGTGCAGAAATAAATTAAGGAAACAGGAACTGGAACGACAGGAAATGTTAGTACAAAATAAAATAGGAAGTGGAATATTGAAGGAAATCTAACAGGATATTGAAAAAGTTGACTTTGGTGATCCAATATATATATATATATATATATAATAACTTGTTTTTGCAGCAGTTACGTGTGACCCATCTCTATATTCACAAACTGAATAATTCAAAATGTGTTTTACGGTGCATATTAAGGGCAGTCAGAGTGCTGCTTATTGACATTTAGCTGCCTGCACTAGGCTTCAAAGTGCCGAACTTCTCGTCATAAGCGCTCTGACGCTCTGTGCATGAACAACGCGCAGAAAGAAAATCTTAGGCGCAAATGGAGACGGCACACATGGGAAAACACGGAGCTCCGGAGAATAGATTGGAATGTGCTTCTTTATATTTAACCACTTGATCACAAGATGAAACTCGTTACCATCAATAGGCTCAAACAGTTCGTCTCTGTTACCCTGCCATTTGAATTACATTGAGACGACTGAACCTCCGTCAGTGGAATTGATGTTCCTCACTTACTGCTGTTCAAGGTGAATAATGGCACTCGTCCTCCCTGTTGTTTCTCCCTGCATCCTGTAATGGCTCCTCCGAGAGCCGTAACAGTGTCTTAGATGGGCCGTTGACTGCTAATACTCTCATCTCCTGGTTACTTAAGAAAACCGGGATGACACTGCAGGCCCTGTTGTGCGGAGACCTCCTATCTGAGATCAGCCTTATGATCTTAAGAGAGACACATGAAGCTTTGTCAGTGTTTTCTTCAGTGTGTTATTGTTTGTGAGACTGTGAAAGTCAGAAAACTATATGATTATGTTTACATGGAAACCTGTAATATAAAAACAGACATGATTTCTACTATGGTGTTTAAATAAGTTGCGTTTCTGCACCAACTTTAAAGTCCCAAACTGAAATACTTCCAAAGTATCATGATGTACACTCGCTGTCAGCTGCTCTAAATGTACCTTGTGTACTTCCTTTTTCTCACCTTGGACAGGCAGTTCAGTTCTGCTTTACTTTCTTCAAGGGTCTAACCTTTGCTCAGAGAACCAGCCGCCACCAGGAATAACGTGCGTTGGAAGGTAGACGCGTTTGAAGTGTAAATATCCCACAGGTCAAAGACTCCAACTGTGAAGTCAGATAACAGCAGATTCTTAACAATACAAAACAACAACTCTTGATTTATTTAAAACGCTTTACTCATCCCAGACTGCAGACAATGTTCGGGAACGGATGTGAGTCGGTTCTGTTGTTTTCATGGCGTCTGTTTGAAGCTATATGAGGCGAACGGAGCCCTGAGTTAACTAAAGTCAGAGAGAAAGTCTGGAACTTTCAGAAGCCGCACTTGAAATGAAATATCACAGATTAGCAAATCAAAGTGAACATTTACAGATTTAGCACTTGACTTCAAGGTCTCCCACTTTCCTGACGTTTCAGTGCCGTCCCTCAGTTCAGAGTCGCTCTTGATAAAAAGCAGCCAAATGAGAGAACGTAATATAAATTTTAAAACAGCTTGAACGTGGTTTCTATCATTAGCATTTCAACTGCGGGCGTCAGGGATGGTGCTGAATTAGCCGTGTGGCAACCGGAACAGTGGAAGGATAACTGCTCCCCGAGCTGTTTCATTTTGAGAAACCCATCTACAGTCATGATCTGTTCGGACTCTCAAATGAGCCGGGGAACATGTTGGGAAGTCAATATGTGGAGACAGGACTCATTTAGTATTCATTAGATCGGTTCCTGTTGAGCCAAAACCACACTCATTAGGCAGAGACTGGCCGAAGTAAATGTTTGAGGCTGAATATCTGAAAGGAAACTTACAGTTTCTCTCATTTTGGGTCATAATTTCCTCTTTCTCTACATCCTGACTTCTGGTTCTCTTTAATTAATAATTTGCAGACAAGCCTTCACCTACATCCCACACCCGCTGCCTTCTCATAAAAATGCAGAATTCATTTTTCGGAGAGATTGTTTTTTGTAGAAGCAGGTACAACTTGTTTATTCGCGTTGCTCAAACATTGTCTCGTGTATTTCGCAGCCCTCCTTGTCATATCAGAGGGAACGCAGGGAAAACGACCTCCTTTGATTACGCTTGAGAGCATTTTTGCACGCTGGAACTCCCACATCTTTTATTTCTGAATTCAAACGTAACCTTGAAAAAAAGAAGAAGATGTTTCATGTCTAGTGGCAACAAAACAAAGGCAGAACAGCATGAGGTCGTTATAGAGCCACACATTGCAGAGAGGTGGTTGGAAGGATGGTTCACCAGAACAGAGGACCACTATGTGCATTGTTTGCTATTGATTGCCAGTGTTTCTTTTCTCGCAACCGGGCCTGGGATTTATTTTCTTCTCACCTTGACTGTGAAACTCCTGCAAATTAAATGTCTTGTGTGGAACGTTGAAGTCCGTTGTGACGGCTCCATCAGCTGGACCACATCGTTTTTTTCTGTTCCTTCTAAAACTGAAAATAAATATGTTTTTGAGTAATTCTGCTTGAGTGCAACAGACTCTTGCCCGTGAGTTGATGTTAGTTAATAAAACATACACATTTCTGCAATATGCACGATTAACTCAGTGGGTAATTGGACGTCAGCTGGGTTCTAACTGTGTTACTGTTTTGACGGAGGTTGTTTCAGGTGCAGAGCTTTAGCTGCCTGGAGCTCAGAGTCAGTTATAAGACAAAAACATATATATATGAAAAATTATATATAAAAGCACACAGCATTTTGTTCGGGGCTTTTGTGGCCATGTTCCAACCCTGTAGCTAAACACCATAATGGAGCCAATGTCCCAAAGAAAATAAATGGCGACCTACATCGAGGAGAGGACGAGTGGACCGTCAGTCCCCCTGAGGTGTGTGTGCCGGTCGTACGTTGCCCTCTCTACAGTTAACCACCTCTTTGCTAAATCACCAGTGAGGAGCACTCAAGACATAAGAGCCCTCAGATCTCCAAGAAACTGAGATTATCAAATAATTATGGATTTGATCTCTGCTCATGTTTCAGGCAAAGCTGGGAAATGATGTAAGTGTTGTATTTTACAGTAGGTCTCTCTGCATTCGCCTTTTCCCTCTAATGGTCCGCACGTCAGATTATCATCATCGGCCACATACTGATGGGAATTTATACTAACACCCAATTTCTAATTGGATTGGACTAATCTCCTCCAGCGATGGTCAGGGACGCATCGAGACCACACTGTAAACAAGTGTAAATGCAACTGTGTTGTCAAACCACAACCAAATACTACATGGATGAGAATTCCAATAGCAGCAGTCATAGCCAGTAAACACAGGGAGCAATCCTCTCCTTAATCCTCCACTATGGACGTTATTCAAGACACATGGAGACACATCTATGTCCACGTAGTCAAGTTAAAATCAAACCTGAACACGAGACACATTTTAATACCAGAATTAATTCATTGAGATTTCAAACTGAATTCAAGCCGGTCAGTTTAAACGTTGCTCTTTTTCAGTGACTCCTGCTGTTTTGGCCCAAAATTGAGGTCAAGCCGCGAGAAAAGTAAATTTTCAGACACGTATCCAGAGGGTGGGCAGTGCACAATATTACAGTCCATTAAAACCTACTGGCTTTGGGTTAATTTTACAAGCAATTGGCTTTAAGTGGACTAATTTCACTGTATCCCTAATTACAATAAAATGGACTGGGACCAAAGTGGAAGGAGTTTGGTGGAGTGCAAAAAAAAAATAACAAGAGATTATACAAAACAGTCCAGAGGCCGTTTAGATTCAGGGAAAAAAGTCCACTTCAAGCTGCTGTGACTTCTTTACATATCGTAGGTGTCGGCCTTCAGTCTTCTAACCACACAGATTTTGCCATGCAGATACAATAGACAGTGATACCTTACGGGAAGGCTTTTCTTCAGCAGCGTCCTCATTAACATTTATTTAACTGCACTTGTTCACAAACAATATTTCTGCTATTCCCCCCCGAAGCATTCTACATAAAGCGGTTTGCACTTTGCCGTTCTCTCTCGCTCTTTCACTGGGGACTACAGCTGCAGGCAGGTCATGGCAGGTGTCAAAGATTATTCAAACGCCCACGTCTTCCACTCAGCCATTCATGTCAATGCTGATATTCTCTCAGTCCATGCATCACTGAGTAGTAGTAGTTCTTTCTACTAATTTGGAAATACACAAGAACGTGCAGAGCTTTTTGCAGAATCTCAACCGTGAGTTTTTCACCCAGTGCCGGCAGGGTTGACAGGGAAATATGTGGAGTGGCCTCTTTGGTTCTGGAGAGTTGTTATTTGGTGATAGGTGTCCCATAAACAAGTCATGCTGCAGTATACCTTTCTCACAACAGACATTTTGACTAATCAAACACGAGAGAAGCTCAAAATATTCATGCATGGTTTTAAATGTTGCAGTTCCAGGGCTCTATGGTATTTTAAAACATGCTCGACGACACGACCTGCAGGAAGCGGATTATCGTTAATGTGCATTTTCCTGCTTCTGCAGTGAAAATGTTCACTGTGACACATTAATTGAACATAGCTGTACAAATAAAGTTAAGTAAATTAATTACACTCATGGAAGGATTACTGTGTGTGACACATCCAGGCACAGACGCAGGGGCCTAAGGGTGTTGGAGGACCCATGAGCCAGAGCCTGTTACAAGCTTGACAGGACTGTTTCCTGTTGGAAAGTTAATTAAAGCACTAAAGAGAGACGCACAACGACCACAAAGAGACACACAGGAATAAACAACTACAGCAAGAAAAAGCAAAGTCACCACAAAGAGATGAGCAACGACCACAAAGGGACATAAAAACTTAAGGTGACCATAAAGCAGAGGTGGCAGCACACAGAACATAATATCCATCTGCAGCCAATTGTGGAGTTTATTAGCAAATACTCAACTCGTACTTTATATAAGAGCATCATTTACATATAAGAGGACATGTTGGAAAATGCAGCTTTCATTTAAAATGTCAAAATCTTTCACGATGTTGGAGAAACTCTCAAAACATCTCTATCAACTAGATGAGTTCATGTTATATTCTGGACAGATTGAGTCATTTCAGAATTCAATTTATAACATTAACATATCTCCGATTGTTATCACTAAACCTTCCTCTGAGACAAACAAGATGAAATCTGACAACGTGCGACTCTCGTCATCACTGGAGGCTTGTTTTGATTCATCAGAAACGTCTTTCCTCAGCCTGTGTTTTAGTTTTGGACTCTGTGTTACTCTCAGATTAATATTTCATCCATCGCTCGGGGCTGTGTTGACACGTTCTCCCCGTAATGTTGCACAATAGACTGTGAAACCTCTCGCAGACGTGTGACAGCTGGTGGCATCATCCTGTTTAGCAGCTCCAGAGAAGCAGATGCCTTTTTCAATCTAATTTAAGAGAGTTTCTCCACAGAGGTTTATTCTAACCAGACAAATTGAATATTTCCTCAGCGCCGCCATGCAGCTCTCCTGGGTAAGAGATGGTAACAGATGCAGATATTGGTGTTGTAACCCATGAAATGAAGTTATTCACCAAATAAATGGCACGTAGAGGTACTGACTACGCTTCTTCCCTTGAAATCTCAGGGAATATGATCCAGTCATTATAAAGCAAAATGGAATATTTTACACAAACTGGAAAATATCAGAGAGAACATAAACTTTATTATTTATTTTTTGAAGGAATCAGAATCTGACACATCCACGGTTTGAATTACGGCTCGGAAACATGTGCATTTTTGTCACAGGCTACAAACTTACATTTTTTCTCAATGTCGTTCCTGAATGAAGAATGACCCTGCCACTGATGTTTACGTGTATTTGACATATTTAGCATTGAGCACAACATCCAGGAGCAGCAGGCAACCGACCCTGTCTCCTAAAAATTAAGTTTCCACACAACTGAGCTGCGACCAAACATGACTGAATTCGGTTTGAGGATATTTCTGGACATTTCTCCCTGAATTGATCAGGGAGATCAGGTGTGACGGGGGGACGACTTGAAACAAACCTCCACAAATTGGACTTGAACTTGTGTATTAATAAAGATGAGAGTTTTTGCATGAGGCCACAGAAATGTGGCGATGAACTGTGTCTGTAACTAACGTGCTGTTAATGCAGCTGCTGCTCCTCGGCTCTTACAGGCTGCGGCAGAATAATCTATTTTAAACAAAAGAGGAAACCCATAGAAGCCAAAGATAATTGTGGTCTTGGTAATTAAATGAATGCGAGTTGATGTATTGGAAATATGCTTGGCTTTTATACCAGCAGGCCCCGCTCGCTCGTTTACTAATCCATAGCACAGGAAATGGAAATGCTGCTTCCTGCCTCGCTGTGGCATATTGAGGATTGGACGCTGCGGTGGAAACCTTAGCTCAGAGGGCGGCAATTACATTACTCACATTATAGTAAACGGATCATGTGTGAAAAAATGTAGGAGGGGAGTTCAGCGGGAGAGCAGACCCAAGTTTCACAGTTCAATTTGATGCGTTTCATTCTCTCTTCTCAGAAGCTCCGGCTGCTGGATCCATTTCAGCTGCTGTTCTATAAGAGAGCAGGCCCGACTCCTCTACGACACCAGAGGTGGCTTTATTGGCCCGTTCTTATCCATAAAGCTATTATACGGAAGCCCCAGTGGTCTTTACAATGCCTCTTTCAATTGAAAGGACCTCTGCTTTTCAAACGAGTCTAAGCTGAAGGTTTTGTGCTTCTGGAAACTGCTGGAAAAAAGAATCCACTAGAATCCCAGTTTAACCAAAGGAAGGTAAATGCATCTATGGGTAATTGCACAACTGTCTTGTTTGCTGTTTACATTCATAACTCAGTGACCTGCCAATGTGTGTGTCCAATCACAGAGGATCATTTATCTGTTAATTGGTTTGTAAATCTTTCCAGATTGTGGAGCTGAAATGTTTCATATTTGTACATGTGTTAAAGGCAAATCGTGAGAGTTTGGAGGATTTAATGAGTAATCAAACACTTTAACTGCTAAATATTTAGTAAATTGTGATCATTCATTTTAATAGAGTTATGTTTTTCTAGAAGATTAATCTGAGTGACTTTGGTAATTACTTTAGGTAATTATACTTTTTCTCAAGCACGACCATGGTGGTTTTGAGTGAAATATCTCAACAGCTTTATGGATTACTATAAAATGTGGCTCTGACATTTCATCTGTGACACATCTGTAAAACAATGACATTATAAAAAGCAATTGATCAAATATCCATCCATCCATTATCAGTTCTGCTTATCCTGTGAGGGACACACAGCTGGAGCTAAACCCAGCTGACATGTGATGAGATTCAGAAACACAAACACTTGAACAAACATCAGTCTGACTAGAACTACATTTGGTCCATGTCCATGTCCACGGCAGGTATATGAATGACAAACGAACACATTCTCCACCCAAGACTTGCTTAAAATTCATTATTCAACGTTTCTCATAAAAATACATAAACCTTCATGATTGTGGAGTTTTGTTTTCCACCTCTGATTCCACCGCGGTGTTCTTTTCCAGACTACAATGACAGCGTGTGTCTCCGACGTACACCGACCCATCTGCTTCCTCAAATTATCGCCATCAGAACCGATCACAGTCGTCGCAGGTGCAGTAATTTGAGCACACTTCACATTTCGCTTCATTAATTCTAAAAAATCCCACAGACTGCAGCTCGGGAAAGTTCAGCAACATGCTCATTATCTGTGGCACAAACAGTATGAAACAAAAACACTTTCAGCTTTTTGTCCTCCAGTGATTTTAGCTGCTGCTTCCAGCTCTTCATCGACCGCACACTCTCCTCATGAATTACACATTAAACGCTGTAACTGCCATTCACGAGAGCTCGTCGTTCATGAGGAAGCCATTATGTAAATGTATCTCTTAGATTTTTCACCCTGTCATCGTTCTGTGCAGCTGAAGCAGCTTTGATTGGTCAAATATTGGTTCAAACTGCGATGTGTTGTTTACCACCAGCGTCTGCAGAGCCACTTCGGAGCCCAGAGCTTTTTTTTGTTTCCCACAGTTAATGAGGCCTGTGATTAGCATTTTAATACGCATGAATAAGAAATGAGTGATGGCACGAGGCACATTTACAAACAGTACACAGAGAATCCAGTATCGAGGAATTAGTCGGATAATCTCATGAAAATTCAGTCAGCCCACTTTAGAAATTGATAACGCACAAGAAATAAAAATAAAAGACACAGGTTGGAACAACAGGATCAAACAGCTGCGACACTCTGACGCTCACAGTTACATAATTGTGAATTTCTTTACATTCAAACACACAACACAGAGTTCTGCAGCAGCTAGGAAATTCAATTTGCTTTTGGAAACGTGTCAACTCCTTTTTCATTATTAACCTGTCCCACTTGTGTAATCGCAATGCTTACACAACATTTCATTAAACATGATGGCATCTGCACAGTGATGGAACGTGCTTTTTATTGTTCTGGGAATGTGATATTAATACTGTGCCCTCAAATCCCCATATTTCACTGTTAAACAAGAAATTAAATTCAAACTTCAGGGGTCTTTCAGAATTTGTAGCCACGCTGGTAAAATGGCTGCAGGGACGTAACTGTCGGTCGGAAGACGTCACAAACTATTGAATTGATCGCTATGACATTCAAGACGGATCCAACCATTGGATGTACAGACCCATAGTTCATGCCATTTTAAGACGTTCATGTCTCAAACAGATTCTACGTTATGTCTTCATACGTTTAAATCTAGATTTTAAAGAAAAAATTAAAGAAGTGAAAGAAATACCCTCGAATTTTAAATCCTGATTCCTCCAAATAGGAAAAATGCTGAGGCCGCTGAACCCAACGCACCTATCTGAGGACAGAGGTACAGATTACAGGAAGCAGGAAAATGTAAGAACTGAAAGATTCCTGCACGTATACTTCAATCAGTGTCGTCTTTTACTGTGTTAAACGACACAGTCCTGAGGAGGACGGGGGGGTTGTGTCTGTGTTATTGAGTCCGACTGATCGGGAAGAGGATGCTGAAATATGTATGATTTGGCCTTTGGTCTGTGACCTATAGAAAGGTCATGAATAATGAATGGGCTGCAGCTATAGATTTATGTTTATCTGGATTTTGTTTTAAAGAAGCATCAATGAATTTAATGTTTTAAACACTGAATCCATTCTCGCCGTCTCAAATAACGCTTGTTAGAATGTGAATTTCTCTTTAGCGAATTGCTGTTATAGCCTTGGGTCGATAAAGTCCATTAAAAGTTGCCATGATTTTAAATAAGTGTAGTCTGGGAAGCCTTGATACTCATAACCATTAAAAGTTATTTAGTTCTGGGCTGTTTTAGAAATGAATTTAACAGCCGTAGCTTCATATCTGGGTGAAAATGGATGTTAATGGGCGACTGCAGTCATGAGCGTCATCGTCAATCTTCTACAATTCAACCTGACAGCGTTTGTCCCAATACTAGATTAGAAACTGCTTTTTTCTCCTCCATTCATTTGCATGTCATCAAGGAGCAGTGGTTAAACCGCCAGTCACAGAGATAGCTCAAAGCAGACCTTCCCCTACAGGAGAGAAATTACCACTGTTTCATCTTGGTTAGAATTTCTTTATTCACGGGAGAAACACTTTGGGGTTCCTCTTGAGATTAATGGTGCCGGTGGACGAGTCGTCTCAGGGAAACGTGTTTTCAGTCACTGGGCTTCAGGGTTTGCTGAGTCGACGGAATGAGCCGAGTCGACCGTGAAGGTGGAACGTGAATCAAGAAAATGTGCGTATGAATTTCCTTTTCAAAGCCACGAGAATCTATCAAGCAAATCTATGAAGCCATTTTTAGTCAACGTCGGACAAACGTCTGTCGACAAACCAGTCGATGTCAAGTGTAGGTAGATGCAGCCTGCGGAGGCGATGTCAATTTAAAATTTAAACAATGTAAGAAAGACATGAAGCTTGAAAACGTGAGTCATCACCGTGCGTCCGGCGTACGATAAAGAGAAGAATCATGCAAAGAGAGAGCGATAAAAACAGTCAGAGAGAAAACACCGGAAAGAGATAAAAAAAAAAAAAAAACGTGTCTGCTCAATATCTAGAAACTTATAGAAGCAGCGATTTCAAAGGGGTGGAAAAAAATTCAGGTGATAAAAGCTGGAATACAGATGAGAGCAGGTGGGTGTGTGGAAACGATTCTGAAATCACCTCGCTCTCTCTCTTCTCCTTGATCATCGTCACCGGGTATAATATTTTTGGCAGTGGGGGTGGGGGGGGGGGACACTGAGGCCACACTTTGAATTCTACAGCCTCCATAGCTTAAGATAAGATGGTTTTGCTTAAAGTAATCATGTGAACGTCTTCACTCGATGATCCATGGAAAGGTGTTCCACTGAGAGGAATGATTCCGGAGCCCAGAGCCCAGATATCTTGTGTTTGTGCAGTTG
The DNA here is from genome assembly GCF_024713975.1 of Paralichthys olivaceus. NCBI lineage: Eukaryota > Metazoa > Chordata > Actinopteri > Pleuronectiformes > Paralichthyidae > Paralichthys > Paralichthys olivaceus. The sequence goes on from NC_091109.1 coordinate 20,421,460, forward strand.
CAGTCTGATGATAACTCCATCCTTTCTTTGTTTTTGTTGCGAACGCTGCCTCCGCTGGTACACCCGTGCCCCGTCAGGCCCGAGAGCACGGAGATGTGGTTTAAATAAACATATTTCTTTATTCAGTGGGTCAAAGCTCTTCACTGAGCAATTTAGTCTGAGGAGAAGCAAACGAAACCAAGAACGAGGAGCCGTAATTTCTGTCGACTCAAAAATGCCTCCTCTTCAAATTGCAGGTCAAATGCTCCTCGAGGAGCAGAATCCATTAATAGTGATGTTTTATACAAGAGGCTCTCGAAAACGCATAGAACGATAGTTTCAACCTCCACGACAAAGTGAAGGAAAGCACAGAGGAAACAAATAACTTGGATGTTTTTGTGATGGCAAGAAAAATGAAATTACAGCCAAAGGCAAGGTCTATGTAATTAGTTCACTTTGGTTTCATTAAACTGTAATTGACCTCAAATGTGCCATCAGAGACACTGAAGGTAACGGGATTATTATTCAGTAATTACTCAAATCAACCAAGTGTTTTTCCTCTGAGGTGACAAAAATGTTTTAAAAGGAGCGTGTGGCTGTTTTATTTTCTTATGAGTCTTTTATATTAAACCAGAAGGGAGCTCACAGAACACTTATCTCTCAGATTTCATATACTGATGTCGGCCACTTCAGGCAGTGATGCAACACTTCCGGCCTGTGAGATATTGCTACGGCTTACTTGCCGCCCAGATCTGGAGCAGATCGCGCAAGTGCCATCATCGTATGTAGAATGTGAGACAAATCTGGGCAAGGCTAGGCTGTATCATTTATATGTGTGTGTGTGTGTGTGTGTGTGTGTGTGTCCTCCACTGCGAGGACGCCCTGCGTTGAGGATTGAGAGAACAAAGCCGGACGGACCCTTTGAACATGCATTTATAATATATTTCAGATGTCACTGATCAGATTAGGGATGAGAACCGATCTGGTTCATATAGATCCCAGGTTGTAACCTCACACCAAATCAAAGCAACATGAGACGGACTTTGAACTTCACTCAGAGACGTCCCGGTGACCTTTGGATCACATTTGAAATGCTCCATTGTTATTGAGCGTGTGACAGAGATAGCCCAGGGAACATGCTCGTCTAATCAATGGAGTCCAATCAATGCAAGGCTCTTGCCGCTCCCTCCCCGTCACTGCTGATTGAAATGGTGAAACAGACGGCCATGTTTTCTTTATTAATCCTGCGAACAAACAAACCTGCTTGGCGTTGAAAGTTGAAAATCTCCATGTTCGCACTAAGAATCCTTTGATTAATCAACTCTGCTGTTTTCCTGCTTCACAAGTTGGAGATGTTGAATCCTTTTTCAAGAAGACCCCATGAGAGCATCGCAACAGGTGATTCACTGTGACGTGCTTTAGGTAACAATCATATTTTAACTTGTTTGTTTCTATCATTAATCATCTTCTGGAGTTCAGAAATCACTATGCATCTAGTTGTTGTTGTGTTTGAGGACACATCCAGACACAGATAATGAGTTGCTACTTGCTAATGAACTGGTTGACGGCTAGATAACAAATAGGATGTGCCGCGATCAACCAGTAATGAGATAATTACTCCCTTTTAATGACAGATCCTTGACCTAATTTACTGTCCTGACAGTTCACACACACAGCATCACTGTTTTTATAGAAATATCAGATCAGGAGCTGTGATATGTTTCATGTTGTGTAGCTGATGAGCCTCTTATCACAAAAGCACATGTGTCCCGATCGCACAATCTCTTATCTGCAGTGATTCCCGCAGCAGGAAATCCAAACTGGACCGACTGCTTGAGAAGCATGACAGCCCCCCGCCCCCAAAAGAAAAAGCTTGCGAGACAAATTGTGAGGGAGCACTAAAAGGAAGAGCGAGCGTTAAACTTGACAACCTGCTGACCTTAGTTTTCCTGGTGAAGACAAGCTGAAACACGAAGAGACATTAATGGACACTCTCGTCCACTCTCTGGGTCTTCGTGGCTCTCGCTCACCCTTTATTTCCCAGGTCTTGCTCAGGGAAAGACATTTCCACCCCAGACGCAGAAGCAAAGCCTGAGTCTTAGCTTTAATGAAGCCCCCAAGTGCTTTGAGCCAGAATCCTGAGGGGCCTGCCCTACCTCTGAAGGACTGGACCCCTCTGTGAATGGAGCGCAAAGGACACACACACACACAGACTTGTGTGGTTTTATCAGGTGCAAGTGGTGAGCAACACGGAATCAAACCACACACAAGTTGTGCAGCAATAAATCTCGGGGAAATATTTCATTTATTCACTTATGCCTTTGTGAACAGGACAGAAAGTCTCGTGTTCAAAGCATAAAGATATAAAAAAGTGCTTGGTGCATAAGCAACGAGGTTCACAGTCTGATATTAAAGCTACTCACAAGCGTCTTCTTGACTTTAACACGGGAAAAAGAATGTCACTCTTGTTTTTTAAGATAGAGGCTGTCAGGTCTGAGACGCTGAGGTTTCCTTTGCACTGCCTGAGGGCGTTTATACTGTAGAACAATTATTACATACAAATAAGATGCAAAAACAAAAGTTGTTTAAAAAGCTGCTCCGGGGAAAGAAGAAGAAGAAGAAGAAGAGCGTGACCGCCCACCGCTGCGGTGGGCAACGTGTCGGTCCGGCTTCAGTTCAACACTCAGGAAACTACGGTAATGTGCCACAAGATTAAATGAATGAAACGTTTTAATCAGCTTGAGGCTGAGGAGAAATTGGTCTTAATCAATAGAGTGCTAGCTCATTATGTATGCATTACTGTATTCCACATTGATTAAAAGCTTCTCGTCAGGTGTGGATTTCATCGGGGCCGCACTGGCCAGCAAATAGTGCCCTTTCCTGTGTTGTGAAAGTGCCATTAGTTATAATTATGAATCTGACTGTTCACATATCGATTCTCCTCTTAATTAAAACCGTTATAAATCCCATACAGACACAGCTCCCCATTATATTCGGCACAGATATGGCTGATTGAACAGAATAAATCAATGCGTCTCCGGGTGACATGTTCACTGTTGTCAGGGGCAACCACTTCACGATATGGCATAAGCGGCAGCGGAGGACGAACGAAACCCTTGCATCATCCCGAGACAGGATGTCTGACACATTACGTCTCCTTCTTTGGAAAATAATGAGCGCTCCCAAAAAACTTTCCAACCGAAAACTGTGAGAACTATCCCAGTGTCGGTGGGTTCAGACGGGGCCAGACAGTTTTCTTTTTAACAGAGTCCGAATGTGTGAACTTCAGAATAGCAAGAGCAAGCGAATGTATGAATTAACTCCTTCCTCTCCAAAGTGTCTTTATTCCCGACTCTGTCAATCTTTCCTCTGCTGCTAACCGACATGGTAAGCGTGGCACATTGAAGGTCTATTTATATCCCAAAAGCAGAACAGGGAGGAGAATTCAGAAAGCCTCGCCTGAAGGTAAAGCTTTCAAGGGACAGATAATGCGAGCGTCTCCTCTGGGGGAGATTTACGTAGCTTTTATTTATTTCTTTATTTTTGTTGAATCAGAGTTGAACTTGGACTCAAAGTCGACTCATGGAGTCAACGCAGCTCTGCAAAGCTATAGTCAATACACTTGGTCTTTCAACACACGCTTCTTTGATCGTACGTATAAAGTCTGTTAAATGAGCAAATGGGACAGTTTCACTAAACCCCGGGCAGAGTTTGTGCTTCGTTCGGTTTAGCTTCACAAATGATGGGACATGAGATGTTGTTAATTAGGTTTCAAAATATTCGGGGAAATCGTGAAAACGTCCGTGCAGGTGTGATTCGCTTTCACATTAAAATAAGACACGGAAGTAAATTACTGCTTTTTATTCATATCCAACAAAACTAAAGTTAAAACTAACTTTAACCACACACTCTGCAGTTCCTCGACCAGACAGCTTCATTTGGTCGTTATGAAACCCCACTGGTTCTGTTTACTCAGCAGCAGCCGGATTATTAAAAGCACATCCCCACTGTGTTAAAATGGCAGTGGACACTACATCCCCCCCCCCCAGATCTCTCAGGCTGATCTGTTCACAAACATGCAGCCAGATAGAATTTGCACACTCGATTGATGTCGTTTTAATATCTGCATTTCAGATGTCTCCTTATCATACTGCCAACAGTGTATGGAACACCCCCCCCCCCTCCCCCTCCGGACGGCTGACAGCCAGCACTGAGAGGGATGTAATTCCCCATTTAAAGAAGAGTGTCCAACTCTCGTTGTGAGCCTGCTCATCAGAGAAGCAGACACTTTTCATAATGTTAAAAATATCAGTTCTGACTCCTTTGAATGTGAAAATCATTAGATGAAGCCATAGAGATAAGAGTACAATAAAGATCAGGACGAGCTGCATGCTTTATAAAGTCTGCACATACCTTTTATAGTCTCGAGTTTTTGTGACTTAAGTAAAATGAAAGCGAGATGTGAGTGTTTTCCACGTTTACTGTGACCTATAACCTGTGAAATTCAAGACCTGCGTAACGGTGCACATCCTTAAATGCTTTGAAGAACCTTTTGATCTATCAGCGTGGCACATCTCGACATTTCTCAAGGACTTTCCTTTGCAAAGTTGTTCATGAATTTCTTCAGCTCACTGCCTCTTCAGGTCACCTCACAGACTGCAGTTAAAAAGGGGTCACAGCTTAATTTCATTTCGGTGAAGCTATTCCTTTTTTTTGATTTTGTTTGTCGACTGGATTTAGGGTCGTTATCATGCTGAGAAATGAAACCCCTCTTTATCTTCCTGAGGATATTCAACTTTACTAAAGCCCCAAACCACGATGCTGCTGCCACCACCATGCTTCACTGCTGGGCTCGCTGTTTATGACGTGCCATACGTGTTTTTGTGCCAAACACACCTTTGGGAATTGGTCTCATCAGACAATAAACATTTTTTATTCTCTGTGGTTTTGAATTTCTGCAGCTCCCTCCCTCAATGTTGCTGTAAATCTCTGGGCAGCCTCCCAGGCTGTTTTGGAGGGACGTCCTGTTCCTGGTAATACCAATGCTCAGACATTTCTATCACTGTGTTCCATGCTTCAACTCTTCTGCTCCCATCTCCAACAATCAGATGCTGCTCAGCAAAGACACTAAACCAGAACAGAAACAGAGAAGTGCTCAGTAATGACGATGACTGAAGGTGTGAGAGTATCCACCAGACCTTTTACACTTAAAGTGTGAATTATTTTGTTGATTGTGTTATTTTAATTAATCAATTAATTTATTAACTGGGACAAAGCAGCCGCTGCAGCAGACAATCAGAAAGCCCTTCCTGCTCTGGTCACGTCAGGTTTTCAACAATCACATATTCCATGATTCAAAGGAGCATGAGAAACGTCTCCACCATTTGACTATACCATTATCTGTCAGTTTCATTCCTGCTGCACAGCCTTTCTGATGAAAATCCACCCCTCCGCTGATGCAAGTTGGACAAATAGCTATTGAATAAGACGTCCCCTGGGTCTAGGCAACACTTTTCATGTCTTGTAATGTATTGTGTAACCATGTCTCCCTCCCTCTCCTGTCTGTCTCTTTGTACTTCGTCTTTGTCTGGGATGTGAATGTCCAGAAAGGGTGAAAGGACCTTCGGCTATGTGAGCACTCTCTGAGTCATACCACAACAAAAACACAAGGAATGCACGGTGTCGACTGAGGCTCATATTCAGCTGTTTCCCATTCTTGACTTTTTAGCTGCATTATAATAATTAGCTTTGTTAAAACATTCACGACAATAGACATCAGCTGCTCACCCATGCATTAACCCTTCTATTACATGATATAACTTTATAAAAATAAATATAGAGAAAAATCCTCTCAGTTTTGAAATAGGTGGCAGCTAAAATGTATGAACCACAATTATTTAAAATCACAAATGTGCTGTGAAATTGCTCAGTAAATGTTTTGCTTGCTCGTGTTGTTGAGCTATTGCATGCTTGCACTATCACAGGCTACTGCATGCTAGCACTATGGTCCATAAAGTTATTACCATCCATGCAGACAGTCAGATCTCATAGTTTCATAAGCACTTGTGGCGTGCAGTGCAATTCTTTCTCTTCCATGAGAATTCATCTTTCACTCTGTGCACCAGTCATTTGGAATCCGTTGAGTGACTTTCATACTTGTATTCATGCATCCCTAAAAGTCTGAGCAATAAACAAGCTGTTTGAGAATCCATGTTACAAATGCAAGTACATGTTAGCCCACTTTTTTGCTTCTCAATTAATTTCGAAGGCTGACGACAGCTGGAGGACAATAAGCACAATTTTGAATTTCCAATTTTCCAAACAATAAAGATGATGCTGAATCGGTGACTCCTCTCAATCAGCATGTGATGGGGAGATCTGCCTCAGTGACCTGATGGTTGCCGGGGGACACTTCAGTTTGTGCTGATGGTGTTAAAAGATGAAACAGTGTCTGATAGATAATATGAGTACGAGTGTTCATCAAGGCACAAAACATTCGAAGTAGAAAACATTCACAAGTAGACGTTGAGCTGTCTCGACAGCCTGAAGGAAGGAGGTACAGTCTTTCACGGTATCGTATCCGTCCAACACACACAGACACATATGTATTCAAAGGTATTTCATGTCGTTTTGAAAGGGACGGTGTCACAGTAATAATCCATTCATATTGTAAAAACTCATTATTAGAGGGAAGAAACCTGGAGTAGGAACCAGGCTCAGGTTGGGCAGCCATCTGCCTCAACTGGTTTAGAGAGAAAAAGAGGACAAGTGCAGTGACACAGGCCATCTATTGTAGAGAAACCATGCGTCAAAAGAGAGAAGGTCCACTTCACTGTTTATCCCCTCCACCTACAATACAGACCTTTCATCACCTCCCTGGGTATTTAACGACTATTCATATGAACACCAATGGCCCATTACACTTGCACCATAGGAATGTGAAACTGTAGCATTTCTATATTGTTTCCTTGACTTCTTTTCTTCCAACTCTTTCTGTGACCTGCCATTAGCCAGTCTCTGCGTAGGTGGACTTGGTGCACAGCTGATTCCTCTGCAGCTGAGCCAGCAGCTTTTATCAATGCAGCAGCTTCTTCTTCTTCATCATCAGACGAGTATGACTCATGTTTAAAAAGGAAAAAAACAGAGCCTGTGTCATGAGGTATATGGGTTTGTCATCACCATCAGGACACAGCCCCTCATCCTTTAACCACAACTTCAATTTTCTTCGAAAAAAAAATCCTCCAAAACAAATGAAACGTGCCAGTAACTCAACAGATTAATCAACCAGTAAATGCATTTCTCCATTCGTCCAATCTGTCTAACTCCACTGAAACCAAAACACAGTAAGTGACTTCCAGCTGCCGTCTATTTCCTCCGCCAGATGGGTCATTGTGACAGAGCACACATAAACACATCCGAAACACATCAGATTCCTTGTGTTTTACTGCCCTCCGTTGCCAAGTGCTGATACAAGTACTTCTTCAGACACAATACTTTCATGATACTTTCGCCACATCTACTTTAAATAAGCCACGTTAGGGAAAGACACATAAAGTAACTGGAACCTGCAGACTAAAAATATCAGGATAAGTAACTCTAAGATATCACAAGATAAATGGTAAAAGTTACGCAAATTATAGGTAAAGTACTGAAGTGGATATTTCGGATAAGGAAACTGCAGTAATGGAGCTTGGTGGGATATTTACCTTGGTTGTGATGGTGGTTTTGTTAGGAGCGGGTCTTCAGAGAGCAGAGAAATCAGGCTGAATGAGCCAACGTTCACCTAATGAACAGCTGCTGAGGTGCAAATGATCGATACTCTTCAGCTGTAACTAAAGGCAGGTCTGTGCTATTAAAGGCTGCTGTGCCGATTATCTTCCCAGATAAACCTGAAGTGTGAGGGGTTTACAAAATAATCTTAATGCTGCAGATTATCGTGTAATTGGCTCCAACAGAAACCAGCAAAAGCCAATGAGAGCGAGCCGAGATTGTGAGATTTCAAGTCTCTGGACCCGCCACCGTGAAAAGTGTGTGTTCTGTCATCGTGTCATCGGTCAAAAGTTGAAAATCATCTAGTGTGCTGTATTGTTATTTTAGTTGATGCTAGCTCGCTAAATTACTGCAACTGGCAGCCACCAGCAACTTTGTAAGGTGGAAAGTTTTCTTACTATTGCATAAAATGACATTCTGAGCCTCAAATATCAACATGACAAAAATACAAAAATAAATCAACTGCATGTGGGAACACATCAGTGTCTTCTCATCTGTACCTGTTCCTTAAACTAAATGAAAAACTCCCGGTGTGACCTGCATGTAAATGCTGCTCAGGTGCTGAAGCTGTGAAAGCAAACCCCCCCGGGGAAAGAGACAGACCTTTCATTTGACCTGGATTAAATATTGATGGCCTGTGATAATAGAGAAAAGAGCATGAATTTCTACGTCACAGCACAATGAAAGGGGTCGATTCTTTGTTGGTGAACTTTAAGGAGAGGAATTTATTTATTTATGTTTTTCCCATGGCCTGAGACCAGTCATAAAATGTCCTTTTAGAAATGAAATGTTAATCGATTTCGATGCCTCTGTGTGTTATACTCTCTCTTTAACCCTTTGCTCACACCCAGCATTAGTGAGGTTGTAAAAACACACGGGCCGCTGTGCTGCAGCTGCACTAAAAGTTAACCTTCAAATCTAATTAAAACTCCAGACGAGGAGGAAAAAAAAGAAAACGTCCCTCTTGACTGATGCATGATTAGTTGGTCAAATCTGCCAGCAAATTAGTGGAGTGAACCAGACTGAGACACATTTATTTTGCATCCACGCTGCTTGTCAAGACGCTCGGATATTGAATCTGACAGGTTCACAGCAGAGGCAGAAAAAAATGTCGGAGTTATGCATATATGAATAATCTGCAAGTAAATGAGGTTTTAAGGATTTTGCAGGTCAGTAGTTTTGGGTCATTACATGTCCCAGCTTTCAGTTTTACAGATAATATGGTTTTAGGGAAACAGGATTGTAAGTGAGATGTTTTTCTTAATAATAACCATGCATCAAACTTTCATCTGGTAATGTCATAGGTGTGGATGACAGTGAACCTGCTCAGTTTGCTGTAAGCTGCATGATTACACTGACATCTGGTGGAAGGTAGGTGGCTCTGCTGAGTATACCAGCAGCATCAGAGACAATTTATCCTTTTATTCTATCCTTCATCGTCCATGAAGAAGTTTTACACGCCTGTAATGCAAAGATACTAAGAATAGATGATTTGGAATTTCCAGATCCACATATGTTCAGTATAAAAACTTTGTATTATCACATTTTATAATTTAAAAAGTATTTAAAGTATATTCTGAATATACAGAAAGTAAAAAAAAATCACAGAGAAAGTTTCAAGTACTCCTGTTTGGGGTAAATCAGACCCCATCAAGTGTTAAGTGTTAATTATTGATAATCTCTCTTTGGAGATTATTAATGTGTTTCATATTCGTCTCTGCGACATCTTTTCTCTTTGCCTCATCATTACTCATTAATTCACATTGAGGTCTCACACCGTTCTGAGATCTAAACTCATGTTAAACTTTTCAGCAGCTCACTTCTCCCATGCAGCCACTGGGGCCGACCCTCCCGGCTGTGATTGAGCCGGCGGCGGGATTCTCTGCTGAAGGTTACACAACCCTGTGATGAGCGCGGAGGCTGCAGGGAAGGTAATTGGAGGGTTTTCTCCGTTGAGCAGGTTTGATTAAAAGATGTAAAGATGTCAAGCAGACGTGAAACTCTCTGACTCAAAAGAGACAAACCGGACAGGTAATAAATTGAAGGTTTATTATCTTCTCGTTCATGGCATGCACATGTTCATCTGCAAGGACATTTAGTCAAATCTGCTCCTGACAAAAAAAGGGCAGGAAATAAATCCTCACTGTTGATTATGTTCCAACAAACTGCATAAGCAATACACTTCTTTTAAAAAAATATCTAATAAAATCTCATATTATCGTACATCTCTCGAAATTCAACACTGAACTGTAGCAAAATAAAAGTAAAAGAGAAATAAAACCTCCAAAAAACAGATTAAATAAAAAAGCATGTTTCCCTCTTGTCCACTTTCCCGCTGCAGTATTTCTCAAAGTGCCTGTAGACGTCCCTCATTAGAGAGAGGGTCAAATTTAAAAATATAGTGACAACAGTTAATTTTAAAAACACATGAAATATTTTCCTTTTTTTTCCATTTATGTTCCCAAAGGAGAAACAACTACAAAAAGAGAGCAAACTCGCCTCATAACAAGAGAAACAGTCTGTTCTAGGCTGCGTTCTAGGCCATGACTTTTATTGCAGTCTGAATATTATGTAATATAAACAATGTTTGCAGTAATAATTCTACAGAAACTGGAACAAAGCTGTAAAGTAAAAATTCAGATTTTCAGTCACAAATACTCCTTCTGTACATTTACCGCTGTTAACAACCCTCTTACATTATATAAACAAATTACGTCAAGTAGCAATTTCCTCTTCAGGAACTTCAGTCGCGCTTCTTCTCTGAACTCTTCTGTCCTTCATTACACCTTCAAGTCCTGTTTACCCCCCCCCCCCCCCCCCCCCCCCCCCCCCCAACCTCGACACAGCCGTCAGACCTCGCCCTGTAACAGCACGTTTCGTCTGTGGAGATCGTTGAGCAGGACGTCGCCTTGGGAGCCGTCGGATATTCCGCTGTCTACAAACACAGACCCTGGGGGAGGGGGGCGGGGACAGTTACAGACGAGTCATATTTTTGCGTGTGCAGTTTTGACAGATTAAACCTACCGCTGCTATTGGTGCCATCGCTGGCGACAGAGGAGGTCCAAGAGGCCGAGTGGGGAACTGAGGTGAAGACCGTGCCCATCGACCTGTTGTTCTGAGTGGCCGTGCGACTCCAATCTGTTGAAAAAAGTATATATGATTACGCCAAGATGCACAACTCAAGTTACGTCCCTAACATCGGCTGGTGGCCGCTGACACCGGCTAACATCTACTGGTAGTTGGTAACTTAAATTGTGCAGACGGGTATTCATCATCTTGTCCTATAGTCTAACATGAAACCAAGCTTTAGTTGGTTTCTTCACTGAAAACAATGCACCCTGACCTAATGTGTTCATGGTTTAAGAAAACGTTTAGTGCCCCACCAGAGTTTTCAGCCAATCGCAGTCTCCCGCAGCAGAGATAAGTCCGCCACTGTCTGCGGACGTTCTCCTTCACAGCACAGTGGAAAACAAAGATAAAGAAACCTGCGCAGAACAAGTAAAAAAAAAAAAAGGTTTGATATCAAGGTTTTGGTAATATGGATAAACTGTTTCCTCTTCTGATGATCTCACCTTGCAGAGAGTTGAATATTGAGAAGAGGTAAACAAAGGGCAGGTAGAGCGGACCCCAGGCGAACAGAGCGAAGCCCCAGGTGAGGCCGAGCAGAACGATGAGGCCGGTGACACTGCGCATGTCCGTCAACGCTCCTCTGTTCGCAGACTGGTTCTGAGGGTTCTGCTTCTTGATCCGAGACAGTTGGACCATGACGACGATGAAGACCAGCAGGCACACGGCGAATATCAGCAGGAAGTACGCCACCACGCCCACGTAGAAGACGATGTCGTTACGCAGCCAACAGCTACAGACGGACAGAAGCAGGAATGGTTAGGAGATAGGAAGTTTTGAAAATTCATCCTTGGTGAAGCACAAATGTAACTTGAAATTTACAACTGCTTGATTGTTAATCTTTCAGGTCCTGTACAGATCCATATAGAACTGTTGATATCTGGCCTGATAAGTTCATGACAATTAATTCTGGTCATAAATCCACTGATATTTAGTGAGAGAAAGAAAAATACACATTAAAACATTTCAGCGCCACAGATAGAGAAGAGTTAAGAGAAGAGTGTCTCACCCTCCAGTGGTCAAATACAACAATGACAGGAAGAATACAAATATTCTCATATGGTCTGTTTTGTTTTTCTCTTGGACCTGCGAACATCATATGACAGTGCAATACAGCATTAACCTGCATTTACACAGAGGTAATAAAGATTTAAATGTAACTTACAAGTCGTCTGTGGTGCCATCTGTGTATTTTCCATATGTAACCAGACCGTAGTTGTCTTTGTCTACTGCTATTATGATGATCACCACGATGAGAGGAATACCTGCAACACAATACATCCATAAAACAGTTATAGAAGAATTATGCTTAAAAAACACATTTGAACCATGACTATACATCCAAGTAATAACATTTAGGCGGTGAGGTTTAAAGTACAGGACGCACCCCAGCCTATCAGTGTGAACTTGAGCATGTATTTGCTCAGGTAAGGCGTGAACACCCGCACGATGCTCAGGTACATGTGCAGAGCTTCCAACCCGGCCCAGGTAAACGACGTCAGCAGAAAGTAGTGCAAGAAGAAGGCGGTGCTGATACACAGCCCGATCGCCGGGTAGAGCGCCAGCCAGCCGTCCAATAAGAACACCAGGTTGAGGAGGAGGAGGGACAAGCAGAGCTGCACCAGGATCTTGGCCGGAATGTCTCGCAGCAGTTTCCTGCAAAGACAGTTTTTAAAGAAAATGCTCGGACGGGAAATTAGGGTATATCTGTAGAAGAGAAGGATTCTTACACAAATGAAAGGTACGTCAATAAAGTGATGGAAAGAAAAATAGCCGAGATTCCGCAGCCGATGTAGGAGATGAACGTTAGAATTTGTGCGTGCTCACGATCGGTTATTCCTTCTCTGGACAAGTCCTGCATGGAGGACGGGATACAGACACAAATATACAAACAGTGAACACATGTACAAATTTAGACAGTTTCTTACTTCAAACATAAAGTTGGATCACTTATTTTGGTACCTGCAATGTTCAAGTTCATTGGTTTGTTTAATTACTGTATAAATGCTGATTTGAACCAAATTTTAAAAGCATTAAACGCTGACCATCAGTATTGCAAATGCCGTGAGATGGTTGCAGCTGCAAATTGTTTCCTCTGATGTGGTGTTGACAACAAAGCAGCCGGCAGAGCTCCAGCCTCCATTTCCACCTGAACCAGAAAACACACAAAAACAGGGATGTTCACACATGAGGCAATTCAACCAACTCCATGAGGCATAAGTGTCCAGTACTCACCATTCCGACTGAAGTCCCAAAATACGCAGGAGGCCACAAAGTTTCCCTGTGAACCAAAGAAAAACGTTTGAATCCTCTCTTCTAGCTGCTATTTCACAATTAACCTTTTATTTTGAAAAGTTACCATTGTTTTTGAACTGTCGTGGAATAAATGGGTTCATGACAATAAACCACTCACATTTACGGGGTTGATATTTTGGATGGTAAACCGAATGTCCTCACTCAAGTTGCTTATTGACAAATTGGCAACACTGGAGCCCAGAACTGGACTGACGAAGGTTGTGTTGTCTAATGCTGAGTCCTGCAGAGGAAAGAGAGGAATGGAATCAGTTTAAGGAATACAGAATATTCACATTTCTTCATATTTGAGTAAGATAACTGCTCTGATATCAAATATAATTTTAATGCAGCCTAAAAATAAATGTTGGATCTGAAGAAAAATAACAATTTAGAAATGACTGATGGCAAATCTGGATGTGACGGTGGTAAAGTACCTGGAAAAAGACGCTTTTAGTGTAAAAGGTGAATTGGACCCTGCTGGCCTGTTGTTGCTGCTCAGGACTGAGACCTGACGTCAGGGTGGAGGGCAAGAAAACAGAGCCCAGAGCAGAACCGGACCTCTTAGACCTGGACCTGCTGAGACCACGGAGCTGTAAAAAACCAAAAGGTTAACAAAGGATTACTGCAATTATAGGATAATGTGAGATGATAAATAATTTATTAGACCCACAATGGGGACATCTGCAGGCAGTAAAGGGGATTGTAAGGAAACATCAGTTAAAAAGTAATAAATAAGTAAACATGCATATAAATATATGGTAATTAAATAGCATACATTTTAAATAGGATGGTCAATAGCAAGTGAGAGTCCATATTAGGACGTTAATATATTCTATAGGTACATTTGTACTGAAGATCATTGATTTCAACTTTTTTGCGGAGTTCTTTTTTTTGTTCTGTGTTTGCTGTGGAAGAAAATCCTGAACGTGTGCTACCTGGACATTATCAGTGTTGAAGATGTCGACAGATGTTGCGGGGAAGTTGGTTCCGTCCACCGTCCTGATCGCCAGGACCAGCGACTCTGACGAGATGATCCCTCGGTCGCCGCTGACGGCCAGCTTCAGAGCCACGGTGTCCACGACTCCAATCAGCCTGTCGACACGATACATTTGTAGAAAACCTGCGTTCATGTACAGTGAAAGTCACTGAGGGTTTATTTATTTATTGTGATTTTTACCTGTTGGCCGATCCAGAGAGGGCCCCAGCGTCGCCCTCCATCAAGTTGCTGATGATGTTGATGGCTTTTTGTCCCACGGACTGAGAGACAGAGGGGCCTTCCAGCAGCTTCTCCAACTGCCCCACTATTTGCTCCACCTGCAACATCCATGAGATTATTTTAACGGCTCAATGAGCGTTACGCTCCCTCCCACTTTTTTAAACATAACAAAAATATATAGATTTTTTTTCCCCAATGTAATGATGCCAACAAAACGGCAGTAGTATGTTTAACAATCCAAAAACACGTAAGAATTTCAGTAGCTTCACCTGAGAGGAGCTGAGCTTGGACGCATCCTGAGTTTGATTCAGCAGCTCGTTCGCCTGCTCCTCCTTTGCCTCTTGGCTCAACGTAGCAGTACTGCTAGTTGTTGCAGTACTGCTAGTTGTTGCAGTAGTAAATGAAGTTTTAGAAGTAGTAGTTTTAGTTATCGGAGAAGTGGTTGTGGATGAAGTAGTGGCTAAAAGCGCCAGTGAAGTAATAACTGGGTTTTTTGTTGTTTGGTTGACATCGGTAGTTAAACTGCTTGTAGTCGTGTTCTGGTTGTAGCTTGTTCCCGTAGTAACGTTGTGAGTGACAGCTGGTTCCAAGCTGGTGGCAGTTGTCGTGGAGTTGTTGTAAGTCTTTGCAGATGATGTGATGTTTTGGGTCGTACTTGCTGTGTTCTGATTTGCTGTTTGGTTTTTCAGTGGATATGCTGTGGTTGTCGTGCTGTTGTCGACAACAGAAGTGTTGTTGTTCATGGTCAAGTTTATTGTCATTGTTGTTACATTGTTAAGAGTTTCGTTAACTTGTGAAGTTGTGTGAGTCACATTTGTGTTCTGTGGTGTTTCCGTGATGGGTGCAACTGTTACATTTAAAGAAACAGTAGTAGTTGTAATATTCTCTATTGTTGTGTAGTTGTTTGAGACAGTAGTTACGTTGTTTACTGTTGTGTAATTTGGAGAATGTGTAAATGTGCTCACTGTTGTATTGCTTGTTGGGATTGTGCCATTGTGTAGGTTCCTACTCTCAACTGTAGTTACATTATACTCTGTCGTGTAATTGTTAGAGGCTGTTGTGTGATTGTTGGAGGCTGTTGTATTATTTGTTGTGTAATTTTGAGATGCAGTTGTGTAATTGTTGGAGGCTGTTGTATTATTTGTTGTGATTGTGCCATTGTTGAAGTTCCTGTTCCCAGCTGTTGTTACATTGTATCCTGTTGTGTAATTGTTGGCTGCTGTAGTTATGTTATACTCTGTTGTGTGACTTGTTGTGTAGTTGTTGGATGCTGTAGTTACACTGTAATTTGTTGTGTAATTGTTGGCGGCTGTAGTTACATTGTAGTCAGTTGTGTTATTTGTTGTGTAGATGTTAGAGGCTGTTGTGTAATTGTTGGTAGGTGTAGTTACATTGTGTTCTGTTGTGTAATTGGTAGAGGCAGTTGTGTAACTGATGGCGGATGTAGTAACATTGTACTCTGTTGTGTAATTATTAGAGGCTGTTGTATAATTGTTGATGGGTGTAGTTACATTGTACTCTGTAGAGTAATTGTTAGAAGCTGTTGTATTATTTGTTGTGTAGATGTTGGAGGCTGTTGTGTAATTGTTGGTGGGTTTAGTTAGATTGTACTCTGTTGTGTAATTGTTGGTGGGTGTAGTTAGATTGTACTCTGTTGTGTAATTATTAGAGGCTGTTGTGTAATTGTTGGGTGTTGTTGTTACGTTTTTCTCTGTTGTGTAATTGTTAGAAGCTGTTGTATTATTTGTTGTGTAGATGTTAGAGGCTGTTGTGTAGTTGTTGGTGGGTTTAGTTAGATTGTACTCTGTTGTGTAATTGTTGGTGGGTGTAGTTAGATTGTACTCTGTTGTGTAATTATTAGAGGCTGTTGTGTAATTGTTGGGTGTTGTTGTTACGTTTTTCTCTGTTGTGTAATTGTTAGAGGCTGTTGTAATATTTGTTGTGTAGATGTTGGAGGCTGTTGTGTAGTTGTTGGTGGGTGTAGTTACATTGTTCTCTGTTGTGTAATTGTTAGAAGCTGTTGTAATATTTGTTGTGTAGATATTGGAGGCTGTTGTGTAATTGTTGGTGGGTGTAGTTACATTGTTCTCTGTTGTGTAATTGTTAGAAGCTGTTGTAATATTTGTTGTGTAGATGTTGGAGGCTGTTGTGTAATTGTTGGTGGTAGTAGTTACATTGTTCTCTGTTGTGTAATTGTTAGAAGCTGTTGTAATATTTGTTGTGTAGATGTTGGAGGCTGTTGTGTAATTGTTGGTGGTAGTAGTTACATTGTTCTCTGTTGTGTAATTGTTAGAAGCTGTTGTAATATTTGTTGTGTAGATGTTGGAAGCTGTTGTGTAATTGTTGGTGGTAGTAGTTACATTGTTCTCTGTTGTGTAATTGTTAGAAGCTGTTGTAATATTTGTTGTGTAATTGTAAGAGGCAGTTGTGTAATTGTTGGCGGCTGTAGTTACATTATAGTCAGTTGTGTTATTTGTTGTGTAGATGTTGGAGGCTGTTGTGTAATTGTTGGTGGTAGTAGTTACATTGTTCTCTGTTGTGTAATTGTTAGAAGCTGTTGTAATATTTGTTGTGTAGATGTTGGAAGCTGTTGTGTAATTGTTGGTGGTAGTAGTTACATTGTTCTCTGTTGTGTAATTGTTAGAAGCTGTTGTAATATTTGTTGTGTAATTGTAAGAGGCAGTTGTGTAATTGTTGGCGGCTGTAGTTACATTATAGTCAGTTGTGTTATTTGTTGTGTAGATGTTGGAGGCTGTTGTGTAATTGTTGGCTGTTGTTACGTTTTTCTCTGTTGTGTAATTGTTAGAAGCTGTTGTAATATTTGTTGTGTAGATGTTGGAGGCTGTTGTGTAATTGTTGGTGGGTGTAGTTACATTAAAGTCAGTTGTGTTATTTGTTGTGTAGATGTTGGAGGCTGTTGTGTAATTGTTGGTGGGTGTAGTTACATTAAAGTCAGTTGTGTTATTTATTGTGTAATTGTAAGAGGCAGTTGTGTAATTGTTGGCGGCTGTAGTTACATTAAAGTCAGTTGTGTTATTTGTTGTGTAGATGTTGGAGGCTGTTGTGTAATTGTTGGTAGGTGTAGTTACATTTTGTTCTGTTGTGTAATTGGTAGAGGCAGTTGTGTAACTGATGGCGGATGTAGTAACATTGTACTCTGTTGTGTAATTATTAGAGGCTGTTGTATAATTGTTGATGGGTGTAGTTACATTGTTCTCTGTAGAGTAATTGTTAGAAGCGGTTGTATTATTTGTTGTGTAGATGTTGGAGGCTGTTGTGTAATTGTTGGTGGGTTTAGTTAGATTGTACTCTGTTGTGTAATTGTTGGTGGGTGTAGTTAGATTGTACTCTGTTGTGTAATTATTAGAAGCTGTTGTGTAATTGTTGGGTGTTGTTGTTACATTTTTCTCTGTTGTGTAATTGTTAGAAGCTGTTGTATTATTTGTTGTGTAGATGTTAGAGGCTGTTGTAATATTTGTTGTGTAGATGTTGGAGGCTGTTGTGTAATTGTTGGTGGGTGTAGTTACATTGTTCTCTGTTGTGTAATTGTTAGAAGCTGTTGTAATATTTGTTGTGTAGATGTTGGAGGCTGTTGTGTAATTGTTGGTGGGTGTAGTTACATTGTGCTCTGTTGTATAATTGTTAGAGGCAGTTGTGTAACTGATGGCGGCCGTAGTTACATTGTACTCTGTAGTGTGCTTTTTAGAAGCTGTTGTGTTATTGTTGGTGGGTGTAGTTACATTGTACTCTGTTGTGTAATTATTAGAGGCTGTTGTGTAATTGTTGGTTGTTGTTATTACATTGTTCTTTGTTGTGTAATTGTGAAAGGCTGTGGTGTTATTTCTTGTGTTGATGGTGGAGGCTGTTGTGAAATTGTTGGTAGGTGTGGTTACATTGTACTTTGTTGTGTAATCGTTAGAAGCTGTTGTGTTATTTGTTGTGTAGATGTTAGAGGATGTTGTGTTATTGGTGGTGGGTGTAGTTACATTGTACTCTGTTGTGTAATTGTTAAAGGCTGTTGTGTAATTGTTGGCTGTTGTTGTAACATTGTTCTCTGTTGTGTAATTGTTAGAAGCTGTGGTATTATTTGTTGTGTAGATGTTTGAGGCTGTTGTGTAATTGTTGGTGGGTGTAGTTACATTGTGCCCTATTGTGTAATTGTAAGAGGCAGTTGTGTAATTGTTGACAGCTGTAGTTACATTGTAGTCAGTTGTGTTATTTGTTGTGTAGATGTTAGAGGCTGTTGTGTTATTGTTGGTGGGTGTAGTTACATTGTACTCTGTTGTATGATTGTTAGAAGCTGTTGTGTTATTGTTGGTGGGTGTAGTTACATTGTACTCTGTTGTGTAATCATTAGAGGCTGTTGTGTAATTGTTGGCTGTTGTTACATTGTTCCCTGTTGTGTAATTGTGAAAGGCTGTTGTGTTATTTCTTGTGTAGATGTTGGGGGCTGTTGTGAAATTGTTGGTGGGTGTGGTTACATTGTACTCTGTTGTGTAACTGTTAGAAGCTGTTGTGTAATTGTTGGTTGTTGTGTTATTTCTTGTGTAGATGTTGGGGGCTGTTGTGAAATTGTTGGAAGCTGCTGTTATATTGTACTCAGTTGTATTTTCGAGAGAAGTTGAATATCTGCTAATTGTTGTTTTCATCGTTGTAACTGTAGTGTTTTGTTGTGCGACTGCAGTTATGTTGATCACTGTTGTAGTTACATTGTAAACTGTTGTGTAATTGAGTTGTCGTGCAATGGCTGTTATGTTCAGTGTTGCGTCACTAGGAGGTGTAACTGTAGTTTTATTGTAGAGTGTTGTGTTAATTGGAGAAGATGTAAGCGGTCTGACTGTTGTTATGTTGTAAACTGTTGTGTTATTTGGAGAAGGTGTAAGAGGTGTGACTGTAGTTATGTTGTACACTGTTGTGTTACTGGTCAAAGATGCAAATGTATCATTTGTATTTACATTGTAAAGTGTTGTGTTATTTGGAAAAGGTGTGACTGCAGTTATGTTGTACACTGTTGTGTTACTGGGAGGAGGTGTAAGTGCATCTGCTGTAGTTACATTGTAGAGTGTTGTGTGAGACAGTGTAGTTGTGTTAAATGTTGTTGACGGACCCAGAGTAGTCGTTGAGTGGTTTGCAGACGTTGTGGTGTTGGTTTGTGTTGAGTTGTAGTTTGTTGTGTTATTTGGAATATATGTAAGTGTTCCAGCTGTTGTTATATTGTACTGTGTTGTGTTATTTGGAGAAGATGTAACTGGTCTGACTGTTGTTATGTTGTACACTGTTGTGTTACTCAGAGAAGGTGTAAATCTATCTGTTGTAGTTACATTGTAGTGCGTTGTGTTGTTTGAGATAGATGTAAGAGGTGTGACTGCAGTTATGTTGTACTCTGTTGTGTAACTGGAAGATGGTGTAAGTGTATCTGCTGTAGTTACATTGTACACTGTTGTGTGATTGAGTTGTCGTGCAATGGCTGTTATGTTGTTAAGTGTTGTGTCACTAGGAGGTGTAACTGTAGTTTTATTGTAGAGTGTTGTGTTAATTGGAGAAGATGTAAGCGGTTTGACTGTTGTTATGTTGTAAACTGTTGTGTTACTGGTCAAAGATGCAAATGTATCAGTTGTGTTTACATTGTAAAGTGTTGTGTTATTTGGAATAGAAGTAAGTGGTGGGACTGTAGTTTCATTGTACACTGTTGTGTGATTAAGTAGATGTGCAGTTGCTGTTGTTATGTTGTATACTGCTGTGTCACTGGATGTTGTAACTGTAGTTTCATTGTAGAGTGTTGTGTTATTTGGAGAAGGTGTAAGAGGTGTGACTGTAGTTATGTTGTACACTGTTGTGTTACTGGGAGGAGGTGTAAGTGCATCTGGTGTAGTTACATTGTACAGTGTTGTGTGAGACAGCGTAGTTGTGTTAAATGTTGTTGACGGACCCAGAGTAGTTGTTGAGTGGTTTGCAGACATTGTGGTGTTGGTTTGTGTTGAGTTGTAGTTTGTTGTGTTATTTGGAATATATGTAAGTGTTCCTACTGTTGTTATATTGTACTGTGTTGTGTTACTCAGAGAAGGTGTAAATCTATCTGTTGTAGTTACATTGTAGTGCGTTGTGTTGTTTGAGATAGATGTAAGAGGTGTGACTGCAGTTATGTTGTACTCTGTTGTGTTACTGGAAGATGGTGTAAGTGTATCTGCTGTAGTTACATTGTACACTGTTGTGTGATTACGTAGATGTGCAGTTGCTGTTATGTTGTATATTGCTGTGTCACTGGATGTTGTAACTGTAGTTTCATTGTAGAATGTTGTGTTATTTGGAAAAGGTGTGACTGCAGTTATGTTGTACACTGTTGTGTTACTGGGAGGAGGTGTAAGTGCATCTGCTGTAGTTACATTGTACAGTGTTGTGTGAGACAGTGTAGTTGTGTTAAATGTTGTTGACGGAGCCAGAGTAGTCGTTGAGTGGTTTGCAGACGTTGTGGTGTTGGTTTGTGTTGAGTTGTAGTTTGTTGTGTTATTTGGAATATATGTAAGTGTTCCAACTGTTGTTATATTGTACTGTGTTGTGTTATTTGGAGAAGATGTAACTGGTCTGACTGTTGTTATGTTGTACACTGTTGTGTTACTCAGAGAAGGTGTAAATCTATCTGGTGTAGTTACATTGTAGTGCGTTGTGTTGTTTGAGATAGATGTAAGAGGTGTGACTGCAGTTATGTTGTACTCTGTTGTGTTACTGGAAGATGGTGTAAGTGTATCTGCTGTAGTTACATTGTACACTGTTGTGTGATTGAGTTGTCGTGCAATGGCTGTTATGTTGTTAAGTGTTGTGTCACTAGGAGGTGTAACTGTAGTTTTATTGTAGAGTGTTGTGTTAATTGGAGAAGATGTAAGCGGTCTGACTGTTGTTATGTTGTACACTGTTGTGTTACTGGTCAAAGATGCAAATGTATCAGTTGTGTTTACATTGTAAAGCGTTGTGTTATTTGGAATAGAAGTAAGTGGTGGGACTGTAGTTTCATTGTACACTATTGTGTGATTAAGTAGATGTGCAGTTGCTGTTGTTATGTTGTATACTGCTGTGTCACTGGATGTTGTAACTGTAGTTTCATTGTAGAGTGTTGTGTTATTTGGAGAAGGTGTAAGAGGTGTGACTGTAGTTATGTTGTACACTGTTGTGTTACTGGGAGGAGGTGTAAGTGCATCTGCTGTAGTTACATTGTACAGTGTTGTGTGAGACAGTGTAGTTGTGTTAAATGTTGTTGACGGAGCCAGAGTAGTTGTTGAGGTGTTTGCAGACGTTGTGGTGTTGGTTTGTGTTGAGTTGACAGTAGATATCAATTCTGTTGTGTGTTGTTGTGTTGTGGTTGTGTTTTGAATCACTGTAGTTTGAGTGTACTGTTCTGTTGTACTTCTGGAGTCGGCAATGGTTATACTATGTGAGGTTGTTTGAAGTGCGGGTTGCGCTGGTGAGGATTGTGTGTCGTTAATTGTTGTGGGTGAAGTTGTCGTGTCGGGCTGAGCTATTTCTTGTGTTGCATTTGTCTGCTGCTCTGCTGTGGTGTTGTCAGTTGTTGTCTTAGTTTGTTGGAAGTGGGCGGTGACGGACGGAGCTGAAGCTTCAGAGGTGCCGGTTGTCGTGGAAGTCTGGGAAGTTCTTTGCGTGGTTGTGGAAAGTTCTGGAGGGCAACTGTCAGTCAGAAGAACAGCGAGTGTCTCATTCACGTCACTATGAGAGAAGAGACAAAAAGCAAAATATGCGATGTTCAGAACTTCATATGAATTTTTAACTTTATTTGATGTTTATTGTTTAGTGGGTTAGATCTGGTCGATTTCACAAGTTGAACCTGTGTTTATCTTTGCAGCGTTTGTTGAATACCAGAATTCCCAGATTTCAAAAAATAAATTTTTTTGAGAAAGAAACTGCAGATTTTTCTCTAACACACACACACACACACACACACATACTAGAACACCAGTTTTCTAAATATAATCATAATGCTGTATCATTTTACCATTGAACCAGAGTGGAGTCAGGTTGGCAGACATTAGAGGTCGGCTGGTCGCTGGCAACCCAGGTCCGGTTAGACGCCAACAGATTAGAGACAGTGGACCCAGGAGAACCACACAAGACTGAGGACAGAGATTTGCTTTTCAACGGAGAATTCATAATGGGATCAATGTGAAAAAACTGAAAAACATGAAGACTCACCCATGCGTGTGAGCGGCTTTTCATTTGTGATGACACTGTGGTGGTCAATGAGTCGTTGCACAACATTTCTCAGGAGGCACCCATTGACAGATCCATTCATCTCCAGAATCACCATGCAGCTGGTTAAACTAGTGAGCAGCAGGATGCAGGTTAGAAATCCACCTTTATTAATTATTGTCAAACATAACGATCTGTATTGCACCCCACAGTGTGAGCATTTTTTTTTTTGTCATCTTTTTTCCTTATATTTCTTCACAAGTGCTTTCTGCATCTGCCCATCATCATCACTGATAAATATATAGGTCCACGAATTTTAATAAAGTGGTTCTTCATTTTAAATGTCTACCTCTGCGTGGTCCTCTGACATTCCACTTGAGTAAGCTAGAATAAAGAAAAGGTTCGGGTTAACACGATAGACAGCTTTCATATATTAAAATATATATAAATATCATCTACTGTAAGATTTACCTTGTAATGATTTGAAATCTCTGGATGAGGTTCACAAAACCTACGAACAAGGAATCGTCAACGTCTCTTTCATGTTATTTGCAACAGTTTAGTTAGTTTAATTCTTGAGCTGCTTTTTAAAATACATTATTAAACTTTCAGCATTGATTAAAAGTGGATAGTGACTTACCCTGTCAGCGCTGGATCACAAACAGTAAGTGTTGACAACTGCCAGATGATGTGTAGACAGTTAGTACGTATATAGCATGTTTACAAAAGGAAGTTCAATCATATTGTGATGTTCTTACCAAATTCCTCAGGAAATTAATATCAACAGAAGGATCGCTGATATTGATTCTTATGGCGAAAAACTTGCCTGAAAAAGAAAATGCACAAATCAAAGCTGGGTTGGGTGTGTGTGCATTTAATAGTGCAAACATATACAGACAGAATATTCTGGTGGTTTTCTTACTTGAAGAGTTGCAGACCGCAGAACAGTCACAAAAGTGAGACCTTTGCCCTGAGAGACAGACAAACATCAGAATCAGAAGTCCTTTATTAATCCCCGTAGGGAAATTCAAACGGTTGCAGCAGCAGCAGGAGCAGCAGCAGCAGCAGCAGCAGCGGAAGCAGCAGAGTATTCAGGTGAACAGTTTGTCTGTGGTGTCGATACTCACTGCTGCAGGAGTGTGTTGTTGGTTGTTGAGCTGCGACGCTGTGGTTGAGCTGCAGGGGAGAGCTAACAGATGTAGAAGATGATAAGTGTGTCATGCAAACAAACACACACACAAGGGCTTACAGTGAGAACAGGGAGACAAACGTGATGTTCACCATTTAAACTGGGAGTGTGTGTTGGTCTGGCAGACGTCATCCAGGGAGGAAGTGAAGGTGCACCTCACAAAGTTGTCACCAGGGGACTTCGGGTCCTCGCACAGATTTCGACCTGACGGTGACAAAATCCTCAGGATGGTCAGGAGTGTGTCTGTGTGTGTGTGTGTTTGTGTGTTCTTTCACTTTTGTGGACTTTTTTGGGCGGATTTGAAATTGTAAGAGGATATTTATGTAAAGTCTTGTTGTTTGTGAGAAACTACATCACATCTGACCCCTGACCTTAACCAGGACGATAATGCATTCCCCAGCCCCTCACCCTAACCTCAACCATCCAAACTAAATGCCTCGCCCTTCAACCAAGTCTTAACCCAGCCCATGGAAAACGTGTGGTCCTCACTTTCCAAAAATTGCTGCAGTATTCAAATGTCTGCATTCTAATTTGTGTTTTGCATATGAAGTATTACAGGTACATCCGCATGTGCAGCGTGTTCTCACTTTGTACAAGTATGGGTGTGTTTGTGTTCACACCATCATGACCGTGTGTCATTTAAATGTCAGCTTAATGGCTTTTTCTGCTAATAAGCTGAAAATTGAATGATTGTGTTTGTTTTGTGTTGTGATGGATGGGGACTAAGCAGCGACTGATTGATGAGTGCTCACCGACTCTCTCCACCTCTCCAATGATACTCGCTCGGCTTCCATTGCTTCCAGCTTGCTGCAGTGCAGAAACTCCGGCAAGCTGCAGCTCACACGCTGAGAACGCGTGGCTGAGCTTCAGCAGCACGCCGCAGGTCGCGTTGCTGGAAACAACAAGTTCACCCCACAAGTGAGGAGTAGAAATCGGAAGTACACGTGTACAGCAGAATTACCTGGTGACATGATTTACCTCACGTTCCTCTGTTCACCACAGGAAACCTCGACCCACTGAGAAGAGAGAGAGAGAGAAGAGATGCACTTGTCTGTGTCGTCTGGGAGAGGTTTTATTCTGGAAAGTGGAATGATGTTTCCTGTTTCTGGGACAAACTGACCTGAACATTTGTTCCACCTTGACAGAAAATCTCTGGTGCATTTCCTTTGCAGCCAAATGCTTGAGTCAGCTGAGTGTGAGATGGAGAGACAGAGGCAGACAGATTCTGAGATGACGGCAGATAACACACACACACACACACACACACACACACACACACACACACACACACAGACACACACATGCATACAATAATCTGGACTCATCTCGACTTTAGCTTCTACCAACAGGACTCTGTATAAAAAGGCTCATGGGGCCCGTTCATCTCACTCAGTTTGAGTCTAAACATTCAAGGTTTCTTAATTTCACTGTGTAACACTACTATAAATGGTTGCCAGGCAATTTCAAAATTAATTTCAGGTGAGTCACAAGGTTGGAATGTTATTCTGGCACGATTCTGCTGCTGCTGCTCCCAAGAATGAATCCTGTGCCTGAAAGACTCGTTTGTGACAACGTGGCTATTAAAGTTATTAAGAGAAGACAGGGTGGAGACATGAAAAAACAACAAGGTGAAAGGTTTCACTCTCACCAGGTCTTTCACTTCGTCCTTTATATTGATTTGTTTGCTCTCAACACTTAGTATCATCCAAAAATAAGCATCTGCAGAAAGAACAGAAGATGTTTTTTCAGCCAGTTATATGTAAATAAAACTTCCTGAAGGGACAAAGCGTGAATATTTCTCACCTGTGTCGGAACAGAGCTGGCTGATGTTACAGTTTCCTGGTCCTGAACCTAAAAGAATAGAGAAGAAGGAGAAACACATTGAAATGTTGTTCATTCTTAACATTGTGTCAGACTAACCCATTATAAATGAGTGACGTGAAGCCATGTCGTACATTTTTAATATTAAAATTTGGCAACTTTAAACATTTTTAAACATTTAACAGAAGTGATGGACAGTGATCAAACCATGAGGAAATACTTAATTACTTAATTAAACTAAATTATACTTGATTGTATAATTAGTTATTGTATCATCCTTGACATTAGAAGGTTATCATAGCTTAGATAAATGACCCACATTAAAAAAAATACTTTTATAACCTTTTATCATTAACTTTACTGACTTTCTAATCTTGTATTCTATAAATTAAACAGATCGCAACGGTGGACAAAAAAGTTTGATGTCACAGGAATTCTGCCACTTTTCAACAAAAACTAAGCCCTTAAAGTTTTACAACTTGACATTATTGTGTTATTATAATCGATCGAAGTGATGAACTGAATTACATAAATTTGACCAATTGAAATTGACAATGAGCACATCGCTCACCTGTGGTCGAAGGCGTCTGGCTGCTCAGGTCCGTGGTTGCTATGACTGGACCTGAGGTAGTTTGAGCTGACAGCACTAAATGGAAAAGATACAGGTCCAGTAAGAATGAGGATGAATATATTTCGTCGGAGATGTTATTGTGAAATGATTCTTACCAGGTGGAGTTGAGAATAAGCGTTCATGTGAAGTTGTAATTGCTGGAACAACAAATGTCATTAAAGTTTCACTGCTTCAACAATCTTTATCTTTCTTTATATGAATCTTGAGATTAAAAAAAACCAAAACACATTTAACAGCCCCCTCCCTTTGTCACAAACATGTGGACCAATGCACATGTATGTTACAGATACACACAACATGCATGTGAGTGTGCAAGTCACCTGAGGATAAACCATTAGTAACACTTCTGCGAGCACGACGTCTCCACATTCTGTGGTCTACAGGAAACATAGAAACAGGCAACATTCAACTACCAACATGCTCTAAACATACATGCACAACTACAGGTGTTGGAGACGGACACTTCTTCTTCACATGAGGGATTTCAAACATCACATTCATATCATATGTTTCCTAATTAAAACTGGAGGGTTTGTTCTCTCTCATGTCTAGTTTGTTCTTTTTATAATAGTAGAATAATATTTGATTTGGATCTATTTTTAGATACATCTCATAAAAGAAAAATGTGGAAGATCAGGCTGGAAAAACATTCCAGAGCTGCTTTCAGACGTGCACTGAACTCCAGAGAACCTCCGGACGATCTCCGAGGGACTATATGTGTTGTTGTAGCAAACACTTTCTCATGGTGTAGGATGAGAAAGTGGTGGGATACACGTAAAAGACGTCAAGAGAGCTTTTAGTTCTCAGACGCTAGTGTCAATGTGCTGTAAACAAAAACAAGCGATCTCCACAGCAGAATTAATATGGTACGTCCTGCCTGCTGCTCCACCCCTGACCTGAACGCTCCGGAGATCGAACCTCCTGTGTGGTTCATGTGTGAAAGGCAAACTCCCGAGAAAGTCCGGAGCCCATTCTGAGGAAATCCTCCAGAGTTCATGACTGAAAACAGCTTAGAATAAGATGCATGCTTGAAAACGTCTAAAGATCTTCATGCTTTGTCTTAGGTTGAACATGCAAACAATGATTAGTTCTATCTATGCGTCGAATCAAGTTGTCTTTGAGATCAAGAGGACTTCATGCATGTCTCTCTCACCACACAGAAGGTTTGGGTCCCTCTCTCTGGCATTGGGACTGGTGATGCCCCAGTAACGAGCATCCCAGCCAA
Organism: Paralichthys olivaceus; assembly: GCF_024713975.1. NCBI lineage: Eukaryota > Metazoa > Chordata > Actinopteri > Pleuronectiformes > Paralichthyidae > Paralichthys > Paralichthys olivaceus. The sequence goes on from NC_091109.1 coordinate 20,448,908, forward strand.
TCACAGTGCCGTCCTCGCAGGAGTGATGGTCGTCCAGGTCGGCCCAAATCCGGAACATGTACAGCTCCACTTGTCCGAGCTGGGCCGCCCGGGGTCTGTCTCTGGGACGACAGCCCAGCCACAAGGAGCCGGAGGGGGGGATGGCCTGAGCGATGACGGTCCTCTCGGCCACCATTTGCCCATCGACCTGGAACATTCAGATGTTAAATATTATATGTACAAATAAAGTGGTTCAGATTATTTTATTTTATTTACAGAACATTTAAGTAACATTTTAAATGCTTGACTTTTACCTGCAATGGAGTAATTTTATATTGTTACTTTCATTTAAATAATATTTTATATGCATGAGTTTTACTTTTATTGTTTTGTTACTTTTACTTAAATAAGGTATCGGTGTACGTATCCAACACGCTTCATACTTGTACACAGCAGATATTACCTCCAGGCTGAAGGAGTTGCGTAGTACGTCCCTCCTGAGACACACCCTGTGCCAGCGCATTAGGGACAACTGGATAGGAAATCTGTGTCGGACCCTGAGCAGCCAACCGTACAACGCCCCGTCGTCTCCCTCCAGACCCAGCTCAGGCCTGGGGGCGTAGACCGAGCTGTAAGAGAAGGCCACCCAGGATCCGGGCACCAACACACGGATGTCCACACACACGGTCATCTGAAAGAGCAGAGGCATGGCGGCCCTCTCCTGCAGGGTCCAGTGGTCCTCACAGCCATTTAATACTGCCTTGGTGTCTCCCAGGAAATATCCCAGTGCTGGAAAGGGAGAAAGAAATGCAGCTGTGAAGGTATAATTTTACTGCGCGGATGCTCTCGTTGCAGAAATAGTCTCATAAACTCTCAGATCCAAAGAAAATGGTTAATCTTAATGCTTTGCCATTTCAAATGTAATGCCTCTTTTTAATGTAAAACCAATAATCAAAACTAATATCTCTAAACAGACGTGTACCTTTGGGTGGAGCAGCTGCCAGCAGCAAGAACCAGATGACTAGAAGGAAATGGTGTTTCCATCCCCACTGTTCTTCGAAGCGCATCCTCCTGAAGACACAAATGTGAAATAAATTCACATTAGATGAGACGAGGCTCTTCCTCTTTACGTCACTCGGTCACGGCTCTGCCAAATATTTGAATCTCATGTCCAATGTTCTTTGGTTGAAAACAAAATCGACTGTGTGTGTTGCCACCTTCCTCCTCCCATATCTTTGAATGCAGCCGATGTTATTCTAGATATTATTACAGTGTATATTCCTGCTTTGGGATTTCACAGAAATTCAGAGCTGGTAAACTAAAACTATCTAATTTTATCTGTGGCTTTGTCTGTGGCTTTGTCTGCAGCGGGGATGGACTGCAGGGCAGGGCTGGATGCAGCAGATTGGATTACAGTTCGCTAAATTCACACCTTTATAAATTACAGGTTATTGTTGCCATGTTGTTGATACGCTTCAGTTAACACCCATAAGATTTTGATATAATACAGAATGCTTTGTCACTTAGATGCTTAAAAAAGGGAAATTCAACAGAAACATCATTGACTGTTTGACTTTATGTTAATGTGAAATTATGAAATCTCCTTTATTACATTTTGTGCACAGCAGCTGATACCACAACCATGACATATTAAGTTATTATGGCTAATGCTGTCTAATTAGACTTTGATGAATTGTTTATATAAAAATCCTGCAGCTTGGTGATGATTCCCTCATAACACATTTTCCTAATTTAATGTAAATAAATGCAATATTTACATGAAAAGTTCTTTGCAGTTTGGTAAACTTTATCTTTATACCAGTAAATATTAAGGAAATCAGGACGAGGGGCCTTTATTTTTGCAATGTCCATAAAAAGAGCTGAACTAATTGTCTGGTGTGCTCGCTGCATTAGTTTGTTCTTCAGGTGTAGCAGCAGTTGGTTGAATAATGATTTCTTCAAATGATTTTACTTTTGGTACAAACATACTGTTCCTTCAGCCTTGTTCTCTTATCATAGCCTCACCCTCAGCCCTGCACGTTAATTAAAGTAAATGGAGTCATTACCAAAGCATTAAAGGAATATGTGCGTATACATTTATACACGTCTTGATTTTTTTGCATTACAGGGAGTGTCTGCAGTTCCATGGGATTAAAAAGAAATGCAGACACACAGGGTTTGCTGGCTGGGGTACAAAAATCTGTTTAAAATGAATGTGTCACTTATTTCGTCTCATTTGACACTTTACTGAAAGATTTCCTACAAATAAAATTAAAGTGTGAGTCAGTGCTGCAGATTTAAGTTTAAATCAGACAGCAGGTTGGTTTCTGTCGAGTAACGTCCTCAATATCATAATCATCAATACTTTGCCGCTGTGACAGAACTGTACATTTACATGTGATTATCATGTGTGTCACGTCGGAAACAGAAACTCGACCTTTCAAAGCCTCACGGCGACACACAGACTACACAGCCATTGTCCTACTTTAACTTCTGTTCCCACAGTCTGACTGTCTTTGAAGTCTAAGAAAAGCATGAGGAGAAAACAACGTGGAGACATTTCTTGAATTTTTCTTGTCTCTCCTGATCCTCCGCAGAGCCACTGCTTTACCGTGGTTACAAAAACAAAGACGCAACCTTTAATGTGTTAAAGGTGCAGTGGGTAGAATTTTGTGATATCTAGTGTTGAAGTTGCACGTTGCGGCTGAACACCCCTCACCTCACCCTCTCCTTCCAAACATGAGAAAGAACCTGTGGTGGACTTTAATTGTCATAAAACTCAAAAGGTGTTTAGTCTGTCCAGTCTGGACTAATGTAAAAAACATGGTGGCCTCCGTAGAGAGGGTCCCCTCCATGTAAATATAAAGTATTTAAATATAAAGTATTTAAATATAAACGGCCTTTTCTGGGGTAAAGAAAACTACAATTCATAGAATTTAGATGATGTTGTGTTTTCCTCTCCTGTGTTGATACTTCAGAATTAGTCCTCGTCTTTAGTGAGTCGTCCTCAAACACTTCTGAAATACACTGTCACTTTTTACTGTTTGTGCAGAGTGAAGTTAGAAAACTTACTATACCTGGAAAGAAGTCTTTAAAAATTCTTACCTGATGCTTTTTAGATGCATCTCCAGTGTTTATACGTATGTGTGTGATATATATGGAGGAGGACTTGTCATCACATATTGCTCTGGTCCCTCCATCCCTCCGCTGTCTTCTCGTTCATCCTCCTTTCATGAGTCCAAAACTGCCAAGATATCTCTCTGTCTTCCTCTCCTTATTCTCTTCCCTGGTGATGGTTCCTTATCCCTTCTTCCCTCGTCTCTGTCCTCACTTGCCCCTCGCCGTCCCCCCTGTATCCACCTGTCTCTTACATAAAAGCATCGTCTGCGGCATGTAGTTGCATGCAGGAAATCAGGATCAGGATTTCTGAAATGTGTCTGCTCAAGCGAGACTGTAGACGTAATAATGACACACCTCCAGACGAGAGGGAGGAGGGACGAGACGGACAGAGAAAGACAATGACCAAAGTTGGACAAATGTCGAATGTATCTGAATGTATTTCTCCTTACATGTGTCCACATCTTTTTCTCTCTCAGTGGGACTGGAGGGCAGCAGCTGGTATTACAGGATACAGGGTCAGACAGATCCCGGACAGGGTATTATAGCCTTTATCTGGTGTGTGTGTGTGTGTGTGTGTGTGTGTGTGTGTGTGTGTGTCCATGAGACATAAAGCTTGGTGATGGAGATGAGCAGCAGATTGCAAAAACAAAAATAAAGAAAAATGCCACAATAGGATCAAGTATGCATTGTTGAATTCATTGTTGACAAACTGGCTGAACATCTTCTGCTTCATGTTTTGTGTCTTACTCACACACACACTCACACACACTCTCACACACTCTCACACACACTCATATGCAGGTGGCCGGGCTGTGAATTTGTGAATTTGAGGAATGGAACCTGTTGTAAAATGAAACCAAACAACACGAGAGCAGCCTCGGGGCGACTCTTCAAATCAGAGTGTGCTTTACTTTCCTGCAGCCCACCGTCTGTATGAGCGGAGCGAGTTGTACTCATGTTGTGGGGACCGACATGTGTTTACCCAGTCTAATAAAGAGGACTTGTTTAACGGACTGGACTGTGAGTATGTGTGGTGAGAGGGCGTCTAGAAAATTCAGTAGTTGACCACCTTGTTGCCACAAGGGGGCGATGAAGACTACAGTGGTTCCTGTATTTTCCACTGGGGCTCAAGTATCAGCCTTTGTTCATTTTTACTGAGGGATAACAAAACAGTGTCAGATCAGCGGAGCAGAGCTGCGGCACGTTACCGCTCTGCTCCAGTGACGCAGCACTTCTGGGCGGGTTCGTCATCGTGCGTGTGAGTGTGTTGGCACAGATCGAGGTCGACTGATCAATTTCTCACGTCAAGCTCGTCTGCCAATTATTGAAAGTCATTGTGGTTTGGTAGGAATGACACCATCCAGAACAGGTGAAGCTTTGTCTGACAACATTATAGATTTGCATATGTGCGACTTGGACTGAATGGTTTTCAGGTGACCCAGTACGACCCGAAGGAGACGCACACACGGCCAAGACAACGACAAGCAAACACAAAATGAAGACAAAGAGTTGAAAAACAGCAACAACACAACAACGAAGACACACAGGATGTCATTTGTGTCCTGGTGTCTTCTTCCTATGACGGAAATCTGCAGTGACATTTTACACGTCTGTTCCGTCCTGCACCCAGAGGCCTGTTGTCTTCTTCGACTGTACTTGTGAAACGCAACAGTGAAACGTCAACAGGAGTGACAGCGCGTGGGAGGTGTCGGAGGTTTCCCAATCCTGTTTCTCGCCCTGAGGACTCAATCTTTGGTTTGAAAGGGTCATTAGTTAAACACTTCTCCATTACTTTGCAGCCTGGAGTTTTTAGTCACAGCTCGTTGCGCAATGAAGACGTTTTCCATTTTGTATTTCTGGAAAGTTAGTGTTTTTATAGAGCAGCCCCTGTAATTTTCTAAGCACTGTAAGAACCAAGGGTGAAGCAGCCCACAGCTGGTGGATCCTTCACCTTGAAGCTCATGCACGTGCTCTTACAGGAAACCATCCGGCTGTGACGCCTGTATAGAGCCCGAACAATACTTTCATTCAGCCGAGTGTCAGAGAGGAGCGTGGATCAACAATAGCGAGCACTCCCACACACAGACCTTCAGCCACTGAGACGCATTCAGGAATAAAAAGGCAACAAGCTCCTTCGCTTCGGGGGGGGGGGGGGGGGGGGGTTGACATTCACAGGAGGATGAAAGAGAACAACACTTCCATCGGTTGTTGGTTCCTCAAACCTTTGAAACAGTAATGAATTTACAGCGACGAGGGAAAATGTGTCACTGCAAACTCATCCATCAAACATACACAGTGAATAACACGTCCATCTGTATCTTCACATCTGGGTGAGGGAACCAATAGAAAATATTTTTGTGACTTACTCTGGTCTTTTGGTTTGTCAGCGATGTTCTGATGAGATCTAGCTCCGTGGGCACTTTCACACCGATCGTTTTCGATCGGAACCAAAATGACAGGTGTGAAAAGTTCCCCTTTTGGACCAGTTGCAGGAAGTTGAGACAGCATTCAACAATAGAAGATTAAAAAGAAGAGGAAGTGTCTCGTAGGATTGTTTCCATGATGTTTAAACAACGTTAATGTTGCTGGTAGTAATAGCATCTTATTACAGTAGGTTTATTATTTCTCTCCATTGTCGATATGCACTTTATTCAAAAAGTTAGTGAAAGCAAAACCCATATTTACAACTTTCTGATGTCAGACGCACATTCATCGACAGAACCAATCCATGTCAAGTATAGGAGATGACGTTTCATAAAATCTAATAAAATAAATGACCCAAAAAAAAACATGAGTGTTCAAAACATCACAGCTGAAGACCAAGTTTCCTTCATTTGATTTTATTTGTCCAGAATTAAAGTAGAAATACTGGAGTTATACAGATGATTGCCTCATGTCATTGTAGCTGAATTTGTGCAACTTGATAATGTGGACAGAAAGCAGGAGCCAAACGATGTGATCGGATACAAAGCAAAGTTTTGGAGACAAGTGGAAAGTGCAACACTTTCACTGTCGTAGGGTCACATCCAGGGGCCTGACCTCAGCCGATCATCCACGCCTGATTGGCTACTTAAGAAATCAAGCCTCATTAACATGCCACACAGCGCTAGCAACAAGCAGGTAACCATGGATACACTGCGCTGGAAACCTGTCGTTGTTTTACTTGCCTCCTACTCTCCTTCGCTTCTCTCTCGACCTTCACACTCTGTTCTTCCTCCCATCTCCTCCCCTCTTCCTCTCTTCATTCTTCTCTGCAGCGTGCACAGCGGCTACTACAATCAACCGCTCACCAGTCACCATGGCAACCAGGGGCCTGAAAAAAAACAACATCACCCTATGATCAGACTGTGGTGATCTGGTCGACCACTCGTGTGCTGTCGTTCATTTCAACACACTCCACCTCCTGTCTGGGCCCCTCTCCTCCAGGCCCTTGGCCCTGGGTCTTGGAGGGGGGCAGGAAGGTGAGGAGGGTGGGCAGGAACGCCAGCGTGTGCAGCGCCGAGCATCCGGCCGTGAGGGTGAGGCAGCGGAACAGTGTATGTGTGAGGTTGGACCGCATGGAGCCAACAGGCACCAGGGCGGCGCTGTAGCAGATGAGCGTCTGTAGAGAGGGAACTCCGTGTCTCTCCAGCGCCACTCTCACCCAGCGAGTCCTGCTCTCGCCCCGACCCGAGGCAAAGCCACAGAGGAGGGGGCCGCTGCAGTCCGCCGAGTGTCCCAACGCCGAGATCAGACACAACACGGACATGCAATCCAGCTCCACGCCCCATAAGGTCATGAAGCCCAGCACTCCGAACTGCACGGAGAGCAGGGTGAGGCCCAGCCAGACGGAGACTAGCGGCTCCACGACGGCCAGCGAGGACAGACCCAACAGGAAGAGCACCGCCAGCAGTGAGTGTCTGAGGGGGGAGCTCACCGCTGCAGCGTAGCGGTCCAGGTAGACAAAGGAGGGGTTGAAGATTAGGAAGCGAACACGCGAGGTCAGTGACAAGCGCCGCAGCGTGTCCAGCAGCACTGACATCTCCTCGCGCTTGTTCTCCGTCGTCTTGGCCACCAGGAAGATCCTCGACGCGGCCACATCCGGCTCCTCGCCCTGACCGCGCTCTGCAAATATGATGTCGTCTGCGAAGTGGGCGAACTGCGGCTCGTGGAGGAAGGCGTGGCGGAGTGTGCGGGTGAAGTTTTCCCGCGGCTGGCTGGTGGACTGGTTGCGGTCTGACAGGTAGTTCAGGTAGGCCTCCAGCCAGCTGATTCTCTGGAAGCCTTTGGCGTATTCCAGCAGGTCCCGCTGCACTGAGGCATTCCAGTAGGGGGCGCTTTCATAGATATAAAATCCAATGACGGGGGAGTACGAGCTGAAATATCGCTGCTGGGCACGGGTGTACAACACTGTCGTGGTATCCATGGCAACCAGCGCACTGGGGTCGGAACCCTGCGTCACCTGTTGACGACAGAAATGATTAGTGTCAGACTGAGCAGAACGTTTCTGTTGTAATGTGTGTGTGTGTGTGTGTGTGTGTGTGTGTGTGTGTGTACGAGCGCTTCACCTGTAGAAAGCCCATCAATCCAAACGAGATGTAAACCAGGTACAGCAGAACCACAAAGGGTTTGACATAAGTGTTTGTGATCCAGTCTCCATAGCAACGCCTCACACACCCCAGCAAAAGGTGAGAGTCCTGAGGATGAGGTTCCGTGCTGACCGTGGACTGCGTGTGAGAGGTGTGAGAGTGTGGATGTGTGTGCGTGGCGTTTTCCACATGTTCGTGCCCGTGTGAGTTATGGTTGTTTCCGGTGTGAGGGTGCGTGTGTGCGTGTGTGTGCGTCAGGTTGGGATTCGGTGGGGGAGTGTGACTGTGTGCGACCCCGTGTGGCGCGGTGTTGGTTTGAGTCTCATCCTGGTAGCGGGTGTACATCAGACACCTGTACCAGGCCGGTTTAGAGTCCAGCCGGTCCGGTTTGGGGACTCTCCGGCAGAAGCAGCCGTGTCGGTATCCCGTCTCTAAGTAGCCGGTGAACACCAGACAAGAGCTGTAGAAGGACAACATGTAAACATAACTGATGGTGACGGCTAAGGCGGCGGTGCGGCAGAAGAGTCTGACGGCCTCCATGTTGGTGAGCGGCGAGGCGGCCAGGCCCAGGGTCATCAGGTGGAGCATGGTGGATCCGGAGAAACGCAGCATGACGTCCTCGAAAACGCTCGCCACACGCTCTTTCACGTGCTGGTCCTCTCGCGTTCGTCTCCATGACGACAGCATCTCGAAGGAGCCGAAGAGCCCGTGACCTGACGGGAAACAAAGAGAAATGGAGGATTTATATCGGAGGGTTGTGCTTTATTACAGATGTACCCAGACGAAATGACTCAAGGGTGACTTTTATGTATTTATAAATTTAAATCTGCACATAATCGATATTTTTATAATAGGAGCTGATAGAATTAGAGTTAAAGAGATTATCGGGCCCCCTTCCAATCCATCACCGGAAAAAGAGATGGGAGGAACGCATTTTCTGAAGCCACCCGACAAGCACTTTGGAGGAAGAAAATCATCTCCTGACGTTAAATGGAGTCACGCAGTGAAAACTCAATGCAAAGGTCCATGACTTTGCAGTTTCCCTCAGAGCGTACATGCATTTTTGATTCTTTGAGCTCAGTGACTCACAGACGGGAGTATCGCATACTTAAGATGGAAGCGTAACCCAGCACCTGCTTCCTAACATTGTTGCACTGCCCCCTATTGGCCAAACAAACAAAAAATGAATGCAGCTTTAAATTAAAACTAAAAGATTTGTTAAAGTACTAACTCTGCGTTTCCTTCAAGAGAAGCTGCTACTTGATCCTACACACTTGGCTAACTGATGCTACGCTAACCTCAATGTTTAACATTTCTTTCCACAGCACACATTGGTTTTGTGTGAATAAAAAGAAAAAAGTTGTTCCCCAGAAACCGCAGCGCTTTAAATCCGAGCTTATGTCAAACCAACCCGATATCTCTGTCTGCATTGCTTTGATTGCACCCTTTTGGCCTCGTTCTATGTAGCACAAGGAAGTGGAAGTGTCACTGAGCCTGTTCTTTCTGCAGAATGTCACACCGCAAATGGAAACATGTGAAATCCCAGAAGTTAGACACCAAGGAAATCCTGTGTTCTCCTGACTTTGAGGATTTTAACCATTGCAGCAGCAGCAGAGTACTACAACTTGTGACGATTAAAACTGAATAATTAGAAAATGATGCATTGATGAATATGCAGATTTCCAGCTTCTAAGCAGGTAACATCTGGAAACATCAATGTCCATTTGCCGGTCGATGTTGCGTCCGTGCTTAGACGTCCACTCTCATATGCGGGCACATACGTGTTAATATGCATGAAGCAGATGGTTTTTAATGGTTGCCTCGTCGGCGGTTGCCATGGCAACCGTGAGTCACCAGTGACACAAGTACCTTCCCACCCCCTCCCCCTCTTTCTCTCTCCATTGACCTCACCATGGCAAAACACTTAACACCTTAGCAGAGGCTTAACATACCAACACTTCAGGCGTGGGTGCAGCTGAGAAAGTCTGCAGATCTCTTGAACGTGTGTGTGTGTGTGTGTGTGTGCAAAAGAGTTGGATCTGCCTTGTGAGGCAATTCATAAATACAGAAACTCTGAATCGTCTCTGGCCTGTGATGAAACAACAGATGTACAAACTACAGCCCAACCAGACATTTTTGTGCGTGGGATCACTGCAGAGTTTGATACGTGGGAGGAACTGTTGTCTTTGCAATCGATGCACGGCTCCACCATGTGAGGATTTGATTGAAAAACTCGATTATGGCTAAAACCTGCTCTGGGTAGAATCATCATCACTATCATTTGACATCAGACACATCGGAGCAGCTCCAGCCTTCACATCAGAGAAGATAGTGTGATATATGTGTTCAATAATTAAGTCATGACTCCCTCAGAAGGAAAAAGATTCCCCACCCTGGCTGCAGTTTACTATTCACCTCATTAACATCTATTTATGTTTGGAACCAGCTTTGCAAATTAATCTTAAAACACATCTTCATTTACTACCTCCTCTTATCTTTCACACTAATCCAGCACCTTTTGTTTTTTCCTCTCCTCGCACTTCCTCCCACCTTTTTCTTTCTGCCCACCGGCATTGTGAGAAATCCTCCTCCGCCCCCCCGTCTGCCCGTCTTCCTCCTAACTTCATTTTCTGCTCGGAGAATCTGTATCTCAGCCCCCATTTGGAGCGATATTTCATCTTTCTCTTTTCCGCATGTTCCCTCTGTTCACTCTACGGTTATTTTAAGCCTGTAACAGCAGCCTTCCTCCTCCACATTACACAGTAATTATGGTATAGGCTATACGTGTGCATTAGCAGCTACGCACAGAACACCCCACAGTGTGTAGTATTTATGCGCTCCAGATAAACTGCCCGTACTCTCACATGTGACATGTATTTTCACTTTACTCCTCGTTTGTTCATTTTTAATTTACTGCATCATGACTTCTTCAGTCTGCTGTTTAAATGCAGTATGAATTAGCATTTCTGTTGTAAAAGTAAAAGTATCATTGTTTTTATGATCAACTAACCTGCTGATTTCTTTCTCAATTCATCATTTGAAAGAAAAAACTGAAAAAGATGAACAATCCCTGTGTTACATTCCTCATTTTCTCTTTATGACCTATACCGCAGCCAGCCACTAGGTGGGGATTGAGACACTTTGGCTTCACATTTGGTAAGATGTCATGTCGTCCATCTTTATATTCAGACTATAGCAAAAACCAATTTAATTTAATTTAAGCATGGATCTGCACAAAAGGGCAAAAGCTTTTTTAAATTAATTTCTTTAACATTAAGAGTTAGTGTCTTCGGTGAATGTGCGCTTTACTGACTCCAATTCCAGTCGTAGAGTTTTGGACGGCATTCACAAACCATTTTGTCAAGTTGCTGCAGGTAGAAACATCACATTATAAAACGTTTCCTATCACTTTTCTGGATTTGCGCCAACTCAACAACTTTGTTTTTCAGAACCTTTAAGGTTTGAGCTCTCTCTCCCTGTCAGAACACCCCCACCCCACCGACTACACCACCTGTCAGTCACAGTGATGATGTGTCAACATTGAAATGGCGTTCAGTCTGAGGCTGGCATCTGCACGACCCATCACAGGTGCTGAGAGAGCAGATCACAGACTTAAGAACAGAGCCACAGTCCCGTCTGTCATGTAGCAGCTTCGCTATTCTCTGATTTTTTCCTCTGCTTTTATGTTGTTGTTGCTAAAACAAGGTTTAGTTGTACAGAATTAGAAAAACTCAAGATCTTATTTATTTGATGTTTTAAACTCACCCAGCATGACGAAGGGGATCCCCAGGTACGTGGAGTTGTATGTGGCCCCGGTCAGGTTCAGTATCCCAGCAGCAGTGAGGCCCGACAGTGTGATTGACAGCAAAGCCAGGAGTCCCAACCAGGGTTTGGACCTCACACAGTCCCTCATTGAGCAGCAGAGGACGACCAACACGCCGCACGCCCCCAAGCTGACCAACAGGGGCCGATGTGCCAGCACTGACGAGAACTGGAAGTCTGTCCTCAGAGAAGAGGAAGTTGAAGGGTACAGCCCCAGCTTCGGGTGCAACGCCGCAAAGTGCTGCAACTCTGCACAGAAGGCCTTCTCCCATTGGCTAGCCACTCGGTCCATGAGGCCGCCTCGGGCTTGGAGGTAGTAGGTGAGCTGCAGCGCCCGAGCAGAGCGCACGCCTTCTCCTCTGCCTCCTGTCCCCAGACCTCGCACCGCCCCGCTGGGACCCCACCCCTGCACCCCGCCCAGCTGGTGTCCGATGTACGCCTGGCGCCCGTCCGCCAGCTGCGTGATCGGGTACCGCAGGACCGGGACGGAGACGTTGGAGGTGCGAGCTGACTGGATCTCCTCCATGGCGCGGATGATGTCATCGATGATGCAGACGTTCTTGTCGTCCGGGAGGCAGAGGTAGGAGAAGGAGTAGTTGAAGCTGTTGAGGCCTGAGGCCGGGACGGTCACCTGCATCTGGTAGATCCGCCTGTGGAGCTGTGTGCAGAGAAAACACACAGACGACAGAGAGGTTCATGAAGTGAGCTGAGCCCAATTTGATCTGGATGAAGTGCAACAGGCCTAAAAAGAAATATCCATCAAGGTGTCTCTGTCTGCAAAGGGTTGGACGACTTTGTGTGTTTTGACTTTGCGGATGTTTGTGTAAAGGACGTGTGTGGGAATGTGTGTGTTTGTGTCTGTGTGTCTTCACTCGACAGCATAACAATAGTGGTCTCTGAATCTTCCTCCGTCCTCCGAGAGGACAGCAGTGCCAGCATCCAGCACAGTGCTGGTTACTAAGCAACAGGCCGGATGCCAGTGTCTGCCACAGCCAACATGGGTGTGTGTGTGTGTGTGTGTGTGTGTGTGTGTCTGTGCTGGAAAGTCATTTAACATTGATTTATTTTGAAAGTTACTTCCTTGAACCACCCGGTCCTGATGTTGTTGTTAACATTAATACAATTGTTCGTTTAATTTGAGCCTCTTTTTTCAGATCAAGTGATTCTAATCTTTCTTTATTGCTGTCGGTAGTTTCCTGGTGGGAAGGTTCAAAATTCCTGATCTGCAGCATTAAAATCTTTCACCGATATCCACTCTGGAAAATATTTGGACAGTTGGACATGAAATGCGACGATTTAGCTTTTTCACACATGAAGAATTTAACAGGTCAGATGTGTTTACAACAATACATATGCATCAATATCGTCAAAGCCATCTCAATAGTTACCACGTTTACTTAAAATCCCAAATGTGAACCTCATGGTGGCGCTAGAGGAAGAGTGAGGGGATGTCAGCCATGACTGTGACTATGGTGTTTTATGAGAATCCACTGAACAACTGTTGAGATATTTCAGTCCGGCACAAAGAGCCCAATAAAAACAGTGATGTTTGTTTGTGTCACATTAAGGCGTTTTAACACAGCTATCTAACAACGGAGACGTATAGGAGCCGCAAACATCTGTCTGAAACATCTGCGGTGAAGGCCCGACTGTTTTCACTTGTTCTAAAAAGCATCTTCAGACTAACTCCGCTGCACAGACACTGATCAATGATGCGCAGAATAAATAACAGAAGAGGAAGATTTGACTGATTCTTCACCGCAGCCGAGTGCAGTCAATGGTTGTGACTCACAATTCCTACTATTATTTCAAGAGCTTGTTTCACTGCTCCTGCAACCACAGCTGCTGCATCCTCTGACAGCGACTGCATGCAACAAGTACCCAGTAAGAGGGGATGCTGAAAGGCTTTCTGGGAAATAAAAGAACTCTCTCCCTGCAGTAGACGAGGCAGCGGAGACAGAAGATGAAAAGGAAAGATAACAGAATCTTCTCTTAGATGATGTGTAACAGTGGATGTTTCTCTTTCATGCACCAACCAGTTTTTCTTTCTCTGGCAGTAAATGATGCACAGAGCCTTAAAGCAACCGGGCTCTAAGTGTGGCAGTCCTCCACGGACCAACGCTGTTTACTTAAACTGGGTCACAATCAAGCTGCTTTCAGGCGTGCACCGGAGTCTGGTGCAGGCCTCTGACGGAAAAAGATTTTCAAAAGTAAAGTCGTAACTAAGACGAGACTTACGAGAAAATACATTCGTAATATTACGAGAATAAAGTTGTGATACTACAAGCTGGGATTTTATTCTATTCTTCATTCTTGTAACATCACGACTTTATCCTCAAAGAATTCAGACTTTTTTCTCAGAATGCAAACATGTAGAAGAAGCGGAAGATCTTGGGAAGACGGCGAGATTCAAGATCTTTCGGTGATAAGGGAAAATGTCTGGTCCCAATTTTTCCAGAGATAATTTCTGAAAACAGCTTAAGAGACTCGTGGAAACACGCAAAAGACACAAGCTACACATTAGAGCTGGCGACTCAGGTCTATTAGTCAGAACGCTCTGATTACAACCTCATAACTTCATCAAATCTTTTGACTAATTGCTCCAGAGGTGTCGAGCTTATCCTCGTAAATCAACCATAAGAAGACCAGCGTGGAGACAAGAGGCGTCTGCGCTCCTCTTTGTAATTAAAATGCTCCGCTCCATAACTTTTAAGGTTGTCTGGGACGCCTGCAACCGGACGCCGGTGTTACGTTTAATTACCATCAATCAGAGGATGAAGACCCGTCTGTGGACAGTGTCTGTGCTCAGGCCCGCAGACGCTGACCTTCGACCTCAGTGTGTGTTTGTTTTGACAGCTGGACTTTATTTTTATGTGACGTTTTTATGCAACTAAAAGAGGAAAGGAGCTAAAGCGGCAAATATTCATCCTTCTGCAGCAGCCTCTGGGAACTTCTCCAGGGAACTTTAGAGTCCTTAAATCACTGATTAAGAGTGTGTGTGTGTGAGAGAGAGAGAGAGAGTGAGAGAGAGCGAGAGAGTGAGAGAGAGCATTACTTAAAATAAAAAAAACAAGCAATTTAAAATGCTAAAATTTGATTTTGAAGCTGGCTCCATTCATATATTTTACTTTATTTCATTTCTATACAAGACTTTTTTATCCATGACGTTACTTAATGACGTTATAATCACATTATATTACATTAAATATGTTTTTTCAGGGCTAATATCCATTGACTCCCATTGACTTCATAGAAACAGTTTGGAAATGTGTCTTTTTAAATTCAGAATGAAAACTTAAGTGCCTTCAAATCAACTATTTTACAAAATCTAAGGTCAAATCGTCTCTGTATTTATTTTACATATTTGAACTGTTTTTCACAGGTTTGTTCATGTTTGTGTCTCTGACCTCTTATATTCTGATGTTTTCATCTCTTTTATTTTTGCTTCAACACGTTTTAAACGATGCTCTCTGATTTCAACCCGATTTCTTTTCTGCACCTTGAATCTGCCTGTGTGTGAAATGCGCCTGGTCCTGCTGTGCGCGTGCATACCTTCAGTATGGTGTCCAGGTGAACCGGGTCCAGCACGCTCCCCTTTCGGCTGGTGACGATCACGCGCCCGTACCGACCGGGTGTCTGCAGGTCTGAGTAGAGCGCGTGCTTGGACCGGTTCACCGGGAACAGGCTGTCCACCAGGTTGCCCTCGATCTTGGCCAGGCTGTGCTTTGGTGCGAGCAGGTTCTCCACGTCCTCCTCCACGCGGTACCGGCTGAAGCTGGCGCCGAGCAGGATGGAGAGGAGCACGGGCGCCGAGGCGAAGAACACCGGGTGGCTCGCCACGAACCGGCCCAGTGCGTGGAAGGAGGTCCGCAGGCCTGCGTGCAACACCTGGCGCAGCATCCTAGCGCGCGGCCGCGGCTCGAGCCTCTCCCACCGACCGGAAAGCCCCGGAGCACTGGCGAGCATCAGGGGCCGCCGGACGCATCGGTGGGTTCCGTGGCTCTCAGCCCGCGGGAGGAGAGGTGACGCCGGGTGGTGGCAGGATCTGTCCCCGGAGCAGGAGGTCAGCAGCCGGGGAGAAGCCAGCCCTCCTCCGGTCACAGGGGCGCCGCGTTCCCCGGGGTTCTCTCATCCGCTGGATCAACACAGAGGACACAAGTGCGTTAGAGGATCCAGCGTCTCTCTGCTCTGCAACAAACCGACACCCGAGCCTACTTTACATTTAGCAGCCTCCACCCCGGTGCCTTCACGCGCCCTTCAACCTGCATGGATCCGTGCGCAACAGAAAAACCATCGCAGCGCCAAATCGCGCTCATAATTAGATTATCACACCTCAGCCTCTCCGGCGAGGAGCCGCCGCGCACTCGGACAGGTTGCAGTCACTCCGGCTGGAGGGGGCACATACCTGCAGAGGGGAACCAGGGGGGCCGACCCCGTGATGACGGAGATCATCTCATTCAGCCCCAGACGCGCAGCTCCACCCTACATCACCGCGCAGCCCGATGCGTGGTCGCGGTGTCGCGGTCCGGTAAGCCTGGGTGAAAGTGACGCGGTGTGCACGCGTGCACCGGGGGATGCCGGTGGAGCAGATCAGCCCGGTGTTGGGTTTTCCTCTGCGGCAGAAGGCGTCCCTGTCCTCCGCCCTCTCCTCCTCTCTCCTCGTCGCCCCCCCCCTCTGTTGCTGTGGCGGAGTCGCTGTTGTCCTCCTCCGCCGCCGGGCTGCTCTCTCCCGGCTGCTCGGATCGGATCGGTGGGAAGTCACGTCACTGATTACCGGCTTCAAACCGGGGACCGTCTCTCTGTCTCTCTCTCTCTCTCTGTCTCTCTGCCTCTCCCCCTCTGAGACCCCTTCTCCTGCCCCGCCCCTCTCTCTCTCTCTCTCTCTCTCTCTCCTCTGCTGCCACAATGCAGAGAAACAAAAACATTAGACTGAGTGGCACCGAGTGTGTGTGTGTGTGTGTGTGTGTGCAGAAATTATACTATAATATTTCTATCAATCCAAAATATGTTATACCAGCCTGTAGTGTGTGGTGACTCTATGTGTGTAACACAATGGCAAATCCCAAAACACAAAAACAACACATATAGAATCTATTCAACAAAACAGCAAAAACACAACAAATCAAGTAAAACAACAGTAAAAAAAAAAAAAAAAAACTTTAAGCATTTTTTAAGTAAATGCTGACAGAGCGTGTCTTTGTGGTTTGTCTTGTTTTCACTTCAGGGTCTTGTGAATAAAAAAAAAAACACCTCATATATTTCAAACTGTTTCGTTATATGTTCATAAAATATAAAATAGTGGACGACATATTATTTTTATTGTATTTTATTCTGGTTGCTGTTCTGAGGATTCACGTCGAATGACAAAAATCTAAGTTCCAATTTTTTAAACCTGTTGGAGTTTGTGTCGGCAGAATTTTATGTTATCATTTTACTCTGCGACATGTGCAACTTCATGAATTTGCTCAGTCACATATAGTCATGGAGCGACGACTGAGTGTGTGTGTGTGTGTGTGTGTGAGTGTGTGTGTGTGTGTGTGTGTGAGTGTGTGTGTGAGTGTGTGTGTGTGTCCTCGCTGAAGATTCATGAAGCAACGCTTAGGTTTGATGTTGAGTAGCCAGTTGCTATGGCAACCAGACAAATTACTTTTTTTTTTTTAAACACAGCGTAGGTTCCCATGGCAACGGTGATGCCACCCATCCCCCCCACAAAACACACACAAACACACATACACCCACATTACACCTCCACAAACACACACACACACACACTTTCTCTCTCTGTGTGTGTCTGTCACACACACCTGCTGACTCTCAATCTGCTTACGGAGTGGATGTGTCAGATACAAAACACACACACACACACACACACACACACACACACACACACACACACACACACAGAGAGAGCAGGGAGTGGAGATAACAGTGTGCTGCAGACGTACTGAGATCACACACTCCTCCTGTCTGCCTTCGTATTCAAACCCATGAAATCAAATGAACAACAGTCTTCAATGGTCCACACGGGGACACTAATGGCTCCGTCCTCACCAGAAATCATTAATCAAGGCGGTTTGTAATAAAACCATCCAGACACACACAACATAAGTTTTTCTTCCACCTGTTTGCTGGACAGTGACGGTTCAGACTCATGAGATTAAACGTAATATTTGTTTGATAAGCAAAGGAAACATTCTTAAAAAAGATTAGGTCCCAAAATAAAACATGACTTTTTTTTGTAATTGCATATCTAAAACAAAAAATACCTTGTTTGTCCCCGAGGACAATATTCCGCTCGCATTCACAGAAAAACCACATTTAATACATGATCTTGGAAAATGAATGCATTTGTCATTGATTTCTGCTGCTGCAGTAATTGGTGTATCAGGGGAGAACACACATCCGTTCTTCAGTGTGCAACAGCAATTACCTACTATAACTCATTTAGTTAATAGCTGCATCCAGCCTGTGTCCACTTGTTGCTTCTGTTCCCGACCATGTGAACAAGGGTCACTGACAGTTCGCCTGAATCTGCGGCTTCTCCCGACTCTACGGAGCTTCGGTGGATTTCGGCTCTTTGCTTTGCCGGGTTCGGTTTACTCTCGCCGCTGCAGGACCATGAGAAAGACCGTGGCTTTGTTGGAATATGGAATAATCACCTTTCTCTCTATTATCTACGACCACAAACTGTCTCTAGCCTCGACTAAGTGCTACGAGCGTCCAAACATCACCGAAGTGAAATGATGCTGTCGTCACTACAAGTGGATTATTACACGATCTGAAAATTTGTTTTATATCAATTCAATGTAGAGTATAGACTCAACACACTTTACTATGATGTCAAATTAATATCATGTGAAAAAAAAAAACTGAACTGGAGGAAACAGGTCAAATATTACTGAGGTTACAATGATGACCTGAAATTTAAAAAAAGATAAATGAAAACAGAAAAGGGTCATTTGCACATTAACAATTATAATAACAGTTAACTATAGATCATAAGCATAGACTGTATATAAAGATGGACAACATCTGTCCAAAGGTGAGGATGAAAAACTGGCTTTAGTACAGATGATAAATCTCAACTTCTCCATGTTAGCAGATGGGACAGCTAAAAAAAATAAAAGTCCACGTGCAACAAAAATGTCTCAAAGATGGTATCGGTCGTCTTAGGTCGTTTTTAATCACACAGAGGTTTGTTCCAATGTAAATGTTGTTTTAGTTAAGTTTGATTTAAACGGTGGGAGCACGCCTCAACACTATCAACAATACTGTTCAGACTACGGTGTCAAGTAACGTCAAAAACACAACATGTACCCAAGATATTTCATTTTTGTACAATAGGAGAAAGAGGAAAAGTGTTTATATATTTATATATACTCCTTATTAGTTTGTAGAATCCACCAATGGGGGTCTGTGGTTGTAGGGGGACAGTTTCTTATAATAACTCATCCTGAGCAGCTCTTACTTCAACAAGGTGTTAACATGCTACTGTGGGTTAATCAGCCTGTTGGGAAAACCAGCGTTTCTGAGAAAAACCTGGATTAAAACTGAAAAAGAAAAGCACAAGGAAACAACATCTGTTTATACACGTTCTAATCCACTATTCAATTAGTCGTCAATTAGCCTTTAATCCCCATTAGCAGTCCAGCGTGAGACGAGCGGTGGAGGAATGAATGAGCGAGCGTCTCCCCGGGGAGGAAGGAAGAGCAGAATGGAAAATGAAAGACTGCAGAGATATACGGGGGCTCGGGGCAGTTTCTGATAAGAAAAGTACTAATTAGTGTCGCTGAATGATTTATAGAAATCAGAAGTGTGAGAGTGTGTGTGTGTGTGTGTGTGTGTGTCTGTGTGCGTGTGTGACAGCAAGAGGAAGGTGGAGAAAATGAATGGGGTCCATTTTTGCCAGGCTATTTTCAGCCCCTACAGAAACAGAGGAGGGAAAATCCTCCAGGGTCAGAAACCTGCAGCCGACACACGAATACACATGTGCACACTTCAACACACAAACCCACGCACACAAAACGGTTTAGGCAGCAAAGAGGAGAGCATCAGGTTGTCGTTCCTCCCATGTTAGTTCATGTGCACGACACCCTCCCTCCATTATTGAACAGAGCTATCAGGACGCAGCGTCGGTATATTTTTATATTTTTGTGAATAGGCTCCTCTCGCTGCGTCCACGCTCCTCCACCGCCCACCTTCCTCTTTCTTACACCCCTCCCATCCCCCAATCCATCTGTTTTGGTGGAGGCCATCTATTAATAAAGAGTCAATCCTTTCATTTTTCTATTTCCCCCGTTCTCCTGTATTATTTATTTACCCATCTATCTGTAGTTACACGGGGCAGATATGCTTGCAGAGATTGCGACGCATCCAATCCCCCTTCAGCGGGGAAAAACTTTACCCGTCATAAGAAATTAAGACTTAATTTCACCCCAACTCCTCGAGTTGTATTCCAAATATGAAAAATCCTGATCCGCTGAGATTTATAATTTTAGACCTGGCTCTGCTTGGCAGCTCGTCTTATTCAAATGAAGTGAATTTGCAAAAATGTTACAGCAGCTGAGTCAGTTCAAACGGAGAACATCTTCCTGATTAGAGGGATTTTCACACTCCAGCACTGAGGAGTCATAACGTGGCAGCTGGAGGAGGAGATGGAGGAAATTTATTTTTTATTAAAAAGCTAATAACGGCGATTAGCTACTAACAGCAGCACCAAATGTGGGAGAGGCCTCAAAACCGCCTGATGATAATCAATCATAAATTTGAGATGAAGCACAACTACAGTGGTGAAGCTGATACAGGATAATACACATTACTGCTGGAAATGATAAAATGAATTATCTCCCTTTGCTTTTTGGCACGAACGTGGGGCAGAGAAGAAGAAACAAGTTATGTTCAAATCTGCATCCATGGGTCAATAATATATATATATCTATATATATATAGATATATATATAAAATGAAATATATAAATATATATATATATATTATTACTGCGAGTAGACTGAATATAACAATGGATGACATGACAGCTCCCAAAAAGTGAAGCCAAAACATCTCCATTGCCCCCTAGTGGCTGGCTCAAGGTAGCAGCGAGGACACGGTCCAAACAAAAAGTAAAATAAATAAGTCAAATAATTTTTTTTCTGTCATTTTGATGTGAGCTGAACTTTTAATGTGTTCATGTCTCTCATAAGTTTCGTTTTAAAATTGTTATTTTAAACGTCACGATCGACTCGCTATCGGTCAAATCGATACGCCGGCTGCAGACCCCGGCTCCTGATGACGCCAAAAGATGGCAGCACCGGTATCTGAGGTATTTTTTTTATATTTTAAACACATGTAGATTTTTTTTTTCAGTTTAAGAATGATTTCAGATTTACAGCTTCGTCTATTAAAGGTTTTACATCCACACACGTAACGTTCCCTCCAAAATGACTGAATGTCCTAACTGCACGACACGTGTCTGAGTCTCACTGAACACGACACCTTCAGTCACAGAACAAATGCTCTCGACCTGGGCGTTTGCAGAATGGAAGGATTTCTCTTCGGTTTCCACTTTCCACACATGCTTTTGCAAAACATATTCAAAAATAACACCCAGCGCTCTCCCTGACGGCCCGTCTGTCAAACTCCATCTTGTCATCTCTCAGTTCCACTGTTCTCAGTGTCAACATATGCACCATCTGGATCTCCTCCTCCTTCCATGTTTTCAGTTCATCCGTCTATCTTCATTTCCCTCTCTGCTATTACAGAGCATCTACTTTCTGCTCCCTCCCGGTGGTCGGCAGCATTCATAATTTCTAAATGTCATTTGGACATTAGCTCATGAGGCCTGCAGGCAGGATGCTGTAAGTAGCGGGGTGATGGAGGAGGGAGGTCATCGCGAGGGGCACGAGCAGAGAAATAAAGTAAAGTCGTGGCCTCTCGGAGACTCTGAGATCTGATTATAGTCACAGCGCAGGAACAGAGATGGATGCGGATGGATGCAGATAGAAGAAGAAGAAGAAAAAAACCCTGCCTGCTCTGCTTCGTCTTTACATACAGGAAAAAAAGATAAAGAGCAAAGAAAACATGGAGAAGCCCGATGACTTCGGCAGTGCCTGAGGAAAACCCGATTATGGAAAAGGTCAGGGTGTGAAATCTGAGACGAGCGGTTCGAGAGCTAAATTTAATCTGTGTGATCGCTCGTCTGTAACATGTACGCCATCTCCAACGAGGCCTGGAGGCATGTTAAACTGCCCCTCACTGGACGGATGCAGAACTGCAGGACTGGGCAGCATCAGGCTGCAGGGATCTAATGCGTCTCTGGGCAGTTTGAGCCTCTGACAAACAACAGCCACGACTTGATTTTCTACTGTTTGCACAGATATTGATGTAGCTGTGTTGAGCAGGGACTGATCCCGGTGACAAATCAGTAGTTTAATCACTGTAGCTGTCATTTTTACTCCGGCCACTAAAGTAGATTTATCTCGATTCGATGAGGTAACGGCACAAAGTCCGACACTAACTCATGTTTAACTGCTGCAGCATCACAGAGCATCGTGGCGGCTGCAGGGACAGTTAGTCATGTGAGACGGCGGCGCCTCAGGTATCGAACCCCTCAGAGACAATCTGCTGAGGCGTAAATTCAGGGAGGAGTAAAATTTGATTTTGTTTTAAATTCATCAACTCTTTCGGACTTTTCTAAACACATGGAGGAAATCTTTCTGCACTCCGTGTAGTACAGTGGTACTCTGGGATTAATAAAGTACTCTGTCTATAAATACTATGCAATCAGAAGAATTTAAAACACACTTGAGTACAACAATGCACACAAAGCTGCTTCTATTTTGGACTCCATCCTTCAGGCAATGGTGCAGATTCACAAAACAAAATTGATCTTAGTTGAGCAACAAATGATATATTATTCTCATTTTTACTGCTGTTTCCGCTGGAGTGAATTCAATTTTGCAACGAAACACAAAAACTACAACATCACAGCGACAACGAAACAACAAGAACATTCAAGCAAACATCTGAGTGAAATGTTTCAGGAGCAGGAGGAGGCTGGAGATTCTCCGTCAGTGTTTCAACTCCCCGTTGATAATTATCTGGAAGAAAAGCTGCCTGGCTCCCGTGGCTCGATCTTATTTACACATCTAGTAAACTTAAATCTCGGTTCATTGTCATCCGTCTCACTTATTCTGTATCTTTGTCTATCGATCACCAATCCAACACACACACACACACACACACAGACACACACACACCAGCAGAACAGACTGAGGCTCTGGACTGATGTCTAATTGGTGTGTATTGATGTTACTGCTGCTGGAGTTTCCACAAATACACGTCATTAATGTTTCCTCCCGCCTGATGCTGTACGACAAACACACACACACACACACACACACACACACAAAGCATCTCAACACAGAAGAAGTTGCCATGGTAACTGCTGACATAAATGAATGAGATGTGTGTGTGTGTGTGTGTAATGGCAGGTCTCGAGGTAAATCAACAAATGGACATTGTCTCTGTTCCAACCCCACTCTCTCCTTACATCTTTTGTCCTCCAATCCGTCAGCCCTTCCATCGACTGTCCACCACCTCGCTCATCAAACCCCACAGGACACGGTCACAAGGTGAAGGGACGGAACAAGAGTTTTATTAAGACCCTCAGAGGAATAAACATGACGGAAAAAACAGAAGCACAGTGAACCGCGATCACAGGAAACAGTGACAGAGGAGCAATTCGTCCCCATTACATAAAGAAAACATCTCCAGATAATAAAATGTAAATATATATATATTTTTTGTAACATATCCTGCAGTGGTTTCAGTATATCTGCACTGCACACACTCATGTTACAGCACTGACTGTTGCTTTGAAGGCGTTAAATACAATTCATAGACTGATATGAATGGCCAGTGATCTCGTTAATCGACTGATTGTTTAATCGAAAATCAAAAATGACAGCAGTGCTATTTGGTCAATAGCACATAAATGAACATAAATGAAAAATAATTAGGAAAATTAACAATATCCATGAGCTAAATTCACTATTTACTATCTTTGCTGGATTCTATGTAAAATTGTGCGCAGACGATGGTAACTTGTTTCCACAAGATAAAAAATAAACATGATGTATTAGCACCATTAAAACTTTAAAAGCCACAGTTGGTCCAGATGACAGGTGAAGTGGTGTCAGGGAAACATCTAAATCAACCATGTAAACACAAAGCTTGAATTCAGGAAGAGCTGGGGCAACAGGTCTGTGTCACAAATCAGCAGCGTCCAAAATAAACTTGGACACAGGGTTTTTCTTTGAATCACAACTATGAAAAAAAAAAAATCAATTAAACGTGGAACAACATGGCGACAATCATTTAAATACACAAAACAACCTGGAAAGTTGATTTAGAAATAAAAAAAAAAATGTTTAAAACAATAGAAGCTATTGTAATTTTCTGAGTAACCTCCAGTCGTCCAGAGAAACATCACGTCACACAAGAACCTGCCGTTCAGTTCAGTGCCACAGACTCAAAGACAAACAGGGAGTTCATCTCGAGATTTGAGTTCTTATGATTCTGTGAGTTCAGCAGCCTCAGGCCGAACTGAAGCAGACAAACAAAGTCCGACGGAAACCGGGGACTTATTAAAAGAGATCACACACACACACACACACACACACACGCACACACACACTCTACAAAACATATGAAGTCTCACATTACGTGTCAAACATATATGAGAAGGTTGATATCACTTTACTTTCTGAACAGTACATTGTCATGAAACAGGCGTGCACAATTATTTCAAGCAAAATATATGGTTTCAAAGATATTTTAGATTTTTCTGTATTTTAGGTTTTGCTCAAACATGAATTAGTCTTTGGTTTGATGGATTCTGGGAATCCATCGACTAGGCCGCTAATAAATACGTCTATAGATGTTGACCTGATATATTTCTGCTTCTCACAGTCACTGTAACATCTAGAATATGTGTTCCTGTAAAAATATATATATAGTCATTGTACCTTCACCCTGATGTATAACTTCTTTATTCCCATGGGAAAGGCTCGACCTTTATCTCGTCACACTTACAGTGCATGTCCCGTTCGTCTGTTGTTATAGAAAAATGGCAGTTTTTACAACAACAGCTTGCAAATATATTTTTGCCAAACGTAATCGATAAACTATGACTGACAAAAGTCTCGAGTCATAATTTATGCCGTAGCTGCAACGTGTGCAGTAAATATACCTTTAAAATTCAGTTCCTAGCATGAGTTGGGTTCAGAGAATAACTCACATCATGTAAACTATGTAGGCTACGTCCGGCATGATCAGCCTTTTCAACACAGGCCTCCTGCTCACGGCTCGGGCCACGTTCAGGGTAACGCTGAGGTCAGAGGTCACCACACCCGGCAGGACTGCGCTCCTCGGTTCATGACCGACGACTCGGGACAGCTGAACACGTTCCGAAACTCCTCGTAGTTACTCATGGCTCCGACGACTCTGCAGGGCGACAAACGACCGTAGAGATGAGGTTGCAAGAGCTGCACGTTCATGTGTGTGTGTGTGTGCGTGTTCGAGTGCGTGCACACCTGTATTTTGGCGGACTGTGGGCTCCGCTCTGGATCTGATCCCTCGCTGCTTCTGGTCTGTATGAGTTACATCTCACCTGCACAGTACAAACGACCAGTTCATTAGCAGATGGTGCAGCAGACCGGCGATGCTAAACACGGGGAAGTGAATAAAAACTGTGCAACAAGCAGACTGTGCCTGAAAACTGTGTTCCCTCGAACGACCAGCAGAGGGAGCAAGAAGAAGTGAGAAAATGACTCACTTGATTTTTAACATCAGCAAAAACATGTTGTTCCACATGAACATTAAATTTGTCCTGTGTAGAAGCACCGTATTCATTATGGGGGTTGATACCGTGTGACTGACACCGTCCAACGGGAGCAGGCCGCAGGTGCAGGTGGGCGTGCAGTGTCTCAGTCAGGCTCCACCCCTCGCACCTCTAAATATGGTTACTTCTGCTTTTGAAAAACCGGCGCTGGACAAAGTGTCTTCAGAACGGCAGCTCACAGAACCAACAGGTGGCGTCACGGTGGGTCGACGCTCGACCACAGCGCCGCTCAAATGATCTTTTTGAACTAACTCGTAGAAGTTCAAGACCATTCAGGAGAATTATTAGTTTTATCAAACACGGACTCCCGCAGACCTGAACGACACGTTAGCAAACAACACTGACCAAAGTCCTCAGGAGGAAAACGGGAAAACAGCAGCACTGATGCATGTGTATGTGCGTTCGTACATGTGCGTAGCTGAGGAAGAACAGCTGGTTGTTGTTCAGGCCGACTCCGGGCAGAAGAGGCTCCTCCACACCACCTCTGCTCTCGTCCACCCACCTCCTGTACGCCTGCACAGACAGAGAAGAAGAGCTTTCTCACCGAGGACGTTTTGACGGGTCAAATACGAGTGGAACGGAAAGCGTCAGAGCAAAATCAAAGCGAACAAACAAACCGTACCCTGAACGCTTCTCTTATTCCTCCATTGTCGGCTATATTTTCTGCCAGAGTCCTCTTACCGCGCACCTACGGAGCAAAAACATCCAGGAAGTGAAAAAACATTTCTGCAATAATATGATAATAGAAGTGGATTGATTAAAAGTTTAATAAATAATGTTTGTAACGTTGGTTCTCACATTCAGGGCGGCCTCCTCCCAGTGGTAGCCATTATACTGGTCTATCATACACTGGGTCTTCTCATTGAAGGCTGTTATTGACGAGTTGCTCCACCACTGGTCGAGGTTTCCATTTTTGTCGTATTTACGACCTGTTCAGAAAAGAGTCACACGCGAAAAAGAAAAAAATCACACACTCGAGTGAAGATATGAGAAATATCTGGAATCTCTTTCTGATAAGTCATTTATAAAACATGGAAATCAATTAATTTGATCATGAGTTAACGACTCATCCCTGTTTGGGATCATTTGAACCAACTTTAATCCTAATTTAAGATCATGATCTCTTTTTAGTCTTGAGCAGAATGTGGTGATGACGTGATTGTGAATTACGTTTTTACCGTTATTGTCAAAGCCGTGTGTCAGTTCATGTCCGACGATCACCCCGATGGCACCGTAACTTAAAGATCTGGGAACAGACACCAAGAGGAGGAGGACGTTTATTTCTAATGACACACAAACATTTCATGACCTGTGGAGAACGAGGTATAAAGTGACGCTGTTCGTCCACAGGCCTCATTTCTTCCGTGTGATTTTCTATTAGCGAGGCTCGTGTTGTAGAAATGAATTCAGAGCTCCTCTCTGCTCCTGAGAAAAGCTTGAGGTGGCTTTTCTTCGGTCCGTTAACAGAGCGTGTCAAATTTCTTTAATCTCACCTCGGATACTCTCTCCCCCAGAAGAAGGGTTTCTGAAGCTCTCCGGCAGGAAATCCTAAACGAGAGGATCAAAAAAGTTTCTACAGCTCCGTCCAGATTCACACGTGCAGAAAATCTTTTACAAAGATTAAAATGTCTTTTCTATCAGTTTGTTCATAAAGTAAATTCCCCCAATTACTTTGCAAATTTAAATAAGAATTCCTGGATGGAGGTAAACTGTAGATTTCTTCTGTCTGGACAGAATCTAAGAATAATTGAATTAAAATGAAGACAAGCGTTGTTGTATCTTACGGATTTGATTGGTGGAGGAACTGTAGAAGGCATTCACAGTGGTCGGGTTTGTGAACCACCTGAAACACAAACACATTCACTTTTTTTAAATTTTATTTTACTCATCTTTTTGTTTTTATTGATATGATTTCTGTCATTTCCAAGTGAAAAAGGTGCACAAACAGGAAACCCGTGCACAGATCAGTTCTCGTACTCACTCCGTACGAGGCACGCTCTTTCGGAGCCAGGCGACATCGGACTGGGCGATGAACTTGAGCGTCTGCATCACGTTGCCGTAGTAATCCAGCTCATTGAACTTCAGCTGAAACACACAAATACAACTATGAGATGGGTTTTCTCGTCATCAACAGCTGCATCTTGGATGAATGGAATCACTCGATGGTTTGTGAATTGATAAAAACACCTCCCTCCCTTGCCTGTAACTCAAAGGAACTAGTTCACCCCGGGGCCAAACAAACCTCCTTGAGATCTTCACTCAGGTAGGTGTCGTTCAGGATAAACTCGGGGTAGCCGACCTTTGCCAGGACTGCGTGAGCCTGGAGAGACAGCAACATGAGAGCCAACGTTAAAAACAGCTTCAACTGATGAATCTGTTTCTGGTTATGTACAAGTCAGACACGTATTTAGTGCAGATGAAATTCTATCACAGGTCATTACGACAGAGGAACAAAGAGACGGTGGCTTTATATGGAATTAAAGCGTTGAGCCAATCCAGACAATAAAACCCTCTGATGGAGGAGTTTTATTTGGTCCTTGTTGAACTCTGAGAGTCTTGTCATGTAAAAGAATAATGTTGTTGCTCCACAGCTGGTGATGATCAGCACTTTGGTTCATAGAGAAAAGTCATTAATTAAAAATAAGCACCGTAGATCTGCAACTCACATTGTTTTTTATTCTATTCTTTCATTAATCGTATTGATAAACTAAATATCTGCTAAATAGCTCAATGATGGATGAAGATGGAGCAGAATCCAGACATGTGGACAACTCTTTATATAAATATATACATTTTAAAAAGTTGTGCGTAATGTGAAACGGTTAGAAACAAACCTGACAAGATTTAAAACTCAGCTTTATGCAGCTTCTGAGCATCTTTTGGTTTATGAACTCTTTATGGTTGATTTTCTTGTTCAGTATCTCTGCACTGCATTTGACATTAAATAGATAAGAAGAAGTGAAGATTATTTCCATTTCATGTCTTCAAAAGATGCAGGAATTACGCCTCAAACTAAAGAGCACAGAAGTGCAGCTCTTTCTCTACACACACATATATAGATCCAGATATTTCCCTCGGTGGAAAACCAAAACAGAGCTGCCCCCAAGTGGTCACACTGAGTTAAAGCTTCACTGGAGGATTCAATTTAGAGTTCAGACAAAAAACGTCAACTGACTCTTGTAAAAAAGTATGTTTTGGAAGTTTCAAAGCAATGTGGGAATAAACAGATATTAGAGCTGACGGCTTCTCGTGCCTTTTCTATGGCTCTGTTCTTCGTCGGCTGATCCATCCACTCGTTCTCTTTCTGCAGTATGTCGATGAACGCCCAGCGAACTCCCCCGATCAGCTCCTCCATCTGAAACACACACACACAAAGAAGTTCAGAGCCGTGACGACGTCCAGGAAACACACTCTCACGTCTGTCTTTGTGAGGACGTTCTCAGACAGTGAGGACATTTTGGTCGGACCTCAGACTTCAGGCTCTTCAGGGTCAGAGTTGGGTTTGTGTTGGAGTTAGGTCGATGACATTGTTGTGATTGTTCAGGGGGGGAGGGGATGAGGAATGCATTCTGTCAGAAAGGGTCCTCATAAAGATAGAAATGTGTGTCTCCACCGCACAAAAAGAGCATTTACTAAAACATTAAGTGCTCAGTGTCGTTGCAACATAAACACAGACACACACACACTGTCGAGACGACACAACATTAAATTACAACATCGCCAGAGGACACAACTGATACACACACGTCTGTTAACATATACACAAATTGAACTGGAGATGTGAGACATGAGGTCACGTCGGGAACACACACACGCACCATGTGTTTCTTGTCCTCCTGGAAGTGTGTGTTGACAAAAAGGCGCCCGGTGGCGTAAACAAGCGAGTTCTCCACGTAGTTCACGCACTTATCCCAGCGCGGGGTGAGAGAGGTGGTTCCCGTGGTTACCTGGTGGAGGGGCGAGGGACACGAGGTGACACTTGAGATGAGAGATTTTCAAACCGATGGTTATATTTGAGATCAAAACGAAAACAAGACTGAACTAATATCACATAACTTTCCCAGCTCTTTAATAAATCAAGAAGCTTTATATCACACTAGAGTTTTCTTGTTCTGTGCTTTTTTTATTTTCGGTATAAGATTTTTATATTTACTAATTTATATAACCAAGTATTTCACCGTCCAATGGTCTTCATCATCTTCTTTAGCTGCATTTGACATTTCCTCCACTTTGAAATGTGCTACCGTGAATACACTTATGAAATATTAAAGCAAAATGTGTTTGGCTCATATCTTGTACTACTTTCTTGCAGGTACATTTATTAAACAGCAACAAGTGCCCCTGTAGAAGCTATTGCGATATTTCCAGAGCCACTTCAAAGCTCAGTTTACAAAGTAGATACTGAATCATTCATCAATATATTCATCTGTTGGCCTAAATGTTCTGACACTGAAATATGTCAAATCTAAATAACCTGCACCAAACCTGTGCAGCTTCACTTACATTAAAGGGAAGAGAATAGTTTGTGTGAGTCTGGTTCAGATTTATAGTTTGTTCAATGAACTCAGGATTAATTAAAAGATAAATCTCACATTACGAGAGTTAAAATTAGAGAAGAAATCTGAATCCGTATCTGAAGTCTGGTCATCCTCTTGTTGCTGTTTATAGTAAAACTTCGTAGTGTGACGTTCCAGACGTGAGGTACAGAGTGGGACTTCTCAAACAGCCGTAAACTTTGGATCCGCAACCTGATCTAAAGTTTATTTAGGTTTTTCCAAAGGGATTTTTCTGGCTCTCAACCAATAAAGTAGCATCTAACACTGCAATGACCAAAAGAAGACGGATCTTGGAACCAGCTTTCTGTTCGTACCCGAGCGTAGTCGAGGTATCTGTAGAGGAAACGACGACTCAGAGTGGTGATCCTGGAAAAAACCGTCCTCCACTGCACGTAGTTCGCCACGGTCCTGAAGAGAGAGAGAGAGGACAATTAATTAAAAGCCTGCATGTGATCTCATTATACGCTATGATACACTTATAATGAGCGACAGGAGGCCTCAGGGTGCGTGTTCCTCTGTCTGCATGTTCATATGTGTGTGTGTGTGTGTGTGTGTGTGTACCTGGGGTCCGTGGCGTTAATGAGCTTGAAAAGTTCCTTGAAGTACTGCGGGGCTCGGACGATGACGGGCTCAGAGGAGGAGATGGAGCGAGCCGGGTCGCTCTTAGACTCCACCACAGCTTTGACGAAACCCAGCCAGTCGAACTACAGACGAGGAGACGAAGAGCTTAACGGTTTTCTCACATCGATCACAAACATGTTCATGAACCCAGATCAGTGAACTCCACAACACCCTGAGTTGAATTTCTTTGTTGTCGGTTGTGTATCCGTCTTTGACGCACCTGCGGTACGGAGCGCTGCAGACGAGACAACGAGTATCTGTTGTACATGTTCTCACTGGTGCGGTTCTCGTAGGGAATCAGGATCTGTCGACACAATGAGCGTTTTAATACAACACACACACACACACACACACACACACACACACACACACACACACACACACACACACGACCGACGATTCTGAATTTATGCATAAAATCCTCGTCCGATGCATCAGCTGCAAACTTCACAAGTGATTATACTGAAGTTTAATGAGCTCCAGAGACACGGAGGTCCGTCATATCGTTTTCATACATTCAGTGAAGTGATATTTGACTTAATGCGACGTGACGTCTTTACATGAGCCACTTTGGTCTCGAAGGCGAGAGCCTTCTCCATCTGGGTCAGCGCCGACGACTCTGGAGCGCCCAGCATGACGGCCGTGTCCACCATCAAACTGAGCAAGGCCGCACGGTACTGGAGAGAGAGAGAGAATAAATGAAGTGAAAGAAAGTATAAAGTGTTGAGTCTCATGCTCTCTAATTTTTACTTTGCGATGTTAATTGTACATCATTATCTTGACAGTGAAAAGAACTTCTCACAGTTAAAAATATGTTTATGAACACGAATCAGGAGTGGTTGTATCTACTGTCAAACTTTTTCTCATGCCCTAATGTAAACTCTTGTTTATACAGCATGTGGGGACTGTATGTCCTGTACAGCAGAGACAACTCCTGATAGAGGCAGTGAACTAATAACAAGATAGAGTTTTTTTTTTTTTTTTTTTTTACTTAATCCCCGCACAGCTTTAAGTGTAGAAATCTGTATCGACTCCCTTTTCTGAAATTAACTTCTCGCCTTGTGATCGTCAGATGTCTGGAAAGAAGCTGAAAAACCCAACATTAACCACTCGCATTTCAAATGGCTTGAAATTATCCTCCGCAATAATTTATCACTGCAGCAGGACGAGAATAGCTGCCGGAGGAAGATGGACTCTTCTAGACGACAGGGGGTGAAGGATGGAGCGGAGACTCACCGCCTGGGCAGAGGAAGTGTTGGTGGTGTAGTCTTCCCTCGAGGGCAGAGACAAGGACACCTGGTCGAGCTGCGGAAAGACAAAGAGCACGGATTCGCTTCTGCTGCTTTTTAGACTTTTGTGTCTCATGACATCAACTCATGCAAAGGTATAAAAAACATATATAATGCATGCATGTCGTGTAATAACATATCAAATCTTATCACGATAAACATGCGTCCACATAAACAAAGACAATCGTGTGGATATCCGACCTTGATGATGTACTTCGAGGAGTTTTTGTCGTCAGGGGAGACGTACAGGCGAATCAGGACGCTCTTGCTGTGCTGGTTCCTCATCTGTGCCAGAGTCTTCAGGAGGTTCCACCGACCTGCCGACCACTCGTACTCGCCGCCGAGCCCGTCCCCGACGACGGGCCAACGGAACTCTGGCTGTCTGAGCGTTTTCAGCATGGGTTTGGTGTCCATCTTCTCCAGCAGGGCTTTGTGAAGACGGCATAAATTAGATTTAGGTTAGTGTGAGCGCGCGCGGGGGGGAGGTGGGGGGATGGGGCTGGAGAAGATGTTAGAAAACGACGGTCCCCAAAGGTGCCGAACAAAGATTTGTGTTGGCGAGAGAAATCCAAGTTGATGTGTGTCAGACTCACTCTCGTTCATGCAGGAGCGGTAGAGGATCTTAGCTTTGGTCACTGCCTCCAGTTCATCAGGGTCGGATGGAGCTTCCAGTAACTCTGATAACAAACAATGTGATGGTCATTATAACACTTATGATTGTGAAGAAATCTTTTGGGAGAGGCACTCGGAGAACGCCACTTTGCACATCCATGAGTAGAGATCACGTTAAATCCGGATCCACTCTAAATTTCCTCTGTTCGTAGATATTAGCACTCTACATATCCTACGTTTCATAAATCCGGCTCAAAAGTTAACCAGTTCTTCCAAGCTCATTCCTCACTCTGTACTTGTTGAACATGTGCATCAGTGGGACCTCAATACTGCAGTTCTACTCCACAAATCAATACTGCACGGACGTCATAAAGACAAGATGGCAGCAGCCGTCCTCCATCTTCATTCACCTTTGAGTTGGATGTCGACGTGCTGCCGCAGCCAGGGGTAGATGCCGTACGAGGAGGAATCCTCGGGGATGGGATTCTCCCTCAGCCAACCTCCACAGGAAAAACTGTAGAAGTCCTCACAGGGGTCGACCGCCCGATCGATTTTATTGAGAATAGACCCGGCTACAGGAGGGAGGAGACAAATAAACGTTGGACACTTCTGAAACATCTCGTGCTTGACAAACACCGGCGGCAGCTCAGACACTCCTCACCTGCCTCGATGCATTCTGGCGTCAGACAGAACTCCTCCTGACTGGACTTCTGGGAAACTGAGGGAAGAGGAAAAGAGTGGAAGGATGAAGGGTGACAACGTAAAGTCTGCTGTGACTCATGGAGCTGTGTTATTCTGGTTGCATGCACGTCTATATACAGTACACCCCCCCCCCCCCCCCCCCCCCCGCCTGAAACCACATAAACGTACGAGTCTGCTGGTGACACAATCATCTTTCCAAGAACAACTCCACTGTGGAAACTTTATGTGGAAGTTGACAAAACCACATGTGACCCCAGGAAAGTTGAAAAAGCAAAATAAAAAAAACCAAAAAACACCTTTTCAGGAAAATTCAGGTGATATTTGATATATTTGATATATTTAAAAGTGACACGGATCATTAAAAAGTGTTTGACAGACCCCGAACCTCCTGAACTGAGACTCAGCTTCTGTCTCGTTTATTGCTTTAATTGAGAATTAACAGAATTAGCTTCCTATAGTTTCTTCTTCCTTCATTGTAATCAGCGGTTTTATTCATTCTCTCCTCTTCCTCCAAAGTTGGAGTCACAGATTTAGAAAAAACAACCCCCGCCCATTGAGAGCTAATGAGTGGAGCGCTCAGGGACCTGAGTCTGACCTCTGAGGTTGACCGGTCTGCTGGGCTCGTTCACGCTGAGCCCACTCGTAGTGACAAATGCGCACGCGCACAACTTCAACCCTGCGCGACCCACTTGGCCTGGAGCAACCTCACAACGCCCCCTCACACTCACACACACACACACACACACACACACACACACACACACACACACACACACACACACACACACACACACACAGAGCTTTAAACACACCCTCACACATTTGGATGTCTGAGGCTCCAGTGTCTCTGCCAACACCCCACGTTTGTCACCGAGATACAGAAAACGCCACCGACACACACACACACAAACACAAATTAAACAGAAGCTCTGAACTCATTAAAAACAAATATTAATTTAAAAAATAAAACCAAAGCAACCACTTGGCATTCCTGTGTCCGGTCAATCGCACGGTTCGGTTGGAGTGTTTCCGTCGGAGTGGGTGTGTGGCGCTACATACATATAGGCGCATGACATAATTACACTTCAATGCCGCCACAAGAATGTTAACCCTCAATAACAAAAAAAAAAAATCTCTGCTTTCACACAAGGACCCCTCCCAACCTCGACCGTCCTCCCAACCACGTACGACTCAAGAGCTATATGTTCAATTTGAAGCTATAGAGCCAGGAGATGCTACGTTAAAAAAGAAAACCTCTGAAGCTCAATAACCTGAACACGTGATATTTATAGAACAGTTTGTTTAAAAGTGAAACAGTATTTTAAACTTTGGACCATCTGCAGTTTTTCCCCTGTTTTCCAGGGTGTGTATTTATAACTTACACCTCCAGAGTAAGACTGGTGTCAATCTTCTCCTGCAACTCAACTCAAGGAGATGAATCAGAGCATTTAGGAGATTTATCTAATGTTTTATCAAATGGAGAACATTGAAATTTCAGGGAAACTGTCTTTTGTGTGAACTTGTGTCGTAAATCCAGTCTCTTAAACATTCCCGAGTTGTTTTAATGTTGAAACATTAACAGATGAGTGAAAAAATAATTCCTGCATCCGCCCCCTGATCCAGATCTGCACCAAAATGGTTTCTTCCCTAATGGAACCACATCCTTCCACCAGCTTTCGTGGAAATCCACTCAGTCGTTTGCTGCTCAGACGATCTCTGAATTTATCAGTCCAGTGTTAAACACCAGTGCCGCATCAAACCGCTCCATCGTTTTCATGCTTCACAAACTAGTCAATACAGAGAATATAAGATTTTTGCTTTTGTTTTTTTTTTTACCGAGCATTGAAAAATAAGGGAAGTTTCCACAAGTCCCTGCGTTATGACATTAACATGCAGATAAATTACACAACCAGGACAAACTGGCTCTTTTAAACAAACATAAATATAATTATAGATGTTAAATTGTGTAATTTCTTGTGTTCTTTTTCTTTACATAAAGCTTTTGTGGCCTTTGCTATAAGTTTTCTCTCTTATCTTCAGTTTTTATCGGCACTACTGCTGCAAATCACTGGTTTAACTTCCCCGGCAAAAGTATATTCATGTTATTTGAACGTTACCAGTGTAAATCAATGTGCACTGGCCTTTATGAATAAATAAACACATACACACCCTAACCCACCACGTCTCTGCCCACAGAGTTCCTGCTAATTAATTTCACATTCTGCAGGAGACAATACCCACAAATTGTCAACACACACATTCTTTCCTCTTTTCCCAGCTTCCACTTTAACTCCCACAGAGCGTTATGGAGCCTCAGAGGTCGTGCATGAGCGTGTGGGGGCGTATATGAAACCTTATATGGACCAAAAATAGTTTGACACAAGTTACCCGCCAACCTTTGCTCCCAGCTAGAGCACTGGTGTGTGTAATTTACAGTCAGCGTGAACTATAATCTGAACGTGCACTGTGCAATACATTTCTGAGGAAGTCCTTGCAAATTATAATGCAGCATGACGAAAAGTGTGCGCGTGTGTGTGTGTGTGTGTATGTATGTGTGTGTGTGTGTTTATGGACTTACCCAGTATGAGTGCGAGCAGCAGGACAGCACAGAGACACACACAAATGGCCAGGGCTATCTTGAAGAGACGAGTGTTGCCCCTCTCGGGTTTAACTCCACCGCCACCTAAATGCTCCAACTCCATGACTTACTTTTACCACACACACACACAGACACACACAGACAGACACACACTAAAAAAAATCTCTTGCAGCTGAAAAAACACAACAAAAAGTGGAGAAATCTGAAAAAATAAATGAATGAATGGAGAAATTCGAATCCAGGATTTTAGAGCATATTCCTGATTTTAAAATATTTGTATATTTTATTCACTTTCTCTATCTGCGTCTCGTTGCCTGCTGCTATCTGAGAATCTGCAGGACTCTAACTTCACCCCAGCTCTTCAAACTGTCCGTCCCTCCCTCACCACTCCTCCTCTCCCCCATTACTCCTCCTCTCCTCTCCACTCTCCCTCCCTCCAGGGACCAGGCGTCCCAGTGGAGAGCAGAAATCATTTATTAAAATCAGGCTAAAACCAGAACATTATCTGTGTGTGTGTGTGTGTGTGTGTGTGTGTGTGTGTGTGTGTACATGTGAAGTGTGTGCACGTGTGAAGTGTGTGTTTAATCTCATGTTCAAAACAGCAGGGTGCTCTGCTCGAGACAGTCAGATCAGACAGTCAGTAGACCAGAATCAAATTAGAATCACTTACTCACTCTCTCTCTCTCTCTCTCTCTCTCTCTCACTCACCAAACACACACACACACTCACACACACACACACATTACAATCGATTAATCCGATGATGACGGTGACGCTGTAAAAACACATCAGTGTTTCAGAGCATCAGTAATTTCAGGAGACAGAGGTACTGATGATAAAAAGGCCGCAGCTCCTGATTGGACCTCCTCCTCCTCCTCCTCGTGCTCCTGGAGGTTTCGGGTCGGTGCTGACACAGTCCCTATATAGACTCGTCTTCCTGTGCTGCTGCAAACACCCATTCATCAAGCCAAACTCCCTGACCACGATGCTATTGTTCAACATTTCTGACTCACGATCATTTGTGTCCTGTTTTAATTTTAATTCTCATTGTTTGAAATCTCGACCGGAACTTCTCGCTTTGTCTGCGCTTCTCGTTTGCACTCTTAACGCACAGCGCCGTGGCAACAGATTGCCGGGTCGGGCTCCACCAGCTTTTAAATCCATCAATTAAAGTTGGATGATTTATTTATGCTATGGTAACGCACATTATTTATTGATACACTTAAATGTTTTGGACACAACGCTTCATCATGTGACGTCTGGTCATAGTCCTGTGAAATTCAATTTAAAACTTAAAAAAGATTAACTTCATTAATAAACTGCACTTAGAGAATTTCAGGTCAGACTATTCATTTATAACACAGGTTATAAATCAGCGTGCGAACATTAGTGTTTTTGTCTGTTGAGTCAAATCCAGGGCACATGGCTCGGACAAACCAGACAGAACATGCCTCCTGTCCTCCTCCTCATCCTCCTCCTCTTCATCATCATCATCATCCTCCCGTGTCTGTTTATACAAACATCCCTGCAGGCTGTCATCAGCGCGAGATAAGCAGCAGAAACACACACGCTAGAACACATTAGCCATCTTTTTAGAGCTGATTGCGGGGGGAAGGAAAATCAGCCTTATGTGAACGCAGACACGTGAAGAGGAGAAAGAGGCCGACTCCTGCGTGAAACATGTTCTGAACCTCCCACGTAACTTCTCTAATCGCTTAAGTCTCCAAAATACAAATAAAGCAACAATTTTGAATCTGCTGACAGAGGTGTCTGCTCATCTCTGCTAAACACACCTCTGTGGTTAAGCTGGGGGCCGTTCAGTATTTATATGTTTGTGGGAAACACCCTTCAAAATTACAATGTGTCGCCTCCATCGCCGACACACTCGGGAAAAACATAATCACTGCACGACTCCCTGGAAAAGACTGAAGCAACACTGCGGCCGGGAGCTGAAGCTACAACTTGTTGCTCCGTCTGAAGGAAGACAAAGAGGCGAAGAAGGGTTTTAGTGAGCAGCAGGAACCTGCGAGTTAGAGAACAAACGCCAGAGACGTGCAACCCCCGTTATTCAACAACTTTATCTGCTCGAAGCTGCATAAAATGGATTCTAAGTATTTTATTCCTTACTTACTGGAAAAGTTGCTCAACTTTTCTTCCAGGAAAAAAATGTTCACTCACTGGATTCCAGTTATGCAAAAACAAAACTACATGAAAATTTGCTTTGACATTCATCACTTGATTTTAATTCTTGCTCTCGCCCACAACATGTTTGGTTGCATTCCAGCCTGGACTGACCCCAAACAGATCGATGGATGGAATCGTAACCTCTCACTCCCTCTAACGAGAGCAGTTATATTATTATAACACCAAATTATCTTTATATGATGCATGATCGTCATTGAGTCCAAACAGAAATCACCCGAGGGGTTCACAGAAAAGTCAACACAAAAATAGAAAAGTAAGAAACTGGGAATGATTTCTCAGACTTTAAAAAAAAAAAAAGAAGAGAGCTCTTAAATAAAACCAGTTTTTATTCCACAGCTTTCACAATCAACTTTTACAAACAGTGAGAGGCCGAGAGTAAAAATTCAACTTTGGGAGGATAAAGTTCAGTCGCTTTCGGCGACAATGTCGAGGAAGAGAAAGACACTGAACTCAGCTCATGTTTCATTTCAAATACATTTGTTGGATCTTCTGGAAGTCAGCTTTCGTGAAATCATGACCTGATGTT
The DNA here is from genome assembly GCF_024713975.1 of Paralichthys olivaceus. Taxonomy (NCBI): domain Eukaryota; kingdom Metazoa; phylum Chordata; class Actinopteri; order Pleuronectiformes; family Paralichthyidae; genus Paralichthys; species Paralichthys olivaceus. The sequence goes on from NC_091109.1 coordinate 20,487,407, forward strand.
CACACTCATGAAGAGGCCGTTCTTTCTTCTGATATGTGGCAGTAAATCAAAGTATTGCCATGCATTAGCCAATAAAATGAAGGCTTTTGAAACTAAGGTTCAACTTAGTTTAGACCAAAACAAACACTGTCGTTCAGCAGGGAAATGTGGCGTTCAAGAGTCAAACCCTTAAAAGGATGGTTTTCTCTCAATTTTCAAAACAGTAAAGATATTTAAATTTGTAAAGACTGTGCAGTCTCTGTAAACAGTCACACAGGACGGTGCTTTGCAGCAAGCGCTTTGTTTATTTGTATATGTGCTTTTGTGTTTATGGCGGAAACGATGTGGAGGAAGTGAGTCGTTTATGGTTTTTCCTGGCAGAGCGATGTTCTGCTCAACAGTCTCCAGAAGTTTGACAGTATTGTTCGGCAACGCAGTCTGTTCCCTGTAAGTTCACAGTTTAATGGTCTGCACATCTCGAGCACGTCCTCAGAGGACATCTCTGTCCACGCAGGGATGCACACATTCCATTTTTTTTTTTAGACAGCTAACCGTTGCGCCTACCGCGCCGTGACCATCCACAGGCCCAGCGCCACGTTGGCCGCCAGTAGGGCGCTGCCTGCCAGCAGCAGGAAGAAGCCGATCAGCTCGCGCTTTTGACGATCTGTTACCACGGTAACCAGCGTGGCCTCCAGCAGAGCGTTCAGCATCCACTGACCATCGAGAGCAAAGCACGGCACGGAGTTGACTACGGCTAACGCACCGGAGAGGGACACCACGTATCTGAGACACGACAGGGTTAAGAACCATGAACTATAATTTAACTACACACAGTCGAGGAGTTCGGCTCCTGCGTTGGTTTCTATGCCAACCAATAAAACACAAAAATATATAAATATACATTTGAGTTTTTGTTGAATGCATCACATGGCATCCTGTAGTTTAGAACAAGAATTCAATTAACCAATTAAACCAACGTAACCTGGAGCCAGATAAGATATAAGATGCAGCTAAACATTAGTTTATATGTGAAGTGAAATGAGTCTTCACTACACTTTAGGAATTTAACTATAAAGTAAAGATCAAGGTGAATCTTCTTTCTGATGCCTGGAGGTCAACTGAGCGAACGTTCTTATCGTGAAACTATTTTAATCTGGGCAACCCGAAGAGTTCTACACAAATTAATTATTATCATCATTATTATCTTGTCGCTTTTAAAGAAATAAAGAGATTCATACGGAGTTTACAGAACTTTTACAGCCAAGGACGTACTGTATACCCATCACCTGATTTCCCCTGGAGCGTCTTTGGAACATGGAAGGATACTTGCAGAACGTTTCCAAGAAGACGGGCAGATCCAGATGAAGGAAACCAAAGCGGGGGATGAAGTTGGTCAGACTCACTGAGGAAAGATACAAATGTTCACTCACTACATTTCACTGAAAACTGAAAATCAGCTCAACACCTCAACTGTAAACAGCAATTACATGAAAATTACAGACACAAGGTCCCACATTTGTAAAAAAAGGGGAAAAACAGTGAAATAAAGATGAGAAATAAAATCTATCACTACGCGCACACTCGTACTACACATACCTGCGTACTGGAGGTGCGGCGGATAGCCCACAAACAGCATGTGCGTGTTCGGAGGGTGTGTCACACGGATGAAGCGGGTCTGGTTCTCCAGAGACGGGGTGACGCAGACGCTGGCGCTGGGAGCGTGTGCGGCGCAGTCTTCGTCGTTGCGACAGACTCGCGTCCCTGTCACCATCTTACGCACCGGCATGCAGGCGAACTTCACAGGATTACAAAAGAAACGCAAATACTGAATGATGTGTGATGTCGTGCAGCCAGGACGCAGGAACTGAGACCATGAGCAAAGGAAACCAAACGAGTGTTGGACCTTTTTGTTGTTTTATGATTTTATATTTTAATCTTTTCACATCATATTGCTAAAGTGCAGCTTGAATGATATATTGTGCAACAAACGTCATGCAGTTGTACTCAAAGCAGCCAAAATGGGAATAAGGAAGTTAGTGATTTTGGTTTGGCAACATTTAGAATTGGTTTGGAAACTTTTGCACATTATAAACGAGTCATAAAATCCCCCCCGTCTGTGTCTGTGTGTGAGTGTGTGTCACCTCCTTCTCTCGGCTGCCTCGACCCTGTGGCTTCATGTAGGAGAAGCAGAGATCTGTGAGGCTGTTGTTGCTGCAGCAGTCCATCGTTCCATCCAGACGCTTGAAAGCTTCAAAGAGAGGAAACAAGGAAAAGAATGAATGAATGAACTGAAAATCAACTTTCTCTGAACATCAGTGATGTTTTTTTCACTCCGTTGTTAAATTTAATCGCAGTAGAAGATTTGATAAGAACAGAGAGTCACACACGTAACCACACAACCTCATATGTCAGCACGACCTCCAGCTGTGCACTGACTTGATTGTTTGTCACTGTACTGAATCAATACAATCAAATTACAGTGACGCGCGGCACGTTACAGCAGGAGGAAAAACTAAATCCTGAATCCGCCAGATTCATTAAAAACATTGAATGGGATAACAGACAGACTGTAGGTATTACCTACATGTATTATTATTACACACAGGTAAATACTAAACATACCAACAAATGGAAAAATGGAAAATACATAAAAACAAGGTATTATTCAGTGGTGACCTGAGCTAATGAATAATAATTCATCAGCAGCAGCAGCAGATAAAAACTAGAAGCATTGTTAAGTGATTGCATGATTACATAATGACCTCAGTCAGAGGGAGGGAGGGAGGGAGGGAGGGAGGGAGGGAGGGAGGGAGGGAGGGAGGGGCGTGTGTGTGTATTTAAATACACCCATTTTTTCTTTTATTAAATATATAAAGACACATTTCTATTTATAATCTCTATTTAAGAAAATCCTCACAACTTCCTCACGTTTAAGAAGCTGGAAGCAGAAAAAGTTTGATATTTGTGGAAAAACACCTGAAACAATGAATTATCCATCAGCTGCTGATTAATGTTCTGACAAATGACCAATAAACGAATCGCTGCTGCTCTTTCATGAAGTTATCGTAATTTGATAATGAACGTTTCTGTCATTTATTCCTAAATGATGTCGTCTGGAGTCTGACACTGAAATAATTAGACTCTTGACTGAGGTTTTAATTAATGAGCTTTGTTTTTATAAACTATTTTTCAATTTAGAATTACGAATCATAGACAACTGGATTCAAACAATGAATACATCAAGAATTATTTTGGAAGCTACAAAGTCTAATTCCATCACTCTTTCTTTAAAATATGTCGTTCTTTTATTTTGACGGGGCCCTCGCTGTACACGCACCTCTTCCATGAGCCCAGCTGGGCTGCAGGCTGGCGACAGGGACACAGTATCCGGTCTGTGGAGTGTGAGAGAGGCGAGACAGGCAGCTGCTCCAGGCCTCCACCCCCCTGACGGGACAGTCCTCCAGCCCCTTCACGATGTCTCCGACCGACAGACCCCGAGGACCGTCTGCCGCTGAGCCCTGGTTCGAAATAAGGACGTCCATCTTTATTCACGGTCATTATGCCGAGAAATAGAGGACAGAAAATCTTGATCGCTGCTGAAAGAGTCCACGTGTAAATTTGTCGCACTGACCTGCACGACGTCGATAACCAGCGCTCCGCCTCCGGTGGAGTACATGGGAAATAGAAAGATAGGCAACAGGAAGAGAAAGGCCAACGCTGCCACGCACAGAACAAAGTTGTGCCAGACTCCTGTCGAGAAAAAACACAAAAAAACAGCTTTGATTTAATACATTTATAGTTATTATGACATTTTAAAGTCAACATTTTTATTACACTTGTCCTCGTTATTAATAAGTCAAATCAATAATTCCTGGATAAAACATCGATGCAGCTCGATTCACAACTCTACATTCTTTTAGAAAATGTCGTAAAGTTCATGAACGTGGTTAAATTACCACAACAAACAGGAAAACCCAGTTAAACTGAAGCTACTGTGAAGTCACAACGAGGATCTGCCTGTTTACAGCTGTTCTCCACATGTTCGCACTGCGAGATGTTGTTGACACTAACCGCCGTGCGCTAAAATTAACCGTCTATACGTCTCTGCCATCCTGAGACACAGACAGTCGTCCCCGAAACCACACGAGGAAGCGTCTCATCGCCTCATCAGGTCAAATCACAGTTTTTAAGGGATGAAACACAGAGTTTGGTACAAATTCAGTAAACAAGCAGGATGACGGCTGCATCGTGCAACGGAAACTAAATGAATGGCTGAAGACAGGAGGATATTTAGAGAGTTTCAGGTCGGACACTGAAATCCCACAATGATTTAAGGGATTTAATCGTTTTATTTTAAGGCCTACAAGAAAAAATACTTCTGATATTGTCTTTGCAGTAAACAAACGATTGGCGTTGCATCACAAATCTTTCCAGGGATAAATAATAAACATGTTATGTGAGAGCAACCCCCCCCCCCCTCGCCTGCAAACAGAGCGATCACCACTGTGGAGAGAGAGAGAGAGAGAAAGAGAGAGAGAGAGAGAGAGAGAGAGAGAGATAAACACAGCGTGATGTTATGTCACCACCTCTGCAGTTTGTCATATGACTGAACGTCTCGGCTTCGTGTCACCACCCAACTTATTTTTCTTCTCACATTAAACAAAAGACTGAAGCAAACTTTGTCCACTCGACGACACAGAGGGGGTTTTGAAGTAGCTCCTCGCTGCCCTCTAAAGGTTTAGGACAGCAAAAAAAATATAACTTGAAACTCTCTTTAAACTTTAAAGTCCTGCATTTAAAACTCACTTTAAAAATAAGCAGAGAGCTCAAACTGTTTTATTCAGTGACAGGTAATTTCATCTATAACTTTGCATCATGTTTTATAAGTTTAAAGTTTAATCCTTAATTTGCAACGTACACATACAGATTTAGGATTAAAGCTCAGGAGTAAAAAGAAAAACAATATTTGTATCGCTCCCTTTACAAATACAAACACTGATTAATTCATTAAATCAATTTGCAGTATAAGATTGTTTATTTAAAAACATGTGACAAATCTCTCAAATATAATAAATCGTAATATTAGTCTAATATAATAGTAATGTAGGTCTCATTTTTAAAAATAATAATTCTCTCGTTTCAAACCTCGGTCTAACCCTACCTGCGATATTACCGCTTCAGTAATAATGATCCTAAAACACAATACATGTGTGTGACCGAAAAACAAGGCAGAAGAAAATATTACACTAATGCAAATTAAATTGAAGAGCTCTTTATGACCCATTCCTTCCTGAAGGAACTGAGCTTTTAAAGACTTTCAGACCTGCAGGTTCTTGTTTTTGCCATATTTCATATATTATAAGTATTTTTTTTCCTGCTGTTTTAAACCTCCCTTGAAATTTAAAAACCTCTTATATTTGTCAACCACACGGCATTGAAAATAATCAGCCATTAACCGGCTCCCGCTGATCACCTGCAGTGGCATCAGCTGCTCCCATGCGTGAGTTAAGTGCCAGCTCCACCAGTCAGTTCATTAAAATATAATTTTCTTGATTGCAGCGTGACATAATTTGATGTGAAGCTCGTGTCTGGCGTTCAGGAATAAAAGACCTCAGGGTGACCTTCACTGGAACGACTGAAACGAGCATTTAAAGTAACCCCTGAATAATTGTGATTACTCACATAATTTGGAAAAAATAATCAGGATTATCGACTCTGCCCTGAGGTAGTGATCAGCTGATCTCTGAATGTATGTATAAAAATCTTACCGGCGCAGAAGATGCGAAGCTGCTGCGTGGGCGATATGAGGTTGAGGTGAGTGGTGAAGAGGTCCACGAAGGCACCGGGATACAGCACGAACACAAACATGCCGAAGCCGTTCACTCGCACTTGTTCCCTGAGGGGGAAGTGAGACGGACACGACATTGAACAAACAACTCATCACAGGTTTAAAGATGAAGGTCCGGGTCAAAGGATTACAGATAAACACAGATATCACTGATATGAGGGACAGAAAAATATCTTTATTTAAACAGGAATGAATCTGAGGTGTGCCTGTAACCAGTATACGCAGTATTTCTACGGTACCCACTGCAGCGCACACAAAACTAATATCAACAGCCACTGAAGGATGGACAATCCTGCTGGTTGCCACGGTAACTGTTCATAGATCTTGGGACACGGAGTCCGTTACCTCAGTGCTGCCACAGCGTGGCCCAGCTCATGTATGACTCCACTGAGCAGCAGGGCGATGAAGAAGTAGGCGAGCTGATTCGTGGGCAGATTGACACCAGGGACCTAAAAAGACACGAACGACACCAGGAGGAGGAGGAGGAGGAGGAGGAGGAGGAGGAGGAGGAGGAGGAGGGGGAGGAGGTGGAGGATGGACAATCCACATGTGTCATTAAGATGGATTCAAATCTCATTAAAACTTAAAAATCCCATAAAATGCTTTTCAATTAAATTGACTAAAACTAACTTAAATCTCATTATGATGTTTTTGAATCTCATTAAAATGTATTGAAATCAAATGAAAAGGTGTTTAAATCTCATTAAAACACATTTCATTCACATTACAAGTATGTAAATTGTCACGTTTCTAGAAGCCGTATTTTCCTGTGTGGTCTGAGCTCCCCTCCTCTTGTTGACTGTGTGGTGTGTGTGGTTTTTTTTTTTTTTGCTTCTCCAGGCTGAGTGCTATTTACCATAAATGTGCTGCTAATGGCCTCCCATGAATCACCTACAAAGGTCCTCTGGGAACAGCACTCATATTACTGCGCGGCTACTTGACAGCACAATGAATAAAAAGGGAACAGGAGGAAAATGCTTAATAAGAGCCCTCGTCATAACTGGAGGCTTTTTCCAGCCTCTCGTCTGAATTTATTGAAGCTTTGTATGAACTTTCAAGGACATTTACTCTCTGAGTTAATTTCTAATGTTCAACCAGATAAATTTAGGAGAATATCTTTATTTATTTATTTATTTCACCTGTCGTAAAAGCTCATAAACCTCCAGTCCGGTGATGCGTGTGTACGTACCACCACTTGCAGCGCCTGTTGACCTTCCATCCGCGGGTTGTCTGAGGTCATCTGAGCGAGCGTCTGCTGCAGCGTCTTTATCAGCAGCACCACAGATCCCACCATGGCCACAACACCGAACACCAGACCACTGTTGAACCTGACGGAGAGGACCGAGAATTTATGTCGAGCACCAACATTTGTTCATTTATAAATGTGATAAATCTGTCCGAGAAATAAAAGCCTGTCGGGTTTTTTATGAGCCTGAAGCTTCCACACACATCCTGTCAGATATGATTCACTTCTGTCATTTGTTTTAATGATGACTGTAAAAGTTTAGGACAAAAAATTAAACAAGTATTATCTTAGAGCATCAGTGATTGATTAGTTTAACAGGATCGACTGGAGTTGGAGCTTTGAGGCATTTTGGATGAGGAAAGAACAGAAATGATGCAGGAGCAGCTGAGGGGGCGTCCTCACCACAGGTGAAGGGCTCGGGGGTTGATGCGGGCGCAGTACGCAAACAGCCGGTTGAACATGGTCGTCTGCCACCTCACGTGAAAGGGAGACAACATCAGGCCCCGACTCGCCAGCCACGACTCATAGCTGATCCTGTGTGTCGCTGACGACTGAGGGACAAAGAGAGGGACAGGTGGAAAGAACTGCGATTAGATTTTAAAGTGGACAATGGACAAAACTACACTTAGTGACCACTTTATTAGGTACACCTGTACAATCTGTAGGCAACACAATGGTTCTGCCATCAATTTATAATGAAGACACCTATAATGTTGTGGGTTTTTTTATATAATCAGAGATGTGAATCAAATTATAGTGTTGAGGAAGAAATGAGTACAGACTCTTTATAAAGATGGACCCTAACCCCAGCTGAGGTGAATTGATCGCCCCCTGGTGTCTGTCTGCAGCGTGGGTCAAGAATTAAACTTAACTTAATTAATTTAACTTTGTTTTTTGTCTTCATCTTAAACATCATTATACTTAAAGGTTCAGTGTGTAGAAGTTAGTGACATCTAGTATTGAAATGTCATGTTGCAGCTGAACACCCCTCACCTCACCCTCCTCTTCCAAACATGAAAAAGAACCTGTGGTAACTTCAGTTGTCATAAAAACTCAAAAGGTTTTAGTTTGTTCATTCTGGACTAATGTAAAAAACATGGCGGCCTCCGTAGAGAGGGTCTCCTCCATGTAAATATAAAGTCTTTAAATATAAAGGACCTTTTTCAGGAGTAAAGAAAATTACAATTAATAGAATTTAGATGAAACAAACTAGTGAAATCATCATGAGGATTATTCTACATTTAGTTTCTGCCGATAGTTCCCTTTCACCTAAATCTTACACACTGGACCTTTAACATTCTTTCTATAGATCCATAAATATATTGTTTATACATCTACACACACAGAATCTTACATACACACATTGAGTTGTTATTTATGGCAAAAAGAGATGAAGATAAACTCAGGAACAATAAATATGAAGTGAAAAATAACCAAATAAAGAAACTAGTCTTCAGCCCTGCACCCTGTGGACAACATATCTTTATTTGTAAGAGGCTGCAGCTGCAGCAGCAACGTGAGTTCCTCTCTAATGAACCGCAGTCTTCTCATATTAACACAAACCAGGGGTTGTCTCACCCTGAGCAGAGTGTCGGTCAGGTACACAGCGCACCAGGCTGCCATCACACACACCAGCAGAGACACGGGGATCATGGTGCAGCTCCGGGGGTGAGGTGGTGGTGAGGGAGGTGGGGGAGAGAATCAGCCCAGCGCCGTCTCCATCGCTCCGTCTGCCCGCGGCTCTCCGCGCAGTTACCCGCTGTCACACGCGTCTGTCACCGCGTCTTCATGTCCGAGTGTGTCCTTCGATGGGACCCAGAGGAGGAGGACAGACACGTGTGTTTGTTTTCTCACAGATGTTGAGATCGAACCGGAAGCATCGGGACAAGATGACACTTCCGGCTTGTTCTTCTTCTGCTTCTTTACAGCGGAACTGCAGCGAGCAAGCAGAGCACTGCCGCCACCCAGTGTTCAACTACAGGAATGTCAATGATTTTCTTTTCTTTTCTTTACTCATCTTTAATTTACTTTTTCTTTTCTTTTCTTTTCTTTACTAATCTTTAATTTACTTTTTCTTTTCTTTTCTTTTATTTACTTATCTTTAATTTACTTTTTCTTTTCTTTTCTTTTCTTTCCTTATCTTTAATTTACTTTTTCTTTTCTTTACTGTACTTTACTTTCTCCACAGTTCTTTACTTTTACTTTTCTTTTGAGAATCATTAAAGCAGCAGGAGACTATAACATGTTTTAAACACAATCAATAAACACATGCAATCAAATGATCTGAAATACAGTGTGCACCACTGAATTAGTAATTTTGAAAGAAAACACTTTGAATGTTGAATTTTCTGCTGAGCTCCAGGAGGCAGCGCTGGCCTGTAAAAAGGAATCCAGACCAATCAATCAATCAGCAGAGCTGCAGGGATAAAAAAAAAGAAAAGCAAAGTGTCGGTCCAAATATTCAATTTCATGTGACCAGAAGGTCAGGAGGGTAAAAAGACACCAATAAATGTGTGTGGCCTGAGTCAGACGTGACAGAACAGCCAGTCTGACTCATGCAGCCGTATAAGAGAACAGGCAACATGAACCTGCTCGTGGTTAACAATTTGCATGATGACACAGTTCCACAGAACCTCCACATTCTTTTCATTTGTTTAATCTCAAATACACAATGTTTGTGTCTGTGTAACACATATTCAAAACTATTCTATTCGATCTCTGCACCAGATGTAGGACTCATTATTCAGTTGGCTGCGTTCGTTAATTTAATCTTGACGATTCTCTCTGCACGCCTCCTCTTTTATTACCTCATTTAAATTCTGAAAGCACCAAAATCTAATGCTCGTCCGGCCCCTAACTGAGTCGTCTCATCCTCAAACTGAAGTTAAAAAAAAGCTTATTTAAGGAGTTCAAGGAGACTCTCACTGCTGTAAAAACACAAGAATAACCACACACATGCATTAAATGCACAGGTAATAAATGTAGTCTTTTAATGAGAACTTGTGTTGTTCAGGGAAATAAAACTTATATAATAAAATAGAAAAATTAAATGAGATACATTTTAAAACTACTTCTAATAACAAGGTTAGTCAGTTGGGTACAGCTTCTGCAACTGATGACAAAAACTTCATAAAGTCCCTTAAGAACCTATGACAGCAAACGTGTGTGTACTCGTTTATTTATTTATTTTTTGGCCATCTCCATGGGACCTGGTCCAGTACAAACACTGCAGGACCTCATGGGGACCAAATCCTGGTCCTAATGAGGTAAGGCGTCATTTTGGAGGTCCCGGTTAAGGTTAGGAAGAAGATGAGGGATGAGGTTTAGCTTCAAAATGGATAAAAGTCAATGTTCTAAAGTCCTGATAAGCCTGTATGTATGTGTGTGCCTGTGTGTGTGGTTTTCATTTGCATACCTTGAAATTTAAAACAAAGCAAGTTCAAGTCTGCTCATTTTACTACCCGGGCACATGACAGATTAATTTTCATGAAGTCTGATCAGTGTGATGCAGTGAAGGTAAAGAGCTTCCTCCGAGTGACACAGTGACAGACAGGTCAGTAGAATCAGCAAACATACACACAGACACACACACACACAGGCTGGAAACTCATTCTGCTTTTCTGATGCTGGGTCGGGTTCCTCTCAGGGAGGAGTTTCCAGTCTCTCCGAGCCAATCAGGCCGAAAGGAAACAGGTCAGGTATCCGAAGAGGACCTCAGAGGGAGCGCAGGCCGGGCAGAGCAGCCACGCACAGCAGGAGGTAAGAGAGCACACACACACAGACACACACACACACACATACACACACCTTTAACCCTGTGAGATCACAGCCTTGTTGCACATCAATGTATAAAAGCAGAAATTCCAGCTACCTCTGAGTGTGTGTGTTTGTGTGTTTGAGTGAGTGTCGGAGCAGAAATAGGACAGAGCCATTTTAAGACGAGGACGAGTGTTTTCACAAGTGTCAGTGTTTAAAGAAGATGCTGTGAAATGACGACGCTCGCCTTCATAAAAATTTGTGGATATCATATCAGCGAACAGTTTGTGTTTTTGGTGTCATATGGTAAAATTTTCAGTTATTTGAATGAAGTTTGGTGTCGCTGATGAATTATTTAAGATCAGAAACACAGAGATCATTTACTTAAGAAGATCCAGAAATCAGAGAATATAATCCTCAATATTTGAGTGTAAAATATAAGTGTGTTGTTTCATTGTTTTTAAATTAGGTTTTGTTCTGCAGTTGAATAATTTCACTCGGTAGTGCAAGTCGTTTTAATTATAACCCAGAACCCTTAAAAATATGTTAAAATCAGGGTTCAAGCTTGTCATTATATTGACTTTTGCTGGTTTTTCACTGTTTCGTGCTTAAATGTTCATATTTTTGAATGGAGTTTGGTCCTGCAAGAAAAGTATTTCATTCATTTAAACATTTTTAATATTATTTTTGTTTAAACAACTTTAAAATATGTTTATAACAGGATAGCCGTGTTTCTAAAAACCTGTGAAGATGATATAAACAGGGAGATTTTTACTTTGTCACGTGCACAGAGATGAAGTGAAACCTGTTGGAGGGCGCTCTGTGTTTGTTTCTGTGCAGACGTACTGAAGAGGAATCAACAATGAAAACATAAAGAGATAAATAAGATCAAAATTACTAATGAGATAGAACAGAAATCTGGATTTCATTGTTTTGGGCTTAAACGTTTAAGTTTTTGAATGACGTTTGGTCCTGCAGTCACCAATCAATTCCCTCACTTGAACTTTCTACTGTAATATTTGCTTTAAAAACCAATGTGCAAAATGGGATTTGTGCTTTTTTATTGTTAACATATTAAAATTAGACAGTTTTCTATTTTAATTTGTCAGGTTTAAAAGTAAAACATTTATTAATACCTCACTGGAATATTATCATTACGACGGTTTCAAATTAGTGAGACTCAAGTGTCCTGTGCCTCAGTTTGACTGTGTTTTGGTCCGTCTCTGTGTGTGTCTGTCTGTGTGTGTGTGTGTGTGTGTGTGTGTGTGTGTGCCAGTGTGTGTGTGCCAGTGTGACCATGTGTGTCAAAGAGTGTGAATGTGTGTGTGTGTGTGTAGATAGAAAGCAGGTCCCCTCTGTGTATCACTCGTCTATTTATAGTGAGAACAAATCCCAGATATGAGAGGAATCCTTCTACCACTTACGAGGCAGCCAGAGAGAAAGAGAGAGGGGGCGGGGGGGGGGGGGGGGGGTGAGACAGAAAGAGAAAGAATGGAGAGAAGAGAGGAAACAAATCAGTGAGAGAGAGATAGAAAGTGTAAGTGAGCTGGAGAGAGAAACGTTTAAGGGTGTTTAAAATCAAGAATTAGACAATAGAGGGTTGTGTCATCAACAGGTAGGTTGCTTCTGCTCTGTGTGTGTGTCTGTGTTGGCACGCGTGTGTCTGTGTGTGTCTGTGTGTGTCGATGTGTACACGTTTTTAATAGCTGGGACATATTTCATAGCTTTTAAAAGGAATAATCTTGTCCCAAGTATATTTTCCCTGTTTTAGTCCGGGTGGTTCTCCATGTTGGTGGATGTGACATGGACCAAACCAAGTCCTGAAAGAATAGATGGTTCACCCTCGGAGATGGTTTCTGTCGTTTGAGCTCGTTGTCATCACGCTGGCGTTAGGTGTGTGTTAGTCTCAAGATGGCAGCGTTCATGTCCTGGGTATTTTGGCATCATTTCTGGATATTGGGAGGAAGTGAAGTCGCGTCGTCCATCTTTGTTTACAGAGCTGAAAACACGTGTAGCGTTATTGGTGCATCAATCAAGATCAGCATAGAGTTCCCACAGAGTCGTGTTTTACCGCTTGACGTCACTTTTCTTTAAATTCTACGATGGAATCCATAAAGCAGACGTTTGCTGAGTGTCGTCGTTCATTCACTCTTCTGTACGAGCAGCTTTACACACACACACGCGAGGAGAAGCAATTGTACCTGTGTTTATAAGTATGTGTATGTGTGTGCATACTGTACAACATGTGTGTGCAAGTGAAAGGGCTTGTGGGGCTTTGCAGAGCGGCGTCAGAGGGCAGCTGCAGCCCGAGTGTGTGTCTGTGGTTGTGTATCTCTGGGGGCGTCCAGGCTTTTGGTCTCATATCAAGGACGTCAGAGTGTGCGTTGTTGTTCAAACAGCACCGTGGCAACTGTGCTGCAGCAGAGACTCAGCCTCACTCAGCTTCTCTGCTGCTGCTGCATGTGAGCCACTTTAAGATAAGATAAATAGGACATGGAAACTTCTACCATCAGGAACCACTTGGGTCGGTGTTGATCTGCGAGACAGTGAAAAGAGGAGGGACTAAAACTGAACCAAGGCAACATGAGAGGATCCAATAAAAGAGATGTAAGAGAATGAACAAGGGAAACTTAAAATCTGTGCTGTTTCAAACCTTATTTCAGAAACACATTCATTGCGTTGAAGATCCACATGTTTTCTAAGGGTTTTGCGTATTCTTTATTGTTTTTGTTCACTTCTTTGCATTTTATTTTATTCTTGGGCCACTCTCCATGTTTTTATCGTGCAGCACTGCAGTCAATGCTGTTTCTTTTAAATATCATTTATAGAATAGACACAGAGAAATAAATCAAAAATAAATTATTTCATGGCATGAAAAGCTTTTCAAATAAACTATGGGATAGTTTTTGTGTTGGTCAGTCCTGAAAATGAATGAACAAGATAAACATTTAATCTGCAACAAGCATCTTAATTGTCACCATTGCAATAATTATACTGACATTAAGAGGTCATTTGGTGCAGATAGAATCAGGGAATAAGATTCTTTATAGGGTTTGTTTTGGTTTAAACTGAGGTCAGTGTGACAGATATTTACAGAGAGTAAATATATGTCTGCAGAAAACTGTGGAGTGTATTTATATTCACACTCACTGTACACTAAACCTCTACAGTACGCCACTAACTGTGCTGGACTTTTATTTTGACGTTCCTTATGTCTCAGGGTCTCATGAATGATTCAGAGAACGAGTCCTCTACCTGCATCCGTCGCTAAGCAACTGAAACGCTATCCCGGCCCTTTAAAACCACAGAAAGAGAGAGAGAGTCCCAGAACCCTCATTATAAACACACTGTTAGATCCCACTGTGCCCCTGAACAGGAGTTCCTGACCCGCTCTCCGTTTAAAGGGTCCGAGTCTCCGGCTGCCAAGAGAGGCGACTTGGCCGAAGCCACTTTCAGTTTCCTACCAAAAGTCTGAACTCTGTTGAAAACTTCCCGACACCTCCACCTCTTTTTGTAAGACTTGAATGGAAGAGCAGGTGTAGGTGTAAAGCAGCGTCTTTACACTGAGGACTGATTTAAAAATGATTTGACCTGTTTTGTTATTTTACTTGTCCACCGCGGTACTTGCTCAATATCCCCAAAACAAACTATAAAAAGTTTGGGCAAGCAGCTTTTCTCTTGTTGTGCACCAAAGCTTTGGAACAAGCTCCCACCGCGCATCAGACAAGCTTCTTCTGTTTTTACTCTTTCATTTTCTATTCATTGAAATGTTTTCCCAAGTCTTTGTTTTATTGCTAACATGTTCTTATTGATGTGTTATTTCACGACTCTGAGCTGCATTTTATGAATGAACGGTGCTGTAAAAATAAAAGTGTTCTAATCAATTCATGCAGAGCATTGACCGTTATTCACCCTGCCCCACCCTGCTGTCCTCCGCACTTCTTTTGCAGAGGACAGAATAACATTGTCAGTAATCTCACTGACACGTTCACAGAAAGACAAGCCACAACACTTGATTCCTTGGGCCTCATCTATTATATTTCCTTAATTACTATTATTAAGAATGTACTACTGGTCACACATCACAGGTTTTATGGATTAATCATTACTTTAAAGATCCAGTGTATAAGATTTAGGTGAAAGGGATCTATTAGCGGAAATGTTATATAAAATATTAGAGTGATGTTTTCACAAGTGTGTAATCATCCAACTGTACGAATTGTTGTTTCTTTACCCTGGAATGAGCCCTTTATATTCCAATACTTTATATTTAAATATATATATATATCCTCTCTACGGAGGCTGCCATGTTTTTTACAGTCGTCCAAACTGGACAAACTAAACACATTTGAGTTTGTGGAAGGGGAGGGGGAGGTGAGGGGTGTTCAGCTGCAACATGCAACTTCATTACTAAATTCTGCACACTGAAGCGTGTTATAAACCAGACATATGTACTTTTACACACACACACACACACACACACACTCTCAGCTAAATGTCTGATCTGTGCTTGCTCCAGGTCAGTGGACTCACTGGAAGGATTATGTCCAAACCTTCATCCAACGTCAGAGCCCTTCAGGTAAAACATTTTCATCTATAGTATCTGCATAATACAGTGTGTGTGTGTGTGTGTGTGTGTGTGTGTGTGTGTGTGCTTATATTCAATACTTATTTATTACTGTAATACTTTTTTACTGATTTTAATATTTTTACTATCCCCTTTGCTGCTGATAAACATCACATCATATAACATAATTGATCACATGACATCAATAAAAACTATCCCGGTTATAAAACCTGTTATAAAACACTCCTGACAAAATAAATAATTTATAATCAATTCAATAATGATGCAAGTAAAAAGTCACATTTAGGGAAACGTTATAAATGAGTCTAAAATTATATGAGATTGTTTTATATAATAATAATAATATTAACAATAATTATAAATGTATTTCTATAGCACTTGTCCAAACAAGGTTACAACTTATTTGTATATATAAACCAACTGATCATGTATCAACAGTAAAAAATACAGCAGATAAGAAATATAAAGTAGTATTAGACAGAGATACTCAAAGTGAACCTCAAAATTGAGTTAATTTAATGAATTACTTTCCAGTAGAGGTGAAAATGAATTCACCCTAACCCATTCTACCCTGATAATAATGAAAATACAACAAACACGGAGGCTTCAATCGTTTCCACGTTACAGTATTTATTGATAAAAGGCAAATACAGAGCTCTGACTGTGCATATACAGCACCAAGGCTTTATTAGTGCAGAGATGCAGCGAGGCGGAGGGATGCGCAGTCGTCTGTGTTTCTGTTGCGATGCCTCCACGTGTGTGTTTCCTTCTCGTCTGTCTCTCATCTCATTGTGCTCGTTTTCATGTCTAACCATGGGACAGGCATCAGAACAGAGGGGGTTTCAATACCAGTTCAGTACAAACATGAGGTTCTCGTAGTGCGGTCTCCACCAACAGTTTAAAACATAAACAAGAACAGCAGCACAGCTTCACATTAGAACTTAATGACATTTCATTAAAAAAAAAACCCACAAAAAAAACTTTATAGAAAACACTTCTCCTTTTAGGGTCACAGGTCTCCAGGCCATCCAAAAGTTTGTCTCTGAGATAGAAATACAGCACATGGACGACTTCAGGGTGTTTTATTCACTTGTAGGTTGTGTTAGAGGACAACGTGCACAAACGCAGAATCGAGAGGTCCAGAGTGACCGCAAACAATGGAACCATGTTTGTGGGTCTCTGAGGTTGTTCTGTGTCCCTGTGCAGTTGCTTTAAGTGTCTTTGTCGTCTTCTCAGGTCTCTTTGTGTTTGGTTACAGTCTCATCGTGGTCATTTTTCATCCCTTGGTTGTTAAAAGTCTCATTTCACTGGTTTACGGTCTCTTCGTGACCATTGAGATTCTCTTTGTGGAGGTGAGCGTCTCTGTTCGGTGGTTAATCTCTTCTAACTCGTTTAAAGTCTGCAGAGTCTCTCTGTGGTTGTTTAGTCTTGGTCGTTCAGATTCGGTCATGTTTAGGTTATTTAAAGTCTCTCTTTAGTCTGTCATAAAAAGTGCGGGATTTCAGGTGCCTAAGCAAGTAAAAGTACATAACACTGGTTTATAGCATGCTTAAAGAAAAGTTAGTACATATAACCTAACTAATGAGAAACGAATATTAGTACGGAACCTCTGGTAAAATGAATGAAATATAACCAGAAGAAAATTCCTTAAAGAGTTGATTAATGAAATGAATCAAGGTCACATGAGGTTTAAGTGTTAGGCCTTGTTTTTTCTGTCACTCTGTAAGAAAGCTGTTGGAAAAAGAGGAACCGATGTGAAAAGCAGTTGGAGATAAAAGTGTCCTGTGAGAAAGTGGAAGTGCAGCGGACAGCAGGGCGGGGCAGCGTTGATAGTGGTCAAACACTAGAATGTGTGTACGATATAATCTGTTTTCATTACTAAGACAATGTCTCGAAACTGCTAATTCATTGTAACGATGCCTGGGAGAGTCGAGAAGAGGGGTGGAGAGAGAGCGAGGAGTATGTAAAGGGTAAACTGGGGAGAATAGAGGTTCTTCTTTCTCGGCGGCCAAGCCGACCGACGGTGAAGGTCCTTCCCAGATGCGGACCAGAGACAGAGAATTCAGTCTCCTCTCAAAGCGTCCGCGGATCGTATCTGCAGTTTGGATTTAAGTATTCTGGGACGTCCAATATCTCAACAACGAGACAACTTAAAGGAGCTGTGGATTACAAAAAAATCTTTCTGTGGATACTTTTGCCTGCTCTTCCATTACAAAAGAGGATCATCGGACGAGTCGCCTCTCACCCTCTCTCTCTCTCATCATGTTATCAATTGTATTACAGTGTGCTGAAGTTTTTAGACTTCTATATTTTTACTCTTTACTTTTTAAACTTTGAAGCTTTGCCCCTGCTAATTCATCGCAGTAAATATTTTCATTAATAGTAGTTGTGGACATTGAATCTATGCTCAGTATGATAGTAAATGGATTTCTTTAAGGTTACTCTCGCCAGTCATTACTGAACAAATCCTTGGATCTTAAAAAAGCCACAAAACTAATTCATATAGTTTCTTTGTTGTCCAAGAGTCTATTTTAGTCGCTGAAAGTCTTTTGTGGTCTTTTTGGACTCTTTTTGGTTGTTATGGTCACTTTGTGGTCGCTCGCCGCCTCTTTGTCGTTGTTAAGTCTCTTTTTATTTGGTCAACGTATCTTATTAATAATTTATAGTCTGTGATCATTTGGAGTCTCTTCGTTCAAGTGACTTCCCAACAGGAAATGTTGACAGTCACTTGAAACAGAAGCCCTGGCTGCAGGATCCCACAGGTCCTGGTAGGTCTGCTCACTAACCCTTCCATGCTAAGCTGGAGCACGCTAAGCGTAAAGACAGGCAACAATCCCAGCCCAAGCGACATCACAATAATTACAAATCTTAGCAAACATGCTGTGAATGAGGCGACTCCTTCCAGAACGTCCTCTCTGAGCTTTATACCTTAATCTCTAGAAAAAAATAAATAAAACTCTCTGGTAGAACAACATCCAGCATCACACAGCACACACTCAGTCTGTACAGCTGTACAATGTCAGCATATATACAATACATTACAGAACAGTAGCATACAAAACACGTCTAATACAAAGATGTCAGGGCACGCAGCAGTAGAACATCAAGTTAGCAGGCCTGTGTGTGTGTGTGTGTGTGTGTGTGTGTGTGTGTGTGTGTTTTAAAAAGACAGACGTCTCTTTTAGGGACATGATGAGAACCAGGAAACATTGGTCATAATCAAAACAAGGCATTCTGAGGAAACAGCAGCCGTGCTCACACGCACGCACACACACACTGACAGGAAACTGAGTGTGTTTGAGTGATGAAAGTCCCTCATTGGCTCTTCTCCTCGTCCTTCAGGCTAATTTGAACATCCCGATGGGAGGTCTGCGTCCAGGGGCGGGACATCCTGTCAAGAGGAGAGAGGAGACAGTTGACACAGAGGAGGTGAGACAACACAACACACACACACACACACACACACACACACACACACACACACACATGAAAGAAAACATGTACTTGTAGATTTTCCAAATATTATGTTTGTTGTGTTCTTTTTTTATTTCAGGCTCATTCCCCAGAGCAGCCCAGCGTCGCAGCCCAGACGCCAGAGGAGAAGAAGGCGTTGCCTGGTGCGGTGAAGCTGCCCGGGCCTGCGGTGAACCTATCAGAGCTGCAGAACGTCAAGAGCGAACTACGATGGGTCACCAAGGATTAACACGTAGGTACGAGAGGTGGTCATTGTCAAATGAGTGCCCTCAGATTTCCTCTTAAATAAGCCGCTTGGGCTTAAAGAGTCCAAAGCAAAAGATGCAAATCAGAAACACAAGAGACCAGTTTACACAAATTTGGGAATTATGCAAATAGCATGTAACAAATCCACAAATACAGGTTTGCAAATACAGGGAAAGAAGCAAACTGGAATTTGAATAAAAAACAAGTAGAGAAAGGACACATCAACATGTCTGCAGTTTCTATATCCACTACTTCAGGGCAGGATATCGTGTCCAGTCCAAATACTGTATCGATGATGTCCCAATAACATATCGATTAACACAACAGTCTCATAATAACTGGTAATAATACTCATTTATCTATATATTCTATTTATATTTAGCTATTTAAAGCTAATTAAATACTGAAAAGTACCAAAAAAATGAAACTTGAAAATCCAGTTACCAGTGTCGCACCTAAACTGTTGGTGGATTTAAAATGCTCAATAAATATGATATGATAAATCCTGAGGTTCAGATCGACGATACTGTGACGCCACAATCATTTCATGCAGTGGTTGGAGCTCACCACTGGATGTCGCTGTGGTCTGCTCAGCCCCTATGTTTGGGTCAAGAAGTGTGTGTGTGTGTGTGTGTGTGTGTGTGTGTGTGTGTGTGTGTGTGTTGATGCCTGGTGTGTGTGGGCAGAGGGGGTTGAGTCAGGCTCTATATTTATACTTTATTAGTGTGTGTGTGTGTGTGTGTGTTTGTGTGTGTGTGTGTGTGTGTGTGTTTCTGTGTGTGTGACTTTCTCAGTGGGACACAGAAACCACAACATCCCAACACTCTGGCTGCGTCCTGCCCAAACCATGTGGGCGTACTGTGTGGGAGACAAATGAGGGAGAGGTGGAGGGAAAGAAGCAGAATCTGGCTGAAGTTTTACTCATAAACAAATTTGTCAGACGCAGTGCCGCTCTTTTGATAAATAAATAATAAATATCACTACAAACTATTTCTGAGCAGAGTCTGTATCTACACATTCACTGCAAAACTGTACACAGCAGCAGAATCCGAGTCCTGCAAGGCACAAAGAAAATAAACAAGTGTCTCACAACAAACAGTCCACATAAACTCAATCAAGCTGCACTAAATCGCAAACATAAGCCATTTTCAGACCTGCAGGTAAAATCTGGAGAGTTGGCTACGCAGTTTACCTGCAGTTTGCTTTTCACACATGCACAACGCAGCAGGAGGTTTTCTGCACTGACAAGTTCACAACAGCAATAAATGATCCACTTTACTCAGGTGAGAGGTGAAGCAGCCGGGCGCAGCAGACCGAGGCAGGAAGTGACGTTGAAAACAAACCACATGTTTTCCTATCATTATCTAGTTGGACAAAGGTCAGGGGTATAAGCTGCCTCCAGATCAGCAAATAGCAAAATTCTATTGCAACATCCAGGTTTCAACCAGAAGAGAACAATTGCTGTGCAACCACTTTTCTAAAAGTGGTTTAGGGGTCTGGTTATTTTAATTTAGCACGACAATGTGTTTCTTCAGCTCAGTCCTGTGTTTTAGCTGCCGTCTTAACCTCATATTCAACTGGACCTCAGAGCAACATCACAACCCAGCAGAGCTGTTGCTGTTTAACACAGCGTCGGCCTCCGAGACTTCTACGACTAAAACTCGGCTCTTTGAGATGGAAATGAGCAGAAAATCAAGATCAAGCCACAGAGAGAAGCTGAAATGAAACGGGTCAAGAGAGCAACACTGGAACTGCACACACACACACACACACACACACACACACACACACACACACACACACACACAGATGATAGATATTTTTTCAGAGCGGACATCTTGCCTCGCAGTGGTCAGCAGCTCTGAGGCAGCTAATAGAACTCCCTCACAATGTCTTTATCCATCTTTCTCCTGCAGGATCCCCCGGCCAGCCCAGGCGAAGGGGAGAGCTGATAATCTTCATAGACACAGACTTGCCCACTGCTACAGAAGGCTAACAAACTACAAGCTAATCCCAACATGTTCAGAGACACAAACAGCTCTCTGCGGAACCAGCGTCTGCAGAAAATCTCCGACATTTAACTTCTACTACCATCGAGAAGCCGGCATCCATGATGAACTCTCTTTCAACGAGTACGTCCAGCAGTTTGAAAAGTGTTGGATGATGCTGTTCTTTCATAATTTAATCAATTAAAAAGTGTTGTAAAGATGAAGAACGTGTTCTTGCTGCCGCTGAGAACTCTCTTTACGTTCAGTTGTAGTGCAAACAAAAGCAATTCTTTTATTTTAACTCTGGGTCATTTGGTGACGATCAACATGATGGACTGTGCTTCCTCTTCTATCACAGTCTTTTCCACTCTGTCAAAACTCTGGAGTGCAGGACTTTAACATATAAATGAACATTCAAGCCCTCGTGAAACAGGGTCACACAAAACATCTCTCAGCACCACAGGCGTTTTAAACCTGGCGTCCGTGGCAACATTTGTGCAGCGTGCGATTGTCGTCATGCATTTTACATCTACAAGCAATTCACTAGAAACAACAAGAGC
Organism: Paralichthys olivaceus; assembly: GCF_024713975.1. Lineage (NCBI taxonomy): Eukaryota > Metazoa > Chordata > Actinopteri > Pleuronectiformes > Paralichthyidae > Paralichthys > Paralichthys olivaceus. Next base: position 20,509,092 of record NC_091109.1, read on the forward strand.
GATGGAGCAAGCATCTAGCAGCATGGCGGAGTCTATGGCAAAAAAAGAAACGTCCAGATTAAAGAAGTAAATTGGCTTTAGGAGGAAGGATTTTACATTTCATATCATTTCTTAATGTTGTTCACATGTTGCAGCGTTTCAGATGAGTTGTGTGTGAAACTATGAGGTTAATGTTGTTGTTTCATGGTTATGATGATGATATCTTCAGGAAAATATGGCAATAAATCAAGATGGTTCCAAAAATTCCAACGTTTACTATTTATTACTGACTCCATCTTCTATAGGATTCTCTTTTTTTATTCTTTCCTGTCTATCTCAGGGTCGTTCTGTCCACCACGTTGCTCCAGAGTGAAATATCTGATGACATTTTATACAGACATGTGTCGTCTCCAGGGGATAAATCCTCCTGACTTTTGCTCACCACAGGGTTCACGTTTGACTGAAATGTCTCGCTAACCACTGGATGGATTGCATTGACATTTTGGTGGAGACATTTATGTTTGCCAGACGATGAACATGATTTCCAACAGCACGACCATTACTTAAAAGTTTGGGTTTCTACATCACGATCACTAATGTGCAGACTCTGGCTCCAAATAATGTCAAAAGCACAAGATGGCCGCACCCATATCCAGAGTATTTTGGCTTCATCTGTGTATAACAAGAGAAAAAGGAGACGTGACATCCATCTTTATATACAGCGTGCTAAACACCAGCAAGTCAGGATGCTACCGCAGCAGTTCTGAGTCTGAGTACTGCCTCACCACCAGCTCATGGCTGAAGACGTTTCCTCTTGCTCGCTGTCATTTAAAAAAAAACAATTTATAATCTCGCTGGTGCAGTTGACAGATGTTCCAGCCAACAGAGACGTCCCAAATGAGATGAGGACAGGACATGACAGTTAGGTTTTCAAGGTGACGTGATTAAAAGGGAAGAGACTTTCTTTTATGTTCTGTGTGTCGGGACATTGACAGTAAGAACAGCAGAAGAAATAATGCATGCACATATTTCAAGAATAAATATTAACCACGAAAACCCAGACAAATAGGCTTTGGGAGATTTTTCCGTTATTCTTGTGTCTCCAGCCGTAGTCTTTTAATATGTTCACACATAATGGGTCTTACAGGGTTTTAAGTAGGAGTTTGGTGCATTTACGAGCATGGAGTCTCTATGATCCTGAGCTAAACCTACAAATCCACCTGTTTTAAAGTGGAATGCCACATTAAAGCGCACACATGCCATCACACCAGGCCAGATAACCCCCGACGTCTCTCCCCCACATATCCATCATCACATCACATGTCCTTCTGCACACAGACACACACACACACGGAGCAGCTGTAGCTATGTTTAGCGCCCATCAGGTCACGATGGAAGAGAAACATTGGCGGTGTTTTAACAAGCTTACAGGAGGATCTGACATTGTGTGGAAACGATTAAAAACACTTGTCACGAGTGGCTTATGTGCTGAATTTTGATCGAGTGCAACCCTTCTGCAAAACATACACACACCTACACACACACAAAAACACACACATCTGTGAGTATGAGCTATTCAGAGACGACGATCACTACAAAATGTACTTTGCAGAGAATGTTAAACTGATGTGCATGTGTGTGTATTTATGGATAAGACAGCATCATTAAACTAGACTGTGAACTCATGAGCTAATACAGGAAATGAATCTGCCTACATCCCCTCTCCTCTATCAATCACAATGAGGTTAAATGCCTCTCAAAAGGGCACGAATAACTCCACCACGGATCGCTACGTGCTACTTTTGACTCGTGCAGAATCTTTGACAGCTTTGGGAAAACTTCCACGGGTTTGATATGTCCCTCTCGTCGAATCCGCCGCACTGTGTCTGTGTTTCTATTCCTGTCTCCATAGTGACAAGGGTGCAGATAGGTGCCGTGGCAACCGTGACCTGGAATCTTGGTCGCAGACTATAGCAGCTGTATTTACCGATGAGTTCATCCGCCGGGATAGACACTAAAACCCCGCCAGGCTCCCTTTTTCCTCTTCACACGTGTGTGTGTGTTTGTGTGTGTGTGAGGGGAGTGTGTTGATCCATGTAGCTGCTTGCTCGCTGGGTTGGTGTGTAAGCTGGACGCATGCATTTGGGTAACACTCCCTCCCGGAGTCAGCGAAAAGGGCAGCCGACACACACAATGCCAACTCAAGTGGGATATCACAGACAGAGACAAGAGACTTTGGGACGTACCATGTTTAGCGGCCGAAAGGGAGGGGGAGCTCACAAGACTGGCAGTTGTTAACCTTTCTATCGTGGTGTCACATGCTCACTGCCGCAGACGGAGCAGGACAAAAACACAGATGGAGAGTGCTCGACCATGGACACGCACTTCGCTCCCTTCACCACTCTTTCTTTTCCTGCTCCTCGCCTTCAACACCTCATTACCCTGCTAATGTCTAAAGATTCTCTCTTTGGTGACTACGTATTTTTTTGACTACACTCATTTTCCTGTGCTTCCATGTGTCATCCTCTAACTTCTTGAAGTTTCTCCATTACTCGCTTCCTTGCACCTTCCTGACGAGGATTTCATCTCACCCTCTTCTACCCCTCTATCTGACACCAGTTCTTTCACCTTTGCACCTTGCCTCCTCTCTTTTGGATGGATAGCTACTCTGTCCTGTACAGTTCCTCCCACAGAACCGGACTTCTCTCCGGGTTCCAACGCCTGCGCACCGAGAGGAAGATGTGTGATGTCGTCCTCGAGGCCGGCAGCGTATCCTTCCCTTGTCATCGTGCCCTCTTGGCCAGCTCCAGCGAGTATTTTTGGGCGCTGTTTGGAGAGACTACTGCAGAGAGATTAGCAGGTTCCATTAGCCTCCCAGCGCTAACACCTCAGGGTTTAGACGCCATCCTGGACTTCCTGTACTCAGGTTGGCTCAGCGTATCACCCTCCACAATCTCTGCCGTTCTGGAAGCAGCCAGGTACCTGCAAGTGGAGACAGCTGTGGCGATATGTGAGCGCTTTATGATCGATGGTTTAAGTGTCGAGAACTGCTGCTGCTATGCCAACCTGGCCGAACGCCACTCGCTTTCAAACGCACTTGAGGCTGCCAACCAAACCATTGCTATAGAGATTGGGAAATTGCTGAAGGAAAGCAAAGATGATCTCCTCGAGCTGAATATCCAGTCGCTGATGTCAGTGCTCGAGGCTGATGAGATACCTGGCATCAAGGAGGTTGATCTCATAAGGCTGGCTTTGGATTGGCTCAATGAGAATGGACCCCTCCCGCTGCTGAAATCAAACCTTCTTCTTAGTCGTCTGCGCTTCGGATTGGTCTGCGAGTCCGATCTCGCCAACCTTCATCACAGAGCCATGGGCACACCTTTAATCAGAAGTCAGCTGACTCGAGCTTTGGAGTACCACAGGATGGGTTCAGCTCAGCCGATCAGACAGAGCAAGCAGTCAACACTCAGAGCATCGCCCAATCGTGTGCTGCTCGTGGGTGGAGGGTCCAGCGCCGATTGTCCAGAACGGCAGTTGTTGGCGTTTGATCCAAGATGCATGAAGTTTTCATATGTGAGTTCCTGTCTTCCGCTGCAGCTGAGAAATCACTGTGTGTGCTCAGTGGGAGGTTTCCTCTTTGTGATCGGAGGGGAGGAAGTTAAAGAGGGTGATGAGGATGGAAAGAAGTCCGTCACCACATCAACAACCAACCAGGTGTGGCGGTACGATCCACGCTTTGACTGCTGGGAGCAGGTGGAGTCCATGCTAGAGAGGCGGGCACAGTTCAGCTGCTGCGTGGTGGAGGACGTTATTTATGCCGTCGGGGGACGACACATACGACCGGACACCAACACATACACCTCGGTCGCGTCTGTTGAGTTTTATGACATGACCACAGGAGCATGGAGGAAGGGAGCAACGATGCCTCGCCCTCTTTATGGCCATGCATCCACTGTGCTTGAGGACAGCATCTATGTGTCCGGTGGCCTCCCGGGCAACCAGGGCACCATCCAGGGCAGTAACCATGGTGATAACCCGGATGAAAACAGGGAGAGCAGCAGAGAGGTCTTGTACTGGGACCTCAAAGGTCGAGTCTGGGAAAAGAGGGCTTCCATGTCAATCGCCAGGTTCAGTCACCGCTTGGCAACAGCCCACGGTTACATCTACGCCCTGTTGGGGATGTACGAACCTTTCTGCGATATAGAACGATATGATTCGCGCTCAGACCACTGGACACGCCTCCGACCGCTTCTTATTGGATCCTTCAACTACGGGATGGTTTCGACACCATCTGGGAATCTGCTGGTATTTGGAGGGAGACGATGGAGCGACGGTCAAGAGGTGATCATGAAGAGTGTGTTGGAGTATGACACAAAGAAAGACAGCTGGAGAGAAATCTGCCAGCTACCCAGACCTCTCACTGGGACTGAGTGCACACTGCTTCCCCTGCCAGACTAAAGTGTGCAGGGAAAACCTTCTAATCTCAAAATGCTGAGCATGAGTTTTGAAATAATATCATAAGCTGGATTCTCAATTTTTGTGTGACATTGTTTCAAAGTCTTCCCGATAAGCGAAATTACTCTTGTAGGAGAAGTTTGATATTAATAATGAAGCCAGCACCAGGTTATCTTAGTTTAATATCTTCCCATAAGTAGAGACTGTACAACCATCACACACAAGAGGGAATAGAGACGTCCAAACAGGAGATAAACGTGATGAAGGAGGAGGAAACAAGAGCTGAATATTTTATAGAAGTTGGAGATAAAAGTTCTGCGCATGTGACATTCCTGTTTGTTTCATGAATAATTTACGTTTTCTAAAAGATAAAGTAAGAGAAGCCAACCGATGATATCAAGTGACTTTTTTTTCTATCTGCACCGGCAATCAAACGGGAAACATGGGCTGAAGCCGCAGAGCAGAAGAAGCATTCGCTGGGAATCATATGCATGATTTGTGGCTATTAGCTGCAGAATTCATGGGCTTTTAAAGTTGTACCTGAATACTTTCTGTAAAAGATGTTTTATAGTATTTGGAGGTAATATTTTTTTTCCAAAGTTTGTAATCCTTGTCAACTTCTAAGTGCAACTTTTTTTGCAGTGTAGTGAACGTGTGGTGTTCAAAATGTTAACATCTTTACATTAAGAAATCATCTTTGTTGACTATTACCATGAGGAAATAATTACATTTACTGCAGAATTGTCCAATTATACATTCCAATTGGTGATTAACATGAATTAATGAATACGTATTATTAATTACGACAGAGTGAATGAAGTTACACCTGCTAAATAAGATCATTAACCCCTGGAAAAAATATTTTAAATTACATTCATTCAATTACTTGTTAAAAACTGAAATGCCAAATTGATATATTGGTAATAGTGTTTATTTAATTCATCTCCGTTTAAGCTCGAGTAGTATCCTACCTTAATGTCTAATTTACTGCTGCAGAGCTAATTATCTCTGTCCTGCTCGTCCACAACTCGTTAAGAACAAAAAACACAAAAACACCTTCGTCCAAATGATCAAACTTTATTGATCCACCCTCTTCTCCCTCTCCGACAGCAAAATAAATACTGCTTTTATACCATTGTTTAGAGCTTTAACATGAAACAATCTTTACTCAATTATAATCTCCTCCAAAAAAGACCTGATAGAGTTCGAGAACATGATCCAAGACACTTAGTTTGCACTCTACTAAGAGAGATCTACTGCATCTAAAGATTCAAACACAAAACAGAAAAAGGAATATCGTGTTTTATCTACAACAAAGACATGCGACTACGACCAACCACGGGCAGCAGCATAGAGAGAGCATTCAAACTGAGTGTGCTGTGTGCTTATTAGTGTGCGTCTGTTTATGTGCGTGTATGATTGCTTTCATAGTTTTGTGCAGCGTCTCTGAGTATCAAGTCATTTGGCAGCAGCGTACAAATAACAAACTAATATATTTCTATTAGATCCATACTTCTTATGCAAATATTTCCTCATATTCTCCTTGTTGCATGCAGGGTACAGAGACACAAACAGTCTCTGAGGAAAAGTCCACCCTCGGAAACCTTTACACTGTTAAATAAAGAATAATCAATGAAACTATCAGGGGATATACGTGTTTTTAGGATTTTTTTCATTGTTACATAAACAGTGTTAAAGAGTTCTTAGCGTGAATTGCTCCTTTTAATGTTTCCTATGGAGTGTGCATGCTCCAGGTCCAGCCAAGCACAGAACGAATCTCTACCGAAACAGAACTAGTTTCTCTAAAACTAGATAGAAACGAATTTCAAGCAGATTTATAAAAAACAATGAACTGTGCTCATTGTTCTCTGCTGTAACTGTCACTCTACAGAAAAGTATCGTCACAGACATCAAGTGTGAAGCTGCGTTTCCACCTCAGAAAGTTTCCCCAGGAATTAGGAACCTTTGCGTCTGCACCGCAGGGACCAGGGTCGAAATTTAGTTCAGGGAAAATCTCCTTTACCCCCAGAAAGTACCAGCTTGGGAGGGGCTTGCAGCTCTGATGATGCAAAATTTGGTCGAATACTGCAACTCCAATTTCAACTAATCAATTTCCGCAATAACTCATAAAATCTGTTTCCTTAAATTCAGCATTCCAGGGCCCAAAACAAAATCTGGGATGAAAAAATTCTCATACTCATTGTCGTCTTTTTTCCGATCATGTGAATCGGATCCACGTTTGGTGTCCTTTGTTTACATATATTTTATATATAAATATATATATATAGCGTCATTGTCATCATACAATTTTATGCATTACCGCCACCTGGTGGACTGGAATTAAACAGCTTGTTGTAGCTGTGGGTGTTTCATACATCAGCAGGATCATTTGATCTTCAGACCGCGGTGGAAACGCAGGCAGACAACGCGGCTTAAGGCATGATGGGAAACCATGTGTGAGGCTATTAGACCACAGTCAGTATGGCACAAAAAGCAGAATGAAATACTGTGATGTCAGCTCATGGACACACGGCTCTGAAATCTGTCGAGCAGACAAACATCGTCCAGAGAAACTTGTGTCAGTCCCTTATGTCCATGGAGAGTATTTTAGGCAAAGAGCGCAGAAGCAAACACTTAATGCTTTAGAATCGCTGTTTCTTCCCCCCGCAGCAGTGGTTCAACCAATCAGCTCGTAGACTGACGTGACGGCACTGAGGCGTCTTCCCAGAAAACCGTCCTATTGCACCTGAACGCCGCGGCTGCTGAATCAAGTTGCCCTTACTTCCCTCTTTAGAAACAGTCCATCGCTTTCTGCATCTTTCGCTGATCGAAACGTCGGCTGCAGTTTGTTCAACTCCTTCGGGAATTGCGAAATGAGGAGCTTAGGTCATCGTGTGTGCGGTTCTGTGTGTGCGTGTCAGTGTGTGTTTTACAGGTCAGACATGGGTCTCGATGTAGGAGTGTGTGTGAGAGAGCGAGGGGGTCAGTGGCGGGCCGGGGTCTGATTCGGCGGCGGAGTTTGGCTCTTGAGAGAACAGCTCCTGATAGGCTCTCTTCCACTCCTGGAACTCAGCCGACGACAGCTGGGGATTGGCCAACAGCCTGTCAATCAGCGCTAGCTCCCCCTCCCTGTCCTATGGGGATGCAGAAACACAGGAGGAGCGGGTCACTTTTTAATTCTTCCTTTTCAACCACCTATTCTTTTAAAAACGCAGACAAACGAAAAGCAGAGACACACACTTAAAGGGATACACCGAGTTTGGTGACATTTGACATCAGAGAGTTTGTTTGTTAGAGCAACTGTGAGTGCTGCACACGGCGACACACTGCAGACTTTTTCAGTAAATACATCACATACTAATGCTTTAGAAATCTGTTGTAAGCCATTATTAGACCTACTTGAGTTGCCAGATCGTAAAAGATCATATTGGCTGGTGTTTATCGTCCTTCAGCATAAAACAGCTCTTTCATTTGTCACAGAAACGGCTTCATCGGGACCAGAACCCATTTATTAATTTACTATTATTATGGTTATTGAAATAATATTTAAGTTATTGACTTTCCTGTTTAAATTGACTAATTTTCACCTTTATTTTCAAAATGCAAAAGACTTCCACTTAGCTCGGCTGGTTTGAAGAACAATTTGTGAATCTGGTTACTTAAAACAGATTTTACTCTTTTACAATTTATTCTTTTGCATTTAGATTTACAGTGTGTCGTACACTCAGTATGTTCCATTGTTATTATTGTCTGAAACTGAAAGTCTGCACCAGCTCTGCTTGTTATCAGTTTATTGTTTTGGTTCAGATTAGACACATGATATGATTCGGAAAAAAAAATTTGCATCTTCATTGTTTCCATAGCAACCAGAGCAGATGAGTTACCGCTGCCTGTACACACAAGTAAAACGGCATCTCTCGTAAATGGCGATTTTGGGCAGAGGCGACGACGCGGGCGACACGGTCGACTTTGTTGTCTGCCGTGTGGTCTCGTTACTTTTCATCCCAACTCCCCCTGAAACTCAGTGTATTCCTTTATGAAACGCAGGACAGGGCACAGACACGTAAGCTCCTCCACCCAACTCATACCAACAGACACGAGGCAGCCAAAGCCACAGATCCTCCCCCAAAAAAGTAGCTACACACACAAGCGACAAAAGCCCCCCCCCAACGCCCCCTCGACCAAACCGTACCCGTCTACGAACACGGAGGAGGCAACAAAGATACAAACTCCAGAGACAAGAAAAACAACAGCCACAGCAAAAAAAAAAAAAAAAAGACGAGCCACTTGCAGGCACCCAGCCTGAGGAACACAACCACAGCTCATGTAGCATAAATCCACAGATGGCTGCTCGACGGAGCTCGAGAGAAAAGACTCACAACAAAACCGAGGAGACAGACTAAGACAGATGACACCACTGAAACTAACAGAGACATTCTCCAGCCCGGCTCAGTGTGTGTGTGTGTGTGTGTGTGTGTGTGTGTGTGTGTGTGTACATTATGAGCAGAAATGAGCAGTGAATCACAACTAGCTCCATAAAGTGAGATGCAACCCGAATATTTCAGCCCCTATACGAAAAACAAAAAAACATTCATCTGAAGCAGAGGATCAAGAACTGCGGAAATATTTGAATGTGACATTTTAAAGTTATGATTTTTGAGATTTCCAATAAAATCAAACCACAATTTTGATTTACGGTTGAAAAATTTTCAGCAAATACAACAAATATTTCCTGTGGCTTCTCATCCACACTGACAGTCAGCGGTGGGATGTAACAAAGTACATTTATGTACTGGTACTTTTCACTTTTACTCCATTACATCAGCAAATATCTGTATTTTCTACTCCGCTACGTCTTTTGTTCACAGGTTGAACTTAGACTCAGCTATAACAGTATTTATTAAAGAGTGTTTAAGAGGTATACGAGAGTCTAAAATATACTTGAATGTAACAAAATGTACTTGTAGTACTCAAGTAGAAAAGTTAATGTGGTACTTTTAATGACGTACATTTTTGTCAAAGTTTACTTTGAAAAACGTTTGAGCACTTCCTCCACCACTGCTGAAAGCCTTCAAATGGCTAAACAGGGACCGGCTTTTATTTTGAAGCAGGAAACAATATATTTGTAATATATTTATAAATAAACTAATGTTCCATCCTAAGTGTTTGTGCACATTCACTCCTCCTGGTCTCTGTGTGTTCACACCGTGGAGAGAAGAGCATGAACCAACCTTCAGCGTGGAGGTCAGAATCCGCAGGCGATGCAGACGATCGTTGAGCTGAGGGTCGGCGGCCCGTCTGAGGAACGACTGCCTGAACTCCGACTGACCTTTGGCCTCTGAGCCGCGACCTAAAGGGCAAACCCCGCCCTGCTCGCAGGCCCGAAACAGGTCGCCGAGGGACGCACCTTCACTGCCACCTTCAACGAAGAAAGAGAGTCTCACGTTTCGTTCAGATGCTCCGATAACTCTGATTGAGTTATCTCTCAGAGCAGCCACTAGAGGCAGCACCACGCATGATAACACTCCGAGTATAAGAAAAATGACTTGTGATGGTAAAATCCTGTTCAGCCTCAGGGACGTCCTCTCCACTTTTTCCATTTCCTCTGCTTCATGCTGATTATTATACATCGTTCAAATCTCAATTTTCTCTAATAATCCACCTGATTACATATATTAGTCTTGTTTACTATTTCAGTTACTTCCTGTACGCTGCTGGACTCACCTTGGCAACCAGTGCACCCACGTCTCATTAGCCTCATTAGAAGAGTGTGTGAGTGGAGTGCGTGTGTGTGTGTGTGTGTGTTACCCTACTTGATACCGACAATGATTATAATGCAAGTGTGTCCGCCCGAGAGCGTTTTTATTTCTGGAACATGTATTGACGTCAAAGTCTTCACCTTAAAAAATCTTTTCAGTCTCTGGTGGTTGTCAAGACTAATTTCTGCTTTCACCTGACGGCCACCAGCCCGCCCACACACGCACACACACACACACACACGCATTACAACACGACACAGAGTGCATTATCTTTGTGCGCCTCACCACATGCATGCTCCTGGGTGGACTCACCATTGTGCGTTTGATGCACTTCTTTCGCAGGAGGCGTCAGGAGTGTGTGTAGGTTGCTGTCTCTTGGCAGCGTGAAGCTGCGGGGTTTCCCTCCCTGGGTTGCCATAGGAATCAGCCTCTGCATCGCCATGGGCAACGGGACATTCCTCTGTGCGGGGAGAGTGTAAACGGCACCGGCCGTCATGGTCCCACCTCCAGGACCGGGCTCAGCAAACACTGCATCCTCTGTGGTAACAAGGAACAATAACAGAGATCTTTAATTTCTGTCTTTTCTGGTCGAAATAGAATCATCTTTAAAGAATCACTGATACATAAAGTGTATGAATATATGAATATTGAGTATCGCAAAGAACCAAACCTCAACATTGTCTCATGCATGTTTAGAAGATTGTCTGAGCCGCCTCATAAATGTCTTTTGAACGTCACTTGTCATGTCCATGAAGTCTCTGGTTGAACGGGACATTACCTAATGGTCCGGTTTGTAAGTAGTGCAGTCCGGCCTCGGTCAGCGGCGTCTCAATCAGGTCCTGCCAAGAACGTCTCTGAGACGACGACGAGCGTCCCGGGGAGCCCGTCTCGCTGCTGCCCCCTGCAGGACTGGAACGGTACTGTGGGACGCAATAGTAGAGACAGACAAAAAGTTTGTAAATGTAAATAAATGAATGGAATTTTTAATCTGATCTTAATAAAGAAGTTGGTTTAAATTATTTAATTCATTGAAGTCTGCGTCAGACACATGGACGCATTGTCTTCTTGTTTTAGTTAAAGAATAAATTTACCACAAACTCATTTTCCTTTATTTGAAGACAAACACCACACACACCTCTACAGGATCACATCTGTATTGCACGTCGCTGCTGTTGCTGCCCCCTGGTTTTCTCCCGCTGTGCGTGGTGCCTCCCCCTAGAGGACCAGGGTGGTACTGCGGCTCGGCGGCCACGGCAGGTGGCTCGCCACACAGGAAATCCTCCTGGGAGGAGCGTGAGCGAGACGTCTCAGTGGAGGACAGTCGAGTGGTTCGGCCTTCCAAGTAGGCACTCATCTGACGGGCGAGAGGAGAGAGCGAGGATCATTGACACACTTTAAAAAACGGATGTGATCACCTGACGACTCGTGATTTCCAAAAATATTATCTCTATCGTGGCATGTGTGTGGTGACCCTGATCCATCAAACTAAAGTGGTGCGGTTAAGTTTTTTAGTTTTCCAGTTTATCCAAAACTGCAGAAAAAGAAAACAAAAAATGCCCCAAGACAAAGATGTTAAATGTAGAGCAACCAGTTTCTGAGCCAATTATAGCGACAATTATCCCAAATGTGACCTTAAAGACTCCCTGGAGGTTTAATCGGCGATAACGTCAGCTGATAAAATGGACCGTGGAGAAGCACTGAGCATGAATTTTGCCTTCAAGTACAGTACAGGCTTCATACGAGCGCATGACACAGCTGTGTGTGTGACTCACGGATGGAGGCCGTGGGTAGGTATCGTACGGAGGTGGGGGACTGTCCTGTTTGGGGCTGGAGGTGGTGTCATCCTCATGCTCGCTCTCACTCCAGTAATCTGCTGTAAACCCACACACAAACTGTCAGAATCTCAAAGATATCATCTATCCACGTTTAGATCTCCACAGAAATATCACACAAAGATCCTAAATACAACACAGGAGGTAGAAAATTAACCAAAGTGAATTTACTGCGTATGTTTGGAAGTTAAAAACACTGTCCTGCAGCTTAGATCTGCTGAAGTTCCCTTCAGCAAGTCACTGAGCAGAACCCTCACCCTGCTCCTGACGCATCCTCTCGCGCTCAGCGTAGCCCACAGCGGCCATGTTGAGACGACTCAGCCATCTGACAGAAGAACAGAGCATTTTAAAATACATAAACTTTATTATATTAAAGGATCTAAATTCAAAGGATAAGAGAAGAGGGGAAAAAAGTATATTTAAATCTAATGATGGGAAAACAGCTGCATTAGTAAACCACTGTTTTATCAAAATAGCATCTTTAAACAAATAGTTATTATATTTATATGTCCTGGCAAAAATGTGAATGAATAAAATTAAGTACAATTACGTGACAACTGTACAGAATAGGTTATTTAAATTGAGTAATTAAGCTAATTCATAAAATGGTTCAATTTACTTTATTTCACCCTCTGTGGAAATATATTGCAAATGTTTTCAGAACCACTCCTCCAATATAGAATCTGGCCTCTTTCGTTCTTTATGTTATTTATGTGTTTGCCGATGGTAAACAGGAAGCTGCTCTCCTGCCACACACACACACACACACAGCTGGGAGTTTGCCCTCGGCATAACCTTCGTCCACGTTTAGCACACGCTGCTTTACCTGTTCATGTCATCCACTCCATCTGCTGCAAAGTAGAAACTCTTGACCTTGGGGTGACAAGCTTTGAAAGCACTAGAGAAACAGGGGGAGATGTTTTTTTTAAAGAGCACATAGAGTAAAATGCACATGCAAAAGTAAATACACATAAATATGCAATCATGCACTTACTACTTCTTGCGACATTCACTGGCCCTGTCGATCTTGAATTCTGGAAGACTCACAAAACCCTCAGCCTTCTCATCCTGCACAGAGAAATGAACAATATTATTAATAAGAAAAAGGAAAAAGCTAGAAGGGAAGTGACAGATTAAAGAAAAATCACTATCTTTCAAAACAACGGCCGTCAGCTTTCCAAATAATTAATATAAATACAAACCATGAATGAACAAGACCCAGATTATGACAAATCACACATTAGGAAATATAATATATGTCACATTTATTGTTGAAATAGACGAATAAATAAAATCTGTGGCCTTGGTCCCAACTGGCTTGTGATTGGATGAGCCGGGGTCTGAACGGGGCCCGAGCCTCACCTCCTCGTTGATGTACCAGTACAGGCAGTTGTCCTTCAGAACAAACCAGTACTTCTTCCACTTCTGGGAAAAATAACCCTTGGCGTCTCTCTTTCTCCACAGCCAGCCCTCGCAGTCTCCTCTGCCCAGCGCCTTGCAGGAAACACGCCTCCGACTCAGGGAGGCCAGACCTCGTCCTGGAACGACGCGCAGCAAACGGCAGAGAATACAAATTAGAATCAGCGTAGCACTAACTGCTCATTTTAGCCCTTTTGACGTGGTAAGAATAAAAGCATTCATGAAACACCACGTCCTAATGTTCCAATGATTCTTGGCAAGATTTCCGAGTCTGGATGTGAAGGAACACTGCGGCACTGCAGTAAGGTGAGAGGTGTTTAATACAAACTGCCTTTTCCTTCTGGCATAAAAGCCCTGTAACATTTTTCTCAGCAGGCTCCTCATTAGAGATTACCGAGGAGAGTTGGCTCCCAGTTGCCGGAGAAACTTTTATTGTGCTGCATCCTGAGTCTTGCAACTCAATATTCCATTTATTTCTGTGGAGATTGAAAGTGCAGCGTGTGGTGCATCTCTAGAGGAGAGAACTTTCTCCAACAGTGCAAGAGACAGGACGATTAAAGCTCAAACATGCAGCGCGAAAAGAGGAGAATGTGGAGATTAATAACTTAAACACTCAGATAGAGAAGAATCTGTAGGTCAAACTGTTTTTTGTGCAGCAGCCTCAGCCCAGACTATAAACTGATACCATCACTAAAAGCTCACGGCTGAGGCAGAGACTTATTTTAATAAAATAAAGATCATCTCAGCCCAGAGAACAGGAGTAACTAATATTTCATTACCTGTTTGACAAAGCGGCCGCTCGCTGCATTTAAAGCATCGATATTTCTTTGTTATCATTTCAAAACTTTGCTCGAAGCAAGTAAACAAGGCCATTGTAAGAAAGAGTGCAGATGGAACTGAAGCTTTCGGAGTTTCTCACGAAGGCAGATGGTGAAACGAGTGAAAGGCCAGGGGGAGAAATATAAACACAACATGTCGATCTGTTAGTGCGGTGGACGGTTCGGTCAGGGAGGAGGAAAGTTGCGAAAAAGGCCAATCAGTGGGTAAAATCACCCAAAAGAACAAATGTAATATGAAACTACTAATCATGGTGTGAACCGTTTGTACAAAAGTAATGAGAGAACTGACAAAACTGTGGTTTTTATGCAACATTTGACCAAAACATGAGTCGTTTTTTTTGTGCCCTCTCACGTAAAAGAAAATGCTGAGTCACTGGATTCATCATCTGGACTAAATGTACAGTACACAGCAAACAGTCAGTCCAATCTGGACTCACCAAAAATCTGTGAAATGAGCACGACGTGTTAAAATGCAAATTCGCTGCATGTGAGGAAAAAAATTATTTAGTCCTGACTACAAACTGATTTCGTTGCAGAGGCTCGAGCTGAAGCAGATAAATAATTGAATAACTCCAGCAGGATAAACTCCCAGCGGGCAGAGGATATAGATCGGTGCGGTCAGTGAAGTTTTAATTTACGTTTACCGGTTGAACGACACAAAAAACTGTGATTTATTACCACCAGTGTATGAATATATTGTTCATTAATGCCCAAAAAAAGACAGTATTAGAGTGATTGTGAGGAATAATTACATTTGATTCTGGGGTTAACGAAGATTTTGCAAAAGAATGAACAATTATAGCGTTTTACACTGTGTGACGTTTACTGAGCAGCAGCGCCCTCTGCAGCCACACATGCTGACACATGATGTTGGACTGTGTCAGAGCCAATACGTGTTTTTTTTGTGTCGGGAGAAAACAAAGTCTGTCGATGTGCTGACTGCGTATTTCCCGCTATTACTTCCTGAACCAGAGGCTTCTATGTTACAAAAGTTGCGTATTGTAGTGTTAATATGGAAATGTACCAAATATGCAGTGGCTCCATCTCTAATGGCGAACCAGTGACATTTTGGGAAAACTGTGATGGCATCTGTCTCTGCTTTATGACATTTATTGCTAAATCTTGAAGATAAATACACACTCCCTCTGTAAGTCCGACGCACTGCAGCGTGGTATAGAGTGATGTAGTAAATAAAAGCAGAAAATGTCAATAAAACACGTCACTGAGTCGATTGGCAGGCGGAGCAGAAACAGAAAACTCTCCTGTAAAATCTTAAAAAATAATGTTTTTGTGTGAAAACTGATCTTTTCTCTGGAAATCAATAGGTGTCAGAATTCTCCTGAGTTTTCCTCCTGACTGCACAGTTGTTTCCAGGAAGCGGCAGCTCTCGTACTTTAACACAGCGTCCATTAGTTCTGCCTCCCAGAGGGAGTGAAGCAGTGGATGACCACAGCTGGCGAGCATCTGGGCGCAGCGGCTATTCCTGCTCAAGCTAAACCGAACATGTGGCTTTCCTGCTTACCTTTATTCTTCTTCCTGGTCTTTGACTGCAGAGAGGACGACTGCTGGTATGTCTGCAAGGAGGAGAGAAGAGAGCCGTCAGGATGGATCTGTGGCCTTCGTATGCTGCAAGGGATCATGGGACATAAAAGACGACAGATCTTGGGAAGCAGAGGAGACGAGGAGAGAGGAGGCAGAAAAACAGGAATACAGAAGGAAAGTCTCTCCGTCGTTATCTCTTCCTCACACACACACACACACACACATGCGGAAAAGTCGACCTCGTGTTGGACCTCAGCAGCTCTCACACGTCTAAACATAGAAACAGAGGGAGGGAGAAGTGGCAGGACGTCCAGGTGACGGAGGAGAGGTGAGAAAATACAGTTCAGGGCCTCTGGGATGAAACAGAAACTCTAGTCGGCAAAACGTGAAGGACAAAAATGCGACTCCCTTTTCTCCGTATACAGCCACAGCGCCGGTTACTTCACGTCACTTACAACTTGAGCCCTGTTTTTATGTATTTGTTTCACATGTTAGCAAATCGGCAACATGGAAAGTTTGCAGAATTTAGCCTCAGTACTTCCTGTATCCAGAGAATATATGAAAACTCAAAGTTTCCGAGGCAGGTTTGGAAACCGAGGCCAACAGTTTCCTGGAAACTTTCAATATGTTGTCCTAAGAATAATCTGGTATTTAGCAGTGAGAAGTACCAGGACGAAAAGGTTGTATTAATTAGAATGGAGTACACCTGCTTGTAATATATGAGAGTTTGACAAGAACTAATAAATATGTATAAACTAGATGGCAGCTTATAAAGAAGAGAAACCAAACTGTGGGGATTTCTTGGAAATATCAGAGTAATTAACAGCTCATTCTTGGAAAATATGAAGAAACGAAGGAGCAGAACACACGTGCATCATGTTTGTAGGTTCAGAGAGTTGTGACTCAAAGGAGGAGGAGGAGGAGGAGGAGGAGGAGGAGGAGAACGTCCATCCTCCTGTCTCTGCCTCACAGTTTAAATAAACCTCTCGTCTGAAACTGATTTTTGCAACGTGACCTCTCCCCAGGTCAGAGCGACCAACGGACAAACTCCGATGTCACAATATTACACATGTCACAACCTGGAGCTCGGCCATTCACGGCCCCTCGCTCAGCAAGACGGATGACACGGACCCGCCCACGCCCGCTGACACGCCATCTGCCATCACAGCACCAATGCACACGGTAAACACGCACTCGTACACAACCGCGCCAGGCCCACACATGGAAACACGTTTAATTTCCAAAGAGATGCTGTCAAGATGTATAAGGTCACCGCCGGCCACAGTGACGGCGCGGACGCAGAGCGGCGAGCTCGACGGACAGGCAGGGCGGACAGATGTCACGGAAGTGACAGGGGGGTAATAACAAGTCAGCATAGCTCGGATCACTCTTCACTACAGAGCTGTTTCATCAGGGAGAAAAGCTATAACTCACATCTGGAAACAAATGAGATAGAAACAGGTTTTTTTTTGCTCGGAGGAAGAAACAGAAAGTTCAGAGTTCAGCTTGAACAGACATGAAGCACGTGAGCAAAAAGAAAAACAACTGTAAAATAAAGATTAACATAACTGGTACAAACACCACATGGTCTAAAGGGTACGAGTCGGCAACAGCTTGGCCCGTTAGCAGCTGGCTCGGCTGTAAATAAGGTGCCACGATATATTTAAATAATATTCCTGTAAACAAATGAGCTCACTGGGTGATCACACACAGATACAGATCTCTCTCTGTTATATATAAATATATATATATGTTACGTAAAGGGAAAACATTTTTTACGTGATAAATGGAGGCGGGGTCTCTGGGCGGAGAATCCCTCTGATTTGTCTGCAGGACATAGTGGGAGGGGCTTTGGCTGTGGTGGCTTCGCCTCTTGGCACGTTTGGTCGTGTCATTGGTCCGTTTACCCGGACGAGCCGTGTGGGAGGAGTAGTCGTCACAGCCGGTCCTCTCGTCAGCTCCGGGCAGCCCCACGTAGCGCATGAGCGACGCCTCTGTTCAAACACAGAATCGATGTATCAGACAGATTTGACCTACAGAGATTAAATGCCTCATGATTATTATTTCTATTCTGTCACATGCTGTTTAAATCAGTGCTTCCTGTGAAGGGGTTTATAATCTCAGTGAGGTTTTTTCAGGGTCAATTAGAGACTCATTTCAAAATTATAAAAAAAAAAAACCAGAGTCTAAATGTCAGGTGACTCGAGGATTCTTGAAAATTAGTCAACTGGTGTTTAAAATAAATCATAATATTAAAAAAAAAAATCTGAATTCATTATATTGATTAAGATTAAGATTTTGACCTTTAATCAGGTCGTAAATGAGCCAATCTACAAGTTTCCTCTTTGAAAATATCAAAACTCACGTCCAGAAACTTTATTTGTCAGGTCTGTTTTTAGTGCTGCATTTTTTCTTATCTATAAACTTTCTCATCGCAGGCTCGAGTCGTCCTGCAGTGGCTGCAGGTTAGGTTCCGACTTCCTGTTGTGGAAAGTCTCTGGTATATTATTGGGCCCCCACGTTTCCTCACATTGAGAGATTGAGACGGTTTTAGTCGGATCCACAATCTCCTCGTGAACGTGGCCGTGCATGTGGACATGTATGACTCAGCGTTTATTGAACCTGTTCACAGACGCGCTCTGTTTAAGTCTCTTCCATCTTTTTTTTTTTTCCCACCAACTTCTTTCCACCGGAGAGGAAACCCAGGTTTCTCTCTCTCTCTCTCTCTCCCTCTCTTTCTCTCTCCTTAACGGTTCCCACCCTCATGTCCTCCCCTGGTTGCTAGGCAGCGGCCAGGGGAGAGTGAGACACCGAGAGGAGCTGCTGTCGGCGTCGCCATGGCAACTGTGTGAGTGATTCAGGTGGAGGTCAGGGGGAACCGTTATTTATTTAATTTTTTTTTTCTGCCTCCTTTCCGTCCTTCTCTCCACCATCTCCTCTCTCTCTCTCTCCCTCTCTTACTTTCTTTCTTTCCTTCACTTTAATTCGTCCTCTCTTTTATTTTCTCTGCCTTTGTGACGACGGCCCACTTTTCTTTTCCTCTCCTCATCCCCTGTTATTCCATTTCTCTGTGATGCTAATCACACAGAGAATTAGAGAAAGGGATGGAGGTGCATTGATCTCCACACACACACACACACACACACACACACACACACACACACACACACAGATCTATTCATAATACAGAGCGATGGGAACATTTAATAGACTCTTAACAGGCTCTTCAGAAGGCGCGCACACACACACACACACACACACACACACACACACACACTCCACACGCCGACACTCACCTCTGCGACTTTCTCTGTTGAGCTTGGCTGGGTCTTCATAGTCGCCCACCCAGTTACACTCCACAGGCATGGAGATGGGCCTCAGCCTGCCTACAAACACACACACACACACACAAAACTAAATTAATTTCAATGCACAGGACAGGAATCTGCTGGGATACATTCTTCTTCTCTGACATTCCATTTTGAATTATTAGATGCAACAGGTTTTCATTTATCCATGTGAAATATGTGCGCTGTGTGAGGCCACAAATCCTCAGGCTTTCCATCAAACGGTGAAAAGTTGAAATATAAAATCACGTCTGAAGACGTAAAGCGTGTGTCCATGTTCGTCTTGAATTGCATGCACTGAACCAGTGTTTTTAAAATCTTCTTCTCCTTGTAAAGCTCTTTAATTTGTGATGCCGTTTTCTATCTATCTACACGTTGTCAATCATCACATGACTTTACCATATGTGGGCGTGGTGCAGTACACAGGCTCCTCCTCTTCTTGCCGGCGAGACTCTTGGTCCAGGAAGGAGTTCGGAGACTCGGAGCGTTTAGCGAGGCTGACTCCGCCATGGTTACGAGAGGCCTCATCTCCAGACAAGGCTCCCGTCTCATCTCTATGGCAACAGCAGAGGCACAATTACCAGGAAAAGAGAAAAACGTACATCAAACTCAGAGCTGCTCTCAGGCTGTCACCACTTCTACATGTTTTATCTCCGACACACGGACACAGTACCTGGGTGTGTACGGCTCAGCCGGCGGAGGAGGGATGTAGAGGTCATGGAGGGCCGAGGTCTTGGTGGGTGTGCCTGAGGGGGTGCCGGAACCACTGCCTGGACTTCTGGTTGGCTGAAGACAGCGAACGATAAGGAAGTGAACAACACAACAACACAACTGTTGAATATAACAAACTAGTGATGTTGTCAGAAGTAGCAGATTAAAGTTTTGGCAATTTAGGAGATTTTTAAAGTAAAAGAACCACAAACTCTGGAGCAAACAGAAATGTACAAATCTTTAAATTTAAATATTTTCCACTCTGTAGAACATTTAACTCAACAGTCCCTCACAATTCAACCAAGCTCCACCAGCTCCCACATATTCATAGATATCAGAGTCCTGAATACGCCTGATTATATTAATCAACACCCATGAATCATACAACCTATTCAACAATGTAATAAAAAGAGAAATCCTGGATACACCCCAAACTTTAATGGGCTCTTTTTCAGCCCATGTCCAATCCTTCCACTAAGTTTTGTAGAAAAATGCCGAATAGGTTTTTGCGTAATCCAGCACATCACATACAAACAAACCAACCAACGCACAGGGGCAGAAGTATAACATCCACGGCGGAGGTGGCCAGAGAGAAACTGTTTTCCCTTGTGTTTTTGATCGTGCAGATAATCTGTGTTAATGATGATATGTCTCATAATTCACAGGAGCATGGGGAATGTGGGTGGAGGGTGTCATCACTGTTCCCTTCCCATTCAGCGTTTCAGCCGGCGAACAAAAAACCACGCTGAGCCACAGAGCCCTGACCTAATTACACACTTCGGCTGCCGTCGTGCGGGGAGAGCGAACACTGAGGGGACGTATGTGGGCCAGCGTGGCGCTTTAATAAAGTCTATAGAAGGTGGAGCTTGTCCCACCTGAAGAGCCAGGGGTTTCCAGCGCATGTTCTTCAGCAGCGCGGGGGCGGAGCTGAGCGTGCTCTGCGGACGCTTCTTCAGGGTCAGGGACACGACGCCTTTGTCGGCCCTCAGCGAGCCGACCAGGTTGCGCAACTGCCAGCCCACCTGTGGATGGGAGGGGACAGTGGGAAATATCTTGATCTGGATGATGAAGGATAAAAATCACAACCCGAGTTATACACAGTGTTTGTGTTCAGTTTGAAATCTGTCCATGTCGTGATTGGATCTCGCCGGTTGAGCCTTCTGTGCCAGGCAAATGGGTGTGGAGGTGGAGAGTCTATCTATAGAGCTTTCATGTGATGTAACCTGCCCTCAATTCAAAAACTAACGCTTCTTATCATTTATTCCTCCTCATTTTAAGGCACTATTTGCACAGAGCCGTGCCAACGCTTCTGTTTGTGGGAGATTTGTGATCAGAAACATCCTGTGAACGGGGAACAGGTTGTTTGTTGTTCAAGACATTAACTTTCTCATTAAAACCAAGGAACAGCTCTTTTAATTGAATTTACTTGACTGATCTGAGATCTGATCGTGATGCAGGAGGAGGAGCAGGAAGGGTCAGAGGATCTGATTACGTGAACAGAAATGCACGCTGCAGCTTCACCTTGTAAACTAAGGGCACAATCTGCAACACAGATGTGAACAGACCGGTGGCCCAGCCAATAAACTTCATCACGCGGAATTTTAAATGAGATGCATCTGCAGGGATTTATTTTTTCTGATGATGTTAACTCAGCGAAGATGCGTCGGTATTTCTTTCCTCCTGTGGTGTCAATACTTGGAGAATCTTTTAATGCTTCAAAAACTAAGGTTCTGCAAGTCAATAAAACATAAGACATGATAAGAGAAATGAAATTGTGTTCAAACTCCCAAAATCTATTTTGCATATTTTGCTAAATGAACAAATACAATTTTCAATATTTCT
The DNA here is from genome assembly GCF_024713975.1 of Paralichthys olivaceus. NCBI lineage: Eukaryota > Metazoa > Chordata > Actinopteri > Pleuronectiformes > Paralichthyidae > Paralichthys > Paralichthys olivaceus. The sequence continues at coordinate 20,530,817 of NC_091109.1, forward strand.
TAAATGAACAAAACATAACGTTTCTTGAACTATGTAAATTCTTTAGCTTTTGAGTCATACCCACTTTTCTCAGTTCCTCTCGACAGCAGCTAAAGAGTCAGAACTACCTGTTCAGCAGAAAAAAGCAATCAATATGAAAATGTATATTTAAAGACTCTAGGAAACCCACCACAGTCTGGTGATTGACTTGAATGACTTCATCTCCTGCATGGATCTTCTTACAGCGGTCAGCTGGAGACTACAGAGCCAGAGAGAGAGAGAGGGAAAAAAGAAAACCAGGAACTTATTGATCTCTGAACACAAGAGAAGGCAAGTTTCACAACAGACCCCACATAAATAAGTTGTAACACAACAGAATCTGGAATCTGATGAGCGGCTCTAGATCTAAATGTCAGTTCCTCGTCTGGATGGAAATCCATTTCACTGGCTATTCATTTACGTCACATTTATGTGAACGGCTGTGATCCTCTCACCCCTTCAGTGGTTCCCGTGATCACGTGGAGGCCGTCGTAGGTCGACTTGATGTACATCCCCTGGTGATGAAGAGGGTTTCATTACATTCAGGTCAACAAGGAGAAGTCCACGTTCTTAGCCCGAATTCTCACTTGATTCTGAGTAGAAGTTACTTCATAATGATAAACAGATGGTGGCGCTAGATCCTAAAAGTCCGTGAGACAAAGTTAAGATTGAAGCAGGTCAAACAGAGTCATTACCAGGCCTTCAGAGGGTTTGATGTTGGTGAGGTGAACCAGCTCGAGATGAGCCGACTGAGAAACCAGAGGGTCGGACGACACACACACGATGTGCTCACACACCTCGGACAGAGTCTTACACTGCAGACAAGAAGAAGAAGAAGAAAAAGATGGAGGACGAGAAACAAAACACAGAAGATACGCTGGTGCTGCTTTATTAAGAACACAATATGACAAATCTACAAAATTACAACTTGATAATAGAAAGTTGTCAGAACAAGAAAATAATGATCGTCTTGTTTTTTTGCAGAATCAATTTGTATTTTCTCCACATTATGAAAAGATAATGTCCATCTAGTTATTTTTTTCTTGGTTGTCACGACATGAATCAGAACAATCGTCTGTTTCACCGCTCACACGTCGACTCGTCAGAATGAGGCTCATGTGGAACTAATAACAGAGGCGACGGCTCTTTGCAGCCATTACTGCGACGCACCGCTGCAATTAGTGATGTTATTAGAGACGCCTGCGTCCGCTGCGATGAAGGTCAATTAAACGTATGCGCCCCGTCACTTCATGAGCTGCTGACCCAGAGACAACGGGACATCGGTTTTTTCCTCGAGGAGGAGGTGTCGCTGGGGAGTTTTTTTTCTTGACAAAAAAGAACCAAAGTGTAAAAGTTCTCATTTCATTGAACTGTGAGTTGTGGATTAATGTTTGCTGAAGCATTATTTATATAATTCTGGTGAAATATGATAACATTGTTCATTCTGCAGTGGGACTGAAACAGAGCAACAAAATAAATCAGTTATGACTCATCTGGTGCTTGTCATTTTATATTACTTTTCTTATATCGTTGTAAACTGTGTTTTCTGCTGCTCTGTTTAGATTCTTATTGTTGAGTTTTGTGCATTTTGAAGGTCTGTACAGATGCTGTCGACTTGTCCCCATGCAAATAATTCATTAAAAGAACATTTATGAGTTGGTCATTATTTGAATGGACAATCTGAAATGGATAAATAGGATAATTTCCACAGCTTAAGTAAACTGAGGATGAATTATACTTCCTGAGTTAATGCACTTCGTTATTTTCCACCAGTTTGTTCCATCCTAACCAGGCTAGCTGTTTCCCTCTGCTCCCACTCTCTATGCTAAGCTACGCTAACCCCCCCCCCTGGCTGCAGGAAAGTTAATCATTTTAAAATGCTACTGCTAGCACCGATCATATTTATTGAATAACAACAACCAGAGATTGAGTTTGTGTTTGTCGATATACAGTAACACTGAAATTTTATTAAAAATAATTTTTTTGTAAAAACAGGACGATTCCCATCAACACAGCAAATAAGCGACATCTGGCCGAGGAAACAGGACTCACCACATGAAGGATTTTGTTCTCCGTCTCAAACACGGTACAGTCCTGAGGGACAAGCAGAATTTAATGTAGCGCGAGCAGAACATCCTGTCTTGCAAATACACACACACACACAAAAACACACAACACCCCATCCTGCTGCCACTTCTGTGCACTGTCTAGGCCTCACACACCTGCACACTCAGTCTATACCCTCACAGATAAAAACACGCCCACACAAACAAACGCATTTATCTTTTTATTCACACACAAACACACACACACACACAAGCCATGCTAAGACAGACGGTAAGGACGCAAATAGCAAAGGCTCATTCAAGGATGCAGCAATAGAGTCTGAGGCTGCTGCATCACACACACACACACACACACACACACACACTGTTCTTTAGGGGATACGACAACCCTCTGCCTCACACTTGAAGTAAAGGAGAACCAGAGCTATCAGCCCTCAACACACACACACACACACACACACACACACACAAACAATTGCACACACCTGCTGTACAATGGTGGTGAGCTCCAGGCAGAGCTGGATGACATTATTTCTGGTTACTGAGTAGTCTGCCACTGCAGCAAACGGAGACCTGGGAGGAAAAGATAACACACCGGTGTGTCTTATAATGATTGTGCTGCACTGGATAATGCACAGCGAGAGACGGACAGCAGCATTGTTAGGGGGGGGGGGGGGGCGGACACACAGACACAAGATGACAACAGCTGACAACAGTATCTATGCACACACAGGCACAAGAATCAGTTTAGTCAGTGGATGCTGTGGATTTTGTGGAAGTTGTGTACGACAGGAGTGAATCTGATGAATTCTTACCACAAATAAATAAAACAGTTGAACAGAAACCACTGTTAAATATTCAATCGATCATTTCAGTCACTTTTCAAGCAAAGCCACAGAACACTGATACGACCTGCACAATAAAATGAAAGGTTTTTATTTCACAGAGAATTTGACGGTTTATCTTCTGTGTTGGATTCACTTTTCAGACTTCAAACTGCCTTTCGCTTAATTACTTACTGCAGTTAATTAAAATGATTAATGAACTGTCCGATGTAAATATCGTCCATGTTTACGAGGTTAAAATTAAGCGTTGAATAAAGCTGCATGAACCGCAGATACAGTCTCGGGGGAATACTGGAGAAAACCCCCTCTTGTTGTCTTGCCTCTTGAAACTCACAGCGGAGAAGAGGACACAGCTCCAGTGGATGAATGAAGCTGCATTAGAGAAGCAGGTAAGTGGGCCACCCTGTTCCCAACGCACAAACTCACACAGCTCACACTGACCACTTATCATCTCAACCCAGGTTTTGGAAACAAACAAACAGAGAGAAGCACAGTTTAGGCCTGGGATGTTCTTTTACCACTGACTGAAATGAACTGATGTGCAAACCCACTTCGGATTTATTATGCTTAACAGTACTTTGCCACCGGCATCATCGGTGTTTAACAGAGTACACATTCTGACGTCAAGTTCAATTTTTTATAAAATCCAATTTCCCTGAGAATAGAAGGTTTTGATACGAGGGTCTCTGTGCAAACACAAGGTTTACTAATGGGGGCCCTGGTGCATTGCAACATAATGGACTATCCAGGTGTGAACGATAAGGAAATATGCTGCGGCTGATGGGCTGCTAATGATTTCATGCAGACACAAAGGGACCGATGTATGTAAAGTGTTACTGATACACAATAAAGTCATTATGATAACACAACACAGATTCAGGCTTAATGGCGCACACACAAAGAGACACACACCATTACTTTCACGTCATTGTTCTAAAGACCCAGATAAAAATTCGGCCACAGCCTCTAGTGTATGATTTATCTGTGATGTGTGTGTGTGATTTGGGTCATCAGTATTGAGGCTGAGTGCTATATATACGCAGGACCTAAGGCTACACAGACTGTTTGCTCACGATCAGCCTCCAACCCTGAAACAACACAGCTCCGACGACACCGCGAGAGAAATGCCTGAGTCTGACGGCATCAGGCAAAATGCTCTTAAGGTCATTTAAGTCAAGGAAACCTTTTGCACCAGATTGTCGCCATTTCTGTGAAATTTAGAGCCATAATTCAGTCCAATGTAAAAACACAGACATGATTCAGGATCTGCTTTCATTCAGTGAGACTTAAACGTTCTGAGGTCATCAACTCCAACCTCTATTGTGAATATACGTCCATAAATCAACTTAATAGCAGATCTCAGAAAGACGACACTTCTCCCGGCTAATTATCTGGCATCACAGCAACATTACATCTCATACTTTGTTTTTTAACATTCAATATTTTATCAAGATTATTAGAACTGATACGTTTTATCCTATATAACTTTCAACTAGAAGACAAGACAAATCTTTTTTTTATTGGATTGTGTTGGTTATAATACAATTCAGCATCGGTTTGGAGTCTGGGGGGTCACATGACATGGAAGCTACCGAAAAAAATTAGATTTATAAAATAGGAATTATCATAAAATAGAGGAAACACAAAACATTAAAGTAAATACGGGAATAATCAGAAATAGTCTGAATAAAAAGGTCTTTTTAAATCCAAAGAACGAAATTAAACAATACGTTTCCAAAACAATTCGCTCTCTGGTCCCTCTCAGGAGTAAATAAGTACATAATAAAGATTTCTACTGGATACAGATCTCAACGCATCTTTTCTTTCTTCCTGTGTTGAATATCAAGTCCTTAGAAGCAATAATACACCTGAAGATTCCCCCAATATAGAGAATGAGTCACAGTTCTCCTCCTCCACATCATCTGATACTTGAAATTTGAACAAAGTGAGTTCATGACTTACACAAGACAAAAGCTTGGCAGGGCCGACAACCGGTGACTCACAGCGTTGACACTTGCGTGTTTGCATCCCCAGAATATCACCACGTTAATTCGGACTTCGTGTGTATTATCGATTCAGTCGATACCACTCGGCCCTATCCTCAACTCGGATGACAATGTAAAGTCTCCTCATTCACTATGTTGGTTAAAAATAGCAACACGGGAAAAAAAAAAAAAGAGAAGGAGAACTACAACCGCATGTGGAAGCAGAACACACCAACATAAAGTCCAGCCTCTGTGGTTGTGTTATTAATTCATAGGCAGACACTTTCAAATGTGCACATAAAGAGGAAATGAGGAGTTCAAAGACACAGAAACACGACTTCCAATTTCAGTCGTTGTGCAGAGATGAACCCACTTTTCTCCCTGACAGTTACAAAGAGGAAGGGTTCTCCTCCCGCCCTGCTCGTCGATCTGATGTCTGCACGGAGACGAAAATTGTGTTTGTCACCACAAAGGAAGAGAAAAGTACATACTGTACATTTAAAGAGACATCAGGGTGTCAGAGGCAGCAGGGGGAAAAAAATGGTCTGCGACATATCCGAGGGAGATAAAAGCTCATGTGTAACACGGTTTGTGCTAATTTGTCTGTGTTGTAAACCTATTAGAATGGACGGGACAGATTATGGCCCTAACATGCATGGAAATCATAACCTTTTCCGCATCGTTAGTGTCAGCTAATGAATTCAGCATATCGCCCACCACGCAGCTCTTATTTCTCTTATCCCGCTTGTTTCACTCGCTCATTTGTGGAAACCGATTCTAGGGAGATGATGTTTCTCTGAAATAAAAAGCTCCACTATGATCATATGCTTTTTAAATCTGCTCGTGTGACCTCGCGCAGCTGGAAAACGCTTGTTAGGTGCGTAAAAAATGCGAAATAAAAAAACATGCAAATGTGAGCAGAGAGCTCAGGGCTGCAGATCTGTTGAGTCTATCCCTCGCTCTGTGTCGCTTTGCCGTTAACAGTGGCATTGCTCTGCGTGGGCGACCCCGTGTGCACTTGCATTAAGTGTGTGTCTGTGCGTGTGGATGTGGGAGCGTGACAGCGAGTGTGTGTTTGTGCGAGTGCTTGGGTGTGATTGTGGACATGACTACATCTATTTATATGTGTGTGTGTCTAGATGGCCTGAGGACAGATGTGGGTGCCTGGCATTTCAAGAACCGATGTCAAAGACCTTTAGTTCAGTATCCGCTGTGTGCGTCGTGTGCAGGAGATCGTGTCGTGTCATGAATAAATGAAGTGACAGACAAGAAGAGAGCGAAGGAGAGAGACGGAAAAAAGTGTCGAGAGAAGGGTCTGACATGATCCCTTTGAAAAAAATAACATATTTCTTAAAAGATGTCAACAAGCAGCATCTGCAGGAGAAGCTGCAGGAGAGTCCGTGTCCACAAAAACACATGGTAGAAAACATACATTTACCAGTGTTGGATCAAAGACAGATCAAAGACAGAGATGAGATTCATCGGGAATATTAATAATGATATTTATATGAAAATGATTAGTTAATTAACTCATTTTGACTTAACATTGACAATACACTGATGGGTAGATAGATAAGTAAAATACAAACATGGTTGTATGCACAGTATAATGTTAAAATGTTAAAATGTTTATTTATGAAAAGTTGGTTGATGCATTGGTTGGTTGACTAGTTGACTGATTGATTGACTGGTTGTTTGGTTGGTTGGTCGATTGATTCACTGGTTGGTTGACTGGTTGATTAATTGATTGACTGATTGATTGGTCGTACTTAAATTCCAGTCTGCATTTGAACTCAACACATCCTAACCAATAAAACCACAGAGTAACAGAGAGGGTTTTTTTTACCTGTCCAGCCAGGCGAGCAGGCTCTTGGCGGCGGTGATGAGGTCGACCACAGAGGTCAGCAGATCATTGGGAAGCCGCCGCGAGGACCTGCTCTCTGATTGGCTGCTTCTGCGGCGACCAGAGATGAAGTTTTGCAGGTTTTTGGCCGAGGCGCCGAGTTTGTGAGCCAGAGTCCTGACGCTCTCCGTCTCCAGACCTGAGTTCTGAACCCACACAAACACACAGATAAAAGCTCCAGACAGGGAACCACCATAACTAAAACTTAGAATCTTATTTGTCAACATGTTTACCAGGGTTTCTTAAGAAGTCTGGTGCATATGATAACTTGATATATTATATATTTAGAAGAGAGAGAGTCATCGTGCCGACTGCAACGAAGCAGTGGCAGAGGAGGAGTGTTACTTTGAATTTCAGAGGGAAATGTTCTCTTCACCCTCCCGCATTTATAAGACAGCTTTATATTTATTATTATTTTATTATTCTATATATTTCATTTTGTAACTTGTGTTTTCACTTAAAAGTTAGCTTGTATAGATACGATGGATTGGTATAGATTAAAAAATCTAGAAACCAACAGCCACAGCATGAAAACAGAGAGCTTGAGTTTTTAAGTTGAGGTTGGATAAAAATACTTTTATTCTCTTTAAAAGGTTCTGTTCAACCAATTCATGTTTTTGTGTGGAAGAAAATTATCAGAAAGTGATTCTTTGTACGTTGTGAACCTACTTTGAATAACATCCGTAAAGTTTCTATGTCAGTTTGCAACTTGAGGAGATCGTCATGCTTGTATTTATACTTGAAGAGCTATTGACCTTAATTTTGTTTCCCAGACTGTGTTGCTGTTTGTTTGTATGAACTTGATCTAATGACAAAAACATCAACAGAGTGAGTATACACAGTATAATGGACAAACATCATATACAGGACGTGATTTCAGTTTAGAACTGTACTTCAGTGATTTGCGGTTAAATTTTTTCCAACATCAACGTTAATAGTCAGAAATTGATTTATTTTTGGCAAACGCTGACAATGGGACTGTTTTTCTTACACTGTGGAAGTGACAGCTGGGAGATTCACAGATTTAATGTTGGACGCTGCAGATTTACTTCCTGCATTGGAGCAGAACGTCGTACAATAAGGTCCGGCTGTAAAACAGTCTGGCTCTGCAGCAAAACTACAAAACAAGCAAACTCACCAGAGCGCAGAGCAAGTCGACAGCCTCCAGGATGAGCTCCTGGTGTCCAATTCGAGAAACTCCCAGTTCCTCCAGCTCGGCGTGGCTGATCCTCAGCAGCCTCTCCCCGCACACACCTCCACGCTCAAACACGCACACGTACTGCTGCAGACAGTCGTCCAGACCTGGAGCAAACACACACACTGTCAAAGTTAGGGCTGCTGCACACGATTCTCAACGCTTGACCGATTTTTAAAATGTGGGAGACATAACGACAGATTTTAACGATTTTACATATTAGATATTATCTCATCCACCTATTTATTATCTATTACATTTCAAATCACATTTCCTCTGAAAGGATGTTAGAGTGTGATCACACTGAGGGTTGAAGGTGCTTTTAAATCACCTATAATCAAATCTATTTTTATGGCAATTATGAGAGAACACACCAGGTAGCTGGAAATGATTTGCACTCAACACTGGAAGTGACACTCATCCCCACAAACCCCATCGCTCTTTATGACCCGTCCACAGCTCCGACACTCTTCAACTCTGTCATTCCCCGATCGATAATCACACGCATCCCCTCTTGAAATTATAGGTTTCCGGCTTCACACCACAGGCACTAATCAGCTTTCTCTTCAATACTCCGCACCAGCAGTCATCCTCTTCAAAGTGTGTCTATAGGGACGACAGATTTCTTTTAGTCTGCATGAGAATGTTCAACATCCTTCTGCTGCGTGTTCCCCCGCAGATGATATGATCTCAGATAATACAACAGCTGCTGTGTCACCATTTAAGAGCCATTTCAAGTTTGGTTGGCGTTTCACAGATTTTCACTCAACATGGCTGCAAAACCAGGTGTATAATGTAGAACTATGATATGCAGATGTTTTCAAGGACACCTCTGGGTATTTTAAGTTTTTTTGTTGTGGTAACTTCACAATGTACGTTTCAAGAGTCCCAAGAGTCACAGGCAATGGTTTCAACGTGAGGATTATCCATTATTTTCCTTTGTAATAAAGAATCATTACATTTTGGACATAACAAGTATCAGTGGTACTGGCAGTACAGTAGTATTGTTAACCACGTGTGGTTTTTCGTGCAGAACAAATTTAACGAATCCTTTACACGTAATTAATTTTACAGCATTGAACTTCTACATTGTCAGCATTTTATTCTGGAAAAGAACCACTTGTGCATACTGACCCATGACGGCTACTGTGCACCTGTGACCACAACTCCAGCAAACGAGAAAATATGCGACGTTTAATTCTACAAACAAAGCGGCCTCAGATCAGCAGTATTTAATGACAAAGAGTCAGGAGACAGGAACAAAAGGGGTAATGGACGTCTCTGATTGTGTTGTGAGTGTGTGTGTGTGTGTGTGTGGGACGATATCCCAAATTGCAAGTGTAGGGGTGCGTGCATCGTGCATGTGTGTGTTTGTGTTTGTCTGGCTGGAGCAGGGTTTGCTGAGTCAAAGGAAAGCAGATCAAGACAGAGCGGCTCAGCTGCAGCCCCTGGCTCCCAAAACAATGAATGTATCCAGCGTCTAACCTCTTAACAAACAGCACAACTGGCGAACACACACTTCAAACACACACGCACACACACACACACACGCACACACCTCTGAGGAATGAGCATTGATTTCCCCTGCTCCAAGTCCCTGCTTTATAATACACTCATCTATCATAACCACACTATCAAAGATGGGGAAAAAAGCAGGATGGGAAGCGAGCGGCGGAAGCAAACAAGCTAAAAAAAAAAGAGAAAAGGCAAATGGGGAATAAGAAAAAACCTCATAAGCCAGCTGCTAAATTGCATGCAAACAATTTCACACACACACACAGCATTTCTCATCAAACAGCATTTGTCAGCTTCTGCACCCTCCAAATGCTTCCTCCCCTCCCCCAAATCTGAAGTTCCAAAATGCCACAAAAGAGTTTGTAAAAAAAATTAAAAAAAAACACAAATGCCTGAAATCACTTCACTTCATTTTAGCTTTTAAAAGATAGAATCAGCAAAGCTTTTCTTTTTTATTATTATCTTAAATTGAATAACACAGCAATCAGTTTGAAGGGTCTGGAATCGTCTGTTCAACATTATCTGACTTTGCAACGAGACGCGACAAATTGATTCCATTATCGAAACTCTTCAAGTTTGATGTGATATCTCGAATCACAGCTTCTAAAGTCGCACAGGAAAAGTTGATAAGAATTAAATAAATAACTAAGCCTCTCAATGGTGATTTATTTTGGGGTTTCTGGCTTTAGTGACGGCTACAGGTCATCTAAGGTGCACTCAAGGTTTGGAGAAGGGCTGGCGGGGGGGAGAAGGAACGAGAGCGTGACTTATAAAAGTTGATGGATGCTCTTAATGCGTCTAAAATCTGATTTGGGTGAAAAATGTGCACAATATTCATGTTGTGCAATAACCTCAAGCAAAGATTACTGTGCTGATTTAATCCTAAATGTGTGTTTCTCATTGTTAATAACAACCTGGGGCAGGAGTGAGTGCACCCACCTTAAAGGGTTAAAGCTCCCTTATTAATACATGAACAAAAAAACAACTATTTGTGGCTTCTTCGAGTTAAATCATGTAAACCATGTTATGTTTTGAGAAATATAAAATATTAATCAGTCAGCCTTTGAGGTGTTGCTCGGCTTTTTCCTTTTCCTCTAATGCACAATCTTTAATCCCTTTCATCCAACACTTATCAGGACAGCAAACAAGCCTATTTCCCAAAAGTCAAATTAGGCTTTTAAACTATCCAACAGAATCAAAGCAGCCAACATGTAAAAATGTTGCTTAAATGTTCATGAATATTCATGATAATAATAACAGATCACTCCAAAAGGGGAGTATTCTGCATAATGTCGAATTTGCCTCTTATATATAAATGTGTATACTTTCTGTAGTGCCCATGGGCGAAGAACAACCTTTTGGGATCAAGTGAAACACATGAATACAAGACAGACTACAAGTCCACTGGATCCTAAAATCCAGCAGATTAATGTCTCAAATATCCATGTGGAGCTATTTATTGGATTTTTAAATTTGGTTTGACGCCATTTTTATTCAAGTCCAGGATCTGGGGGCGCTTCTTCCTCCAACAGCCACACTTGTGTTTTAATGGGTGTTAATAGCAGCTGATTTTCTAATAGACGTGAAGCTGATTAAAACAATGTTGGTTCTCACAGTCAAAGTGTTACAACTGCTCAGAGAGAGAGGCAGCGGCAGAAGGGGGGGGGAAGATGCACATTGTGGCAAAAGTTCACTGATTATCAGCGTCGCTTATCGCCGGCAGAGAGGGAGAGCGTGAATGCCCTGAATACTGAGGAGTCAAATTGTAAGCGACGTGCACACACACACCCACGCACACCGAGACAGACACCGAAATGGTGCTATACAGTTAATTCATACGGTAGATGACTGCTGCTATGGGTCGCATTCTACTGCTGCAGTGGACTTTTTTATTATTTCTACCCTCTCAGTCCTGTCGCTGCTGTTTTATCGGCCATTTCTCCATTAGCCACTTCAACAGCTAATTTGCCTATTTCAAAAAGTTCACAATTTTTCCTGTCATTAGTTTTATCCTTTTCAACGGTTTCTTTAGAGTAATACATCCATTACTTTCAGCTGACACTTTTAACCATTCATAGATTAGTTCTAACTTTGAAGTTTTGGCTGTCTAACAATTAATTTTTGCAATTTCATCCATTTAAATAAAAGTTTCACCTTTTTCTCTTTAGGATTACTTGAGCTAGAAGTTTCATTCAAGTATTGATTGGTTGGTTGGTTGGTTTTAATAATAATAATTTCTAAATGACTTTAAGTTCCCCATTTATTTACATTTAAATATCAGTTCAAACCACTTATCTCTTGTGTTTGGCCTATTTCTTTTTTTTTTTATCTTTCACACACATTCCCAACACTTGCTGAGGTGTTACAGTTACTCAATATGTATTTGTTTGGCTGTCGTTCTGTTGATTATTACTTCTTTTTTTTTATTGTTGCACCCCCTGGCACGTTTAGTGAATGCAGGCATGCGACAACCACCCCAGGTTGGAAATCAATCATGCAGTAAAAATGCTTGTTTCCTTATAAACTGACAATCTCCAGTGCTGTGTTACTGTCTGTGTGGGTTTGGTGATGTGTAATCCGTAATATCTCTTTATGTGCAGGATGTTTATGTGCACATATATGTATGTGACTGTCAGAGAGTTCATGTGTGTGTTTGAGTGATACACAGAAAGTGTGATTCAGAGCTGACTCACACATTTAACTCCCACAGAGGCACACTTTTCACAACAGCAGGCGAGCCAAACTCCCACAAACACCCTCTTTCTCTCTGTCACACACACACACGTCTAATAAAACTAGATTCTGCGGTGACTTCTGGGATATTCAAGAGTTCTATAAAAGATCTGGCCCTCTCCGTTGGGTTATGTGTCATCTGTTCCAAACACTGAAGCTTCGAACAATAAAGGTTAGACGAGCGTTCACTGTGTCCCTGAGATTCACAACTGCAGGATGTCGGGAGCCTGGAAGTTATTTAAGGTGAGTTTGTGACGAGAAGGTTGCCAGTTTGAATCCCAGTGTCAGCTGGGAAGATTTTGCAAACTGGGGAAACTCTTATTCTTCGACTGCAAAATGTTAGAGTTGTCAATAAAGTGCATGAAAACTGCTGAAATGCCAAACAGTTAAAACTTCTGTCTCCATTAAGAATACTTTATAAACTCCTCAGTTAGTTCTTGTTTATTACGCCGGTAGCACAGGTTTCAACACAATGGAACATAACAGAAAGTGTTGCATTAAAAATCACAGAGCCTCGTCGGCGTCAGCATGTGAACGGACAGAGCTGTGTCATGCCGGCGTGACTTTTACAGGCTCGCCCGCACTCTTTGGCCTCCGAGTGACTGAAGCACTTCAGACCTAATTTCCCCAAAGCACCACATGTTCACGCCGCGCACACAAATGAACCAACAAACACAGGCCCTGGCTCTTCAGACGGAAACCGACAAATGTTTCAGATTCTCATGAGTCTTGTCACGTCCAGCAGTTAAACTGATGCGAAAGACATTAGGTAACATTTTCCCTGGCTCCTTGTGTGAGCCGAGGCCACGGGGGCAAAGAATTCCCACCATTCCTTGCAATGTACAGCAAGATCTCATATTACTATTGAAGTGTGCCACTCCCATCGGTTGTGCCAATGCAACACTGTCGCCAAGTCAACAATGCCCAGACAGACACACACACACACACACACACACACAGACACACACACACACAGTATCCAAATACTGTATATCATGTTTCACCTCTGTCGCCACAGACACACCCCAGAGACCCAGAGTGAACCGAATACCACACTATGGCATGCCACGTGTGTTGTGTATGTGTGTGTACACTGTATGTAAGTGTGTGTGTGTGTGTGTGTGTCTGTGTGTGTGCTTGCAAATGTCCGAGGACCCGGGTGGAGCCTTCTGTTCAGAGCGAGTGTGTGTGTCTGTCAGCTGTTCTGCACAGACGGTCTGAGACGAACAACTCACCATCCACCCACAAACACACATATATACAAATATACACACACACAGGGGCTCTTATAAACACATGCCATATGCACATGATCAACCGATAACCCATCCGGTGATGAGGATCTGAGAAACTGCACATCATCATGTAAATTTCTATTGAAGCATGTGAGTCAGTATAAATTCCCTGATCTGATTTTATATGCATGAAACATACATGATGGGGAACATGCAACACGTAACACAGTTGTGTTGGTCATCTTTCAGTGGACGGGGCTGAGTTTAGTGGATCTGGTTTGAATCATAGAGCGATGATGCATCTCGATGCTTCTTTCCAACAAATTTCAAGGTAAAAAGAAAAATATATCGATGACGTTTGTTGAAAGGTAACTTTACACTAACTGGCCTGATGGGGGCGCTATCATTTCAGATGAATTATAAAGGCCTTTACTGAGAAAACAACAGGTCAGAATTCAATTTGAAACTGTGAAACGGGTTTAATATTTTCCTCTGGTACAAAAGGTGGGATATAGTGACTTATTGACATTATGTCCAAACCACATCCAGCAGGAATAACAAAGACTGGAAGAAAATGTTGGCCTCCAATAGACGGAAGGTCTTAGGTCATAGAAGGTAAGAGCTACAGCTCATTGTGAAACCAATGCCAGAAGACGAACAGCGAAGACGGGACCAAGACAAGGTTATTCTATCATTTCAAGCTAACAATGGAGCACGAAGAGAGTCGATAAATTACAGGCCTCGACATCATGAGGAGAGAGCTGACGTAAGAACGACCGGGCGAAAACTATAAATCTGCATCAATATAAAAATATATTCACAGACATTCTGTCTATGGTGACTTTCACTTTGACTTTGACCGAATGTTTGGCATGTGTGACAAATGTAATTGATAATGATTTAAAATGTTAAATTAAATGTGTTTTATTGGTGATACTCATCCAGTCATGGTTTTACCTATAGGCCGTTTCACCATCATGGCTTACAGAGACAAATTACAGAATTGATCCATTGTGAACTTGGTTTCACCTTTGCTTTTCCTGCTGCGTAAAACACAGACTGGAGTTTATTATAGCTGCTGTGAATCCAAACCGACCACAGCCTCCATTTTCCAACAACTGCTAACTTTTTACAACCTCCCTTTTTTACGCTTGGAGGGAATGAGAGTTTGATAGTGACGATCTAGATGTTGGGTGGGTGATCACTTTAAAGACCGAATCACAAATATTGTTTTAGCACCGAATGACACCGAGGTGATAAAGTTCCTTCCAGCTCTGAGGTGAGTTCAGGAAACGTCAACAGCTGGGAACAGGGAGGAGATTTTAGGACGTTGTGACACCATCCACTACTTTCATAAATAAGACTCACAGCCTCTGAATAAGCCTTAATTGCTTTCATGAACTGAATGGACCCTTTCAAATGACCTTCACGTCGATGCCATTTTTCGCAAAATTGGACGTGTATTAATTGTTTAATGGAACTCCCAGTAGTGGCAGCACAAGTGAAATTCAGCTGTTAATTTAAACTAGATTCGTTTCGATAATAAATCTCATAAATGGACTGGTCTCCTTTTGGCAGGTGTTTTCGGGGGAAGCCTGGCTGATACTGATGCCGTGATGAGTCAACATAAAGAGCGTTCTAATTATGTTGGCAACAAGTCAAACTGAAAATGCTTTATGAGAGGTAAGTAATTGATTTGTGTGTCTGGTCGTCTATGTTGGACCATTAGCCACAGCAAAGATTAAAAAAGTATTGTCAACCTGCATAATGTATTTGGGTACAATTAAAATACTAATTTAGGCTTTTTCTGTGTTTTTAATTGATTTATTTTTCTTTAAAGAGCCCAGATACTGCTCCTTACTCACGAATCACTCTTAAGATGACAGGAATTAACATTTTTTAGACAATGTTGAAGAAGCCAAAAAGATGATTAGATTTACCTCAATCCTAGTTCGTCAGCCCTTTCATGCTCAAAACCTTCTTGCTCAGTCAGAGGAGAGGCATCGCTCCCAGGGTATGAAAGTGAGAGGATCGTTGTGTAAGGCCTGTTCAAGGTGGGAATCTTGCAAACACAGAATTTGGGGGCATTGTGTTTGCATTCAACCAGCAGCAGAGGTGTTCACAAAACCGTACAGACACTAATGCTGGCACGCTATGTAAAATCACACACGGGGGCGGCATCATATCGGCTTTGTTCAGCTCAGTTTTGTTCAGCTCAGTGTAAACAAGCAAAGGCTGCATCACCACAATATAAGATGTGGTCGAGGTTAAAGAGGATGTTACATGAGGCGTTTTTGAATCAAAACCTCGTTACGCCACTGGGAACATTTCCTGCTGGAAAGTCGAGTGACAACACAGACAAAATTATATACAACACAGACAGTGACAAAATGCCAGAACCACCATTTTAAATCAGAATCTTACGTCACGGAAAAAACTCCAGCACGCTTCTTCTTTCTTTGGTTTATTAGCGGTTGACAACCAACGTCAAGGAGTTCTTGTCCATAACCTTTTCTTTTACGAAGCACCTGTCACTTCGTTGATGTGCCAATTACTTTTCCATTTAAAATCTGAGCTTCAACATATTTTTTCTCGTTTACCAAATGCCCCCCCCCCCCCCCCCCCCCCCCCCCACAACCCCATTCCACCCCCCCCCTCAATCTGTGCCCCCACACATCAGAAGTTCCTGCAGCCGCCCCTGCACTCAGCAGTGAACTTAGGCTGATTCTCCTTCAGTCATTTTCACATTACATCACCACCCAGTGATCATCAGGTGCATGGATGATGCATGGACACACACACACACACACACACACACACACACACACACACACACACACACACACACACACACACACAGCTCCCACGCATCATAACATCGCCTCTGTTTCTCCTTCATTAATGTCACGATCACTCAGTATGTGCATCCAGGGACTGTAATTAATTCTATTCATTAGGGATGTGCGTGCGTGCGTGCGTGCGTGTGTGTGTGCGTGGGTACCTTTCATCCAGTCCACCACCTGGCTCGTGCTCCATTTGCTCACCGGCTCCATCACCAGCGCCATCGAGGAAACTTTGCGCGGAGTCTCCGTTGCGCGCAAGCGGTGTCGCAAAGCCGACAACAGAGCTCCGTGAGGCGGGCACACCTCCCCCGACCCCTCCCTGCCTTCCTCCCCTCCCTCTATCTGCAGCCAGGTGACTCCTTATCCTACCACCCCCCCACCCCTCCCCTCACACTATCCCGGTCCGGCTCCCCTGTCGCCCCTGGCACAGTCCGGTGTCGTGTCCCGTTAACGCAGCGCAGCAGCGGGACAGCCCGGGCGTGTGTGCAGCGGAATCCGGTACATTCCCCTGCGCGATCCGGTCTGACATGTGTCGCCTTTCTCCCCCTCTCTCTTTTTTTCTCTCTCTCTCTCTCTCTCTCTTTAGTGCACCAACCCGATCCTGGCTTCCCGGTGTGTGTGTGCATGTGAGACAGAGATGGAGAGGAGTGTGTGTAGGTGTGTGTGCGCAAACGCTCCGTCACCGGCAGCAGCAGTGGAGGACACTGTGGATAAGTCAGACCGGACTCCACATATACAACTGCACCTCTCTCTCTCCCTCTCTCTCTCTCTCCCTCCCTCCCTCTCTCTTTCTCTCTCCCTCTCTTTCTCTCCAGATATGATAACACCGTGCACCCAGTGGGTGGCTCTACGCGCACAACACACCGGTGCATTTCCCTCTGGAAAAGATAGAACCGTGGAGATATGAGGGGAAGAGATATTCTCAGAAGATGTTTAATAAGGATGTGTGTGAGTGACAGAGAGAGGAAGTGTGTGAGTGTGTTTATGGGAGAGAGAGAGAGAGAGAGAGAGAGATGTTCCTGATGATTTTAATGATTTGCAAACATCAAACTTTTGAATTGAATTGAGTATCACCTCTGGGAATATGACAACATGATGTATCGACTCTCTTTCCGCTGCGTGAGGAAACTTAATTCCTCTGCCAACCTCTCCACCTCCCACACCTCCACGCCATAAGATCATTTATCTGCATTTACATCTCATTAGATCGCAGTGATGGAGTGAGCCTAATTTCCAGATCTTAAGTGTCTGGATGCTTCTGCATTGTTTTGTTTGTCCGGCTCATTCAATTTGAAATCAATCTAGGATAGCACTCAGTCTGTAGGCCCCACAGTCACCTTCAATTCGATTGAGCTGCATCAAATTGCACACTCACTACTATCAGACCTGAAGATCACTGGAATATTCCCTGTGTAAATTGTCAAAAAACAATCTCATAAATTTGAAGTGAGCGGTTAAAAGAATTCAGGATTCACTCAAAAATGGATTGGGTTCTTTCTTGGGCCGTGCTCCATCCTCAGACCAACAGTTTTTGTTTTATCCTGTTCACAATGCCACAAACAAATGAACAAGAATGTCACTCAGTAGAGCTCAAACCTCTGCCAAGGCCCAACAGTCGTATTCAATTCTATTCAATTCAACAGTGAAAATGTTCCGACTATAACAGAAATAACCTGTTGATCATAAAGAAATTTAAATCAGCTGTGACAGTGAGCCATATTTCTAAAACTAGCTAGATAGTCCTTTTGTAATTTACAGCTGAACCAACGTTAGCGGCCTTTTCTTTGTCTAAATACCCTTAATCTCATAATATCTTTAAATTAATCTACAGGAATTCTTATGACACTAATATAAAGTGGTGTTTTTCCCTTTAGATCTCTATTTCCTCCCTGTGGGATGTCAATTTAACACACTGTAGTATTTCACCTTATATAATTAGAATATTATTATTATTAAATATTTATTGTGTTATTAGCGTGGTTATGTGTGTTAAAGGAGGACCCACTCACCTCTCATGCATTTTAGCAACAACAGGCTGAAATGAAGTCGCACAAGTTCGCTGCAGACACAGTTTTAGCTTCAACAAACGGAAGAGACAAGAATCACTGGAGATAAAAATCAGATCTGGTTTCTTGTGATTTGATTCACTGCTGCGTCATCTCCTCTGTAGGTGGATGAATGCACACACACACAAACTATAGAGGCTGGAATCCAGTGAACGAAGAAAAGAACGTTTCCTTTCCCAACTGTGACCTCTGCTGGTGAAAAGGGAAGAAGATGTTCAAGCTCTGCTGCAGCTGGAAACTTACATTTGGTGTGATGTGTTCAGGGTTTTCATAAAAGTGACGATCAAAGTGGGAATAAAAGATTAGACCAGGTTTTTCCATGTCTGTAGACCAGGACATAAAGATGGATGACGTGACAGCTCCCCAAAAGTGAAGCCAAAGTGAATCAATCAGAGCAAAAACCCTGCCTCCTCCATGTTAGTGGATGGCACAAACTAAAAAGTCAAAGCGCACATCAAAAGGTGGTTTCTGTAATTTTGTGCAGTTCAAGTGTTAATTAAGTACTGTGCAGACTCTGGCTCCACTATAGCAACATTCATATCATGAATAACATGGCTGCATTTCTGGATAATAGGAGGAAGTGGACATTTGTCATCCGTCTTTATTTAGAGTCTGTGGTCCAGAATATAAACTAGGAACTATAGACGCGAGGATTTAAACACGTCCACATGTTGGACACTCAGTCAGCAACTGTTAACTTGTTACTGATTAGCTTAGCATAAAAGAGCAAATTGAAGAAAGACGGGAACCAAATGCAGAAGTTAAGATTTCATCAGGGCCATCGTCCTGTTTATCTAATCGGAACTTGTGAAATAAAATCAAGAAATAAAGTACTCAACTCTACCAAATACTACACACGACTAAATACTGCATGGACAGTATATTAAGGTCTTTACATTTTTACCTCATAAACACACATACATATATATAAACGTAAAATTCCCTCATGTTGGTTTAAAAACTCTATATTAGAAACTTACTTTTAAACCTCACAAAAAGCTCTGATTGGAGTTTATGTGTGTTTGAATAAGTGTTGATATATTTACGTTTTGCCACAATGAACTTTAATGTCAACTACATTGTTATCGTCACAGTTCTCAGACTTTAGGTTAACAGAAATGTTCATAGACGACACAATGACACTATAACTCAGTTCAGCAACTATGAATGATAATACATGAATTGGGAAGTGAAAAATTGGATTTGAGAAGGGACGACGGCTGATATAAGGGGATAAATTGACAGTTTAGTTCCCATAATAAATAATTTTCTGTACACTGGTGGTTTCTCTGACTCCATGACAACAAAAGGACAGAATTTGTCTTTACAAGCTATGATTTCCCTACTGCTACATTTGTGAAGACTAAGAAGCAATGCTGAGTCACTGTTGTTCATTACCACACAGAAAGGGGCATTTTCATTCAGTGGCATCATTTCGGAATTTACTATATTACTAAAGTATATATTACTCATAAGGGAAACTTGCCTCATCAGAGGACTGGGTTTACAAAGGAGTAGATGAAGACATTGCCATAAACAAAGAAGGCCGAACCAAAATAAGACGGCGTGCTCCACAGAGGATTTCCATCAGTAGCAAATATGAAATCCTTACTGTTGCATCCATAGCTACTTTGAACTGCAGCTTTGTCAATGGCCCCCAATCAATCTGGGAAGAGTCCGAGAGGGATGCGTGGGTCGGGAATGGAAGGACACATTTTTGACCGATTTTGAAGAACTCTTCGAAAGGGTGCAGCCTAGACAGGGCACCCGTCTGTAAAAGCAATCTGTCTTCAAATGAGCCTCCTAAGGACGCAGTCCCTGAACTGGGACACAGCTACTATCAGTGTAGCCTTTGTGTCTCTCTACACCGGTTTCTTAATGCACCACATCTTTGCCCCATGTTATTTAGATAAACTTGTAAACTAAGACGTCTCAGAAGTCCATATATTTGCTGGAGGGAGAGTATGAGTGAAGCAGCAAAGAAGGGGAAGTGTCGGTTTTGAAGGAAAGACTCTGGTCTCAATTTGTTTAGTCATTGCTGAATTTTTGAGGAAGTGAGGAAATAGATGACTCACTGTACATGTAAAAAAGGAATGGGGAGAATTCAGAAGGAGCTCAACCGACTATAGTACAAAGAAGGTAATTAACATTAACTTAAAGATAAAATATAATAATAACAGTATACGATGCTGAATTAAATATCCCAAAAACTACAAATTTAAAATGTTTCATGTTTGTTAAAACTTCAGAGGTCAGATGTCCAACCCTGTCAACAACTTTCACTTCCTAAAAAATCCCCCCTCCATCAAATAAAAAGAGATGACGGGCGGAGGAAAGGTGTTGAGCTACACAGAGAGACGAACACTTTTCTCATTCACACTGAAAATTAAACAGAAACAGATCAATTAGATTTTTACTCGAATTTTTAATTGACAATTACATTTTTTGACTGAAGATGATTAAACAACAAGACTGGATATAGTGGATTTAAGAAGGCTGTTTAATCTCTTCTTTATTTGACGCAGTAAGTATCAAACTATTATTCCTCATAGGTGTCTGTTCCCACAAGATATACTGATCAGAATTTGAAAACCCTTTATTATAAAATTATGAGTTTGTCTGTTTTATTGAATTTTCAGTGTTTTACCAGCAACTGGACTAAACAGTGGAAATTCTTATCGGACGGACTTCACTTTGTAAACTGGATTTAAAAATGGGTCCCGGAGGAAAAGAAGATGAAAGAGAAACCGGAGGAAGAAAACATTTCCAACTTGTCACGTTTTTCTTTTTGCTGACTATCAGCAGTTTGCTTGCTCCAATCTCGGGATTTGCACTGAAGACTTGCCGAATCAGTTACAACATTGCCAAATGTGACAAGATGGGACTCACAGCTGCTCCTCGAGATATTCCCTCAGCAGTGAAAGGTTTTGACTTGTCTGAAAACAAGATTTTAAGAGTACTTGTGTCAGATTTTGAAAATCTGCCAGGTTTGACTCAGTTGGACCTCAATCGCAACTTAATTTCGCAGATAGACGACGGAGCCTTTGCCAATCTGATTTTCCTCGAGAAGTTAAATCTAAATAATAATAAACTTGTGACTCTGGGAGAGAATCTTTTTCATGGTCTGAGCAACCTCACCGAGCTCAGAATCATGAGTAATGGCATCAAAGCTGTGACCCTGACGTCTTTCAAGCCCATGAATAGCTTAAAGTTTCTGGACTTCTCTCACAACAAACTGAAACACATCACGAAAGTCAGCTCAATATTACAGCATCTTCCAAATCTGCGTGAACTGTTTCTTAAAAAAAATGATTTCACCACTTTTCACTCAGAGGAACTGACGAACAGCTCATTACAACTTAAAGCCCTCGACTTGTCCCAGAATCCAATCACAGATTTTCGGATCACTGCAAACGTTTTTCCAAATCTTACTTGGCTTAACATCGGAGGAGCTCCTGGAAAGACTCCAGTGATCTTGGGCGTGCGTAACAAGACTTTCTTTAGTCGAGTGTCTACTCTTGATATTACTGGGCTTCGAATGACTCTTGTTGACATTAGAACATTACTGGGGACGGTAAACTCCTCACTATCATCTCTAAGGATGAATGCTATGAAAAACAATATCACAGCGCTAACTCACATTTCCTGCAACATCCCAACACTGTCCACGCTGCAGCTCCGCCACAACAAACTCACTTATGTCAGTTCAGATTTGTTTAAGTTGTGCTTTAATATAAGAGAGATAGATTTAACAGATAATAAGATCAAAAAAATCCGAGACGATGCCTTCAGTTCTCTTCAGAGTCTTAAGACCTTGAGTCTGAGTCGAAACAAACTTTCATCGGTTCCATACGCTACAAGGACTCTACCAAGTCTTGGAGAGTTGGATCTCAGCTTCAACAACATAACCAAACTTGGATGTGATGATTTTGCCAATCAGACAAAGCTGAGACGACTACGCCTTTATCATAATTCAATCACATCTCTTGCAGAATGCGTTTTCAAGGACTTAGTACAATTGCAAGTTCTGAAGCTACAAAACAACCACTTGTCCAATTTAAATGGTGCTTTCAGAGATTGCTTGCCAAATCTTAGACAACTGCTTTTGAATGGAAATCAACTCACTGCCCTTAAACATGGAGAATTCCGCGGCTTGCAGTCCCTCCAGAATTTGTCATTACACGAAAATAAAATATTTAACCTTGATAAAGGTTGTTTCGTTGGATTGACAAATCTTACAGATATCCTGCTACAGAATAATCAGATTAGAGAAACTGAAATAAGCAAAGGTGTTTTCAATGATCTGATAAATTTAAGAAGATTGGAACTGAGGGACAATCACATAAAATATGTGAATAATTCATCTTTGCCTAGTGCGCCATTTTCTCGGCTGTCCCGTCTGGAGACATTGGCTATTCCTTCCCAACACGGCAAAGGGAAGTCTCAATTGCCTCGTAACTTATTGGAGGGTTTGACCAATCTGTTGGTTTTCAACATCAGGAACATTCAACTTGCATCCTTGCACAAAGACATGTTTAATGGAACGCCACAGCTGACAACACTTGACATAAGCTCAAATGAGCTTATGGATCTCTCCCCAGATTTGTTTTCCCCGATTCCAAATCTTAAAAGCCTTTACGTTTCCAGAACAAATCTTAGGTCCCTCGATTATCTAACAGGGGCCAACCTGACCAAGCTGGAGTTCCTGCAGGCAAGAAAGAATGAATTTTCAATTATCAGTGAAGAAATAATAAAGTCTGTACCAAGTCTTGTTTATGCAGATTTTCAAGGGAACAGTTTTACCTGTAAATGTGATAACGCCTGGTTCATCAAGTGGGTGGAATACTACAATCAAACACAGGTTTTTGATGCCTATAACTTTGAGTGCAACTATCCCCTGAACCTTAAAGGCACTAAACTCTTGCACTTCGACATTCGGTCCTGCTCCGTAGACGCCGGATTCCTCATGTTTTTATCCACCACGTGTACAACCCTCCTGTTTATGCTGACGTCCTTCACCTACCATTTCCTGAGGTGGCACCTGGCCTACGCGTACTACTTCTTCTTGGCTTTGCTCTTTGACACAAAGCATAAAAACAAGCAGCCTCCTAATCAGTACGACGCCTTCATCTCCTACAACACTCATGACGAACCCTGGGTCGTGAGAGAGCTGCTGCCCAAACTGGAGGGAGAACAGGGCTGGAGGTTGTGTCTGCACCATCGAGATTTCATGCCAGGTGAGACTTTACAGCCTCTTTGCTCCAGCCAGGTGCGTTTTAATATGGGATTCAAAATGGAGTCAATTGAAGCGCTTGGATTTTTAAGATCTAGCAAGCTTAAGGTGTTGGCGAGTAAAGGCTATTTGTGGTACATCTGTTCCAAACTATGTAACTGTCTCTGCCTCCATAAGCTTTTAGAAGTGCACAAGTACGGACGAGAAGGCTCTGTCCATTTTCATAGACGTATCTAATGTTGACCATAAATGAGCCTAAATAAAGTTGCTGAAATACTGATTTGTGGTTTTTGTTGAATTAGAAGTAAGAGTGGCTTCAAAACTTAAGTGTCTTGTGGCCTTGGGGGGATAAAAGCCTCCCTCTGTCAGTGGAGCTGAATGTACTCATCTGCCTCGTGAAGACGCTGTGCAGCAGTGATTATGATTTTATTATCACTGTTGCTATTTACTTTACATTTAAGTTTTCTCATCCTCAGGTAAACCCATCGTAGAAAACATCGTAGATGCCATTTATGGAAGCAGGAAGACCATCTGTGTGATCAGTCGCAGATACCTGGAGAGTGAGTGGTGCTCCAGAGAGATGCAGGTTGCCAGGTAACGTGTCAGCTCACAGACTGTGTGAAGTAAGCATGTGGGATACATGAAGCATAATGTTGGTCATCCCTGCAGATAGTGAATTCAAATCTAAACATTTACTGTTGGCAAAGCTTTAAAGTATCTTCAATTGCAACTCTCACCTTGGACGAGAACAAACCCCACAGTGAACTTCCTGGTGAGGGCTGCTTAAATAGTGGGGAGCTGATGAGCAAACAGGAAACAGGTGTGTGAGTGGGTGGGGACGGTCAGGTGACCAGGAAGGGAGGAAAGGTTTGGGGGACATCTCGTGGCTGGATCTGGAACTGCAGTTCATGGGCTCTTGTTGTATTTTGGTTTTTGTGTTTGATGTGACTACAATTTTTAAAAGCTGTTTAATTTAGAGGAATTACACAAATTTCATGGCATGTGGTTGTAAATATCAGAATCAATTTTGATATGTATTTCCTGTTTCTCCCGTCTAGCTTCCGTCTGTTTGATGAGCAGAAGGACGTGTTGATCCTCGTCTTCCTGGAGGACATTCCCACCGACGAGCTGTCTCCTTACTACCGCATGAAGAAGCTGCTGAACAAGATGAGCTACCTGAGCTGGCCTCGAGCCGCCGAGCACACCGAGCTGTTCTGGGAGAAGCTGCGACAGGCCCTGAGGACCAGAGAGGACCAAGCAGACGAGAGCTTCCGCCTCACTGTGGTGGATAATCAGTGGTAAAATGAAAACTCTCACTGGTTCAGGTTTCAAGCCACTAAGGGCTAGTTTGAGTCATGTTGGCCTTTTATTAGGCTCCTTTCAAACAATAAAAATGGAATACATCTGTCCAAAGAAGGCTACCTTGACTATTTATTGCCAAATATTGAACTGATCACCAAGCGTGATAAATTAATGAATCAGCCATAAACATGCGAACTGTGTTACCATATAAAGTCTCTTTTCTTGTTTGGCATTACAGTATGATCGTCACTCGAGTGAGCAAAATCACTACTTCCTGCTAATGATCTAATAATTGCAAAATTATTTCCCTAAGTTTCCGAAGTATTCTGTTTTGAGGTGATAATCACATTTCAGTCTATTTAAAAGCAGTGAAAGTAACGGAGTACTTTTAGTCACCATTTATTTATGTACATGAACCTTCAGTACATGTATTCATATACAGTTCTCAGTAATTGTATTACTTCATATTTCAGACTATGACAGTGTTGATTGTACATGATTTAATATGCAGTGTTACCTTTTGCCAAACTTTTAAATTCTTTTATAATGTTCTATATAGTTAGAAGTTTTTATGTAGTGTAAATGTAGAAAATCCATACTAACATAAATACGTTTTGTTAAATCTTTTAATTAGTTAACATTTTAATATTCATATTTACATTTAAAACGTAAACCCACAATATGGGAGTGTCAGAATTGGTAAATAAAACAAACATTCAAAAAAGAAATTGCAGTAGTTTTCATAAACAATATTTCCTTCCTTGTTTTGTTTTCGTCATAATGCACTGTAGCTACAGCTACTACTCTTCCCTGTTTATAAAACAGAACACAAAATCATATAATTTAAAATGATCAGAATAAGAACAACAATATATTAACCACGATTAAATTATGTTCTTGCTGTGAATAATATATAAAAATAGACATTGACTGTTTGAATGAGTTTATGCTGATCCATGAGTTCTGTCTTTGAGGATCTGAGCCTTCTTCTTCCTCATTTCACTGTAAAGACAAAACATGAACTTAGTTCATTGAGACATTTTTAGGCTTTGTTTTTGTTCAACATGAAAACCATCTGATCACTTGCAACAGAATGAATCCGCACATGTGGCTGCAGAGGGCGCTGTTGCTCAGCACAGTTTCATATAAAAGTCTGATTAGAAGCTTTAATCTGTAGAAATTAAAAAAGTCTCCATGTATATAAACTAAAAAGTGATTTTCCAAATACAAAATACTGTACAGAAGAAACACAAATCGAGCACACTGTAGAGAGAAGTGTTTTAATACTCACTCCACACAGCTCATCCCTCTCTGGGTCCATTTCTTTAAAGGGTCGGCACACACGAACCTCCCATTAACATGGAAGCTGTGGGAAAGACAGAAAACACATGAGACACGTGGGAGTCTTCAGTCCTCACCCGAGATAACGTTTCACTCCCTGTTTGTGTATCCATTCCAGTTTATTCATTAACCTCAGAGTGTCTCAGGTATTTACTGCAGTTTGAGCTGAACACACTAGCTGCCACTTTACCTGGACAATATATAAACTTAAACATCTGGATGCATCCGCATGTTTGTCACACGTGTGTTGGTTAGCTGTGTTTAAGAGGCCTGATGCACAATGTTCCTATATTGATTCATGTTGTGCATCTTATCACACCACAGTCATTTATATCTAAGGAAAACTGCTACTAGTCATGATTTCTGTCCTAATTCTCAGTTTAGTGACGTGATGTCACGATGGACCGCGAACTCACATGACGGCACTGATGTCACAGGAAGTGTTGATGGTCTGGATGGTGTAACCCAGCAGCCGGTGGCACTTCAACGGACGCTTGCTGTAACTCACACAGCAGCTCGCTACGAAAGCAGACAAACGTTCTGTATGAGCAACCTTGTCAAACACAACATTTACAACAACAAAAAAAG
This sequence comes from Paralichthys olivaceus, assembly GCF_024713975.1. Taxonomy (NCBI): domain Eukaryota; kingdom Metazoa; phylum Chordata; class Actinopteri; order Pleuronectiformes; family Paralichthyidae; genus Paralichthys; species Paralichthys olivaceus. The sequence goes on from NC_091109.1 coordinate 20,557,685, forward strand.
TTTAATATAAAATTTGATAAAGCTTTAAAATGCACAACAATAATATACAAGATGAGCACAAGAGCTGGACTCACCTGACTGAGTGATGCAGATGAAGGTGTTGAGGATGACAAGGGTGCACAACGCTGCCAGGAAACGCATGTTGCTCGCTCTGCGGGCTCTGTGTCAGTGTGAGACTTCAGGCGTTAAGGTGAGAGAGTGACAGAGAAGCAGTGTGCTCTGCCATTAAATAGGCTCGTTGGGGATTTCCCCCCGTTGAGCAGGACGAAGGAGTTCTAAGTGTGAGTGTAGAGGTGTTAGGACGGAGCCAGCAAACAGACAAAGGAATAGTTGCAACCTGACCAGCAGATTACAGACCTGAAAAAATCCAGAGTCAATGTTTTGTATTTTGAGAATTTAAACTGTAGTTAAATAGGTGAGACTTAACCGCAAGTCAGGTTGAAGTGTCTATAATCAATGTGTTTATGAAAATAATATATTTCAGGACAATGTGAAAATAATGTGACGGTCTCTGCCCCTGTAGGACGTTAAGAAAACCAGTTATCTCAGGTTTAATCTCTTTGAGTAGGTTTGTTTGAGATGAAGCTTGACTTCTGTAATGAAAGTTCAATCACATATAAAATAATTAGATTGATTAAACTGATAACCTTCACTAAGTCTTTTATTTGTCATAAAAAATAAGTATGAAAACCAATTCAAGATATATTTTTGCCCTTTTATATTCTGCGTGAGAAATAAACAAAACACGGTATTTTAAAACAACAAAAAATATGTCAACTAGAAAAGTTACAATTTAAATATAGAATATTATAATCTGCTCAATTCAGATTTTTATTTGAATCTGCATTTAATTGAATGCACTATAAATATAATCCGACCAAATAAGACATTTCTTATTTTAACTTATTTTAAACAGTTATTTGACTATGACGTGATTTCTCAAATAAGGCGATAAAATACTGTTTGTCATGTTTGTTTTTGTGCACGCAGGCGGGAAGGTTTGCTTCCAGCTGCAGGACTTTCCCGTGGATCATTACTACAGTGATGACATACCTTCATGGCTCTGTTGGAGGGTGTGGTGGTCGTGTGTGCCGTCGTGATCTGGATTGGGGAAAAGAAAACGCCGCTACACATGAGAAAGGTGTGAGAGGCGATATCTCAGGAGCTCATAGTTGAGATAAGCCTGAATAGAGATCGGGCAGATAAAGAGAGGTCGAGTAGAAAGTCCCTGGCTTCACACAGCAGCTGTATCCCCTGAGGAACTGATCTATATTTGATGTGTGAACTCCATTTTGAGGAAACTGAGTGACTTTAAGTGTAATCTTTCCTTGTTTGCATTTGGAAAAGTAAAAGGATTTTGACAATATGGCAACATGATGCTCAGGATCCCTTCAAACTTAAAAAGTGAATAATAGAAGCAAATATGAGAAGATATTAAACCTGGAAGATTGATGACTGATGACGTCTTAATTGGCACATGATTTTTGTATCCAGGACAATCTATGGGCCCAGGAGGTCAGCGTGTTCTCGACGTTTCTCCTCTCATAATTAGCCCTAATTCCTCTGCGTGTGGGCGGATGGATCCTCTTACACACCACGTCAATGTGTGAACAGTGAAGTAATGTGAAATGATATATGAGCAGCAAAAGCACATTTACTTTTGAGCAACACACCTTTTTATGAATCACCTGTTGTTGACTTCTGGAACGTTCCCTGATTTCACAATGTGGCTGAATTAAAATTTTATATGTCTATAGAAACAGTCTGATGAATCAGCAGGTACAGCTAATGATCTTAAAGTACTTTAATTGTGAAAGAGGTTAATTATTTTTGACATTTTCCACGACTTCCCAGGGAATAGTGCATCGATCTTTGATTGACTGACCAACTGAGCACCGGTCTAGTTTTTTATAAATTTGCGAATTATTGCAGAAAACATTTCCAGGATGTGTCTGTAATGTCACCTATTGTTAATATAAGAATATTGCTGTGTTATTTGGATTAAACAGTTTCTGTTTTGAAGTTGTCTTATATGTATATGTGACAGGAGCGGCCATTAAAGTCAAACTGACACTGCAAACGTCCTTGGCAGATAAATCTGAGAATGATTACAGGGGCCATTTCACTTGTCAGCAGAGGATAAGGTCACTGTTACGCTCAATGAAAGAGTGTGATCGTGTCAGGGTTTTAAAAAACTGTTTCATTCCCTCCATACGGGAGCATTTGCACCTCCACATAAGAAAATCAACATATTCAGACTCTGGTTCATTCTGCACACGCTGCACATTGCAACACTGTGACCTGGGTCCTTTGTGTTTCATAGTTGCGTCACCAACAAGGAAGTAGCATTACACACCTCTCCATTGTAAACAAGGTCACATGTCTGGACAGTCCCACTTCTATCATCTGTTACTATTTTTAGCTCGTTGGCTATTTTTAGCTCCTCAAGGTTGTGGGTATAAAAATGCATGTTGGCCTCTGAGCAGCCACACTCACGTCAGGAACTTCAAGGTTCCAGATCATAACCGTTCCTTGAATGTGACATGGTTAGCCCTGATAATCCTTAATGCTTTAATTCTCATTTACCCTCCTCTTTCTCTATAATTTATAAAATATATATCCAGAAATGCAGCTTTAAACCTCCATGAACTGTTCGATGATAATGTTTGTCACAGGTAAAGAACGACAAAGACGTTCTTTGGTTACTTCACTGGAAACCACACCATGGGACAAAGCAGGAAAAAGGGAACTTTGGTGATAACCACATGTTTGAAATAAGGTCAGTGTTTAAATGCAGATGACTCGTTCGCATAATCGGGAAGTGAAACCAAAAATCTACTTTTCTGTGATTAAAATTTCCCTCAAATATTGAAAGCTCCTATTGTGTAAGGTAACTGAATACTCATTCATATTCATAAAAGTAAGACGGGCCCTCCCTCCAAGCTCTGTGTCCCTGGCAGTGAATCCCATGAGAATCTCGAACAATACGGCAACCCTTCGCCCTCACACGCTGCTCCTGTAGTGAGAACCTCTGGTCTCTGGTGAAATGAGGCTTCTCTCCGTTCGTACACTGGGAGTTGTTTCGCTGGTCATGTGTACGTGCATGTACAACGCGGCTCAGTCATTGTCTGCAGAAATAAAAAATGATTGTGGGGATGGTCACAGAGTAGATTTCGATTGTATTGTATTCTGTATTTTTAATTACATTTAATTGAGCTAATTCATCTCATCCTTTGGTTTATTTCTAATATTGACATAATACACTTTGTTCCCTTTTTCAAAGAGTCACACACATGAGATTTAATTGAATTTATCTAGTGGTTAGAAATATGATTTGAAATAAAAGCCAATCTCTTTTTGTTTTGGTGTCATTTGAGCCAGCAACCCTCAAGACGCTATCTGAGGTATTTGACGTTGAATATCAGGTGACGTCTCCATCTGTGTTCATGTGTTTGTTTCCGTGTAGGGCGGCGTGGTTGCTGCACGGCCGTCTCCAAAGCTCGTGTGGTGAATTTCATCGTGAGAAGAGGAGGTGCGATGCGATGCCGCCAGCAGAGCATCAGAGAAGGTTGCAACATAAATGCTGTGTAAGATTATCTGGGTTTATCCGCGTGCATATTAAAGTCTGACTGCTTGAACTTGTTTCCTTTTTTTATCGCGGTGACCATTGTGCGTTGTTTCTGTTTCTCTACTGATGTGGAGACGCCGCCAAGTCTGTGTGGACTCGATGTATCTCAAGATGCAAAACCTGCTCGCCATTTTGTGGTAACGAGTCCACACAGGCACGAACAGCTAGTTAACAAAGTCCAACTGAAGTCTGTCACTGCCTGAAATGGGGGTTGAAGCAGTGTTCATGAGGTTAAAGTAAGAACGACATCCTGCATATAAAGATCGTAGACTAAATGGACAATGCATCAACACGTCCTACAACAACAAAGCTAACATCTTGCACTCTTGACCCTGTTTGGAGCGAGAAGGTCGGCAGGTCAGCGCTCGACCGATTGCGAAACATCCTCGCCATTTCTTTCTAGCGTTAAATCAGAAAACAAAACGTTTCCAAAAAACACTCATCTTCGACGAAAAAAATCAATGTTAGGCATTGTTTGACTTTAGTTTGGTTCATGTCCCATCCTGCATCAGAACATATTTCCATTGCCTATTGTTTCTACTCTCAACCCGATCCTGCTTTGTGCTTCGATCCAGCAGCAACGGAACAGCTGGCAGGGGAGTGAGACACCGCGGCCCACGCACTGAAACTGTCAACAACCATAAATGATTCAATGTGGAATAAATGTCAATGCATTCAGTTTTATTTTAACCTAGTATACAGAAGAAAAAGTTATTTTTACATCCTATATGCTACCTCCTACTGTGTACCACCATCGGAAGTTTACTCTGTTATACACAAGTTTGAAGTGTATTATACTGCATGTGTCTATTCCCATAAACTTTTTCTGTTTACTCATCTCAGCCTATTCATTTGCATAAATAATAAAAAACATTACCAACATTGCTTGTATTTATATTCTTTGCGATTTTTGCTATAATTTGTAAATTAACATTTTGAATTTTGGAGCTCATATGAACGATGCTGCATGTTTTCTCAGTTTCCTTGTCTGGGATCTTCTCCCAATGAAAGTAAAACACAACCTGCAAGAGTAAAGCAAAGCACCAGCTCTGACGTCTTTTCCTTTTTGTTTTCCTCGTTCCTTCAGTATGAACGTGATAAATGTGTTTCGTAGGTAAAACTGGTCACTTCAGATAATTACTCAACCTTATACTTTAAGTGTATAATAGAACTCGCAGTTGCCAAGTTTCTGGGTGAGGCTTTGACGTCATAAAATGATACCTGACAAAATAATAACCGTGTGGAAATTTAACATGTAACTCTTAAATCGGAATAAAAGGGATAAACTCTTGTTTAGGTGATCCTTAAACTCACGAGTACGTTGTGTTAAATATGATTCTAAACATGTTAGTTTTGTATCAGCGTGCTTATGAAACTGTTTTCTAACTCTGCGATGCTCAGAGAATAATTTTCAATACAACAGGGTAATTGCAGTGATTCAGATCGCCCCTCCAAGAGAGGGAGTGTAAGCTAGTTGAGTTATTGCAACACAGGAATGTGCGACATAAAGGCTAACTTCAGGAATATGACTCAACAGGTAGTTTACTTAGACCAAAGGTGAAAAGGGAGGGGCAGGCAGCCAGACGAGGTGATGTAATCTGCAGAGCCGAGGGAGGAAGTGAAAGTATGTAAGAGGTTAGGAGAGCAGAGAAGGCTTAGGTATTTACTGCAGGTGTTAAAGACACTCTGGCAAAGAACAACGGTATAAAGGGAGATTTGTGTCTTGAGTTACTCTGTCTCCTCTTATTATGTGACACTCTGTGAAGATTATGGCAGGAAACAGAATGAATCACGACGAGGACAGAAGTATTTTAAAGGTATTTAAACGTGGGGAATGGCTTCGACAGGGTGAAAGTGTGACATTTCATTTCTATCCCAATTATCCCTTCGCACATAAACACCTCAGAGACAGACGGGTCCATTATTTCCAGGTTTATTGCAGCTCTAAAGCAACCAGGAAACACACAAGCACATACATAATTACATTTAACAGTTGGAATACAAAATTTTAATTTAATACAGGTTCACACAGAGGAGACAGTAACAGAGAATTCATTGAGAATATCAAGGAATTCGTACACATACATAATAAATACATTGCATACAAATGTCAAGGCAGACTGGCAGCCATGATGTGTGCATGGTTCAATCAATCCTCTCAGTGTGGATTAAGGCTTTAGGTGACCGAGGACGGCAGGAGATAGAATATGCATTCGTTTGTGCGCAATGGAAATACTTTTTACACATGGCCGCCGCTCTCTCTTAACTTGGCTTTTAAAGGGGGCGTGGCAGTTACACAGCTGGACGAGTATTATGCAGATGTGGGGCATTGTGATGTCATAAGATAACGATGATGCAGAAGAGGACTGACGATGTGTTTCAGCAGCTTCAGTGTTTTCTGAGGGGAAGAGGAGCTCCCGTTACCACAGACTCTTTTTAACTATGCACAACTTGTATATTCACAAAACCTTTTGAAGTAAAAAGTAAAGCTGAAAAGCATCATGTGTCTCCTCCAACGTTTCAAGTCTACAGCTGATGTTTCATACACAGAGGAGAGAATTGGCAGGTTCCTCGTTTGCTAAGATGCAAAATCACAGAAAATCCTTAAGCACAAATAAATACACTTGTTAAATACATATTTAAGTGCACATAAAGACAAAGCGCTTTGGTCTGATCAGGTCTGAAGCACGGACGAGCAGAGACTCAGTTTGTCGTGTGAGAAACAACAACTAAAGGCAGAGAGAGGAGAGAGAACGAGACGTGGCCGTGCCAGCAGAGAGCGGATGTGCATGTTTCTGCAAATCAGAGTCCATGTGTGCCGTCATGCATCGTCTTCCGAGCGTCTGTCGCTCGTCAGCCTCTCTCGCTCTCGGTGCCGCTGGATGGCTCGCCAGATGCGGCAGAGGACTCCGCCCCTGAGGGGAGAAGCAGGTTAAAAATGGCAGACAGATGTAGGAGGGTATGAGACTTAATGTGCGGTTGTAAATTAAAATAAGATTAAAATAAGTGCTGTGACCTCACCTTCATCATCATCTCTTGAAAGATATTTTATCAGGCTGTGAATTTTACTGCTGAAACTAAATCTCAGACACGGGAACATTTCAAGGCATTTTGGGGACCTGAGGCAAAAGTGGCCTAATGCAACGTCCCTGTCAGAGATTTGGTTGCGTCACCAGTGGCAGGAATTGAATTTGTGCAAAACAATTACAATTAAAAGCCATAAAAAGCTAAAAACACTTTCCTTGGCACCTTGGAGGCCATTTAAAGTAAACAAACGCAATGCAAAGTGTGCTAAAGTAAAAACATCCCTCAGGGAAACCTTGATTTTGCAGCGAGATCGCCATTTATTTACAGTCTACGCCCAGGAAACGCAGATATATAAGAGAGGAGATACCGTAGACGTAGAGAGCGGAGGTCATCTTTGGTAACGTCAGTCAGAATGTCCGTCAGCGTGTATTCCTCCAGAACAAACTGGGAAAGAAAAACAAAGAGGACCAGCTGTGAGGCAGTCGGTGCTAACGAACGAAAGGAAATACGCTGTTCAGGTACTGCACCTTATCTATGGTGTCAGCGTCCGCCCCCTGCTCCTTCAGCCAGTCCACGAGCTGCTTGTCCGGCTCGTGGTCCGCTGGGATTTGGAAGATGGACGGAGGTGAAATGTCTGAAAGAGAAAAATAAAAAAGATTTAGAGACAAATGCATGAGAAAGAAGACGGTAGATGCGTCCGGGTGTTTACCTGGTGGTCTGTGTCGGACTCTGACCAGCTCCAGGTCGTGTGTTCTCTGCTGCAGCGTCACCTTCAGGACCTGCTGATACTCCTTCTCCTTTTGCAGCAGCTCCTCCAGCAGCCTGCAGGGGGCAGGGGTTTCTCCTTATTATCGTGAAAACGTCTACGTGTTTTAATTGTTGACGAAATCTAATGTAACGTGAGGTTTTTCTGTGGATGTTCGTGTATCTGTCGCTCTGGTGCTCTGGTGTCGTCATTCTGTGGTTTTTAGAGAAACCCAGTGTTTGTGCGCAGCCCTGGAGCTTCTGCTTTTTCTTAATATAATTGTGGGAGTGTTCTCTGGTGAGGGCACATTCTTCTCCACTTCCAGTCACGGATGTGAGAAGAATTTCATCATCACAACGCAATCAGCGCACGATATGTGGGACTACCTGGGGCAATATTCTGTGCGTGTGTGTGTCTGTTGGAAAGTACGTGTTGAAATTTTGAAACGGAACTACCCAGCCTTAATTTAATCACAACAAAGAAAATGACTGCCTCCGCCGAACACATAGCTTCTGCACAAGGGCTGGAGTTATGAATTAAAACTGATGACCTTGTCCTCGAGTCCAAATTAATGTTTGTATCGGATAAGAGGAAATTCCCTCGTGTCCCTCGAGGACAGACGGATGGAAAAACTGGTTTTCTGTGTTTGCGTGCGTTCACCTGTTCGTTTCCTGTTTGAGACGTCCCAGCTGAGCTCCCAGCTGCTGAGGTGAGCGCTGGTGCTCGTGGGAGTGGGCAGAGTTTAGCGTGCTGACAGCAGAGTGGACGGGGTCGGTTGTAGTGCCAGGGTCGTCGGCGTGCGGAGCTAAAACGGGACCGAATTCCGCTTCCTCCTCATCCACCTCGTCTTCCTTCTCCGCTCCCTCGCACTCGGACGCCGGGCCGAAGTGGGTCTGTAGCTCTGTGGTGAGAGTTTAAAGGTCAAAGGTTGAGGCCACAGACAAAGAATGCACATCCAAAAAAAAACTGGTGTTGTCATCATCAATATTTTACAGTTAAATAAAGGTTCATCAAAAAAGAATTAACTTGAAAATAGAAAAACAACCGTATATACAAATACTCCGAAAAACACATTTGTTTTATTCATGCATTCAAATTCAAATTCATTCTAACAGCGACTCTAAATGTTTGCGTGTGTCCACCAGAAGCAGCCAGAGCTCAGTCTGAGCACCCACCTGGTATCAGGATGGTGATGGCGGCCTGCACGGCTCGGCGGATGATGTTGTCCATGGCGAACATCCAGTGGGGCTTAATGTGATGGTTCCTCAGGACCTTGTTCACCTGAGAAGCAGAAACAGATGAGACTAACTTCAAATCTAAAATCAGAGATATCACTTCCTCGATTTGTTTTGTTTAAGTCTATTTGAGAATAATTGGGGAAGAAAAGATTTGTAATTTTTTGGCATTTCCGTAAATCATAAATCATTGGTTTTACAACATTAATTCAAATTGACCTTCAATATTTCTTAATTCCACCACGGTCCTTGATTCAATGAAACTTTGTCATAAATGTTACAAACATAATTGTGAATTGTACAAACTAATGAGAAGATTCACATTAAGTCTCCAGTATGTAGAAACTATTGGCAGTAATGGAATATATCAGAATAGAATAATTAAGTTTTTATTATTACAGCATCTGTGTTTAAGTTAACTTTAGAAATGTTGCCTTAAGATTAAGACATTTAAACATTTTTAAATATATTTGCTCTCTCAGCTGTTTGAATCGCTGTGGTACATTCCTGCACCGAGCTGCTGTTTTCTACCATCATCAGTTTTTGAGCCAGTGTGTGTGTGTCTGTGTGCGCGTGTGTGTGTGTGTGTGCTGACCGAGTCCTGGAAGCCAAACAGCACCAGCTGGATCTGGTTGATGGAGGTGGAGTCGAAGTCCAGGTCCAGCTTGAGCTTGGAGATGGTGGCGGCCATGACGCGCCGCTCGGGGGAATGGATGAAGTCTCGCAGGATGCAGATGATCTGTTTGATGTGATCGACGGACAGCTGGAGCTCCTCACTGCCCTACATGCACACACACACACACACACACACACATTCAGATATGTGTTGAAACACTGGAAGGTAACGTTGAGTGTTTAATCACTGTGTGAGGACACTTAAACATAATTTGTCCCCTCGCCTCTTATAGGACGGTCACTTTTTCCAAAAGTCACCTTTGAATGATTCTTTTGAATTTGTCTCTGAATCATTTCTAAGTTCATAAACTCATTTTACTTTTTTTATTTCATTTGACTGAAAAGTCATGAGGACACAGAATACGTCAGGTGGGTAATGAGCACCCTCTGCTGGATCACAAGGCAAACTACTTCAGTGTGTTGTACATTTCCAATTCCAACAAATCATTTCAGATCAAATATGAACGCAAAGTGAAAGCCCAAGTCTCTTACACTGACTGAACCATTGCAACTTAATCCTTCCCTAAACCTAATTCTAACCTGAACCTCGGCTTCAAGTCTAACCCTCTGTCTGTGTCTATGAGGAGACGCTCTTTCCCAAAAAACGTCTTTTCTCCAGTAGATCCTACAACTGGTCCTCACAAACCCAGTAGTACGGGCGCTGACACACACCTGGATGTGGTTCTCCTTGAGGTTGGAGATGACCTTCTCCTGGTCGTCGTTGAGGACCTTGTAGAGGATGGAACGTCTCTCGCTGTCCTTCTTCAGCAGGAACAGGCCGCCGTCCCTGTCCTCAGGGGAGGGGGGGGCACTGCGGTCCTCCGACACTGACCCCTCATCTGGCACACTGCAACACACACACACACACACACACACAGTTATCTCACAGTGATATAAAACAAGACAATGAGGACACTCATGATTTACAACTGTGTGATGCTCCGTTCTGTTTATTTGCGGATACAAGCCTCTCCTGGCGACTGTGTGTGCCCAGGAAAGTTCAAGAGGCAGCGTGAGTCAGCGCCGCAAGTCGTGCACGTATGTACACACACGTGCAGATGCGTGTGTGCTGGTGCATGTGTGTGTGTGTGTGTGTGTGTGTGCTCAGCCGTCAGCTGAAGCTCATAAACTGATCAGACCTCATTATGTCAGTGTAGTAAAAGGTAGTGGAGCACAGTGAGAGCACAATAAGGCCACCTGCCAGCCAAACACACACAAACAGACACACACACGTATGCAAACACGCGCACATTCATTCACATCTTTCCACACAAACTGTTCAAATATTTAGATTCATCTCGTGGTTTTTTCATTTTCTGAATCTGATTTGAGTCAAAGATCTTTTTTTTTTTTTGCAGTGACACAAACTAGATCTGAGATGTTTGAGGATCCTGAACACACGTGCGCACCTCAGGTAGTTGGAGTTGGGGGGTTTGAGCAGGTTCTCGGAGCCCGAGCTCTTCTTCTTCTGGAAGAAAACATCGTGTTTGGAGTCACAGTCCGGGCTAACGGAGCCGTGTTCGCTGCTGCTGCTCCCTGTGGCCTCGCACTGCAACTGCACCGGCAGGGAGACATTGTGGATGTAGTCTGCAAATAACACACACACGTAGGAAAGTCTTGACTTGTACATTTTGCTCAGTCTTTGATCGAATTATTCTTTTTGGGTTTTAAAATGATTGAATAATAACATGAAAAACAATCATTTCTCTGTGCGTTTATGAACCTGATGGTTTGAAGGCGATCTTGCTCTTCTTGCCCTTCACGTTGTGCCTGACGAACATGTCTCTGAGCAGGTCTGAGGCGATGGCTCTCTTGTGGGGGTCGGGCTCAAAGCAGCGCAGGATGAACGACTTGGCGTCCAGCGACAGAGACTCGGGGATCTCTGGGTGGATCTTGAACATACCCACCTGTGACGCAGAGTTCAATCAAAACCACGATGACAGCAGATTTAGAAAGGGCTTAAACTGTAAACTTAAATGAACCTGAGTTAAGACCAACCTTAAACATGGCCGCCTGTGGTTCCCCCAGCTCATGAAAGGGCGGTTTCCCGGTGGCCATTTCTATGATGGTGCATCCGAGGGACCAGATGTCAGCCGGGGCCCCGTACCCTCGAGGGCCCTTATCGATGATTTCTGGAGCCATGTACTGCAGCGTACCTGAGGAACACACGAGGTGCAGCAGTTAAACTCAGGCACGGTGAGAGGAGTGAGATCTATGAGCGTGTGTGATTTGGTGCAGCTGGACAGAAGTGAAGGGGACTGTCGGGCCTTGGCGGAGGAATGTGGCCTCATGGAGCCATTCTCGTTTTATAATTACGTCTTATTTTGTCTGTGGCCTCTGATTCTGAGCAGATTTGGCATTTGTGCTCTAAATACTGATGTAAACAGAGAGCGAGAGAGAGAGGGAGCTATAAAAAGATCAGAGTCAGAGGAGCAGCAGAGGAGAAATGAATAAGTACACACACACACACACACACACACATATATATACACACCTGCTAATGAAAGGTAAACACCATTCTGCCTCTGCTTGATTAGCTAATCTAATTACGCACCTCGCTGGCTGCTGGAGACGACCAGATGGCGAGTGAATGTCCGCATGTTCGTAGGCGCTCGTGTGTCTGGGTGTTTCCATAGCCGCCGATAGTGGCTCATGACATTTTGAGGGTCATTCGATATTTACACTTAGTCTGAGACTTGGTGTGAGTCCGCAGCATTTCTACGACTCCACTTATGAAGCCCAGACTGAATTACACACTGATGATGTGCGACGGCACTTTACTGAGATGCTTTTATTCTCTGTGAGTTCAATCTGTAATCTGGGAGATTGAGTTACGAATAAAATGCATGTTTATGTTTTCCTTTTGTGTGCAAGATATCAGCGATTAGTTGCAGGAAGAAATAAGCATAAATAAGTTACCGGTGAAAGTTTCTGTACAGGGGTTGACCCCTGCCAAACGTTTCGAGGTACCGAAGTCGGAGATCTTCAAGACGCCACTGTAGGTGTTCACCAAGACGTTATCACCCTGATGGAAAAAGACAGATAGATAGAGAGACAGTTAATATCTTATATAATCAGCTGTTATCTCCTAATCTGCTTTTTTGTCGAGGCAGGAAAAACGAAGGTGTAACTTGACATTTTGACGCGTCATAGACGTTAAACCACAGACGATATTAATAACGTTAACGGAGGCTGTGATTTTGTTCGGTGGTTCTATTTAAAGGCTCCCGCTATAACATGTGTTTGCTCAGTGGTAGATCAGCTGAATGAAACAGAGTTAAATTACTTACACCTGAAATGTCAAAATGTCTGCTGTGAAAAATATCTTTCTCTTGTTGCCTCTCAGAGTAAAGTTTAAGAACTCGCTGTCAAGTTTTATTTTGCGTTAGATGAGATCTTATTTTGGTTCAGACTCTTCTTGAGGCTTGTTATCATGACAACAAACTAGACGCTATGTCAACATCCCGTGCACCTTGATGTCTCTGTGGACGATCTGGTTCTCGTGCAGGTACCGGAGCCCCTCCAGGATCTGTCTGGTGTAGAAGATTATCGTCGCCTCTTTCAGCGGACCCCATTTCGACCGCAGCAACGCCGACAGGCTTCCTGGAGAGAGGAGAGAAGGAGTGTCCAAAACCTATCATGAAATGGGAAGACGACCAAGCAGTTAGAGAGACCGCCCAGTAACCCAGAGGTCACAAGACATCGATCTCGAAAATACACACTCAGCGAGAATATCTCCCCGCCTGCTCAGGTACGTTGAAATCAAGAGAATCAAAAAATTCAAAACATGGATGAAGAAGTAATGATTTGTTCTCCACGTGTTTCATATTCATCTTTTGAGGTTTTTGATAAATGTCCTTTAATACATTTTGTCTGTGCTGTAGGACAAGAAGTAAAGTATTTGTCTTTGCTACCTCTCACACAATACTTGTACAGCACAGTTTCTTTCTGTCGGGTACACACACACCTCCAGGCACTTGTTCCATGAAGATCTTGATGTATCCGTTCTCAGAAACAGATCCCAGGTACTGAACGATGTTCCTGTGCTTGAGGTACTTGTGAAGGGCGATCTCCTCGTGAAGCGGCTGCGAGTATCTGATTCACAGAAAGAGAAAGAGTTCACAGGAAGTTTGGACGACTGGTTTAAATCATCAGGAGATCAAATTGTACATTTTCTCTCAAACACATTTGAACACGCACCTTTCTGCTTTTTCAAATGCAGAGAAGAGTTAAATTCAATTCAATTAAGTTCAGTTAACACCCACCTGCTGTCTCTCTCTGGAATCTCCTTGATGGCGATTCGGACCTGGTTGCTGAGGTCTCTCCCAGCGTACACCACTCCGTAGGTTCCGCGCCCCAACACCACCCTGTCCTCCGTCTCATCGGTGTCATACTCATACTGTTAACACACACAAATACTGTAATATAATGTCATCATGTACTGGCTGCAGTTACTCCAACACAAGTAAGTGTAAACCCCGCTGACCTCCAGTGTGTCTCCGTCTCCCTCCCCCTCCAGCTCCACAGAATTTCCTGTCCCGTCAGATATCATCTCCTTCACCATGGAGCAGAATCTGAAGCACACAAACACAATTCACAGCTCTCGGGTCATGTTGTGATACAAATGCACATCCGTACTATACAAACACAGACACAAACACAGACACAGACACACACACACACACACACACCTATACAGACACATCTAGAGGTGTGTGTCCTCACCGACCGCACTGCTCCTCAGTGGAGAAATAGATCTGGAAGTCGTCTGAGTTATCGTGGACGTAGAGGAAGCAGCAGCGCTCGTCAAACTTGCTGATGCTGCAGGAAAGTTGGATCAGAAAGAAGTTATTAAAAAATACTTTAAAAATTATATATATATATAAATAAGTGACTTATTTAGATTTAAAATGTTATATTTGACATTTCAAGTGTAGAATTTAAAAAGATCTATTGAAATATAATAAATCTAATATTCAACATGCCTCTGAAACCGTACCTGATGCCTTTTATGGACATTGCAGTGAAGTTCCACTCGTGTATACCTTTCTGTAACAAAAGTGATTTCACATTTTTAAGTTGCAAACTTGTTCATTTAATTTTATCAATAAATCAACTCTAACAACTCAGACAAGCTCAGTTTCAATCGTGTCAAATTTTCTGCACATTTTCTATGTATTTATGAACAAAATCCGGTTTTAAACCCGGCAGGTGCAATAATAACATTCTCACAGTTTCAGCAGGAGAAACGTGCCAGATGGAGACGTTCTTCTCTTCTGCCTCGTTGTTAATGGAAACATACGAGGGCTGGTAAACCTTCGTTGGCTCCAGAATCAACACCTGAGAAAGAAAGATGAAAAGACGTGTTTGGCTCTGAATGCTGCATCTGTCGGAGCGTGTGTCAAATTGAGAATTTCGTACCGGAAACCGCAGTCGATTGGTGGTGCGCTGCGTCGCCTCGACAATGATGTCCATCCAGAAGTTCAGTCTCTCCCTCTGAGGAGAATGCTCCAAGTTTTGCTTCTTGAACCTCTGGATCAGCTGCAGGTTCTGCACCACCGACCGCAAATACCTGGAAGATAAAGAAGATGAAATGAATCCGCAGATTGAGATTGATTATTCCGATTTTTGTGCCGTGCCCGAAGGGAAACCAGAGCTGCTGAGTTGAAACTTTAAATAAATGTGTTTACCAGAGAGGTGGCTTCAGTTTGAAGAGCTTCTCTGCAGCCTGAGTAGCTTTGGGGATGTCGCTGGCCAACATGCTGACAGTGAAGAACTGTCCCACGTCCCAGTAGTTGTTCATTTTCTCCAGGGATCCTTTTCGTCCCAGCAAACTGTTCAACCTCACACCTAAGACATCATCGTATCAGTATCGATGAAGTGGGAAAACAACCGTTTGTCGACGAGCGTCACGTTCAGGGTCCTCTCACCTATTTTCCTCAGTTCGATGGAGCTCTCAAACTGCTGACCAGCCACGATGAGCAGGACGGCCAGGTTGATGCCGGAGTAGAGGGTGGGCTGCAGCTCAAAACCCTTCCTGTACCTGCAGGTGGAGGACGGCACATTATGAATGAACACGCCGGACGACGTAGACCACGGCACACACAGCGTTTTGCTCCTGTGCTCTTACCACTGAATGGCGTTGTCTCTGTTTTTCATGTCTTTGCAGTCAGAGTCCAGAAAGATGTCCTTGTATATTCGTCCACAGAGGCAGAACATGTCGGGCGCAGGATGCTCACATGACTGCAGCACCTGTAGCATCACTGTCAGAGCCTGCTCCCTGTCTCCAGGACTGTTCCTCCTGCACAGATACACACGCTGACTTGTTGCATTTCATTTACATAGGAGATGGAAAAGCCTGAAAATCAGCAATGAACATTTAAAAGACAAAATAAGTCATTTTGTGCATGAAAAAGTTGTGTTGTTGTTGTTGTCTACCTATTGAGAGCGAAGGCGTAGTGGAACTGGATCATGGGCTGAGTCGCCAGATCACAAGTCGGCAACATTTCCAGGGTTTGCACCAACTTCACCATGGCGTCATAGTCCTGGTGGTCGGATGGAAGATTTAGTTCGTGTTTGAAGTAAAGATGGATTAAATGCTCCCGTGTTGTGTTAGTACCTGAATGTCTCTGTAGGAGAACAGCAGGTTCATGACGATGTCCTGTGTGAGGACCTCGGTGTTGTCGATCCGGAGCTTGATGCGGGAAAGTTCCTTGGCCAGTTCCTCTCCCTGATATTTCTCCCTGGCCTTTCTGATGTCGTTCAGCAGGGTGTCCTTAAAGGACGCGCTGAGGATAACAAGAGAGAGGACAGAGACCATGAGGCTCACAGAGGTTAAAATACGTGCTGGGACACGCTGTCCTCAGCTCCAGTTGAAGTTGACGTCCTGTATTCACTCTCACCAGGATGTGACGTGGATGTCCTTCAGCAGGCTGGTGAAGCGGTCGGTCAGGGGGACGCAGAGCGGCCCCAGCAGGTTGTCCCAGCTCGGCTGCATGTACTCGCTGGCCCTGCGCTGGGCGTCGCTCTCGCAGCACATGTACTCGTGGTTAGGAGTCACGATGTAGGGGATGAAGTAGTAGTTTCCACTGGAGGCCTGAGAGAAGACAGAACATGATGTAAACACATTACAGCTGCATGTGGGATGCTGAGAATGATGCCGGGCTTAAAAGCAGTTCAAGCAGGAGCGTGGATTAGAAAGTGATTCATGAGGAGGATCAGATGTTTAGTGGAATCAGCAAACTAATCCACACAAACACAAACTCTGCAACTCAACATCTTCTTCCTCTTTCTTTTAACCTTCTCTTCTTCCACCCTGGTTTTGTTTTCGTCTGATTTAAAGTATTTATTACGATGAAAGATCCTCCATTTTGTTATTTTACCTCCTATCGAGGAATTTTCATTATTTTCTCCAACTTCCCATCTTGCCAGCAGGAGGATTTAATTTGTTATTCATGCAACATGTCATGGGAGGCTCATTGGTTTCAGCCCCGCTTCCATGTCTGTTGTTGTTATTATTAGTCTTGGACAAAATCTCCCAGCATGCTTTGGTGCAGCATGGTACCTACTTTGTTGCGCAATCCAGAGCCTCTGTACTCTGGAGGCAACTGAACCCAGGGAAAACCTAATGCAGGAGGACGAGTGGCCTGTGCCCCACACACACACACACACACACACACACACACACACGCACACATACACACAAACACACGCACACACACACAAACACACACACAAACACAATACACTCTCATTAAAAAAACATTTGCTATAAATAATGCCACTAATAATGCAATGGTACAATTCAGGAGGCTTGCATGTGTGTGTTTCTGTGTGTGTGTGTGTGCGTGTGTGTGTGTGTGTGTGTGTGTGTAACTGTGTGCCTACATGCACGTGTGTGAGGACCAGCAACACAAGTCACGAATACTATTTCCACACATTGGCTTGAGACTGTGCACATAAATCACAACGAAGCACACACACACACACACACACAGAAAATAACTTGCCGTGTTTTTCTGCGCCACCATGTCCTGCAAGGAGAAACAACAGAGAGCGTGTCAGAGTGGATTTGGTTTGTGTGAGCGTGCATGTGTGCATGTGTGTACTGTTGTGTTACACGGCCACATAACTACTTGAAACAGCTGTTTTCCCCCCGGCAGCACAGACGGACTGTACCACACACACACACACACACTGACCAGCAGGCACACACACTCATCACACACACTAGTCTGTAAATAACTTAGTGGATGACTTTGTTCTAAGGAGGCGCAGAGGTATGGCATCCAGGAAGTGTGTGTGTGTGTGTGTGTGTACCTTCAGTGACTGTGCAGTGTCGGGGTCAGTGTCGTGGTACAGGATGACATTGTTGGCCATGTCGAAACTCTCCCTGACGCCCAGGTGGTAAAACAAAGAGGGCTGCCGAAACACGTCACTCATATCCACCACGGCGATGTCTGGAAGGAGGGAGATTAAGAAGAGGAGGGTGAAAACAACACGATCGTGTCTGTAAGGTCACAGTTTGACCTTCACACAATCCCACTCTGTGCACAAATAAGACGAGGGCATTCTTAAAGCTTGAAATCCATCGGGCCTTGAGCAAATCACTGACGTCCGAACTTATACAAAAAGGCAGAAAATCTTTATAAAGTAAATTCAGTATTTTGCTTTGCTTCTTTCTCTTCCATCTCTGTTTGGTGATGGTTTTTCTTTTGTGTCTCTGGACAAGAGTTTGAAGGCCTTTTTATCCTCTGCAGCATTATGAGAGGAGAAAGAAGAAAGTTGGGTGTCATCCTTCCGGGAGATGGAGTTTTCTTTTAATTAATTGCAATTCCGATAAAAAAGAACAGTTTAAAAATACCTCAAGGATACCAGATAATATGAATCTGTGTGCAGACATTAACAAACCACATCTTTCTGCTCGGGAAGCCTTCATTTAAAGGTTATACTCATGAAGCAACAAATAACTCAATGCAAATAAAATATATGTTGATTCTGCACGTATATAAATAACCTGAATGATGAACAGGTAAACTCTCTGTCTCTCGGCGGGATGTTAATAAAACTGGGTTTTCTATCTGAGCTCACTCCATCATCCAGTCTCGTTCAAAACCTTTTATAGAACAGACACTCGGAAGTTTGTTTTATGACCCACATGTTGGCTTATACATTAGAAAACATCCTTTCATTCTTCATCTGGTTTCTTTAACGCTTTTGCAAAGTCATCCCATTAAAACTGCAGCTTGTGGTGCATCCACAATAACGTCTAATAGATTCTTCCAGGTCGTTCTGACTTGATTTGAAACTTTGCTTTTGGTTTTTCTAACTAATCTCGTGTTGCATATGTTGTGGAGTTTGTGTCTCCCACTCTAAATTGTCACATGTTTCTTTGTGATGTATTGTTTGGTGCCCCTGGGTGTTTGGAAACTTGTTTTTATTGAAGTTGTTATCTTTATTATTGGCTCATCTAAGGTATCAGCTGACACTTTTCATAAATCACGTCTAACATTTAATGACTAATGCAAATTTACCACATCAGGTTTTATAGCTCGAGCCATGCTACAGACGTGCACGTGCATGTTGGAAACACTTGGTGTAACATTGTTTCAACAGGTTTTTTTATTGCGTAACTGTTGTTCCACAGACTTTTACGCAACTTTGGACAAACAGGAGACTTTTGAAAGAGTTCGAGCGGGGATCACTTTGTCTTCTCACCTGCATCGTAGAAACTGTCCAGCACCGACGTCTCTCCGAAGTCCAGCCTCCCGAAGGTGACGGTGGTGAGCAGCGCGCTCTCGGAGTCGCAGGCTCTCTGCAGACACTGCAGAGCTCCGGACTCGGGGCTGCTCGCCATCACCGCCTTCAGCCCGTCGTTCAGCACGTACACGGCCCGCAGGGAGCGCTGCTTGAACGCGGGACTGGGGCTGGACACGTCGCCCCTCTCCACGCTCGCCCCGGCGGAGTGCTCCCCTGCCATGTCGGCCACCTGCGCGCTTTGCCCCGATTCCATAGCGCGAACGTGGGGAGGCTTTGGTGCGTAATCTCCTGTCCTCTCCGGTTTCCTTCCACCTTTCCTTTCGGGTTTACTCCTCTATTCTCTCTTCTCCTCCGTCTTCTCGTCCCGTCGCTCACTCCGTGCCCACCTGTCGTCGCTGGAGCGGAGCGCGTCTGAGTTTGTCCCCGCGCACCTCCGCCTCATTAACCCACATCATGTGCCGATTATCTCGCCCCAGGAACTCCAGCTTCCCCCAGACTGGATCCGACTAGATCACCGAGAGAGAGGGAGAGAGAGAGGAGGAGGAGGTGCGGACTAAGGGAGGAGAGCTAGGTGATGTATTTATTCTCCTTAATTTGGGACTCGATCGCCTCCAAGCCGCTTTTGACGCTTTTCCTCGGGGACAGTGTTTATTCTGCGGGACACAATCAGCCCCTCACACAGTCTGTAATGTTATCACCGCGTCTCTGGATGTCTAAATATAAAACTGTGCGTACTTTACGCGCCGGACGCACCAGCCAAGTTATTCTCAGTTGTCCTCAACAGCCAATAGGGATTCAAATATATTATACTCTTCAACTTTCCCTCCGCTCTGTGTTGTCCATTTTTTTTCTTACAGGTCTATTTCAGTAAGTAAGGGGCCAGTTTACGCAGTTTACGCTCTGTTCCTTCTTGGATTAAAGCTACGTGATCTCTGAGTACACTGCTGGTATGTGTTAATAAGACACTGACTGAGGTGCCAGAGACCATCAATCTCATTATGACAGAAAGGACACATGCTACTGGACCCGAAGTGGAGTTGAGAGTAGCCACTGGTCCTTTCTGAATATCTGCAGTAAAGATAGGAGTTTCCTTATGGATCCAAATTGACAAAATATAAATGTTTTAACTGTGACATCATTATAATTTTCAAGTTATTGTGACCGTCTTCTCTAAATTGGTTTGTGTAATCTGTCTCTTGAAATTTCCCCAACTTTATAAAAGTAAGTTCGGCTCATGTGGCTCAAGTTCCTCTACAAGAATACGTCAGGGTTTCCAGTTGTTTTTATCGTGTCTCATTTACATGCAAACAATTCTGTTCTCTTTATTGTGCAATAGAAGAATCTGGACTTTCACTTCTGCTTTAGTGACCGCACGCACACACACACGCACACACACACACACACACTGCTCTATAACTGCCATTCATAATGAAGCACCGATTCACTTAAAAGAATAAAATATGCACGCGTACAGTACATAATAGCATCTTTATTACACTGAAATATAAAAGTATATATATTTATCACTATCTTGGAGAAACAGGACCAAGTCAAGAAAACAACTTGTAGCCTCAGTTGTAGCAGTTTTCTCGTTGTCATACGACAGAAAGAAAGAAAGAAAGAAAGAAAGGAAGAAAGAAAAAGAAAGAAAGATTTGGAGTAAAGCAGGAAGGCCACAGTGACGGGTTGCCATAGACTCTGTGCACATACATATATGAACGGGAGGCAAACAGTCGTACACACACATGTTTGAACACGTTTCCATCTTCCTGTGAGGACGTCTCACCACATTCCTCAAACACTGTTCTCAACTTTAATCTTCAGCTGCTGTTTGACATCAGGTGGATCCTGGTCTGAGCTGTGGGATGAGATGTGATCAGCACAGCTGTTTCATGTTGTTATAATGGAAAAGTGCCAAAGCAAAAACAAAAGAAGTCAAACTTATGCTTTTGGTCGAGTTTGGTGAGTTCAAAAAAACATAGATCGGCATGTTCGTGTGGTGACGTGTGCTTCTCTTGAAAATCAATTTGAAGCCAAGTAATGAAAGATTCTCAGGTTGTCAGTCGGAATGTAAACGTAACTTGTCATCAGATTTTAGCCGCTGGGCTCTGAGATTGTTTTCCTTTCCTCAAACGTAAGGACGTTAATTTGTTGAATCGCATTTGTCCAGATTCTCTTTAGCCGTCAATAAATAAAGTCGTCTTCCAGCAGTCTGCGCTCGATCATGTGTTTATGGGGGGGGCAGTTAAATAAGTTCAATGTTGAGTTTTGGAGGTAACGTAGTCAGCTGTTTGGACAGAATCGAGCTGTTTCCTTCATTTCCAGACATTAAAGTGGAATCAGTCTTCTTATCTAACTGTGCTTTGAGAAAGTAAAAAAGTTTTTTCCCAGAATGACAAACGACTCGTCGAAATAGCACCTACAGCGTCAGAACTTGTCCTGTGGGTTAGATTTGATTCATGCTTGTAGTCCTAAACAGGAATTTGAAATAATATGACACCAAGGGGAACAGAAAGAACGCCTGTGTTGTCAGCGGCTGATGCTTCACAATGACCTGCCTGCAGTGTACGATAGAAGCATCAACACACAGCGCGCACAACATGTTTATGAATAATACTGATGCTAATGATGTGCTTCAATTTGGGTTTTAACCTGAATCAGAACCGGTGACCGTGACGTCACTTAGCAGGTCTAACACCTGGGTCCTCACATGGATGGAAAACAAGAGACACACACGAGGCCGAGGCCACAGAGAGGCCACAGACCGGCTCAGAGGTCGTCTGCTCCTCCGGGCTACGGATGTCCAGTCCAAACTTTACTTCGCACTCGGGAAAAACAAAAAGTACCGGTGAGGTTGCCACGACAACCGCAGCTCTGTCGCCGCGGGCCGTCAGTCAGTACCGGTGGCACAGCGAGCTCTGACGAAGACAACGGTGAACCGAACAGAGAAGCCTTTTTTAAAAATTAAAAATCAAGACGTAAACACAGGATAAGGCGTGTGGAGGAGGGAGGTGCTGATTCCATGGTGCTGATTGGTTGCTGATGGCGATCGTGATGATCGTTTGGCACAAACGTTTTCTCGGCCAAAGTGTCTCGACCAACAGTGAAAATCTTTTTGAAACACGTGGCCTCCGATGTGGTGATGGGATCAGAGAGCGCCGGTGAGGATGCTTCAGTCGTTATTTCAACAGGTTCTTCTTTATGTGCTCTACTTCCATCTGTGAAGCAAACACACACACAGGCCGCACAGTTTTACAATAACAGACGTTTGACTCTTTAGCTTTATTACATGATAACTTCAATGAAATTATAAAACTGAGAAAACAGCAAATCTGTCTTGTGGATCCTTAAGATTTAACTCTTTGCGTTTCCTTCCTGATTTGCAAATTGAAAAGAATTTTTCAATCCTGCTCAGTTAAATTCTTCTTCTTTGTTGGTGCGTTATCGCCACCTGCAGATCAGTGGAGGAGCGTGAAACAGGAATATGCTCCGTAGTGCCTCTACAGGTCAAAAGCTTTTTATTTGAATCCATTTAACATCTGGAATTAAATGTACAGGTAACAGTTCATATGAATTTATATACGTAAAAAGTTTATTTCCAAGAAAATGAGTTTTGTGTTGAACTGAAAATATAAAAAAAATGAACCTGATAAACTCTCTTTTGAGTCTCACCTGTAAACTGAGACGAATCTTCTTCTCCTCGTCCAGCGCACTGGTCAACTGCTTCATCTCATGCCTGAAGCACACACACACACACACACACACACACACATCATCATCCTGACATGTGACTACACACGTTTGGTCTCACACAGCGATGACGCACGCACTCACCTGTGCTGGCTCTTCAGCAGTTCCACGGAGGTCCTCAGGTCTCTCAGCTGGGTCCTCAGCTCCTCCACCGTCGGCGGGGTCAGGGGCGAGTGCCGGAGCTCGGGGGAGGGGCTCAGTCCCGAGGAGGAAGACTGGGAGGTGGGGCGGAGGGCGGAGTTCGGCGGGGTCAGGACAGTGGGTTTGGTGGGCAGTGGTGCTTTACCGTCAGGCGCCTTTTCAAAACAGGAAGAAGAAACATTCACCTGCTGGTTCTGCTTGAGTTTTGTTTCGAGATTATTTTGTCAACGAGCCCAAGAACAAACTTTCAATCTGAATTCAAAGTGCTGAAAACAATCGAAGATTCAAACATAAACAAGATGACAAAACTTTACTCAACTACAAAGCGACTAATGGAAATCTGAGTGAGATTGATTTGAAGTTTTAAGAATCTGTTGAATGTGTGGAATCAGAGGATCTGCAGTGTGGTGCCCTCTGCTGGATCAAATAAATAATGCGACAGTGTTGAGTGGTCGTACAGGGATGGTGGGAATTCCTTTTCTCAGCGAAACGTCCACAGATCTGAGAGGAACAGCCTCCGGCTCTTCCTTCCCTCTCTCCTTCTCCTTCCTGTCCTCCGCTGCCGGGGAGTCCAGGTCGATACCGGAGAGAGAAGACTGAGAGAGAGACGGAGAGAAAAACGAGTTCATCAAACCATGAAGACGTGAAGTAGCATGTAGACCTTCCATTCTGAGGAGTCTGACTGACACACTCACCGCTGTGAAGATCTGTGAACGAGGTCGGCGGTCCGTCACTCTCGGCCGCGTCGCCGTCGGATGACTCAGTTTCTCCGTAGATGGAACCACCGCGTCCAGGTCCACGTCTGCACAGACACACAACACGAAAACACACATTCCTCAGTAGGTGACACACACATGAAGACAGAGCCCTCTGACTGTTGTCCAGGCACCGTGTCCTGATCTCATTGGTCGATGCTCCTGTCAATCGCACTCACCGGTCTCCTGTGACCTGTCAGGGGCAGAATCTGGTGTCGAAGCCCCGCCCTCTGACTTGGGGCTTTCACACCTGAGCAGGTAAACCATACAACAGCGTTAGACTCGGGACGCTCAGGGATGTGCGGATGTTTTCTGTTTGTGTGTGTTTGTGCGTTTGTGTACTGACGCTACAGGAGGGGGTCGCTCGGGACGCCGCGGGGGTTGGGAGGAAGAGGAGGAGCTTGTCTTTGGGGGGAGGGGTTTCTTGGGAAGGTGGGACGGGAGGGAGGGCTTGGGGATGTCTCCGACCTTCACCTCTTCACCTACACACACACACACACACAAATTAATCCAAAACAGATGAACATACGATGGAAAAACAACTAAAAACAGTTTTACAAAACACATCAAACATCAATACACATATGTAGACACACACACACACACATTCACAACAAGGTGAGGACGAGCTGGAAGAACAGTGACGACGGTTCGAGCTGCAGCAGCAAGAATGAACTGAATATGACCCAAGAGGATGAAAGCAGGTCGAGCAAAGATGTTAAAGAAAAGAAGAAGAAGAATAAAGGTCCGGAGTCGCCCGAGGCTGCAGGAACGAGAGGAAAAGAAGCAGAGAGAGAAATGAGAGAGCGATGGAGAGGACAAAGAGAATCAGGACGGTGGCAGCAGTCGTGTTTATGAGGACTGTTATGGAGCTTTTATTAGATTCAGTTTCCAATGAAGATGAGAAATATATGAAAGAAGGGAAAGAAACTAATTGAGATTATTTTCCCTTTGTTTTTTTTTATCGATATATTTTCTGGCTTGAGGAACTTCGTCTAAACACAGTGAAGTATTTCAATCGATAGTTTAAGTGAGGATACAAATCAAGCACCAGACCGAAGTTGATTTCTTCAATCAAAAGATTTTTCTTCTGCTCTTTCACTTATTTCAAAACGATAGTTTCGCTCCATTTGCAGATAAAAAGCCATCGTCCTGTTTCGCTCTTTGTCTTTGTGCTGCAACGGAATCCAAGAGATTTAAAGCTGCGTTATTAATGTTCGGTTTGTTTGTTGCCAGATGAGCGGATAAGTAGGAAAGTCGTGAGACGCTGCAGGTGTAAGTTGAAGCAGGTCGCAGTCGGCTGAGCGGCACCACCGGGGTCTGAACTGTACCTCGATCCTGGTCTCTCTGCGGCAGATGTTCGGGACGCTCAGGAGGAACCTTCCTGACCTCCGACTTTTTCTCTACAGGTCAGAGTTTGTATTGTTTTATCTGTCTCACTTTCTCTCTCAGGACAAACAGACACATGAAGAAATGTCCAGTGTTACCTGTGGTGCTTTTAGCCGAAGGTGCGCTGGGAGGAGGCGGCTTCTTTGGTCTCTGGAGACGCACACAGAAGCAGAAACATCAGAACAACACGTCAGGAATCCGTCACGTCTGTGAGACTCTCCGGCCTCCGAATCGTCACAGTACACACACAGTTTCTCCAGATGCCAAAAATTACCTCCTTCTCCACCTCGAGCAGCTTCACGAAGTTGTCCGGGAAGACGCCCTGCCTTCCCCCGATCTCGCCCATCCACCAGCCTGCATCCGCACACTCCTGGACAGAAGACAAATCGAGTTTCTAAACCTGCACCAACAAACCCGGAAAACCAAACGATGCAGACACACCCACACATATAAACCAAACGCACAAAGGTGCTGACTCACCTTGGTGATGATGTTGATGATCTCTCCCTCCTTGATCGCCAGCTCGTCCTCGTTTTGTGCTTCGTACGGGAAGAGAACTTTACACTGCTCCCGCCCTGACAGCCAATCAGACCAAAGAGAGTCAGATAAGTGATGATGAGCAAAACTACGAGAGCGACATCAAGAGGGTGGACAATTATTTCCTCCTTTGTGGACAAAACTTCTTGATAAAAAATCTGGAATATTCATGATACGGATATCAGATTTGGACCAAGAAGAGTCCTGGACGGCGGAGCTTTCCAAAAGCTCCTGAATGCACCAAGAAGGAACCATTTTCAAAGCTTGGCCTCGTAACAAGTCTGTTGTAATACTGTGACAGCAACAAACAATATTGTGTTAGAATGAGAGGAAGCGTTTCAACTGAAAGGCAGGAAGTGATGTAAAATCTATGGCACGCTGTGGAAAACAGTGTGAGACACAGCAACGAAGGAGACAAAAGCTGAAACGTACAGAGCGCACGTGTGTGTGGAGGGAAATGTTTTATATTAAATTATAAAATCAAACATACCTTTAGTTTTGTTGTCAGGTTCTGACTTCATGGTTTCAGGTGCGACACTCGCTGCTTTCCCCTCGTTGGCCTGAAAGATGAACAGGTAGAGAAAAGATTTGAGTTCCAGTTTTGTGTGTGTGTGTGTGTTTGAGTGCTTCTGCAGCATTAGACGTTAAAGGAGCCGTTGTTTTCCGACTGGAGTGGATCCCTTGACGGTGTTTGTGGAACCGGGGTGGCTCACACTCACACACACACACACTCACACACACACACACACACATTCACAGGGCCCGGTCTGTCCCGATCACACACACAGCTCTGTTCTGTTCAGGGAAGAAAAAAAAACAACCCCACCAGAGTCTCTCTCCTCTCTCTCTCTCTACACCCTTCCTCCCCCACTCTCTCTCCTCTTCCTCCCTAATGAGACCCACGTGGTGCCACAAGCACTGAGACATCACTACAACATCACGGAGAGGATCACATGCCACCGAGCCCTCGTTCAGGCCGTGACGACCAAATAAAGAGTTTATTGAGGCCGACGGTGACACAGCCACATTTGGGAGACAGAAAAAATTACACAGTTTTCATTTCCAAAGAGAAAAATGTTTCCTTTTCTCTCCGGCTGCAGATTTCACACCCTAACCCCACAGCTGCATAAGCTTTGCATCCTGTTTTACAGTTGTGTCACTGCAACACATCTCTCAGCCTGCAGATGCAGTGAAGTGTGACCAGAGGCAGGAAACTCTAACAGGGCTGAGGGCTGTTTGGTGTCTGTGTTGGTGTTTGGTGTTATGAGACAGAAGAATAAAAGAAACATGAGAAAAGAGATCTGGAGATATTTCCACTTCAGTAGTTGTGTCGTCTTTCTTTTTCTTGCTTTGAGCACGATGTTAAAGAGCAGGAAACACATCGTCAATCCCACTGTCCTCAGAAGTTAGAGAGTCTTGCGTGTGCTTGAAGACGTGTTGCAGTGATTTGGTTTTGCTGCAGCAGAGGCCTCAACTGAGTTTTAAGTTACTAAAACAGAGAAGTTCAGAGTTTCGGAAACTCAAAACTCCAGTTTCTGTGAATCTGTGTGTAAATGTAAAACGCTGGTGAAACAATGAGTTGTGCGCGCCCACTGTTGCTTTGTGTAACGAGCATTCACCAGAAGCATCAACAACAATAGCACCTATACACCGGTTGTCAGGAGAATAAGCTCTGTGGGTGAGCTCACATGGTCTTTTCTATTACATACTGGAGGCACCCACAGCAACGAGGTTCTTGGTTCTAATCCAGGGCTTTCTGTGTCTGTGTGAGGTTTCCTGTGGGTTCTCCTGCTTCCCTCCAAATACACACAGATTCAGCGTGGACAGCTGATTTTGTGTCTAAAAATCCGCCCTGCGATACACTGACGACCTGTCCTTGGGAATTTCAGTCAACTGGTCCAAGATCATGTTACTTTCTATTAATAGAAACCTCTCACAACCTACAAAATCTGTATTGATGCGTTAGGGTTGAGTATGTTTTACCTTGAAAAGGCCACAATCCCTCCTAAAATGAGAAGACACGCTTTCTTTTTCACTGTGAACTCAGCCGTTATCAAGGCTGAGTGACTCGGACTCGCACAGACGCTGAACACTTCTGCTTTTGTTGACGTGGAGGCTCGAAGACGTTTCACGCCGAAAATACAGAGTCAGTATTAGTGTCAGTCTGCGAGAAACAGAAACTTAACCCATAACTTTGTGCGTCTGCGCAATAAGAAAACACAACACCGGAGCCGGAGCTGCACACTGGGACGACCTTGCAGTTACACAGGTGACGTGGCTTCCCGTGACTCAGCATCCCCACCGTCCCAGATGGAGACGGTCACCTCCTCCAGAGCCTCATTAGGGAGCAGAGAGACTCGTCTCACCATAAAGCAACATAACAGCCTCTCGCTCAGCAGGACAGGCTGACCAACATCCTTCAGAACACACACACACACACACAAACACACACACACACACACTCGTATGTCTGCAGGAGCTGCAGCAGAGTTTGATGATCAGAGCAGTTAATGAAGATCTATGCCAAGTCATTTATTTCATCTTGATTCTGCCTTAGTTTCATTTGGATTCTCAGAAAATAAGGTTTTGAATTTACAGTTACATCGTTCAGAGGCAGGTTTTCGTTAAGGTCTCTCTTTAATATTAGATCATTAAAGATGATTAGAGGAATAGTTCTGTTTCTCTTGTGCTCCACATCTTCTTTGAACTTTTGCAATTATTAACGTTACTTTTCAAACTTCTAAACATTTGGGGAAAATCACCCTTTAAAGACAGATCATAGAAAAGTTCCCAGGATAAAACCAAGAGTATCTTCGTGGCCAGAGAAGAAGAACCGGAACATGAACCAACTCTTGTCATCCTCATCCACATGTTTTCTACCATCAACCGACAACAGACAGATAAGAAACATGATCCACCACATCATCCCCACGAGCTGAATGTCCCCTCGCCCGTCGCCTTCTCAGCAGCTGAACCACAACATTCAAACGAAGAAGGCAGCGAGAAGCAAAGGAGGGAAATAAATATAAATGAATGAAACTAAAAACATAAATAAGAAGAAAAGACAGAAAGAGGAAGAGAATGTGAGAAAACTAGACCCTACCGTCCTCTCCTCTGGTTTCAGTCAGACAGAACGAGCTACATCAGCACAGGCTGCTGGAGACTGTGTGTGTGTGTGTGTGTGTGTGGGTGTTTGTGAGTATGTAAATGTCAGTGAAAACTGTATCACCTCCCTTCTCCCTCTCTCTCTCTCTCTCCCTCTCCCTCTCTCCCACTCTCGGCCCTGTGGAGCTCTCGCTTCTGCTTTGCCTGTCTAATCCCTGCAGGATATGCGTGTGTGTGTGTGTCTGCGTGAGTGTGTGTGTGTGTGTGTGTGTGTCACTGCAGACCACTTCCTGTGCTGTTAAACTAAAACAGAGGAAGGGGAGGAGCCAAGGCAGGGACTTCCTTCCCTCACTACTGACTCACTAAATGAAAATAATCACATTATCAAAAAAATCTATTAAAACAAACTGTGTGTGAACAAAACTTTGACTGGACGTTTAAACATTTGAAGGACGTTGTGGAGGTTAAGACCATGTTTCAGATAGATTCAGGTTAAAGGAGTGTGACTTTAACCTGAAACATCTCACAAAGAGAATTATTTCTTCCAGTGATGAAAGAAAAGAACAAATTCACAGACAATCGTGTCCTTCAGAGTTGCGGGTCACAGGAACACAACACCACCGACAGACATCGTGGCGATATTCAACAAAAGTAGTTGCAGTTTCTTGAAAACCCAGATAAGACTTCCGCCACCTTGACTCAACCTCTGATAAGCAGGAGAAAATGGATGTCATGCTTTTCCGATAGAAAGACAAACGATTAGATATCTAACGATTAGACCCACAATGCCGAGTTTGCGAGTACGTGGTCGGACTGGAGAAAAGCGTCAATCTCAGCGTCATTATAGATGAAAACATGGAGCCAAACTGTTCAAGGACGACTGCTGTCGGATGAAGTTCACGCCGTGCGGTGGAGTTTCTGCAGAAAGAGCAGCTTTTATCAGACAACAATGCAAAAACCTGAAACCTCCTACAGAAGCAGAATCCCTGAAGGAGCCTTGTTTCCGCTACAGAGCTGCTAGAACCGGACAAAGTGATTTGGTCTTAAAGAACCATCTTAGAGACGTGTTTGGCTCGAGCTGAAGTTTTCCTCTGTGATGAAACAGACACAGCAAATCCAACTACGACCTTTTTTGTACCTGGGATTATTGCTGAGTTTCATACGAGGGAGAAGCTTTGGCACTATTTAAGTTGGCTAAAACCATCATCACCACCATGTGACATCAGCCAAAGAGAAGCAGTTTCAGCCATCGCATCAGAAAGAATAAAGTCCCATATGTCATATATATATATATATATATGCTCATATGTTCGTGACTCACCTTGTCGCCCTCCGAGTCGATTTCCATGGAGCGAGGTCGGAGCTTGATGGGCTGGTCTTTAAAGATGTCACCAAAACCAAACCCTCGGACCTGAAGGGTGGATTAAAGATCATGACTCACTCGTTTCTTTTAAGCTTCAAAATAAAGCTCTGAAAACTTCTGAGCTGGATTCTCCGTGGAGCCGTGGAGGAGGACAGGTGTCACATGTCTCAACATTTAAGACCCAGGACATGTAGCATCGGCCAGTGACGTTCGCTCTGTTCACGACTGATTACCTTCTTCGGCTGGATTTCTCCCGACCCTGTTTCCGACCGACTGTCTCCTCCGTCACTTTCACTGCCTGGACTGTCTTTACCTAAACACACAAACACAACAACATCAGCTTTTTACATCACTACTCCAAACGAGGATTTTAAACAATAACCATTTTGCTGCTGAACGTCTTTTCCCGTGAACTGATTGGTTCAGACTCACTCGTGCGTCCGCTGCGGAGCTCCTCCTGCGGGGTGGGCGTGTCTGTTGCGGCCGCGTCGGACTCTGTCAGGACCACTTTGGTGAAATTGGAAGGAAACATCCCAGTTTTGCCGTTAAGAAGCCCCTCCCACCAGCCCTCCTCCACCTGAACACACACACGAGAAGCAGAAACACTTGATTCAGAAATCAGCACAAAGCTCGATCCAGACAAACACACTCAAATGCGTCACATTGTTTTATGGTAAGAACATTTTTTTCCCCAACATATTGTACCAATACTCTCCCTGTAATGAAAAACACACAAACTAAATCGTATTAATTCCATATGAGGCTGTTTAAGTCATTTACAATCTCAACTTTCAGGCCAACATTGACACAAAAAGTCCTTAAAATGCTCTGAAAATAACAACCTGATCTTCTGAAACACATTTTATCTGAGAAGATTAACAGCTGCGGAACAAAAAACAACAACAAATAGCTTCCTCTGGTTTAAAAATCTTGTTTTAAGTTCATCCATGACCTCGCTCATGTTTTTTAATGAACAGAACAGAATGTAGATCAAACACAAGGAATGCAGCCTCAACTTTAAAACCACTCTGTATAAAGGGATGAGTGAGAAATAAGAAAAATACATCGACACATTCTGACATTACACTTGTACACAACATGTGTACATATAATACTGTTAAATAACTGGATTGTCTTCTGAGTATTTCTCTTGATGAAGTTGCTGATGTTGAGCGTCTTCTGATTTGGAGTTGTAGATGTTACAGACACTACCAAGCCGACCAATCCCAGCTCCCCGTCTCTAATCGTTCTTGTAAATCTGTATTTAATCTGTTCTTAGGTTTCTATAATACATGAACACCGACATTATCTGTTTCTTAAATTGTCAGAGAACAAAATGTCATCATGTAGCGTGACACTGGCCCCTGGTGGACAAATTAGACACAACCATAGCGCATCTCATTAAAGAAGCGATGACTGAAGTCCGGTCTCACCTCTGCTATGATCTCGATGACGTCTCCGATTTTCAACTCCAGCTCATCTTCGTGCTGAGGCACGTAGCTGAACGCAGCTTTACACCTTCGCTTACGGATTTGCTCTCCTGCAGACACACACACACACACACACACACACGACATATTTTTGTTGCACATGTGACATAGTTAGCTCCCACTCTTCTCCATAATAATGACTTACAGTGAGCAGGTGGTCACTGACTTATTAAAAGCTGTCGTGGCTGAGGACATTGACCTTTGACCTTTTCAGCCAGGGGTCAGTGTAACCAGCACTGACACTTAATGCCTCTCGTTGGCCTTGCAGTTGTTTGTCTTTCACCCATTAGTCTCTTCATTAGTCTGCACATTAGCCTT
Source organism: Paralichthys olivaceus (assembly GCF_024713975.1). NCBI lineage: Eukaryota > Metazoa > Chordata > Actinopteri > Pleuronectiformes > Paralichthyidae > Paralichthys > Paralichthys olivaceus. Next base: position 20,589,602 of record NC_091109.1, read on the forward strand.
GACTCATTCCACACCAGCTGGGCCCTCGTGCCCTGCACTTCCTCGTTTGTCCACAAGGGGTCGTTTGACTTTATGTTAAATTCCAAGCACCCATGTTTCAGGTCGTCAACACATTTAAAGAGCTGGTTCTTGGCAATAATTTAAAATAATAAACAATAAAAACTTCGCTTATTGTCTATTAGTGGTCGTTTTGTATCTTTTTCAGTAGTTTTGTGTCTTTGGGTCAGTAAACATCTTTTGTGTGTCCTTGAGCATCTATTTCTAGTTGTTTTGCATTTGTGTGTAGTTGTCTTAGTTTGACCACTCGTCAGCAGTCACTTGTCCCGTGCCTCCCCTCTGACCCCACCCCTGTGTATAGTAAGTGTGTAGTATGTAATATACGTATATGTATAAGTACCCATGTTTGCAGTAGAAAGGTGAGGAATGCTTGACCCAAATCCTTCCTGACACTAATAGGATCTATGTTTGAGCCTGACGACTTAAAGCTGCCTAACGAACGCCATGTATGAATGTACGTGTCCGCGTGTAAGAGCTGTGTTTACCTTTCCTGCCCGGCCGAACACCGGGGTCAGACACGGGGCTGGCCCGGCCATTCGCCAGGTCAGACCTGATCATGCTCGCCTGTCCTCCATCCCGCTTCCCCTCTTTCTTTATCTCCTGCAGAGAGAGGCGGGCGAGATGATTAGATGAGGAGGAAGAGGAGGAGAGGAAGAGATGGGAGGAAAGGTAAATAAATACAGGTTACAGAAACAACAGGGAAATAAGTAAATGAGAAAAAAGGAAAATCTTCTAAACATTTCCATAATTTAATTAAAGTAAAACATCAACGTGGTTCTTAACTCAAAGCATTTAACAAAAACGTACATGACATTTTTAACGTTTAATAAATACACACAAAAACTATGATGCATATTTGAGTTATTAACAAGCAGGAAGTCAAAATTTGTGCCACATCTCTCTGTAGCCTGATACTGATCTGATGAAACACATGTGACTGATCCACATAAAACAGATTCTTCAGTCGATGTCAAATTACAAACACAAGCACATCAATATCTGGTTTCGTAGAAATGACTTCGGTTACGGTGAAGTTTTAAGACTTTATTTCTTTCTTTATTGAAGAACTCTGGTATCAGATCAAGATTCAAATGTTCATCACCAGATTGTGCGTCATGTCAAATTCGCCCCAGCTTGATTTTTAGAAGAAGTGACAGCTCTATCACCAAGCAGTGTGTGTTTATCGGCCCCATGCAGATGCTGCAGATGCTGCAGTGGAGCGTCATGACGTCAGGACCTCAGGTGACCCTCCGTGTTTACCTGCAGACGTCCAGCTTGAAGCTCATAAACGCTGCATGGACACAAAACCTACAAACCGCTGCTGCGGCCACAGCTCTTGTTTCCGCTCGCCCACGCTCTGTCCCCATGACTTCCACTCGCATAAAAGAATCACAAGACGACAGCATGAGAAACTGATCAAGAGGAGGAGAGAGAGCGGCAGGCGGACAAACACGCCGAGCGACAGAGCAATCAACAAACGGACAACAAACAGGGGGGGACGCACGCACACACAGACAGGACGGTTCACATCTATCCACCACATTCATCATGACATTGTTTCATAAGCTCTGGCCTGTGGCGAACGCAGCTCAGTGAGGCAGACGGGCCTGGGTACACTGACTCACAGAATCTAACCCCTCTCTCACACACACACAAACACACACACACTGGCTGTGATCGGCCTGGTGTGGCGTGAACGCCTTAATGAACCACAGAAATCCAAAAATATCAACGAAGAGACGTTTCCTGGACGACAACCGAAGCTCATTTGAGGCTAGAAATGTGTTTTAGGAAGTGATGCTGGAGTTTTTTTATATAAACCAACCTAGAGAGGAACAGTCACATTCTCAGAAGTTGAGGGGCCAATTAAAAGCTGACATGGGGTGTGTGCACTCCTCCGCCGACAGGAAGTGGCAGATTAAAAAGTGAAGGTGGAAAAAAAACCCTGAAACATTTGACGACTTTATTTGGCATCAATGGAGAGAAACCATTCCAAAACTTTTCAACCCTTAACCCTCAACATGTCAACACGACAAGTTGGTGGAAGCGTTTAAAAAGGAAAATGACTTGAAACACAGACGCTATACAACACATTCTGTTTACAGCGTCCATGTTTTTTCAACTACGTGAATCCACAGTCAGTAGAGCGAGAACCTCCTACAACACAAACCAACTAACTAACAAATGGAACTATACAACCTTGTACATCTCCGCTGGTGCAAATGTCCGTTGGACGAGTGAATGAAGTTGCACAACAATGACGCTGTTTACGAAAAGAGGGGAAACAATTCTTGCTTTGCTTTTCTCTTGGCATTTCCCAAGTTCTCTTTATAAGTTGGCTGCGTGTCCTTCTGCTTCCTCTTTCTGAATGTCTCTGTGCTGCAGTTTTATTTTGTGTCATTTCTACGGAGGTGAATCTGTCGCACACAGTAGGCGTCTGCTGCTGCAGAGCATTGTTTCACATTATCTGTGACTGGGCGAGAGAAAAGGTCAGAGGTTCTGCGAGAGGAGCCGCACAACCCAGTGTTGAACACTAAAGCAGAGCAGTGTAAACTACATTCTTTGCTGTCAGGCTTGTACACATGACGCAGACAAACACACACACACACACACACACACACACACAACACTCCACACAGTGTCGTGTACATAATGCAGGTGTTTCCTGTTCACATGTGATGAATCGCGTTGTCTTCCTCCCCTCGTTTCAGCTGCGTTTCCTTTAACTCTGAGTTACCTCCGTATCCCCAAAGGAGGAATTGCAGTGGAGCATGAATACAGTCCAAGTAGTAACAAAGGCCTGGGCTCCAAGAACAGTGCAGATCTTTTGTAAAACCACACAATCATTAGTGTCTGGTTCTCAACTCCCACATCTTCATTGTTTAAACAGGCAAACTGAGTAGATCACAGATGGATTTTTATATTATTTTTTAAAAAGCCAAACAGCTCGTACACACTACGTCTGCTCATTAAAAAAGAATGCTTGAGGCTGACAAGTGCTCGATGTGGGTTTGTGCAGATTGGCATCTAAAGGGTTACGGTACCCCGTCTTATTTATGCTGCCTTCACGTACCAAAAGACTCGACATACTCTACGTACACTCTCCATAACAGCATTCATTCTATATAGCGCTCGAGCCAGCTCTCCTGCACTGTGGCTGCAGAATCAATGTCTGTTTTCCTGGTTTTACATTGCCACTGCATTAGCCTACTTAACAAACGGCAGATGTCAGGGAAAGGTGACCTCAGTGGACAGAGAAGGTGTATTGATGCACTCACAGAGAATTAGCTGCAGTTCTCCTCAGGAGCAATTCAGCCTAAGTCGGCTCATTGTCTTTTGTTTACAGCCATAATAGCCATAATTGTTATAGTTGATTAAAACATATAAAAGCAAAAACATATCATCACCATTCTGATTGTTTGAGATGGACTTTGCATCTCCACAAAAATGAAGCCAATATACCCTGTATATGAGGGCCACCATCTTGTGGTGATGATGTCATTTGGAGCCAGAACTACCTAAAATGACACGAACCATCCTCGAGTAAAATTAGACGCGTACTTTGACTTTTGAGTTCGGCCCATGTCCCCTTTATTAACATGGGGGAGGCGGGATTTACGACCTATGCTGGAGCCACAATAAAGATGCTTTGGCGTCTGATCTGACATTTCCTTCACTCTGTATAAATAAATAATAATGTGTAAGATTAATGTAAATTTACATTTGCAGAAGTAATAACCTGCTTGGCGAACTTAACTATGAAAAACATGTAGTGTGGGAGTAGCGTCCTGTAAATGCAACAATGGGTGAAGCTCTTGGCAAGAAATCATTTTCAGCAGCAGAGAAAACTCAGATGATTGATCAGGGGTCATCCATTTGTACGATAGAACCCTGAAGTTACACAAACAAACGGAAAAAGTCAACTTCGGCGTAAAGTTCAGCTAAATTTAAGTGAACCAACGAGCAGCAAACTCAGCCGCTCTGTCGCACCCTGACGAACGACGTTGAGCCTGACTACCAGAGCATTAAATGTCAAATCAGAGCATGTGAAGCTGATTTGCAATACCTGCTTGTCTAATTCTCAGAGGTCAGATGACTCCAGCAGTTCACATAAACAGGAAGTCCTCCACCTCTGCAACAACAGGGGCCTGTAGGGACGTCTGGTTGTATTTCTATCGTTCACACTATCTAGACAGAATTTGAAAGATATGTGTAACTCTTGTTTTAGATTTAACTGAACACTTCCCTGGTGATTCATGTGTTTTTTAGGCAGTGACTGCAAAAAACGATGGATGACGCATCCTCACCTCCTCATAAAAAGGGAAGCCAAACTACCCGTGATACGATGCAGCCGATTGACGCTGGTGATGTGGTTCAGAGTCTGTGCAGCAGTGATGGTGGAGAGGAGCCACTGCTTCGAATTATTCATTAAAATAAATTTACAAGAATCACAAGATCTAATCCAGAAAAACTCCCTGGAAAACATTTGACGTGTTCTTTCTTTGACTTTTTAGTTCCGTCCATGTCCCATCTGCCAACACAGAGGGGGGGAGTTCATGACCTGTGACCACCAGGGGGCTTCGAAGATGTTTTGGCTTCACTTTTCTGAGCTATTATTTTTCGATGATAACAGTTTATCGAGTTAGTTGAATGACTCGTTACTAAAAAAAAACCCAGGTGCTGGTAATCGTACTCTGTGTAACTCTACTTCCTGTTATTTCACATTACAGCACGATGTTCAGAATCTTTCACAGAGTTGTCTTACCCTTTATTGAAAATGTTAAATCATTGACCTCCAGCCAAACAGTCAGTCTCCACTGAAGGGGGGCCGCCTGCATACCATCACTTCCTGTCGCCCCCCCCCAACAACACACAGACACACACACACACACACACACACACACACACACACAGCAGCAGCATTGCAGAGCTCAGTGTCACGGATTCCCATAACTGCAGTCTTGTGACAAACCAGTCTGGTATTACTGCAATACTCGGCCTTCCTCAGTCTCTCCCACACACACACACACACACACACACACACACACACACACACAGACACACACACACTATCAGAGCACCATTGTCCGACTCTCTGACAGTGAATGAGAGCTGTGACGTTCAGTCAGCACAAGTGAACCACCTGATAACACACACGGCCCTGTTGCACTGTGTCAGTGTGAACTCTGCTCTCTAACATGTCTCTACTTCCCCTTGTCACTTCCCTCTTCTCACCACCAAGAACACACTGTATTACGACTTCAAATGTGAAGAGTGGTGTAAATTTACTCTAGCTGCTTGTCATACACTGCATAACTTTTTTTGGGTCCGAGCATTTTCACACACAAAAAAAACTGCAGCATGAAAATGTCAGTGGGCGTCGATGAGGTTTCTAACACGCGGCGGAAGGAAAACTGGAAAAATCCAAACACGTCAGGGTGAAAAAGAGGGAACAATGCACGTAGAAGACTCAGACACAGACGGCAACTTGGACAGAAAACGAGATTCAAGAGCTTTTGGCAAAAAAGAGCCGACACCAGTGTCGATGTGCTGTAAACGAACACACGAGTCTGTGCATTCTCCGGAGTTCATGTTTGAAAATGGCTTCAGTCATCGTACTTGTGGTATTTCCAATAATTAAAATGTTTTACTAACATCAAATGTGACAAATATTTGAAAGCAGTGATAAAAGACGTCATGAGAATTTGTTTTCATTGCGACAAAAAAAAAATCTTGATCTATTCCTATATCAGTCTCTCTGCGGCGAGTTTCTGTCTTTCATCACACTAACCTCTACTTTCATTTATCCTAAATTTAACTCCCAACCACAAACTCAACCTAAATTTAATGAATCAACTGATGTAAACTTAACTTTGACCTTTAACCTCAAAGCTCTGCAGGAAAACACACACAAACACCCCACACTGCAGGGACCCAGTGCACGCTGCGTGTTTACTCTGCTGCTCGTGGCTTCATCAAGTGTGCAAGCGACTGAGAATGTGGAGGGACAATGAGGTGCGGGGGGTCGACTGTGATTACTCACCCTGACAAAGTTGTCCGGGAACAGCCCCCTGCGTCCGCCCAGCTCCCCCTCCCACCATCCGCCATCGTCCCGCCGTATGTTCGAGATGATGTCACCCACCGTCAGGCTCAACTCATCTTCCTGCTGAGCCTCATAGTCGAACTCCACCACGGCCTCCACTGTGCACAGGGACGAGACGAGTGCGTTACAACAGGTCAAACACTGCAGAGGTGATGAATGTGATTATTTTATTCATTTATTCCAAACAGCTGATTTTTACATCAGAACACTGTTCACTGCTACAGTAAAGTAAAGTGGATTTAATTTCTCCTCAGTGCAGCTCTGATTCTGCTGAGTGTTTCATTTCCTCAGGACTCAAGAGAAAAAAATGGCCGGCTCTCAAAAATGCACAAATAAAGGCAGGAAAAAGCCCTGAGGGGAAATCACCTGCACTGCTGTGGCTTAAAGGGAAAATTCAGCAGAATGTGCCTTTTTTCTGCTGCCTGAAATCCATCAACACAACAATAGAGAAGTATTTAGTTTGTGGTTTTCAACACGCAAACTGTTTTCACAAACTGTTTTTTTGTTCAGAAACTGAAGTTGTGTTTTCTTTAAGACTCATTGTGTGTGTCCTCGAGGTCAACATCAACGCGCTGAATGCATTTTGAGATTGAGATTCATAACAATGGAGGAAGTTTGGCTGCAGTGTCAGTAAATTAAAGAATCAGTCGAGCAAAACGGTGAAAGGGAAAGAGTCCCTTCGATCCAGATTGGCACCAAAAGTTTTTGAGCTCTTCTCTGACGCATTCCACATCCTTGTTTCGTGGAAACGTGTCCAGTAGTTTCTGCGTAATCCGGCTAACTAACGGACAAACAAACAAATGGAAAGGGTTGAAAGCATGACATCCTTGGAGGTAATTTGAAAACTGGAACATTGAAATTTGTTAAAATCTATTTAAATAAAAAGAGGAAACCAATAGAGACACCCAGTGTTGTTCCACTACAGACAGTGATAACATTATTTAAAAAAAGGAAATCAGTGACACACACACATGCAACGTCTTCCCCTCAGTCTAACATCACACGCCCGTAATCATACGTTAGCACACACACCACAAACAGGAACTGAAAAATGCTCTGAATTTCAGATGTAGTTTTCTTGACGCTGACCTTAAGCATGAACACACACACCATCTCACTGGCCGCCCAGGTCTGATCCTCGTCTACACTGTGTGGGCAGCGAACGAGGGGATGGAGCGGAGGGGTTTCAGGGGTGGGGTAACCATGGGAACATCAGTACAAAGGGGCGGCTATGACTCAGACACACAGGCGTCCTCCCCAAAACGACTCTATTCCGCACACACACGTCCGCAGGTTATCGAACACACGGCACACGTTGTAACTCAGCAGTGCAACAACAGGCAAGAGATGGAGTGTGTCTGCTGCTCAGATGGGGAGGATGTGATTCTGATGTGAGAGGTTAGCAGCAGACACCACAGTGACGTGGCACACACAAGCCGGGTTCTTCTTTGGCTTTGCTTCAGCAGTGCTTTGTGATCCTTGCTGGGAAGCGGCAGAGACTATGAGAGTGAAAGTGGTGGGTTCTTCAGGAAGGGGAAGTGAATTGATAGCTTGTGGCAGCTATCTTGCTAACCACAGTACAATACTTCTGAGTGGTGAAAGGAGACGGCGCACCACAGTCCTCCCACGTCAGTCAACAACACACACACACCAGTGAGGAAGATGACAGATTGTGGCTCTGCACAGAGACACGGAAACTGGGTCCGATAGGAAAACTTTTATTTTACAAAATAAACATGAAACGTGTGCGTTTATAACGACGTCTTAGAAATCACTGCCATTTATATATATTTCAAAAAATGGCTGATATATTGGTAACGGAAATGTTTTATTCCCCTAATCAGCATCGTATCAGCCTGTAGTTGAAGCCCTGAATATTAAAGTAGTGTTGAACAAACCTGATGCTAAACCAGCTTTCTGAGCACTAATGTAACAGGAGGCCTTGAAAAGACAAGAGTTTGAAAAAACTACAGACAAAACTCAACTTTCACTCACACAGGAACTGAGACGAGCCTCTGAACAGCTGCACTAAGTTTAGATTAGAGGAAACCACACAGACACACACTGAACTCCCCAAATTCACGCTGACGTCTCATTGGTGAACCTGTGTTCCGTCGTACGTTTCAGTGCTGATGTCAGGAGCAGCTGCGTGTCTGTCTGTGAAACATTCACACTGGAGCCGAGCCCACCGGGAGTCAGAGCCTCCCACTCACTGTGGATCAGATCACAGACTTCAGTGAATTCTCCCACATCGAAGGAAAATCCTGTCTGTTCCCTGCTCGCAGCACAGTATCTGTTTTTTACTTCTAACGCTCGGCACTCCCGTTTCTCAGAACGCCTGTTGACAACAGCTCCGATAAGAATTTAGAGCATTCATCTTTTCGGTGTAGGTGGAGAGAGAAGACGAGGAGACATTCCTCTGGCTGCTTCGTCTTCCTCCCTGTCGAGACTAATGGCGATAGAGGAGCAGAAATCCTTTAATGTGTTTCAACTGTTGAATGAATCTGAAGAAAGTGCTTTGTTGTCAGACTTGTGGGACTGAAGGTCACAGTTACAGATCTCTGCGACTGGTTCTACTCTTTGAAAACTAAAACAACAGCAGGATGACAGCAGGTCTGTCTCAGTCTGGACTTTATGTGCAGAAACATGCATAAATAATTAAAATGGGTGCTTTACCACAATTTGGCTCCAAGGGCCAGTTTAATGTACATTAACATTCAAAAGCACTTAGCTGTCTTTTAACTGAAAATGTGCACAACATCTAAAGACACTCACTGGTCAATTCATTAGGAACATGTGTACAATATAGTCCATGTTGGACTTTCCTCAGTGCAGAATGAGCCATGCATCTAGTTCACCAAGGCTCCTCTTACACTTATCATGCTCACACACAACTCTTCTGCCATACCACGTACTTATAAGGTTCATTTTCATCCATCCATTCATTGTCTATACTTCTAAGGGTCTGGGAGGGGACAGTTGAGCTGCTGACACGAGTGCGAGAGGTGTGGTGCACCCTGGAGAAGGTGCCAGTCCATCACAGAGACAAACAACCGTTCACTCTCACAATCACACCTTCGCTCACTTTAGAGCTGCCATGTTCATTTACTATTAACATGGTCAGAACTTAAAGCTCTGGTTGGTAATCCTGGAAAAGCTAGCAAGCACCGGCGACACTTTTAAAAAGTGCAGCCGATACATCCCACCCCCTCCCATTAAGGTTCTCGTCACAGAATTTGATTCACACACTTTTGACAGTGTCACTCAAAAACATCCATAAAGATAGATGATGGTGGCCACTGGGAGATAAACATTTGCTCGGCCTGACACGGCCCACTTGGGTTTAGCTAATACGCAGGACTTCTTTGGAGGCTCTTTTAGTTTCCAGTTCACTTGTGCATATTACGAACAATTACTCCAACTGACACAACTCCTGCAAACCAGGGGCGGGGGGGGGCTTTAGGGGACCACCAAAGATCCGGGACCATGTGGTAGCTGCCTGCTGTTCACTGTGTCCCGGCTGATTACATGGATGTGAGTGTGTTTCCCCTGAGGGTAACTGTGCATTGTTTGTTTACATGCAGCAGAGACAGATGTGCAATAGAGAGAAGCCCGTACAAGGGAAGAATACTTTGAAGGAGGGCTGCAGCCAATTATACAATGATACTAAAAAAGGGAATTCCACCGGTCCATAAGATGTTTAAAGTCAATTTCCAAGGGAACAGTGACAAGTTGCATGAGTCCCGGTGCCATAAATAGAAAAAAAGAAGTGTCGCCCTCATGCTGCTCTGCATGGTGTCTGTGAAAATCCCCAGCAAATTCAAATATGCACCGAGTTAACGGATTACTCGAGCGTTAAACCTGCAGTCGCTTGTGCTGCAGCAGCGCAGAGCTGTGGGAAACGATGGCGATGATGAGGTGGAGAATAATGTCACACACACACACACACACACACACAGACACACACACACACATCAGGCCTGTTTCATACACACACACACACACACACACACACACACATACACACACATCTGGCCTGTTTCATACACACACACACACACACACACAGAGTGAATGCAAACGTGTCAACATCTGCAACTCATCAATGTGATTCCGCCGCTTTTCCTGAAATCGCGCCCGAGCTGCCGCACACGCCCACGCACGCTTTCTAATCATGAACAATAAAAAGCGCAATTAAACATGCGAAACCCAACCGAGCGTGTGCGGTCACTTACGAGCCGCGTCGGGGGGGGGAGGTGAGGTGAGGTGAGGAGGGGAGGAGAGGAGGGGAAGACTGAACCCAGCGCGCATCTGGACCGGCCGTTTCTTCCTCCCCATCCAGATGCGCAAAGGCGCCGGAGGCTATTTTTGAACGCACCGCGGACAAGAAGCACAAAAAAGAAGCGTCTGTTCTCACCCATTTATGTCTCCCGGTGTGCGGCGGCTGCTCCTGCAGGACGGGGGTTCGCAGGGAGGGTTGGTTGATCCAGGTACAGAGGAGGGTTTGTGCCGGACCGAGCTCCAGCCTCCTGCTCCGCGCCACAGATCCGCTAGAGCCGCGCTGAAACGGGAGGAGCGTCAGATGAAACCATATTCCTTCCTCTTTTTTTTGTCTCCAGTGACACGACGGAGAGGAGGCAGAGCGAGTGACCAGAGGAGGAAAGCGCTGATGAACGAATCTCTCTCCCCCCCTCTCTTCCCCTCTCTCCCTGCTGCCTTCAGGACCACTGCGTGAAACCCCACTCTTCCCAATTTGCAGGCCTTTGAGACGCCGTGACGCAACGCGTGGCACCGTGCGTGATGCACAGATGCTGGTGACACAGTTACTCTGTGTCGTGGAGCTGACTGCGGATCTTAATGCAGGAAATAAACTGGTTTTATAGGCTAGTTAAATGTGTTTAAGCCAAACATGTGATGCATTTGTGTGTCCGGCTCCTACTTTTGTCCTGGTCCCACTGGTTGTGTTTATGATAAATGCATTTAAATCCAACATCCATGTGTTGAAACGTCTTTATATACAGTCTATGGTTGAAACGTCTTGTATTGACTTGTAATGTCAAGTATCGAGTAGCCTTCATAATTAACAATAAGTATACGGTATGTACGGATGTGTAATGTATACGTATATAAATGTAAGTGAGTTAAAAACTTTTTGAAAAAGTTCTATATTATCTTGTGTCTTTTGGTTTCTGCTGTTAAAATGAAAACAGATGTGATATTTCAGTATCAACTGACTCCAGTCACTTTTTGTTGGGTCGTTCATTCTTCTCTGCTTCTTTGAGATTTCCAACAGTCAGTGAATGCAGCATGAGTGTGAGCTCAAAGCCTCGCACCTGTGCAGCTCAAATCTCGTGAGAACTCTGATGCAGAAACACTAAGAGAGCAGATTATAGTGATGTGATGTCATTCTGACTCACTGCTGTTGTATTGTATCATCAGATGGTCTCATTTATAAAGGCCACGTTTAAAAACACTGATGAATAAAAAAGTCAAAAATACAATCTCTCTCTCTCTCTTACACACACACACACACACACACACATTCTCTCTCTCTCTCACACACACATTCTCTCACTCTCTCTCACACACACACACATACATACACAGCTATAAGCCCCTGCGGTGTTGTCGTCCCCTCCGGACCAAACCACATGCAGATGAGAATGTGCTGGCGGCAGCAGAGCGAGGGAGATAAAATGATGCAGCGGTGGTTTCGGAGGAAGAGACAGAGATGAAGAATTAAAGATATGGTTTTCTTGCCCGTCAGCTGTCACCTGGGTGCAGAACAACAAAGAAGACCTGATCTGATATGAAGAACTACGGAACAGCTCAAGAATGGAATTCAAACGTCACAGATGCTTCTTCAGGAGATGAAACCTGTCTGACCTTGACCGGAATGTGGAAATGACTTGAACGCCACATGAATAAATGAGATATGAGCGTTTCTTATTGTTAATTGATGTCAGTGTAACTGTAATAGCCTCGTTTAGTATGAAGCATACATTGTATACAAAGATGGACGACATGACGGCTTCCTAAAAGTGAAGCCAAGATGGCGTCTGTCAGTCTAGGTAGATCTTATTTGTCTTGTACTCATTCATTGTAAGTGTTCTGGTTATTTGAGGCTATTAAAACAAGGTGAAACATCATGATTGACAGCTGGGACAGACTCACAACTGGTCCAGAATGTGTAGAGGCCGGACTTTCCCACTGCGTCTCCACTTAAGAAATAGTTTGGACATGAACGCCGCCATTTTGCGTATTTGGTGCCAGAATCTGTGCCAGTGATTTCCCGTCGATCGTGAGTCAGTCTCAGCTGTCAATCATAACATTTAACCCTGTTTGAGTACCAGCAGATTTTTACTTAAAACCAAACACATTGGAAAAAGGAACACTAGCTAAGAATGACCTCAAACGACAGTCACACAGTGTTGCTTTACTTCATTTCATCAGCTGAGGAGTTCACACACTTTTTCAAACCTACACTGAATATTTTAATGATGTATTCAATGAGAGCTTAAGATTTAAAAATAGAATGTGTTGGCACATGAACGTCACTTAGATGAAGACCTGACCAGAATTTCAAACAAATTTACACATAGATGGAGATTTTATCCAAGCTCTCACCGTCTCTTTCTTTCCACTGTGACGGGCTATTTCTCACATATACTATAAAACCATCTGTGCTGCTACACTCAAATTGTTTTCCTGTCCAGAGCCGGAGGACTCATTCTCTCCAGAGATGGGAAGTAAATTTAACACAAAGCACGAAAGTGACACCATCTGGGACAGTGTTGCTATGACATGATGTGCTAAGTCCCAATTAAATTTTGCCACCCACTGTTCATGTTGAAACAGACGCCACACACAGGCGCAGATGAACATAGTGAGAAGTCTCAGTAGTGCAAACTCTATTTCTAGCACCTCCGTTCCTCTCGCTCACATTTGTTGCCTGATGGAATCTGTAAAACGGGATTAAAGTCAAGTGAAATCCATTCTATTAGGACTGTGTGTAAATTACTGCAGTGGTGAGAAGGACTTTAATCGCATGTTAGTCATTGCAAGTATGATTTGCTCTATTAATAATATTTAGTCTGGACCATTTTCTTGGCTTGGAAGAAAAAAACTTTTAATTGTTGCAGCAGCTTAAGAAGCCAATACAAGAATTTAAGCATATATTTTGAACCAGGAGCAGTAATCACATCATGTCTGTCTGCAGCCACAGGAATTTACATCAGAATCTATTTTAGATGTATTTTCCCGCATGCCGCACTCGCTAATGATGCTGCAAATAACCCCCCTGACCCAGGCCCTCGCTGCCCGTCTTCCATTTCACATTTATTGATGTTCTCTGTTCTCCAGGAAGCAGTGTGAGCTTTAGAAATGGTTTTATGCTCTTACTGTGATAAATGACTTGTCCATCAAAGACAGGTCCTCACACTTCATGGCTCAGGTTTTTGTGCTGATGTGCAGAGTCTGCATTGTGACTTAATAAACTAACCAAACTGTTCAATCTGCCACGGGTGAAATCTGGTCATGTTTCAAACACCTCTCGATGAAAACAGCACACACGGACACTCACGACCACAACGACAAAAAATGTGAATAATTACTTATAATTAGTTGTAGATTGATTGGTAGTTTTATCAGTTTAATTAAAACTACAATAATACAAAGCTTGTAAAAAGGGGGACTGAATATTTTGTGAAACTAATGTATGTTGCTAGAATGATCCCTGAGAATATTGTTTCAATTACATCAAAACTCAAATGGGTTGATTACTTTACTTGCCTTAAAATATGGTTGGATATTCTTGTTAGATGTATTGTTAGAAGACTTTAAGGATTACTCAATGAGCAGATTTGATTTGTTGAACAATTCATTTTTTTCAGCTGTCAAATCAATGTAGTGAGGAGAGAACTTTTTAATTTAGTGAAGTAGATGTTTAAAGTAATGAAAACTGGAAAGTACAATAATATGAATATAATCCATTTATATGGCAGTATTTACATATAGCGTGAGTACAAAGTGCTTTCAAAGTAAAAAGAAAGTAGTAAAATCAGAAACTCATGAACCCCCCCCCCTTGTACATCATTCACGTTTTAGAACATGGCAACAACACTGAGACTATACATTGATAAATGGGTGTATGCATTCAATATGGTTTTAAATACAATAAAACAAAGTGTAGCTACTGAGAAATAAAATAAATAAAAAACTATAAGGATAATATGCTTGAATAAGTGATATTTGAATAAAGGAAGTTACTAGTTAGGTTGTAAATGCAATCATTAAAGATAATATCGCAGAACTTGAATCTATACTGTATGTACATGTATATGAAATAAATTCTTACGTCGCACGACCGATAAATAACGGGGGGGGGGGGGGGGGGGGGGATTTGGTTCGGGCCCCCAAATTAGTGAATGCGCCCATGCAGTGGGTGTTTACTTTGAGTGCGTAATGTGTGACGACACAGGAAGCGGAAGCGAAATAATCTTATAAGGGAGCGGAGGTGCGGTCTGACAAAGCTGCAGCTGAAGGTATTTATTCATTTACACATTTACACACTTACAGAACTTTAGTTTAAATCTCACTGAGTTTGTTTTCCTCTCAGAGTCCAAATGAAAAACGCGAAGCAGCGAATGACGCGTCAACTTGTTTCGCTCGCGTGTGTAAATCCATAAATCCACATTTTAGTTATTTAGCCTCAAAGTCTTGTTTTAAGAATCAAATATCAGTTTATTCCACGTCTCCTGATTCACAACGAGCCAATGTGAAGAAATATAATTACTCTGAATTATACTTCAAAAAAAATAAAGACTGATGTCAGAGGTCAAAGATATCTATCTGGGTTTCTCTCTATCTGTCCATTATTTTTAATTACTGATTCAATATGTTCGTTCTTTTTCATGGGAATATATGCACGAATGTTTTTAACAGTGAACTCTCGAGTTTCAGGGTGGAGGATGGTGAAGCTGTCAGAGACGATCATCTTAATGAATGAGTGATTCATGAAATGACATAGACCCACACGATCTAGATGGAACCTGGGTCTTGCTAATTAATCCAGATAATAACGACTAATGACACAATGACTAAAAGGGTTGATGAAGCTCAACGAGCAGATTTGAAGGTTGATACTGATAATTGAGAGAAAAATGTAATGTACAATGATATATCTGCCAATATTACTTTTTTAATGTAAACCTTTATTACGATCCCTGAAGCTCAAGATATGTATTGAGATAAATATACAGTAACTATCATTTAGTTGATTAGAGGTCATTTATCATATTATGCGATACTTAAGGAATATGTCCTCAGAAATTCTTCATTGGCGTAGGTGCCATTGACGATCTATCTTCCAGGTTATAATGAATAAATACCAGGCTATTCATACTATAGGGAAGTGTTCTTTGTCTGCAGCTCGACAAAAAAATAACAAGAGTCATGGCAAGACTGAGAATACTGCACGTTAGTCATCAGGAGGAAATCTATACTGTGCTCTGCAGCTCTGAGGACAGAACAGCTCTGGAGTGGTCGGTCTGATGCTCTAATGGAACATTTCTGTCATAGTAATCATATTAAAGATTGAGGGGATAAATCTGAGTGGGGTTGGTTGTAGAGCAGCTGAAAACAGGGGTCTAAAACAGATGTACAGTACTTGTGTGTTCTTGAATGTAGACTGAGCACTTGAATAAGAACACCTCACTAAACACATCAAAAGATGTCATGTCAACACAGTCTGCAGATTTGTTATCTTTCAAGGAAGGAGGAAAACATTTCTGTTTCCTGCTCAGTCTGAATTCTAAAGATGTGGTGTGTTGAACTGGTGGGCTCGGTGCACTGATCGTCAGTCTCCGCCCACAGTAGGAAGAAGTAGACGAGCAATGGTGGGCATCATATGGAACGGACACGTCCTCCTTCAGCTGTGACGCCGCAGACAAGTCTGCAGCTGACATGTTTATAAGTAAAACAAAGTATTATTGTGAAGTGGAAAGGTCGGGGTTTTTCAGGGAAGAGCTGTCTCGTGATCTCAGAGTGTGTGTGAAGTGGTCAAACCGGTTTTTGGATGTCGCGTGAGAAGTTGACTCATTAAATGTCTCTAATAGATTTCAGCTCATGGTTTGGCTCATAAATTGTCCAGAATAATGATGAGAGTGAAGTTAACTAAAAAATAATAAATTATTCTCAGCGTCTGCATTTGTAAGTTATCACAATTATTTAGTTCATGTTAGTGATACACCAAAGTATCAACTATTAACCAGACTCAAATGATTTATTCAATTCAGTTTTTCAACCGTTTTGATTAAAGTCATAAGTTTCTATTGCTCACTTTTTGTTGGCTTAACAAGGGAAATATAATAATAATATCTTTATTTATACATCACTTCTCAAAGCAAAGTTACTTAGTGCTTCACAAATATATATAAGAATCAGACAGTGAAATGTAGGTTTAAACATCCATAAATAATATAAGGGTTGTAATGTGACGCTGGGGGAAAAGGAAGTCGGGGTTCTGAGGCGGCTCCTCTACAGACAAGGGGCTGTCACTGTAATATAAACAAATCGATCATCAGATTGTAGTGGTGGTAGAAGTTGGTTAGAAAAGTAGTAGTAGAAGGTAGTGTAAAATATTCTTCAACTGGTAGAAAATGTTCTATGTGAAAATGTGAGTCATTTCATGTGCGTCCCCCAACTCTGACTCACCTCCAGCATCCCTGGACCCTTGTGTCTTAAAGCAGAAGCAACGTGATGGAGACTGATGCATTCTGGACCTGAGCTGCGATCGGTCCAATTTAACACCGTGTGTAATTCTGAGGGCTAATGTCCTCACATGGCTCAGATATACATCTAGTTACCTCTGTCACACTGAGACACAGAGACGCTGCTGTTTGTTGTGATATCAACTTGGTCAGTTATCACAGACAGACAGTGAACTATTGTTTACTGTAAATGAGTTTTTCCTTATTACACAGAGAACTAAATACCAATTCATATTGAGAGCAACATTTATATGAAAAACACACAAACTAACTAAGGCACAGTATGTTGTATATAAAATAATCTGTGCCCCAGTTTATGTTTCTGCTTCAGGAAACAGGAAAGTGTTTGTAGAGAAAACATTCTCCGCCCTGGAGAGCTGACAGAAAGTTGCTCTGTTCCAGTCCAGAACCACCTATAACACGTCTGCCCTCCTCCTCCTCCCCTGCTCACTCACCCTTTTCTGTTTCCTTTTGCAATGAATTTCTCTCCACATGTGCGTTCCTCATTTACCACTCATACAGCCTCTCAGACTCGTTCTTCCACTTTGTCTTTGAGAACAGAAACAGCAGCAGTGATGGATCGAGTGAGGTCAACCTTTAACAACCTGGTGAGTGTTTGCCGGCCACATTTAACATTTTTACTGAAATCTTACATTTACACAAAATGGCCTTGTCCTCTCGTCCTCTCCTGCAGCTTCTCTATCAAGGCCACAGTTCTGTGTTTTTTTTTTTTTTTCCATCTTATCTTCCCTCATCTTTGTTTTTCTCTCCTCAGTTTAAAAGCAAGCGCTACAGCCGGTTCACCCTGCAGCCGGTGGAAGACGGAGAAAGACATGTCGAGGTGAAACTGTCTGACGACGACGCAGATGATAACATGGAGGTTGCCATGGAGGTCGAGGGCCAGGCGGGCGGCTCTCCGAGCTTTAGGCCGGCACCACCGCGTCAAAGCCAGCGTCATATTTACTTCCTGGCCCTAGGAATCCCGCTGATATTTGTAATTGGTAGGTCACCGGCTATTTTAAGGCTTCAACCAAAAATTCTCTGTATTCATAAATGTTTTATTAATTTGTCAGTTATTTTTATGCACATCACAATCTCTTCAAACCCAATAAACCATCTTTATCTTTTTGTTCAACCAACAGTCCAAAAGAAATTAAATAAACTGCATAACCACAACTGACTGAAACAATATATTAGTTGTTATAATTTGTCGAACTGATTATTTCAGAAGTGAGTGATGCAGAGTGTGATTTGTTTTTTCAATAGATGCAGAAGCTATTTTAAAACACTGTCAATGAGTATTTATTTATTTATGTTGCTCCTTTATATTCAAGCCAGACCAGAGAATCTTCACCTTCTTAAGAAAGGGGATGTTGCTGCATGTGTTGCCCAAAGTGTCAGACTTTTTACATGCATCTATGAAACCACTTCTCCCTCTACGTTCGGCAAGACTCCACTTTATCTGTAAAACACTTTCGAACAACAAGGAAACAGGTGCTGTACTTAAAACATGAAAAAGGCATGAAGACAAGATATAAAAGATAAACATGGTGAAGAGCAAGTAAAATGGAAGATAAATAATTTATAAAGGAAGTAAATGGATTCATGGAATCATTTAAGTAGTTGTGCAGAGTTCGACTTTTTCAGTGTTTTATGGTTTCTAGTCTTTTTATTTGTATTTCTATTCTGATGGAATGTTATCTTTTTCTTTTTGTAATCTGATCCTATTGGTTTTTATTATTGCTTTTGTTTCTTGCTTTTATTTATTACTTGCTTTTCTTACTGTGAATGACTTTTTGATGTTGACCAGAAGTTTCCTGCGTCTGCTTCATCTCACATATAGCATTTTTATTTATTCTTTTATTTATAACAGCATCAGCCAACCGATGATGGTTGTGGTTATGATGTCATCGTTTTATCTGTTATGAGTTCAAATCAGCTGATGCATTGATCGGGCTCCATTGAAATCACTTTCGGTCTCACTGTTGCTGTTCCTTTTCCAGGTTATCTGTTGGGATACATCAGCCACCGTAAAGTGGAGCCGGTGAACACGGAGCCGGTGAACACGGAGCCGGTGAACACAGGGAGTCCAGTACCAACGACACAGCACCATTTTGTACCAGCTCCAGATTTGCCACTGCAGTGGACGGACATCACCCAACTTCTGACGCAGAAACTCACCAGTCAGGCCTTCG
The DNA here is from genome assembly GCF_024713975.1 of Paralichthys olivaceus. Taxonomy (NCBI): domain Eukaryota; kingdom Metazoa; phylum Chordata; class Actinopteri; order Pleuronectiformes; family Paralichthyidae; genus Paralichthys; species Paralichthys olivaceus. The sequence goes on from NC_091109.1 coordinate 20,608,726, forward strand.
ACAAGTCTCTGAGGTAGAGAATGAATCTGTCTGCTCTCAAACCACTTGTCATTCTGAAGGCGAAGCCAGAAACAAGGAAACCTCACCATGCACACAGCCAACAATCCCAAAAATTTACAAAAAAGGAAATTATCTCGAGTTAAAGAAAGCAAAGACTTCTGTTCTTCTGAGGCTTGGCCGTTAAAAAACTTTTTTTTAAAGGTGTCTTTGTCACTAGACTGTCTGCAACTCGGACGTCTTTTGTCCTCCTCTGACAAAAAACTGTTCATGACAGTTTGAATAGCGCCATTGTTTCCCTAAACCTTGAAATCAGCTCGGGCTCTTCACTTTCATTCCAAAACCTCGTCCTGTGTCATTTTGAAACATTTTGTATCAGTCACTGGAAACACTTACAAAACAAACTACGTTATGTCTACCGAGAACTCAGCAGTCATCTGTCCACCTTTTCTCAGAAGAGATTAAACTTTGCACGAGCCATTTGTGAAAGTGATTATGATCTTTTGCAGGGACTTTGATCTGCCTAGACGTTCGGCAGGAAGTGTGGAGGATGCAAATCTGGCAATACGCATCTTTGATGAATTCAAGCAGCTTGAAATGGACCCCTGGACGGACATCCACTACGTCCAGCTGCAGACACCAGACAGGTTGGTACAACACGAATCTGACAAATCAGTGGATTCTGATTATTTTATTAAAGAACATTTCTATAGAAGGACTCAGTTTTGCCTCAGTGTGGTAACAAAATTCAAGTCCAGAGTTTGAAGCGGAGCCTAGACAGCTCCATTCTTGGCCTTTTGGGGGCGCTGTAATTCAAGATCAGACGGCTGGCAGACTTATTATATCATTATTAATAGTAGATTTTAATACCCAGCCTAAGGACCAATCTCAATTCCTCTCCCTTGGCTCTCACCCTTGATAAGATGTGCCCTTCACTGGTGTGTCCTGTCCACATGGAGAATGATATAGTAACAAGCTCTTTTCTTCTTATCGACAGCAATCGCCCAAACCGTGTCCTTTTTGGGTCAGATGTGTTCAAACCTTTGGGATATCTGGCCTATAGCGCGACTGGGAAAGTTCAGGTGGGTCAATAAGACAGGTTTAGAGTTAAAGAAGGTTTATGTCCCTTCATAAAAGTTGTTTATTTCATTTGTGTTCAAACAACATTCTTGTGTCATCTGATTTAAAGCCTCTCCTAATTCTTTACATAGCATCCTGGATTAAATATAATAAATAATAATTTCCTGTATTTTTGTCTTTTCAACTTTAACATTTTGTTTAAAATATTTTTTTAATGTAAATGTTTTCACGCTCCTTTTCTGTCTTTCTAGCCTTTGTGCTTTACACATAATATATTAATTATTGAAACTAGAATTGTAAAATTGAATATAAATAAAATTGGAGGCAGAATGTAATGATCTGTTTGACTTGTGTGTACAAAGGGTAAACTGGTTTACGGAAACTACGGTCGTCTGGAAGACCTGGATGTTCTGCAGAATAAGAGCATTGAGCTGAAAGACAGCGTGCTGCTGCTCCGCAGGGGAAAGATCACGTTTGCAGAGCAGGTGCGTGATTGTTTCAGGTTCTGGTGTGTCTCATATCAGTTACACTGATTTCCAGGTTTCTGAGAAAGTTGAGCTCTTTCTGTTTTGATGATGTTTCATCAGGTGGATAATGCTGCAAGAAAAGGAGCCTCCGCTGTTCTGATCTACCCCGACACTCAAGATTACAATTATCAAGGGGACACTGATCTATATGGACATGTAAGTGTGTACACAAACATTAAATTAAATTTTACACATCAGTAAAGTCAAATTATCAAACTGCTCGGCACACAGTGGTGTTGTGTCTTGATTTATGTTTTCATGTCCCCTTCAGGTCCATCTGGGTTCAGGTGACCCGTACACGCCCGGATTCCCCTCCTTCAACCACACGCAGTTCCCCCCGACTCAGTCGTCTGGCCTCCCCAAGATCCCAGCCCAGACCATCACCGCCAACACGGCCACTGCGCTTCTGCGGTAAGGACACACAGACGCCTAGTACTCATTTTCTGAAACCCTGGATCAGTGTTCAGTGCACATTTCACCGGTCCCTCACTCGCCTGTCTTTGTCCTCCTCTCCAGGAATATCGGCGGCCCTGAGTCGAATGCGAGCAGCGGTTTTAAAGGCGGCTTCAACTCTGTGTCTTACAGACTGGGAGGCACTGAGAACGTCACTGTAGAAGTGAACAACGTGTTGGTCAACACTAAGATGCGCAACGTGTTTGGAGTCATCAAAGGATTCATTGATCCTGGTAGAGGAGAACGAAACACGTTTAACTCCGATCATCTGCCGCAGAATTAGATTTCTTCTTCAATGCGTGTGTTGTTTTGTCGTCTGTGTGTCGACAGATCGCTACGTGGTCCTGGGAGCTCAGAGAGACGCCTGGGGCAAAGGTTACGCCAGAGCCGCTGTGGGCACGTCTGTACTGATGGAGCTGGCCAAGGCTGTGAGCAAGATGGTGAAGACAGGTACCGAATATAACTCTCTCCATAGTAATGTGATAAACACAGAGGGAGTGTCGTCGGTGCCCTCAAAACACAGTATACCTCAAAACATCTTTCGTCTGTTCACTGAGTTTGTCCTGACAGCCCGCGAGTAAAAACGTTGATGATGTTTCTAACATGTGGCCGGTGCAAAAATTGAAAAATCAAAAAGTATATACACACCTCAGGATGAAAAAGAGGAGCCATGCACGTAAAAGATACGAAGACTTAGAAAGAAGATGAAATTGATGAGATTTTGGTGAAATGGCAGGATGATTGTCACTCTGCATGACATTAACCTTATAATTCATCCTCTAGAAAAATTCAGGCCAAGGAGAAGTCTCGTATTTGCAAGTTGGAGCGCTGGAGAGTATGGAAATGTTGGTGCCACTGAGTGGTTAGAGGTAAGAACTACAAGTCTTTTATTGAAAATATCTACTTTTTCAAATTTTTTTAACACATCTTTGTTTGTTTTTAGGGTTACATGTCCTCTCTTGACAAAAGCGTTTTCACCTACATCAGCCTGGATGGAATAGTTATGGGTATGTTCACCACAGCCTGTTAAGTGATGACTTCTCAGTATTCAAATAGTAAGGATGCTAGTGAACAGCGTATTTTTTTCCTTCCACAAGGTCGAGGCAGCTTCATGGCCTCAGCTAGTCCGCTGCTCCACAGCCTCATCGAGAACACGATGAAAAGGGTAACGTCCGTCACAGCAGGGTCATTCAGCTCCCTCATTAAAAGAGGTGGAGTTTATACTCACTGTAATCTGCCTCGTTTGTACAGGTGAAGAGTCCAATCAGCTCTGAAAGCTTGTACGACATGATGGGACAGAGCGACTGGGAGAAAAATACGTAAATAGGAAACCAGTTTTTACAATTTCTTTCGTTTGAAGTTACTTGATGTTAATGCTTCCATGTCCTCTCTGTGAAAGTAGTTTTGATGGTTTAATTCTATAAACAATATTATTAATTGTACATATAAAAGGGTTAGTACTGAACAAAGCTCTTCATTGTTTTTCTATAAATAACTTTAGCTTCACTTTGAGAACTCGTGTTTTCTCAGATTTTAACAAACAAGTAGATACACGTACTTTTTCCTGAATTAAATAAAGTGTAAAACTGCTAGATCTTCATTTAAATAAGGAGCTGAGTATTAGAGCCACGTTGAAAAGAAAAGTAAATCAGAGATTTAGAGAATGTCATTGGATGGACGATAACTTCCGATTATCATGTGAACAGACTAAAGCCGATGTCGATAGACGACCCCGCCTATACCTTCGTGGCTTTCTCTGGAATTCCTGCTGTGTCTTTCCACTTCGTCTCTCCCAATGTGAGTCTCAAAGTTAATAAAACTGTGCACATATACTTATAGTTACATTTTCTACACGTAGAGAAAAAGACGATTAATGTAAAAATGCACATATGGAGTTAGAAGAGCAGAGTGACTGTGTTCCTAGTTTCTGTTTCATTATGTGTGTGTCTGTCTATGTTTGTGTCCAAAGACTGAGTCCTACTCTTACTACGGCACCAACCTGGACAACATGGATCACCTCAACTACCAAACCAACCACCACACCAGTGAGATGACGGCGGTGGCGGCCCAGTTCGCCGGCCTCATGGCCTTGCGGCTGGTCCACGACCACCTGCTCAATCTGGACGTGAGCCAATACGCCAGCGTGCTCGATAACGCTTCGATGCCGGTCTACAAGCGCATCAACCAGCTCGTACAGGTTGGTGTAGGATGAAGCTCGTGTTTCTCTGCGATGAGTTTATTCTGTGTCTTGGTTGCGTACGGCTGCTGGATGGTCTGCCTCATCAACATGTGCGTTGTTGATTTTCATTTTTCCATTGTAGTCCGGTCAGCTGAAGGGCGTGAGCGCCAACTGGCTGAGCATCGCACGAGGCGCCTTTAAAAGGGCGGCAGCCAGCATCGGCAGAGCCATCGACAACAGTGACGTAGAAAACCAGAAGACCTGTCGGACCATCAACGACAGGATCATGAGGGTCAGACGTCTCAGCTGTGTTTCCAATTGCATGTTTACAAGTTGTGCTAATCAAACATTATTCTTAAAAGCAAATGTTGAAACCAACACTACACGAAACTTCTCAGCGTCTGGGGACACGATCCTGTCGTTATTTTTCTCAGCATCTCACACATGTATTCAAAACTTTTCATTTTTTTGTAATTCTAGGTTGAGCATAACCTCCTCTCTCCGTACGTGTCGCCCACTGAGACTCCCTTCCGTCACCTCCTGTTCGGCCGCGGCCCCCACACGCTGGCGTCCATCGCCGAGACCTCGGACATGGAGCAGCTCCGCATCCAGCTGGCCCTCGCCACATGGAACCTGCAGGGGTGTGCTTACGCCATGGTCACAGACATCTGGGACATCGAAGAGGAGATCTGAAAAGGAGGGTGCAGAGATGCAAGCGTGGGTGTGTGGTTGAAATTAACATTCAGGTAGAGCAGAGGGAGGAGCTCCAGTATCAGAGGTAACTTTAAACACATACCTATATTTAATGAGTGTTTTATGGGGAACAGATTCTCGGTCCCATGAAGTTCCAGGAGGAGACAAAAGTTTTTAAAAGTATCAAAAAAAAAAAAAAAAAAAAAAACTAAAGTATCAAATGCTTCTGATAAACCTCCTCACCCGTCCCCCCCCCACCCCATTGCACTTGTACGAGCATTTTGCTGTGAGTTGAAAACACTGAGAAACCTTATTTATACTTAAGTTTTTTTATCAGTGGCAGTGCCCACTATAAAGTTATCATTTGTCTTTTTATACGACGTTATCGGAAGCAGGGCCTTCCATAATTATGACGGTTATACTGTCGGATTCTACGGCAGCATCTGCTACACCAACGACTCCTCAACTGTTGCTGACAAAATGGAGCCCCGAGTAAAGTTGCGCGCCATTAATATAGTGGTTTTATAAAATTACATCCTGAGCGGGTCATCAAACCAACTTGATGACCCGCTCAAGAGAAGAAACTATCTCGATATAAGGACATTTTTATTTATATGCCACAAGCGCGTCAACAAATTATGCTTTTCTCTTAAGCCTCGTTTAACTGAGATAACAACTGAGCTGATTGGTTAATTTGCGAGGAAGCTGTTTATGTTGCACAGTCGACTTTGGAGCACTTAATGATATCGTGAAGTTATCGGGAGCAGTGCCTTCCATAATTTATTCCCATTATCGGAAGCAGGGTCTTCCATAATGATAAGCAGTGATGGTAGTTTTTATCTACCAGTGTGTGTGTTTTACAGTACATGTGTATTTATCGGGAGCAGTGTCTCTCATATTTCACTTTAAAGGGTGGAACAACTTGTCGGGGACAGTGTTTCCCAGAGTTTAATTTTTTACATATTTATTTGTTTTTATTTGGGGATTTTGTGTGTGTGTGTGTACGTGCGTGGGAAGATGCAGTCCTCCTGAACTCCAGAGTGCACGTGCTTCTGATTTCTTTTTGTTTTTGCTTGTGCTTTAATTTCTGAAGCATACTGTTATCTTAACACAACAGAACCTGGTGTGCCACCATTCTGACAGGATTCAATTTATGGAGGGAGCTGGAATTATTTACTGCTGATTTAAATGAAAGAATATGTTCGGTCATACATGTATTCCAGTCAGGACAAAGCCAAAAGCCACCACATGGGGGTACTGAAAAGCTGAAGTGTGAGGAAAAGATGCTTGGGTATAAATTTAAGTGAAGAACACCAGTGTTTTGCTCCACTGATGGCTGATGATTTTTTTTTCTACATTTTTAATTTGCTCATCTTTCAGACAAAAATCCCATTTCATGTCGCTCCAGAAAGAATTCAAATTAAAGGAGGAAGCATTGCCCCACCTCCCTGTGAAAGAAAGAAATTCACCATGAATGGGGCTTCAGACTTCTGTTATGTTTTGCAATCAAGCAGCTCAGTATTATAGCGTATAATATAACATAGTACTATAGCGCAGTATAGTTGGCAACAAACCTGCTCTGTCAGTCTCGTTCTCTCGCTTTGTGTTTGTGACTTTAAAATGACCACAGATAAACCATAACCGTCTCTGCATGTGTTTTAATTCCAAACTTCCACATAACCAGCATGTTACTGTGTTTCTCTGCTGAGGTGAAGCTCAACAGACCTGAACCACGTTACAAAACCTTCCTTCAAATTTACGGTTCGACCAACTTGTTCTGTTTCCACTGATACACACAGAATATGGCTTATTTTATTTTACATTGTCCTTCTATAAAAGTTAGACAATCGGTGTTTTCCGTTGAATAAAATTAAATAGAACAAATTCCATAACTGATATTCAATAAAGTTAAATGTTACGTGTTTGCTTCAAAATAAAACGTGCTAGAGCTTTAAGAACCTGAATCCTTGGTAGTAAACATGTTAGAAGAAGTGGATAGATCCCTCATATGAACCACATTTAAAATCTGCATTATTTAATCACACTTACCCAACAACATTCCCATGCTTCATTATTCAGATTATTTGACCAGGCTGTTTTCTCACGTCAGTTCCATTCAGCTTGTCACTGTTTTCCTTTGCATCATCTGTGAGAAGAATCAGGAAGAATTTTGAAGTTGAGCAGCCGGAGACTGGATTTTACTTTGTTGCTAAACGTTAAACTGTATCTGAAGCTTATCAGTATGATTTCTGTACTTGGGTTATTTTTTGAAATTGTGTTTCTGTGATTTCCACGTTCTGCAGAGAATAGAAATAAATCCTCTGGCTTAGCATCATGCAGTGTGTGTGTCTCAGTTCTTAACTATAGTAAACAAAGAGATTGCATCCCTAATCTGTTTTAGATGTTCAGAAACATTCAGAGTGAATCTGAGTGGGAACCAGTGGTTTAAATGGTGTCTTTTAATGTTTTACTACATTCGGTAGCAGTGTAGTGCTTCCTGTGGCGTTCCTTTCAGATTCAAAGCACCATTTTCACCGAGTTTTGCCATTTAACATTCACAGTCAATGATACAACAGAAATTGAAAGTCTCCTGCTGAATGAATGCTCATATCAGACATATGTATACTTACTGATACACATATGACGACGTCTGATTATACGAAATGTCAAAACTTTTATATTTCTCACAATTGTATATCAGATGTATAAAAATATATACATACATATTATATTATCATATTTCTCGCATTGAGTCCTAAAAAGATACCAAATATAACATAAAGAAAATATATATTGAAGACAATGTAATCACCATTTTCAATTTGTATGTGATATATATTGTATACGACGTACATATACTTCAGAATTACCATATCATATTTTTCACCATATGATTCGTCAATACATATATAACATATAATCAAAATATATATATCCATACTTTACAATGTATAATATTATATACTGGAAATCTATGTATAAAATTTATCTATACTTCAAAATAAAAGCGTTGGTTTGAGGTGTTTAAAGTCTCACCAGCATAAAATTACATTATTATGAATCATTTATCATATATTAATTGTTTTTGTCGTTATTATTGACGTTATAATCATGTAATTTTAAAATGTTTGTGTTGCTTCGACTTTAAACCATAACCCTGCGCTTTTACTTTGAAGTCAGCTCCTCCTGAAACAGGAAGTGCCTTTATTTTGGTAATTCCGGTGCACGGTGGACGGGGGCGCTGTTCGTTATTCACGTACGGAGGTTACGCACCGTTACGCTCATTAATCTGCGGCAGCCTCGCGAATTAACGGAAGAGACGGAGATAACGGATCCGGTGGACTCGATCGTCTCCACCGACAGACAGCGCGAGTCTCCGCCGGGCCGCGGCTGCCGAGAGCCGGGCCGCGGCTGCCGAGAGCCGGGACGCGGAGCGAGGACCGAGCGGAGGAAAGGACCGAGTCCCGCCGCTGCAGAGCCCGGCTTCAGAGGTCTGTATCCCGGGTTCATTCTCTCTTCTCCATCGAGTCGACATGTAAAAAACCAAACAAACGGGTAAAATGAACGGATGTGAATTAAGTAAAGTTGAAACAGTTTGAACAGGAAACATCTGATTGTTTCCAGAGACACGTGTCGACCTGAAGATAAGAAGCTTTACACTGAAGCAGCAGCTCCATCAATTAAAGTCTCTCCTCATTCATCACATCTCTGTTCCTCTCTTTCTCCATCACTTCAGTTTCTTTCTATCTCTCCCTCTGTTTCTGTCTTTATTTAAAAAACTGTTGTAGTATTTAGCACATTGATTTAGACATATAGTCATTTGTACCATTTTAAACCACATAGACAACATATGTGTATTTTAGGCGTTTCGATTGTTTGAAATCTTCACATTTTATTCATTGAGTTCGTTTTTCAAATATTTCCTCTGTGAATTGAATTTAACAATATAAAGATGCTTCATGTCAAAGCTTTCTGACATTGACCAGGAAAAGAACTCTTATGTTTGTTCACTAAGATTTAAAGTAATTAGTTGTGTAGACACGACTTAAAGTTCACAGCTGTGTCTCCATTAAGGGGCCGTCTGGTCTTCAGAGGTTTTCTCCTTACTGCTGTGAAGCAGTTTGTCACTTAAGCGCAATGAATCCTGGGATAGGTTGGACCACGGAGCCTTCGTTTCTCAGGGATGGAAGGATGCATTTGTTGGCCACATTCGGAGGAACCTTCAAAATGGGACAGTCTAGTCACGTTGCTGTGACACATTTGTTCTTTAAATGCAGCAATCCCTGTCCCGTCTGACAACATGGAGGTGACGATTTGGCTTCACTTCTGGGTAGCTGTCATGTAATCCATTTTTATTTACACTCTATATTAGCCGTATACTTTTATTATGTCGTAAGCTTTGAGAGGACTCGATCTTGTCTCAGCTCAAACATGAAGACCACACAAAGAAAATAAATCTATTTCTAAGTTCAGTCTTCGAACTTGGATTCACCCTGAGAGACTTGAGAAAGTCCCGACCTTCTGAAAACAGCTCAGTCTGATCCTCCTCACAGTGAAAACAGGGACATGTGGACGCTGGTCTTGTTGGTCTGCTCGTGTCTGTCTCTGTGACTCTGTGGTCTCGGTCACTGTTTTCTCAGTGTTTTTGTGTTTTTGTTCTCTCGGTCTGTCTCTCTCTCTTTATAGTAACACATGAACTCGAGTTTTCCTTGTGGGTTTTTCTTCTTCAAACAAGAATAAATTTAGCTTTCTCTGCCTCGCTGTCACTTCCTGCCTCTCACACATATCACGTGTGTGTTTCTGGAATCACACGCTGACTCTCTTTGTTATTTCGTGTGTATTCAGATGTGGGTTCCCTCCGTCCATGGCCGTCTCCAGGTGACCTCCAGCGACCTCAGTCACTCCTGATTGCAGCTTTAATTCCTGATCCTCCAGACGTCAGGGTGAGAAGTCCGACCTCCACAGTTCATTCATTCTTATTTACTAAACGATAGAGACCATCAGCACAGACTGCATCTAAAGGTGGACGACATGACGGCTCCCCACTAATTAAGCAGCACAGGTCATTAATTCCACCTCCTCCATGTTAGTGGATGGGACATGGACCAAACTGTAAAGTAAAAATAATTTTTTCCAAATATGGTTTCTGTCAAATGTTCTGAGCGAGTGGTTGATATTCCACTAAATTTGGTTTAAATTACTTGTATAATGTTGTAATCAACAGCTAATTAGTTTAAATGAGTACATACAGACTCATCACCACAAGATGGCAGCGTTTGTATCTGGGATATTTTGGCTTCATGTCTGGATAATGGGAGGAAATGGAGACTAGAGATTATAAACTTTATAAACATGAAATAAATGAACACATTTGTTGATGACAAACTATTTAATGATACAAATTCTGCATTCTTTATTCTGTACGATATAAATCTTCATATCGCTGCAAATCAGCAAACGCTGATACCGATGAAGGTGCAGAGTGAATCCTCACTTCATCACAAGGAGGAATCATCAGTGTGTCTGTTAATTGAGTCTCAGGCATCTGATGCAGAGATGAGAAGAAAAGTGAAGCAGCTCTCCTCACACCAGCACACGTCTGCTGCCAGTGAGCGAACGTGAGCTAAATTCACTTTTTCTATTTTTGGAGCATCGGCCTGGATGCAACACGCAGAGATGAAAGCTCTGATTTTGTGCTCATTTAGGCCACAGATGCACACAACACACGCACACACACACACACACACACACACACAGCCGCTGCAGTTCATGCACCAGTTAGCTTTTCTTGGTTAGCGAATGTTTGCCAATGGTCAAAGCTCAGTATTTCTCCCATCTCCTCGTTTCTTTCCATCTTTCTCAATCTACATTATCTTTAGGAATAATTTACACATCTCTCTCACTGACCCTGGTTTTCTCAATCCAATTTTCTGAATTCTGTAATTCTCAAAATCAAAGAAACCACAGATTCATATAAAGACAAGATAAGAAAAGATAAGACAGCTATAACTAGTTAATCGTTCATTCCATTAAATGTCAGAGTAATGTCAAGTAATTAAATGATCTCTGTTAGTAGCTCAATATATAATATATGTTATATATATATATATTATTTAACGTGACTACTCATTTAGAAGTGATCCAGAGCTGATTTTACATTTTTAAATTCACCAAATCATCATCATCCCTCCTTCACGAATGTTCAGCAGTGATGTCAAGCTCAACGGCCATCTGCGTGCATCAAATGTATGCTGGGAATTTTAATATTTCTGGCTGAACCGTCCATTCATTTATTCATCCATCTGGCCACCTACTGTATCTCCATCTACATGTTCTCTCTCCTCCCTCCCTCCCTCCCTCCTTCAATCTCTCCCCCTCTCTGCCTCTCATCCTCTTGTTAGAGCCGCTGAATTATTTAACGTCAGACTGTGGGCTCGGCTGCAGAGCCAGAGGGAGATGGAGAACGAGAGGAAAAGATGGAGAGAAGAGGGGAAGAATGGAGGTGTCCGACGCTGCAGGTCGTGATTCAGCAGGGAGGGAAAAGGAGAAACGGTGGGGGAGGAAGATGAGCAGAGTTTATAGATGGTTTTAGGAGATACGTCCAGAGAGAGTGTGGCGTCAGATGCCTCCCGGGCGTGTTGGTGTGTGTGCATGCGCGTATTGATTGCGCAGAGAAGGTCATGGACCTGAGAGGAGATTAGCTAAACTAGACTCGGTGGTGTTGAGCACAGTGCTACAGCTAACGCCTCCTCTGAATAGCAGCTAGACAGAAAAAGGAGAGCCACAAAAAAAAAAAAGGAGGCAAGAGGAGCTGTTACAATATGGGAGAGAGCTACGTGTACCAGCGACTCCCCTTCGCCAGAGGAGAGGAGGAGGGGGAGGATGAGGACGAAGAGGAGAGGAGGATCCGGGAAAGTGTCGGGGGGCAAATGGTAAAGTTGTGGGTGGATGTACACTGATTTTTATTGTCTCATTGTAATCACAGTATCTGTGTGTGTGTGTAGATACTGAGATTGGGTGTTTGTCTGCAGGAGGGGGTCTGGGGGGTGATATCTGATGATATCATAGAAGGGTGTGTGTGTGTGTGTGTGTGTGTGTGTGTGTGTGTGTGTGTGTGTGTGTGTGTGTGTGTGCAGTACAGGATGGAAGTATATTGTGTGATTCAGGGAAGAACCCATTAAAAATTTGATGAGGTTCGGATCAGGGAGGTGGGTGCATGGAATTTTTTTCCCACTTTCTTTAACATTGTCACTGTTTTCCCAGGGAACAGTTCATACATCTTCATTTTAAAAATCTGGGAACAGACATCGATGAGTGTGTGCAATTTGGTTCAGCTTGATTTAATTTGGGCCTTGGCTGGAAGGATTAACTCTACTGAGGAACTTTATAGTTTATTATTTGGAATTTAAATTGTTTTATATACGAAGGGAGTGAGCAATTAATCAAGAAAGTATCTGGTAGATTAAATGATAATGATAATAATCCTCACATGAAATAATGCACAGATAAAATAATTGGCTGAATCAGGAAGTTTTACATTTAAACGCAGTAAAACTTGTGAGCAAAGATGTTTTCCCAGTGATTTAAATATTGTCCTGATGATCTTTGCCTTAATGAAGCTGAGAGCAGCTCCTCAATTTCCCCTGCACATCACAGTGTGTCCATTAACATGATTTACTAAACAGGAGACGGCGGCTGAACGCCGTCCTGACGTGCACGGTAACACAGGTGAAATGTGTGTGTGTGTGTGTGTGTGCAGATGCAGAGCGACGAGGGGACAGAGTGGCTGCTGGAGCTGCTGACAGACGTTCAGCTGCAGCAGTACTTCCTGCGGATCCGTGATGAGCTCAATGTCACTCGACTCTCCCACTTCGACTACGTCAAGAACGAAGACCTGGAGAAGATCGGCATGGGGCGCCCAGGTGGGTTGTTGATACTTTACAGTTGAACTATAAACTTTATTATAAATAACTATGAATATAAAAGAATGTTGAGTATAGCAGTATTAAGTATGTGGAGTAATGATTGGTGAGTATAAAAAGTATGACTATGAACTGTTCTCTGTGTCTGCGGTGGCTCAGGTCAAAGGAGGCTGTGGGAGGCCGTCAAGAGGAGACGAGCTCTTTACAAACGAAAGTCCTGGATGAGCAAGGTGCAGGAACAACACACAAACATTCAGTTCTGCAGTGAAACAGGCAGTTTCTCATCCAGAGCTGATTCTGTGATCTGAGGGAAAATGTCCTCACAGGAATCCACAAAATATCAAAATACTTTTCACAAACATTTGTTCTTTGACTTCCCTTATATTTCACCAAAATCTTACTAAAGTTTGAATTCCAATTGACATATCTCTTCCTTTTCTCCTTCTGCCTCGTCAGGTATTTCCAGTGAAACGTTCTGAAGCCGACCCCCAGCAGTCCCTCCCCCAGGGGGCGTCGTCCAGCCAGGCCCCTGCCGCCAGCGAGTCGACAGCCTCCCTCACCTGCCTGATCAGAGAGGCGGAGCTGCAGCTGTTCGAGAGGCTCGGAGACGGCACGTTCGGAGTGGTGCGGAGAGGAGAGTGGACCGGTCCCAACGGCAGAGTGGTGAGAGTGGAGAGGAGTGTGGAAACAATCAGAGGGATTGTGCTCATCACTGTGCATCACCACCTGAAGGCTGTTTTTTTTCATTATGTTTAATTACAAGACTTTGTCGCCGATGTTGCTGCGTCTCTCCCTCTTCGTCTCCAGCTGTCGGTGGCGGTGAAGTGTCTGAAAGCCGGCGTGTTAGACTCAGACGGGCTGGACGACTTCATCAGGGAAGTGAACGCCATGCACTCACTGAGCCACCAGAACCTCATCCGGCTGTACGGCATCGTCCTCACACAGCCCATGAGGATGGTAAAAGCACAGACACGCACAATCACACACATTCTGGCTTCATTACTGTGTCTGCTGTCCTTGACCCACAAACGTGGACAGAGGTGGTTGCTGATCTGAGCTCTGTGTGTGTGTTGGTGTGTGTCTGTGTGTAGGTGGCTGAGCTGGCTCCTCTGGGCTCCCTGTTGGATCGTCTCAGGAAGCGTCAGGGTCACATCCTCATCTTGTCCCTCTGTAACTACGCTGTTCAGGTCTGTGCAGAAACATTTCATCACATCTGTGGTGCAGATGTTTGTGGTAAACTGTCTCAGATTGTTTCACTAACCCTTTGTCCTTGTGTGTGTGTAGGTGGCGTGTGGCATGGCCTACCTGGAGCAGAGGCGTTTCCTCCACAGGGACCTCGCCGCCCGCAACGTTCTATTGTCCACCAACGACACGGTGAAGATCGGAGACTTTGGCCTGATGAGGGCGCTGCCGACACACACCGACCAATACATCATGGAGGAGGGTCACAAAGTCCCCTTCCCTTGGTGAGGAGAGGAGCAGCCTGGTTCTGCTCCAGGAAACTCTGCTGTCGCTTTATTTTTTGAAAATCACTTTCTTCCTGTCTTCATCTCCATCCTTGTCGTTCTCCCCAGGTGCGCTCCAGAGTCTCTGAAGTCTCGTTCTTTCTCTCATGCGTCCGACACTTGGATGTTCGCGGTCACTCTGTGGGAGATGTTCACCCACGGACAGGAGCCGTGGCTGGGCCTTAACGGGAGTCAGGTACGTGCACGCATCATCACTTAAAACTCAATTAAACTTCAGCCTCTTGTAAAATCATTTTCATCATCTCTTGATTTTAAAAATGCACCAGTTACTTTTCAGAAAGTTACAGTTCATGCTTGTTGTGTGCGTGCTGTGTGTTTGCAGATCCTCCACAAGGTGGACGTGGAGGCCGAGAGGTTAAGTAAACCAGAGGACTGTCCTCTGGACGTTTACAACGTCATGCTGCAGTGCTGGAGCCCCAAACCTGAGGACAGACCCACCTTCATCGCCCTCAGAGACTTTCTGCTCGAGGTAGTTTGGCAGTTTTAGACTCTAAATAATTGACTATTAGCCGCTCGGTAAGTAAACAAAGTGATGCACCAGGCGAATAAAAGACAACAAAGGGAAAGAAAGGAGAAAAAAATAATAGTTTGTTCCATGTGTGTGACACTTCTGTAAGATTTCATGTTCTCTGCAGACGATGCCCACAGACATGAGAGCCCTGCAGGACTTTGAGGAGGAAGACAAGCTCCAGATCCAGATGAACGATGTGATCACCATCATAGAGGGAAGGTCAGTGTCTGACAGTCTGGTTTGCAAACACACGCAGGTAGAACGTCACTGTGTTGTTTCATCAGGATCTCTGCTTCTATACAACACGACTTCTTTCTGTCAGACAGGATTGTGTGTGTTGTGACTACAAGACAACAAATGCGTCTCTTGTTGACGCAGGATTCTTTGCATTGTGAAGAATTGCTGTAATTTGTGTCTCGTTACTGACTCGTGACAGAAAGATTGTGGCTCCTGCTGAGGGACAGACACATGTGTGTTTCTGCCGCTGGAATTTAAAACCACAACCTAATAAGATGGTTCTTCATTTCCCGTTTCATTTATGTCTCATCATGTGAAAGTTTGTTTGCCTCAGGAAAACCCCCGTTATCTGCTCTATGCTCAGACATGTGAGAGAACTCACAGCAGTAGAAAGATGTTTCTCAGCTTTAACTTTAAATTGGTATTCGTGTGTGTCATGTGCGTGTTTTCAGGGCGGAGCATTACTGGTGGCGAGGTCAGAACAGGCGGACGCTGCGTGTCGGTCAGTTCCCTCGCCACGTGGTGACGGCGGTCGCTGGTCTGTCGGCCCACGACATCAGCCGACCGCTCAAACACTCCTTCATCCACACGGGACACGGAGACACGGACCCCCACAGGAGCTGGGGACATGCAGACCGCATCGACAGGTTAATAATCCACAGTTATCAACATCACCACCCTGGTTTCATTATCAACATGATTTCAAATAAAACACTTGATAGAAGATTTTATTCTGCAAAGCAACAATATGCAACTTAAACTTAAATCAGTAGCTTGATTAAAACTATTTAGTTTAGTTC
The DNA here is from genome assembly GCF_024713975.1 of Paralichthys olivaceus. Taxonomy (NCBI): domain Eukaryota; kingdom Metazoa; phylum Chordata; class Actinopteri; order Pleuronectiformes; family Paralichthyidae; genus Paralichthys; species Paralichthys olivaceus. The sequence goes on from NC_091109.1 coordinate 20,624,651, forward strand.
ACTGACTGTTGATATGGAGAATGAAGGGTTCGGAGCAGATTGGTGATGTGATGTTAATCACCAGTGTGTGGCTGCAGAGGGCGCTGTTGCACAGTAGAAGTTACAGTGTTGCTTTAAATCGTCACGTGAACCTTCATCACAAACCAGTGATTCACCATTGACATGATTTAAATCTAGATTTCCACTGCATGAACCTCATCATTTAAACTGGTTCATCATAAGCAACGAACATTAATATATCATCAGCCGCTTGAACCCTGAGTGTGTGTGTGGTGTTGTTAAAACTCTCCACTGGAGAGCAGCAGTGCACCACCTGACGTTCTGATGCACAGCCAGAGTTTCCTGCTTCCTCCAAAAGAATTCTCAGATCCCAGAGCGACAATTCAACAAGCTTCTGTTACTGGAGCAAATAAAATGTAAACTAGTTGAGAAATGAATTTAGAGCAACATGAATCCATTAAATCTGATTTATAATTGTTCTTCTCTCCCTCAGTCTGTATCTGGGGAACCCCATGGACCCCCCTGATGTCCTGGGAATGGAGTCGGGCATCGCCAGACCGACCAAACTCCCCAACCGTGCCAAGAGTAAACTCATCCAAACACTAAAATGCACATAATTGATATTGTTAATTTATTTTAGATTTTGATATTATAGAAAACTGATCATTCTCCTGTTTGAGTCATCGTAACTTTAAAAATAATTCTCTCTTCCAGAGCAACCTCCCCCTCGTCCACCTCAGCCTGCTGTTCTGCTGAAGAGTATGTTTCCTCTCTTGGTCTTTTATGTGGCCGATTATCTGACCTTTAAAAATCTGCTGCTTTTATTATCTCACTCTGTGTGTGTGTGTGTGTGTGTGTGTGTGTGTGTGTGTGTGTGTGTGTGTGTGTGTGTGTGTGTGTGTCTGTGTGTGTGTGTGTCTGTGTGTGTAGAGCCGTTCTACGACTCAGTCTTGGACGATTACGACGATGATGACGACACCAGCACCTCGTCGGGCCTGAAGCGGCTCGGAGTGTCTCTGGGTCTGAAGCTGCGACCGTGGGAGGGGTCCCTGGTGCGTTCGGCCAAGAGCGAGGTGTCGCTCATCGACTTCACCGACGACAGCTTCAGCTCGACCACGCCGTCGCCGCTCACTGAGACACACCCGCCGGACGAGGACACACTGAAGGTGAAACGGACATTTACACACAAACTCTTGATAATCTTATTACTTGCACGTCAGCCACTACTACACTAATGCATGACTAATAATAATCTAATGATGTAATACATGAAAGTCATCATGGCCATTTTTATTCATTCTGTAATTTAACTTTTAAACTACTAAAAGTACATTTTCTTTATTGTACTTAACTAATATTAAGATTTTCAGCTCAGTACTCTTTCTTGCCATTTTTTTATTTTTATACGATACTAATACTTTGACTTAATAAAGGATCTGAGTTCTTCTGCCTGAATTTAAAACTTTAATTAAAATGTAGTCATTGGATTGAATAAATTAGAAATTAAGAGTCACACCAATGATCTGATTTTGATGAATTAGGAAACAGTCGTGTTCTGAATCTCTTTGACCGTTTATTTACATAATGTTAAGACAGATAATTTCTCTCTTGCGGTCCATAATATATTATATTTTTTCCTGTTCATTCATTCCCCCGGTCTGACTTTGGGGCTTTTTACCTCCAACATCAATTTCCATTATTTTAAAATCAACCGCAGAAATGTGTGACGGTCCTCAACAATAATAGGTTCACAATCACACAGTGTTTTCCTTTTAGGCAGTTCTCCAGCCTTTGGCCCAGAAATGTCAAATAGAATCAATTTCTCCTTGGATGCATTCAAGATTGATCATGTGAATGTTCAGTCTTTACTGGTTCAGTGGTTTCACAGTGATTCCACCTCATAGCTTCAGCCTCACTTCGATCTTCTCAACCAAACTGTGGCAGAATGCTACTTAGTTTGGGTGGAGTTGTTTCTACATATTTACAACAGCAGCAGACTTGTTCTCTTGTTTCGGTTTAATCGGTGGACGGACGGTTTGGATTTCGGACATTTGTTGTCCCCATAGTTGATAAATAATCAAATCAAATCCTCTTCTACCGTATCTTTGCTCAGCTCCTCAGATAACTTGTCATTCTCGTCCTCAGGACACTCCCTCCATCCTGGACTGGCCTCTCCCTCAGCCGTCTTACGACGAGGTCGCCACGGAGCTCGAGGACCAATCGGAGGACCAGGAGGTGAAGTCTATCAACAGGCGCCTGAGTGAGGAGGCCGCGCCTGGCGCCGCTGTTGTGGGCAGGAGCGAGTCACAGTCAGCTGACCTGTTCCAGGAACTACAGAGAGAGGTAGAGGACGTGAGGACTCAGGTTTTCGAACGTCTAATTCTAAACTAACGTTTGTCTCTGATGATGCAGGTGATGGTGAAACTGCAGGTTCCCATGGCAACGGGCCGCTCCCTCCCCTCCTCCCCTCTCCCGATCCCTCTGGCTCCGTTGGGCCCCCACAGACAGATCCTCCTCCCTCCTCCCTCCCCCTCCTCCACCTTTGCCTCCTGCTTCGAGGACCGGCCGGTGCTACCTCCTCGCAGCCCTGTCCCCCCGCTGCGTCCCTCCAAACACAACCTCTCCGTCCGCACCACCCAGCCGCAGGTCCGCTCCAGCTCCATATCTGTGGGGGACGAGGAGGACACGCCGCCCCAGATCCCACCTAGGGACCACGCCTTTTCTCAGCCGGGCTCCCGCTCCTCCTCTCCCCTCCCACTAGCCCCGCCGCCCTCCGCCTCGCCCGTGGCTCTTCCCCCTCCTCCCCTCTTCGTCTCTCCACGGCGGACGGCAGGACTCCTGGGTCCCCTTCTGTCCTCAAGTTCCCCGTCCTCCTCCTCCTCCTCTCCAACGTCTCAAGCCACATCCCATCCTTCACGCCTCGCAGCTCCCGGCTCCTCTTACTCCTCCAGTCCTCTTCTGGACCCTCTCTCCTTCCGTGAGGGACGCGGCCTGTCCTCGTTGATTGACAGCTCCCAGAGCTCTGCTCCTGCCCCGCTGCCGGAGAGACCAGCTTTTCTGGAAAGGTTTGTTTGTAAAACATGTCCTCAACTCGATCAGTCCACACGTTAGTTTTTCAGTTTAAAAGAAAATGCAAAGTTGTTCCCAACACAACTATATAAATATAAATATATATAGTGCATCATTATTTCTTATCTGTGAATTTTTCTGATCAGATACGGAGCAGCCAATATGGTGGCAGTCAAACCCATGATGCAGCAGAAGCCAGGCGGAGCCAAACCTAATTCCTCTTACAACAACAACAACGGGTGGACTGCAGCTCCCAGCATGCAACAGGAGCAGAGCATCACACAGGTAAAGTAGAGTAAGAGGAAATCCCTTTCAGTTTTTTTTTTGTTGACTATCACAAGCAAGGAAAATCGGATTTGTGGAAAAATGAATCTCTTGTTGTGTCCTGAGGGATTTTAACTGAAGATTGAGATAAAGAAAACTTTAAAATGATTTAACAACTCCTGTCATCACAGTGTGAGTTTAACTGTTGGGGTAAAGCTTCAAAGTCGACTCCTCTCGTCATTAAAATCAATCAATCAACATTTCTTTATCTAGCACCTTACAACAACCAAGGGTTGACCGAAGTGCTTCACAATTGCAAATCAAACATACACAAACAACAAACAGAAGACAAGAACATTAAAAAGAACCAATTTCTATTTAGACGAATATTATTTGTAATAGGGTGAAATTTATTTTAATTTGAGCAAATGACGATTTACACATATGTTTGAAATATGATATTCTGATAACATGGAGTCCGTCTGTGCAGAATACTGATGTGTAAAAGATCAAAAGCAGATGTTGGCTGCGTACCCACAGGCTTGTATCGCTCAAATCCCTTTTATTTAGAAATGATTTTACATTTGATCTTATCTGCAGTCATGAGTCCTGCTGTCATCAGCACACATGGAAGATATTGAGCCCGTAGTTAAATAAAATTCACTCTCTCTGTTAGTTCTTCATTCGTTATGAATACATGGCGTGATTGACAGGTGCAGGCAGCAGTGCATGGTGTCACGATGGAGGAGTGTAAGTCCGCCCTGCAGAGTCACAACTGGAGGATCCCTCAGGCCGTCAACCATCTGAAGGTAGAGCGATTTGCAGAGGCAAAACAAACAAAGCACGTTAAAGTTACAGTAATATTGGGTTTTACGTGAAATGCTCGTGTCACCGTGTGAACTGCAGGTGGAGCAGTTGTTTCGGTTGGGGCTGCGGTCGAGAGCTGAGTGTGAGAAGCTTCTGCAGCTCAGCCAGTGGAACCTGGAACAGGCCAGCACGGTGTTGTTAGAGACGTACGGACCCCATCTGAACAGGTGAAACAAAAAAAAACAAAAATACCACCGTAGAGATGACATCATTACATTACATTTCATTTAGCTGACGCTTTTATCCAACTTGGTGTCTTGCTCCTGTCGCTGTAATCAGTAATGATAGTCACATTTTAAAGTTTGGTTGTACTTTGAGTTCACAAAATGTATAATTTTTAATCTTAATTAAAATACGATGTACCTCGGGGTTCAATGTTCGGGCCCCTTTTGTTTATTTCTCATTTTCTAATTTTAATTGATTTTAAATTAAACAGAGCATTTCGGGCAGAAACACCTTCCTGCTCTGACTTCAGAAGAAAAAACTCAATCAAAAGAAAAAGACTTTTAAAAAGGTTTTATTTCTAAACACTCTGTTTCATATGAACAGCTTCCTCGTTGCAGGATCCTAAATTTGCATGGGAAAAAAGTGAATTCTCACATTTCCTCAAACACCTCAGCTCAGGTCTACTAATAACCACACACATGTGATACCACCTCTCTCTGTCGGTGTCACAGGAAGTGACAGCGGTCACAACGAGGTGCAAACCAACAACTGATGATCCCCTCGGGATGACTCATCGCTCCGAGGACCCAAGACGTAGCAATGCTTCTTAATGAATGGAGGAATATAAGGCAGTATTACGTGCCTCACTCTATGTACTGTGAACACTTGCTACTACTTGCGTCATATACATGCATGCTCATCATTAGCTTACAGAGCAGCTTGTTAAATGAGTCACACACTATGTACTTGAAACGTTGATATTTATGTTTTTGCTACTTGCATAACGAGAGTAGAGTTTTTTTCCGCTGAGCGCTACTGCAAACTTTTTGTGGGTGTGAGATTTGCGTGCATGTGTGTTTTGCGTGTGTGCAAGTCTGAGCTTACACCGAGGTACCAACACTGTAAACGTCCATGCCTTTTCGCTGTTAATGAAATCAGGGAAGTGTGAGCTAACGAGTACTCGTATGTTTCCGTGAAAATGTACAGATAAGACGCTGTATTGTATTTAGCACTTTACCGAGTGTGGATATTTCCGCGGATGTGTTAACTGCTGGTCAGGAGAAGATAAACAATATGTCTTGTTAGTGCAGCCAACACAGATACCGACTGTAGCATACTGAGTATTTTTAATGAATCATTTGTGTTTAAAGCTTTGTGAGAGATTCGTCAAATGAAAGAAGTTATCGTAGGCAATTAAATCTCATGAACAACAGTCATAGTCACTGAGTTAAACAAATTATACATTTAATGTGATATAAAAGTGATGTTAAGCTTTTCCTCCAGTGAAAACTCGTGCTGTATGATAATCACAACATCATGAATATGTAGTATGTGTATGAGTAGGTGTGCTTAGCGTTGTGGATATAGAACCTTCACACATCCTGAGTGTGATCACACCCGGATTCATCAGCAGCTAAACAGAAAAGGAAATGATGAAGGAATCGTTTGTCGTTGCAGCTACTCTGGCTTTTATCCGGCCAGCGATCACTTTAACTGAATCATTAAAGCAGCTTATAAATGTAATATATGCAAATATGTCCTGGTGTTTTATAATAAACTGAAATTTGAGACTCTCTTTTCAGTTCTGCCGGTGTTTGTGATTCTTTGTGTCCTGAAGAAACGATATTAAAGTTGTTTCTCGTGCTCATTTGATCAGTTTCACAGAAAGTAATACACATATTATTTTTTTCCATAAAATCCCAAAACAGAAATGGACAAGTTGAAGATATTTCATCTTCAACTTGTCCATTTCTGTTTTGGGATTTTATTAAATAAACTGATTAAACTGATTAAATACTCAGTAGTATTAAATACAGCAGTGATGGAATGTGTTTTTACTTTAGATAAGAGTAAAGTTAGATTATGTATGTGTTTTAAAGTAAACTAATACAAAAGAGTAAATTTAGTTTCCATCATTGAAAATTCAACATGAAATCAAAAATCTGTTTAATTTACAAATAACATCAGTAAATCTAAGACAACAAACATGTAAACGACTTTAAACAAATCTAAAATGTGATTTACTCTTCAGATGTATTTATAATTTCTGCTTTTTATTTCTCACAAAAATGGGGTAATTTCAGCTGTCTATAGATCATTAATCAATATCAATAACCAGAGACAAAGAGAAACAAAAGCTTCGGTTTCTTTTGAATATCGCTTTAAAAGAAAGAAAACATATGATGACAGCTGCACATCCTCACAGGTACTTTCAGTGTTTTCTGCAGGAAACTGATCCGAGCATGTTTGACTAAAACTCGCTGTTAGTCGCTAAACCTCCTCTGAGCAGAGTGACAGCCTCAGACACTGCAGGAGCTCCGGCTCTAATGGAAATCTTGTCTCTGCTTCCTCTGGGATCCAACCTTTCCATTATGGGACCAACAGGCCACCGCTCCTCTTCCCGGACTATCACCCCTTGTCTTCCTCACTCACTCACACCGTCACTCACTTCCACATTGATCGCAGCTGCAGTGCATTGTGGTGCGATTGCTCAATGAGATCCCTGGACAGTGGGTGGTTCAGCAGCCTGAGGACGCTCGCTCTGCACTTCTCTGCTACAGCAGTAAGCACTCTGTCACTTTCACTGAGGATGCATTGGACACACACACACACACAGAAAACACACACACACACCATACCCCCAAACAAATGCACCCTTTTCTGTCTCTCACACACACACACACACACACACACACTACTTGGGCTCCGATAACCACGAGGTGTCACCATGCTCCAGTTTCATATCATGTTTGCATGTGGGATAATGTTTGTTTGTTTTGGTGATATGAAGAGCGATGTGCCATTAATCATAAATTGTTGGGAATTAGTCTTGATGACATTTGGACTCTTCACCTTTTAGTGACGGTTCCTTCAATCGTCGCAGTTCCTCCATAAGACTATATTGACTGTGTCTCAGTTTGGGGGCAACATCCTTTCATTTAAACACAAGAACTCGACCGAACGACCGTACACATGTTATAAAAAACATCTTTTCAAAGTTTTTAATCCACTGAAGAACTTTTTCGTCCTCAGCTCTGTTGCTAGGTGACGACTGTAAGGGACGACGTGGTCTACCGACGAAGAATGCAGCCGTCGTCGGCTTCGTAGACCGGATCCTCTGAAGAATGCTGCCCCTGAATGGAGACATCTGCAACTAGGTGTGTATTACGTGGGTCACATGACATCATCATGGCGTGGAAGTATGGGCGGGGCTACTGACAACTTTCACCTCAGACCTTTTAACCTTTCCTTATAAAAAAAAAAACACGCCAGAGGAATGAAAACTGAAAAAAAACTCCACTGAGGGTCATTCTATTCACTATCATCATGTGCTTTTCATGTATTGTAGCATTGTCGTGCTCCCGCCCACGACTCTGACCCTCAGTGGATGTGCTCACGACTTATTGTTCGCTCAGCGTGAACGTGCTGATGTACGGTGGTGTTATAAGAATGCGGAGGAGGAGGTTCGCTGGGTTTCTTTTCTATTTTCTCGCTCCTTTGGCTTTGAAATGCGAAACAAACAACACCATTGACCGCTCCTGGTGGTGATGGTGCTCGATGCGGTGAAACCACTGGAATACAAAGCACATCGTGCTGAAAACACAAAATCGAAGGGTAACAAAGGAGGACAGCTTTATCTCAATTTGCACTTCACTCGATGTTGTTTCCGTCGCTTCTCCACTGATTCGTCGTCAGATTGGTCTCGTTGCTTCACAGCAAGTTGAGCTTTCGCATTTTCACACACAACACTCTTTCTGTTGCCCTTGACCTTCTCTTAGGGATTAGTCGAAAGCGGAGGGCAGCCTTCTGCAGCGGGATCAGTAAAGTCTAACTTAACTCGGTTGACATTTTGAGTGTACGGCGTCTGTTGCTCTTGAAAGCCTCTGTCTTCCTGCTCATCTGTTTCGATGTGAAAGTCTGAGCTGACATCCTCCTCCCTCTGTCGTGTGTTATCTGCTCTTGGGTCCAATCCAGTCAATCATACAAAGGTAAGAGTCTGGGAGAGAAACCAACCGAGGCCCAGCGCTCATTATGCCGGAATTACAAGCTTCGGTGACGCAGACCTGGACCTGAAACCTTGTAATTATGGTTTTTGGGATGATGTCTGTTGTTGTTGTTGTTGTTGTTGGTGAACTGTGACTTAGAGGGCAGACAACTTGGAGACAAACAAGGCAGCCGCTCTTTTTGTGCTCCTGCCAAAGCTGACCGAACAGTCCGGCAGCCATGCCTGACTAATGAGTGTACTTGAAAGGGTCGACATCTTAGAGAAAACGAGCGAGGCAAATGCAGAAAACCACACACACACACAAGTTCAATTAGAAACCGAACACGTTTTTTTTTTTTTTGGATGAATAGACTTTGGAAAAGTCCACAAAGTGATGGAATCAGTCACTGAGGATGAGACGACCTCTGTAAACCTGAATGTTTGCTTGATTGTTTGATGAGGAGGTGTGGAAAAAAACTAATCCTCTGAATAGAAACCCCCTCAAACAAATTAACGGACAGTTTTTCAATATCTTTGATGAACATACTGCTTCTTTCTTATAGGATAGAATGATAGTTTTGCATTGATAATCCTCGATCCACACACTGCTCAGATCTACACAGTCTGGTAAAATGAAAACATCGGCCAACAACCACGTGAATGTCTGTGAATGACACTTTTGTTAATTCAAAAACAACTGCGATGATGATGTTATGTTATATCATAAAATTCATTATGCTTGTTCACTGGACAGCTGCTTTTTTACGATCGTGGTTGTGTCCAGGTGTAAATACGAGGCTGTGTCGCTTTAAATGTTGCCGCCGCAAAGAATTGTGGGGGCGGCATTTTCTCCTTTCCAAAAGGATGGTCCGATGTTTCCTGTGCTAAAGGAGATAAGTTAGGAAGCATTGAAGCTCCTTTCCTTCTCCTTTAGAGAATTCAAACGTCTCTTATTATGGTGGATGAAATACTTCAGATCATTTTACTCAGTTCAGAAGGTTTCAAAGTAAAATGAACTATTTGAAGGCACCTTAATGTCAGTAATGGTTCCATGCTGTTCTCCAACTAACAAAATAAGTCCCATCTCTTACTTTAGTTGTTTCTCGTTCATAATATTTTTCTGTAACCAAGCATCCGGATGCAGAGTAGACAATCTGCTTCCTGAGCTCCTGCTGTGTGAGATTATTTCTGATACAGAGCCGAAGTTAAAAATGCTGTTCTAAAATTAAATCATACTTATGTGGAGCACTTGCTTCCTGCTTGTAAATGAGATATGATGAGTTTAGCCTCCTGCTTCGTTTCAGTTGATCTTACAAGCGACGCAGCATCAACAGCTTCAACCCTCTTCATTTAATTTGCCTCGTGTTGGTGTCTCCTTTGCTCCCGTGCCAACAATAACTGTGTCAGTGCACCGAGATTTGATATAACTCGATGTGACCGGATTCATTAAAGAAGCAAAAGTACAATGGATGGATAATTATACGAATATTTAAAGAACGGGAAAGAGGGGAGGAGAGAGAAGGAAGAGAGAGAGAGAGAGCGAGAGGGTGAAAATGACTCATCCTTGAACTGGGCTGAAATCGATTGTGTCAAACCGAGAGGAAAATGTGTTCTCCCTGCGGAGAGGTAAATGGAGTAAAGGACAGGGAGGAGGCCCAAGGTGCAAGAAGAAGAAAGTAAAAGGCTCTTCTGTTAGGAAAAAAAAAAAATGTGTTTGTGCTACGGACCCCATCTTCTTCAAGATTTCCTCCTTGAGAAGTATTTGAATTTTCGAGCTGCAGCAAAACATCTCATCCAAAACTCAATCACCCGATGCCACTGTCGTCTGCACACATACAGTACGCTGACATGCAATCCCAGAAGGACTCTGAGCGCTGCATCACTGTGAAACCACCGAGTGCTTGAGTGCTCTGTGACAGATTTCGTTTTTCGGATCCCTCGCCACACAGTTTCTATCGGATTACAGTCCTGCAGAGTTTGTCTGAGGGAAGCCTGAAATCAAGTTAACACGCACGGCAGCGAGCACAGTGAGGGTCTCATCCTCTGAAACAACCATCACTTGTTTCGTCTGATTTTGTCAAACAACCTTCCTCATCTCATTATATTCATCGTCTTTTGACCAAATAAAGTCTGCTTCACTTTAACTCTGAGACAGTGTCACTCTCGTATTTCTCTGTTGTTGTCCTTTGGTTCTTGACTCGCTGATGGAGGTAACCTCAGATACAAGGAGCGATAATCCCTCTTTGGGCCTTGCAGAGGTCAAACCTTTTCACTTGTGGACGCTTGTCTCCTGACACAGCTCCCTGCTGCATTAACCTCAGAGTGCAGCGGGGGAGTTTCAAACAGAAACAACTTTGGGCCTCCTGTTATTGATCGGCCGAGCGAGCGTCTGGCAAGTGTTCGCCAGGTTCAGTTCTTTGCAGCAGGTGGAAGCAGAGAGGGAAATCGTCTGCCTGCTCTGCGTCCTCCAGGAGTTCTCTGAGCTTTGTTTATCTCCTCTCACGCGTTTATCTGATGCTCACGTGTCTTGTTGTGTTGTGTTTTTATAATTGTTGTCTTTTCATTGATTGCTTTGGGATGCACTCGTCTCTAAATCTGATCTTTTAACTATTTATTAAAATACTATAAATTTCACCTTAAGTTTGATTGATCGATTGATTGAAAACAGTTAAAACTAATTAATAGATTATGATTATGACAATAATCTGAATATCATGTAAGAAGAAATCATCTTATATGATATTAAGTAGGAAAACAAAACAATGTAAGGCTGTTGAAATTTCTGACTGAATGCAGACGCGGAGGAGGTGACTTCCATTAACGTCAACACAGTATGTGTTATGTGTCAATTCCACATTTATAGCAGCTGCAGCACAGTGGTCGCTTTGACTCTCAAATGTGTTTTTAACAATTGATTGAACATTATGAAAAGGAAGCTGAAGATGACAGAGATGTTTTTCAGTAACGTTGAGGTATAAGAAAAAGTAATAGAAAAGCATTTCGATTGTCTGTGACGTCCTTCAACATTTATTTCATACATTAAGGACATAACTGCTTCACATTTTCTGTTACTGTGGCTCACGTTGTACCAACATTAGATTTTTTTGATCAATCATACTTTCATTTCTCACACCCAGGATGAACGAAGAGTAGAAGAAGTCATAAACTCCCCCTTGGATCAGGTTTGATGAACAGGGGAGCAGGAATCCCATTCATGCGTGAATATGTGACAAGTCATTAAAACTGAAAGAAAGAAGACGGGCCTCTAAAGTATTTTCAGAGCTTATTATTAATTTCAGGGTGTGAGTCTTAGTTTTCTTTTGGGCGCTTGGGGCTCTTATTAATTTCTGACCCTTATATTAACCCCTACTAAAGTTTAATTGGCTGTGAAACGAAGGGCCTGCAGAGTCCGTTCAGAAAAGTTGAAGTTCTTGATAATTGTTTAATGTCTCGGCAGCCGCTGAAGTTGAGACTCAGCTTGTGTTGCAAAAAAATGTATTATTATCTTTGAGGAACCAAGTCTGTAGGTCTTGAACTTGGTTTAACTGGATTTAGAGTTTAGTAGAATTTACTTTGTTGATATATTTTTCTTGGAAAAGAACTAAAACATTTTGTGGTTCCAGCTTCTCAAACATATTTTCCTTTGTTTTGACATTCTGAATTTAAAAGCTTTCTCTCTGTTGATCTGACAGGGGAAAAATATTCAATGAATTGTTGAAAATATCCACAACATAATTGCTTAGCAAATAGTTGGTGTGTTAATTAACTGCATCATTGTTTTGTAACAAACTCTCATACTTTCTGTTTTTTAAATTTCTAAAACAGCCTATGCAATTAGATTTTTTCAAATCAAAACAACTTTAGCCATTGAAAATCTTTACTATATCCAATCAAATCTGTTTTAGATTACTAAGAGATTACAAATGGTAAAAACTGGTGCTTTTCCTTAATAGTATTTGTGGCCGTCTGTACAATTCTACATATCTTGAATTACAGTTTCAAGGTTAAAGTGAAAAACTGTCTTTTCTAAAAGGTACAGTCTATAATACAACCTCCAGCGACAACAGTTTGAGAGTGTGTGACGTCTGTAATCACAGTGTCAGAGGTCAGAGGGTCTGAAGATTGGAGACTGAATCGTGTGTGTGTGTGTGTGTGTGTGTGTGGGTGGGAGGGTAATGGTCTGGATAAATGGATACTGATGCTTTTCCCAACTCAGCCGATCATTCACGGCACAAACGAGTCCCCTGGCAGAGTGAAGGAAACAACCTGAGAAGGACAAAAAGAAAGAGCAGGAATAACCTCGACCTGCTTCATCTCCCTCTCTCCACCCATCTTCTTCAATAGGAATCAATCAAAATAAAAAAGATAAAAACTTTGATTGGAGGATATTTATCTTCCCCCCTCTGCTACCTCTCCTTTGCTCTCCTGTTCAATCATTAGTTTACTGGTCTGACGGCGAGAAAATCATCCAGCTGGAACACCAAATGCATTTCTTTTTTATCTCTCTGATGAGAAATGTCTTTGGTCTTTCTTGGTTTTATGCTGGACAGGTTTAATCAAGGGTTGTGTATTGGATCCATACCCTGAGGATGTGCCTTGCAAAATATTTTGATTGTTGAATTTTCCATTAGAGAGCAAAAAACAACAATCTTTGGCCATGAAGGGCGAGCGGAATATCTTAGTTTAATTAAGTAGCAAATAAAATGTCATTGAATCGCTAGTGTTATTTGTTATTTGCAATACACGCCATCATAACAAGCCTGTAAACAGTCTGAGTGAGCGTAACAAGTACTCGTATCCCATATATGAAGTTTAATATTTTGTCAAGTCAGTCTGTCTGTTTATAATATATTATGTTCTATTGTTGGCTCCTGTCCAATCCCCCCCCCCCCCCCCCCCCCCCCAACATCGATTTGGGTGACATCATAGCATCAAAGACAAAGAGTTACCAGAGAGCTTGGCATCACTATGACTTTGATGTCATCTCTTTACATCAATGCTCACACCTCACTTGGTCTATGTGGCTCACTTGGCTTGGTTCACTTTGTTTACTCAACACACATCTTGCTCAGTTTAACTTGTATTCTCGACGCAGCTTGTTGTTAGCATTCACTTAATTCTACACGTACAGAAAGATCTTAAAAGAAATAAAAAACATGGCAGATTCCACCAAGAAGTTTCCTCTGTCCCACACAGTGAAGGGAAGTATCCGCCAAAGGGATCCTAGGGTTTTTGTGAAGCCCTCAGTCTCCTCAAGGAAGAAGAGCGCCGTGGCTTCATCTAACCTCAGGAGCAAGAAGGGAGGACAGACTCAAAACAAGCCTGTCAAGGCCACTTTTGGATGTCCCTCTGAGGTAGATGAGCAGCAAAAGAACAAGGAGCTCATCAGGGCTGTTAAAAGTATCCTGAGCAGCCTGACTCCTGAAACATTCCACTCCTCAGTGAGGCGGCTGAAGAAACTGTGTCTGAACACAGTGGAGGAACTGCAAGATGTCGTCAACCTCATCTTTGAGAGTGCCGTTATGGGTGACTCTGCTCAGCTCTATGCCAGGATGTGCAGCAGCCTCCCAACGGTAGGTCACACATCTATGACAATGCAATCATCTTACACTGTATATATTAAAATACAAACAACAATGTTTTCCACCACATGTGAGTTGAATTAGTCTTAACAAGGTTTTCTTATGTTTTCTTCTCCTCAGGTCCAGTTCCAACCCACAGTTGACTCAAGAACTTTTGTCAACTTTACTATTTTGCTCGCCAGACGCTGCCGCGCAGAATACGAAGACATCTTTGGCCACGGTAACACTGATGAGAAAAGTGAGAGGGGATTGGAGCATATGAAAAAAGAGCTGGATGGGGCCACACTTCGTCGCTCCCTTCGTACGATAAAGTTTATCGGGGAGCTCTTTCTCGCTCGCATTTTGAGCGAGGCTGCAATGCACAGCTGCATCACGGGTCTCCTGAAGAACCAAGATGAAGAGTCTCTTGAGTGCCTGTGTGAGCTCCTCCAGATTATCAGCATGAATCTGGAGACAGTAACTTCCAAAAAGGTCATGAACGCACACTATGACCAGATGGATGTTATTGCCAAAGATGAAAAGACATCCTCCAGGATTTCTCTGATGCTGAAGACAGCAACAGACCCGAAGAGAAAATTCCTCGGGCTGACTGGCGGCAGAGTTCGTAAGACCGAGGATAAAGAATCAGTCTCCACTCCCCAAGAGAAGGAAAAGTTCCACCTAATGCCACGACCAAGGAAGCCCACTGACTATAGGCCTGTTGCGTCCTTGAAAGAGCAGCCACGCTGTGAGCCCACTGTGGATGAAGAGCCACAGTTACATTGGGACATAACGGAGGACAGTGAAACCTTTTCCGAGAAGATAATTGTCAATTATCTTACAAATGGCAACTTAGAAGAAGCCATGAGCTGTGTGGCAGAGCAAATGAGCCCCTCACTCCTCCATGTGTTTGTCTGCTCTGCTGTGGACTTGACCTTTGAGAGCAGCAGTGACTCTCGGAGGAAGATGGGCCTGTTGCTGCGCCGGCTGCACGAAGCAGGAGTCCTATCAGCGGAGCAGATCGTGAAAGGTCTGCAGGACATAGTGGAGACGGCTGTCTACATTGACACAGAGGTGCCGAACATCTGGCGCTGCCTCGCTGAGGTCATCAACACTGTGCCACACCTGGCTGAGGTCATCAACACTGTAGCACACCTTGGTGAGGTCATCGAACCTGTGCCACACATCGCTGAGGTCATCGACCCTGTAGCACACCTTGGTGAGGTCATCGACCCTGTGCCAAACAAGGGCACGTCTCCACTGATGAGATGTTTGGAAGCATCCCGTTGCTCCCATCTACTTAACCGGCTGGTGTGCTGAGAATCCACCCCCCAACCAATGCCGTTCCTCTGGACCTGACTCAATACTTAGCCCAACCTGTTAGTTTAACAATAAAAATGTTTGTTGAGTATTCCTGGACGTATGTTTTGTTCTGTGAAACTTTAAATAAACTTCATCTAGAAATGAATTGGCTGCATATTATGAACATTAGTATTATTATTTATAGTTTTTTCTATTTGTGGACAGATTTGAACACAATAGCATCTTAATTGTGCAAGATGCAGTCATGGGACCCTACAGGTGTGTGGCAAAATGTAGATGTGGTCTGACCCACAACTGCTTACATTGTGGTTATAACTATTCAATCAATCAATGAAACTTTATGTATTCAACATATTTTATATTGATAATTTGTTGATGAGACAGACATAAGAAAACAACTGCAAGCAAAAGCCAATGAACAATTAAAACAAATAAAAACCTTCATTTAGCTTCACTGCTAATCGAAGCTCATTTCCAGAGTCTACACCACCATGCCACAAACCTGGGTGGAACGAATGCTCATTCCGGTGGACTACAGTCACCCTCCTATTGATGATGAACGCCCCCCATGAGGCTGGACAACATCTGATGGGACAAGTGCAAGCACCTACTATTGTGTTGAAGACAGGGTGCTGCTGTGGAGAGAACACCATGACTACTTTCCTCATGGTCTGTTGTGTCATAATCTTTAGTCTAATGCTCGTCTGCACTGTCTTCCTCGCTTTATTTTTGTGGAAGTAAGAAGTTTATGTGGAACCCAAGTTACCTGTTCTACCATTAAAAAGTATTCCACTTGGTGTTCAAAAGCAGTGAAATTAAAGAAATAAAAAATAAAAACAATTTGGGACTTATTCATGTTGTAAAATTCAGGTGAAACAAACTAAATGAAAAATCAATATAATACAATAAAAGTGTGTAGTAAAAACTACAGCAAGAATAAAAAGTGGGGTTAGATAGTTAGAAATTATGTTTAATAATGATAAAATAGTGAACTGTTTATGAGTAACAAATAAAAATGCTTCAAATACCAAACGTTTGACTATAGTGTTGTAGTAATGATGTCATAATGTAGTAATGACTCCAGATGTTCATGTAATAATGTAGTAATGAAGACAGAGTGATCATACAATAATTAAGTCTGCTGATTACTCCTGTACGTGTTATTGAGTATTACTCACATTTTAAGACCTTCGAACTGGTCTTTAAATGTGAGTAATATTGTTTTTAATGTATTTTTTGATTTAGAGACTCTCACAACCAGCAGCTGAAGGAAACTTAAAACTGGCAGCTAAGCCTTTATATTAAAGGAAACTGCACCCACGATATAAATATTTAAACGCTATGATTATTTAAAAACATAATTTCGAATTTTTGGAAAATATGTATTATAACCCCCCCCGCCACACACACACCGAGCCCCCCCCTCCCCAACATAGATTTGCGTGACATCATAGCATCAAAGACAAAGAGTTACCAGAGAGCTTGGCATCACTATGACTTTGATGTCATCTCTTTACATCAATGCTCACACCTCACTTGGTCTATGTGGCTCACTTGGCTTGGTTCACTTTGTTTACTCAACACACATCTTGCTCAGTTTAACTTGTATTCTCGACGCAGCTTGTTGTTAGCATTCACTTAATTCTACAAGAACAGAAATATCTTAAAAGAAATAAAAAACATGGCAGATTCCACCAAGAAGTTTCCTCTGTCCCACACAGTGAAGGGAAGTATCCGCCAAAGGGATCCTAGGGTTTTTGTGAAGCCCTCAGTCTCCTCAAGGAAGAAGAGCGCCGTGGCTTCATCTAACCTCAGGAGCCAGAAGGGAGGACAGACTCAAAGCAAGCCTGTCAAGGCCACTTTTGGATGTCTCTCTGAGGTAGATGAGCAGCAAAAGAACAAGGAGCTCATCATGGCTGTTAAAAGTATCCTGAGCAGCCTGACTCCTGAAACTTTCCACTCCTCAGTGAGGCGGCTGAAGAAACTGTGTCTGAACACAGTGGAGGAACTGCAAGATGTTGTCAACCTCATCTTTGAGAGTGCCGTTATGGGTGACTCTGCTCAGCTCTATGCCAGGATGTGCAGCAGCCTCCCAACGGTAGGTCACACATCTATGACAATGCAATCATCTTACACTGTATATATTAAAATACAAACAACAATGTTTTCCACCACATGTGAGTTGAATTAGTCTTAACAAGGTTTTCTTATGTTTTATTCTCCTCAGGTCCAGTTCCAACCCACAGTTGACTCAACAACTTTTGTCAACTTTACTATTTTGCTCGCCAGACGCTGCCGTGCAGAATACGAAGACATCTTTGGCCACGATAACACTGATGAGAAGAGTGAGAGGGGATTGGAGCAGATGAAAAAAGAGCTGGATGGGGCCACACTTCATCGCTCCCTTCGTACAATAAAGTTTATCGGGGAGCTCTTTCTCGCTCGCATTTTGAGCGAGGCTGCAATGCACAGCTGCATCACGGGTCTCCTGAAGAACCAAGATGAAGTGTCTCTTGAGTGCCTGTGTGAGCTCCTCCAGATTATCGGCATGAATCTGGAGACAGTAACTTCCAAAAAGGTCATGAACGCACACTATGACCAGATGGATGTTATTGCCAAGGATGAAAAGACATCCTCCAGGATTACTCTGATGCTGAAGACAGCAACAGACCCGAAGAGAAAATTCCTCGGGCTGACTGGCGGCAGAGTTCGTAAGACCGAGGATAAAGAATCAGTCTCCACTCCCCAAGAGAAGGAAAAGTTCCACCTAATGCCACAACCAAGGAAGCCCAACGACTATAGGCCTGTTGCGTCCTTGAAAGAGCAGCCACACTGTGAGCCCACTGTGGATGAAAAGCCACAGTTACATTGGGACATAACTGAGGACAGTGAAACTTTTTCTGAGAAGGTAATTGTCAATTATCTTACAAATGGCAACTTAGAAGAAGCCATGAGCTGTGTGGCAGAGCAAATGAGCCCCTCACTCCTCCATGTGTTTGTCTGCTCTGCTGTGGACTTGACCTTTGAGAGCAGCAGTGACTCTCGGAGGAAGATGGGCCTGTTGCTGCGCCGGCTGCACGAAGCAGGAGTCCTATCAGCGGAGCAGATCGTGAAAGGTCTGCAGGACATAGTGGAGACGGCTGTCTTCATTGACACAGAGGTGCCGAACATCTGGCGCTGCCTCGCTGAAGTCATCAACCCTGTGCCACACCTCGGTGAGGTCATCGAACCTGTGCCACACATCGCTGTGGTCATCGACCCTGTAGCACACCTTGGTGAGGTCATCGACAAGGGCACGTCTCCACTGATGAGCTGTTTGGAAGCATCCCGTTGCTCCCATCTCCTTTACCGGCTGGTGTGCTGAGGATCCACCCCCCAACCAATGCCCAAACCATTCCTCTGGACCTGACTCTCTACAAACCCCAACCTGTTATTTTAATATTGAAAATGATTGTTTGTTTTATATTCCTTGACATATGTTTGGTTCTGTCTTGTGAAACATTTAATAAACTTAATCTAGAAATGCATATTAGAAGTATGTTACTGTAATACAACCAATATTGGTGATAAAGGATGTGGCTAACACACCTCAGCTTTAAAACATCTGCTTTGTAACAACAGGATAATCACTCAGAGAAAAGATACTGGGGTGACGTCACCGAGGCACGCAGTCGCTGAGCTAACGCTAGCTTCCAGGCTGCTCGTTAGCCCGCTGAAGTTAGCTAGCCTTTAACCGGGTGAATGTGCTGAGCACCAGGACACAGCTGCTTTAAAAAAATACTGTACTGTAAAGCACCTGATAAATATTCTGCCATGTTGCGCAAAACTAGCAGCAGCAGCAAACTCCGTGTAAACAAACACAGCTGATCTCAACTGATCTGCGGCTGCGCGCCTCGCGGACGTCACCCCAGTGAAAGCCCGGGATGTAAACAAAGCAACTTGGACTCACAGGGAACCAGTGCTGGCAATTCATAGTAAATAAAGAGTTTCACGGCAGATAATGGTTATTTAGAGGCTGTGTGGTGGATGCCCCGATCACTTGTGTTGTATGGATATACGCAGATCGCGTGTGGATCTAAAAGCGTCCGAAGGACTCCATGATACTCCAAACCTTTATGGGTGAGTAGATCTACAAACCATATGCTGGAAATAAGGTCCAGGTTGAAAAAAAACGAACTTCTCCTTTAACAGGGTACGAATTTTAATTGAATTGTTCCAAACCAAGAGTTTTACGTGTCTTAACCTGACAAATCTTACCAGGACTATTCTAAATATGAAATAATTTGGTGGACAAATCGAATCAATGCTCATTAATATTGATTTTATATGTGAGACTATGTTAAATATCAAATATAAAAATGATAAAAAATATATTAATAAACATCCGAATAAACATTACACTTGCTCCCCTTCGTATGAATGTGTCTAAACTGTCGATTATACAGTATTTCCTCCACACGTGCAGTTGATGCGTGGAACTATCGTGATCTGACCAAACAAAGACAAGCACATTTGTCAGAAAGTTTTCAAATTCATCTCATGACCTTCAGCGATGGAACCCCCTCTGATGTGCTCCTCTCCATGTTGAGGTAATATTTGAAAAGTGATGCAGAAGATCAGAATTAATGAATCCATGTTACTTCATTCCCCCACTTGACCTAGAAATGTCAGGAGTGTGCCTCCTGTTGGCTGCCGGCATGTTTTACCCTCCATTTCCATCTGTTTGACTTGCCTGCATATTTGCTTATATGCACTTTCTGAGAGATTTATGATTCACGATCACACTGTACATGTGACCAGACCCATTTTGTGGTTTTAACCATCCAATTCTAGTGTAAAGTGAATTGATTTCTGTTTGTTTTGTCCGTGCTTTGGCACATTGGTGGAGCATAAAGATAATTAATATATTATTTCAGGAGAGAAAATGTGAGGTGAGACGGAATGTACAATAGAGTAAGACATATTGAAATACATGTTTATATACTGTGTCATGAAAAATCTGCCTAATGTGAAAAATATCATGTGACGGTGACGCATTGTTGCACATCAACAAACATTAATCACGATTAACTGCAAGTGTTAATGTGATTTATGAGCCATTTAATCAGTCAATTTATCAGTCAACAAATGACTCAGTCAACTAGTCCGAGAGTTAATTAATCACACTTGACATTAGTCAAGTCAGACAACCACCGAATCCGTCAGTCGATCAAGAAATGGTTGAGTCAGTCAATCAGCCAATGAATGGCTCGATCAGTCAGTCTCTGAGTGAACCAAGAGAATTTAAGTCACACAATCAGCCTCAATGAGAGAGTGAACCAATCAACTAACCCTTCAGTCACCTCTCATCTCAGCCACCAGACAATTTATCACCAAGTGGAACAGAGTGTGTGTGTGTGTGTGTGTGGGTGTGTGTGTGTGTGTTTGTGTGTGTGTGCGTGTGTGTGTGTGTGTGTATTTGTCCGTAGAGCCATGTTCCAGATTGAAATGGAAGAGTGAGAGCGATTCAATTTATCTGTGAATGGCTGGGTTGATCTCGGTGAAAGCAGCGCAAGAGTCGAGCTGCGAGGAGGTGAAATGAGGTGGATTGTCACTGTGGTTCCTCTGACGGGCAACGTGAAGCGTTTATGGTTTTTCTTTGAATAACAACACACCTTTGTTTTGGGAAGTCTCCTCTCTCACTGTGTCAAGTGCCTTGAGACAATGTATGTCATGCCTGGATGCTAAAAACCAATAACACTGAGTTTAACTTTATAAACAAGTCATTATTTATTCCTGTGGTGCTTAAAAACAGTCTATCAGTGAAATATCTCAGACATTTAAGGTTTTATTCATCTTTTTGTCACATACATTCGACCCCACACGATAATGAACACAAGGAAAACCCTACGTGCACAGCTTCAAGCGAACATAAAGAAAATGTCATATTCTCCACGACAGGGTCTATCCAATCCCTCAAGAGACAAAAGTGCAGGGAAACGTGTCCTTAAGTTTTTATGAACACTGCTCCATTTTTTATGAGGCCAATTTCATTAAAATAACTAATTTTGCTTAATTAATTATTCATTCCTCACTGCAGGTGCAGGAGTACATGGTTACGTTTGAAGTGAAAGGTAAAGCTCGTCGCAGGGCCTCGTGTTCCTGCATGTAGCGCGGCAGAGAGTACAAGACGCTGTGCAATCTTATCAAATCTGTGAGTAAACTCGCCCCGCTCAATTTAATGAGTCTGTGCAACCAGAATATATCCTCCACTACTTTCAACCAAATAATCAATGCAGATGATTTGAGTCAGTTTACATTGTGCCCTTGAGGTCTAACTAACCCGTCAAATGCGTTTCCCTCCTCGGGGGCCGGCCGCGCGCTTTGAAAAATCGGCTCACAGATCAAAAGTCAGACCATGGGATTTAATTGAGGGCCGCTTGGCCTCGGGGAGCAGAACTCGATGTTCCCACTGAGCCCCGCTGACGTGCCGTGTCACTCCGAGGAGAATACACATCTTCAAACAATGAAAACCACAAATTAGAGATGCTTAGATTTGTTTTTATCACAGAGCACTCTTCCTGCTGCTGTCTGAAATGGACAAATTCACTCAGCAGAGGTGAGTTAAGAGTTGACAGGAAGACGTTTCACGTGTTAAAACTGGAATGGATTAGGTTCAATAACATTTTGTTGCAAAGCAGAAAGGAAAACGACTTTGGATGATGACTTGGTGATGAGCACACTGATTACTTTCTCGATCCATGATCACATTTACTCCCTCACTAATTTCGATAAACGGATTCTTCATGTGAATCTGAAGATAGGTGTTAACAGAGATGAGCCAAAATGTCGTCTGGACCTAAAACACCTGGCAAAGTGTCGTTGTTTGTGCCAGTCAGACTGTAAACAGTGCAAACAGCAGGTATCTACTCCGAAATTTTGGTAGTTGCCCTCAGAGGCTAATTCATCAGGCGAATGGGTTTTTCTGGGCTTTGAGATTGTGCTTGAACTTAATGAACCTGAACGACAAAATAAATAGTTAATACCTCCACCAAGGAGTCATTTCTTTATCAGGATTATGCAAAAACGACTTCAATGAAACTTGGTGGAAGAATATGACATGGGTGAAGAAAGTAAAATGGATTCCATGAAGGGATTCGATCCAGGAATTAGTTTTGTCACTTCCTTTAACGTTCAGAGATAAGATGCATTTTCACATATTTGACAGGGAACATTTTTATGGATCTTGGTTTAAAAGGAACTGATTTCTTCGAGTGTTTGCAATTTGGTGCAGCTTGATTGAATTTAAGGAGACTGTTGGGCCTTGGGGGAAATGTGTGTCGATAATAGAAGGCAAAGACCTCTATTCACATTTTGTCATTTGTGCTCAGGGATTTCTTCTTCCTCACTCTCTCCCATTTCCTTCCTCTTCTTTCGTACGTATGTGCATCATCATGTTGCTGTCAAAGAGCTGAAGACGTGTGCAACAGGTAGGAGGAAGCAGCGGGAGCAACACAAGAACTTGCACAGGGAGAAAAAGAACAGATCGGGACCAAGCAAACACCATCGATTCCTGTGCTTTTGACAGTTAATTGCACTTCCTCACCCCTGACATCAAGCTGTGACCTAATCCACCGATAGATCACCGTGGAACTGGCGAACAGCCCTCTGTACATATCTGTCTTTTTACTTGAAATAATGATTGGCAGAGACAGAGAGAGCTCAGGAGAAATCGCTCGTGTCCTTCAGGCTGTTAACTACTGATCTCTTGTCAGGCCGCATGGATTCGCTCTCCTCCGGCTGCTGACATGAGCAATCGCTTATTTCATTTAATTAAATGTGTGAACAGTGGTAAAGCAGCGGTGAGATCGATGGTGAGGGGTTTCAAAGAATAATGTGAAACGAGTGGAGTCTCTGTCACCCAGCCCTCAAATCTGTCTGTGTTCATCTGCTGCCTGTTGTTATGCAATGCTTTCAGTCAGTGTGGTGGTGGTGTGTTGAGTGTGCATGCTCACACACACACACACACACACACACACACAGAGTTGTGTCTCCGTAACTTCAGCGGACATTACATTGACTAACTTTGATTTCCTGGTGACTTATTCAAACCTTAACTATAGTTGCTACTTGTCTCAGCAAAACTCAACCTTAACCTAAACTTAACTTTAAATATGTTTTAACCTTAAAAATTGTCAAAACTCAAACCTTAACTACATGGCTTAACCTTAACCTAAACTTAAACCTAAACTAACCTAAACTTAACTTAACCTAACCTAACCTAAACTTAACCTAACCTTAAAACAAGGCTTACCGTAAAACTTGTGAATGTGATATTGTGAATGGGAACAGATTTAGGTCCCCACAACATGAGTAATACCTGGTCCACACGCACACACAAACACACGCGCGCGCCTCGTATTGATGGTTTCTGTCCCCGAGCAACTAATAAGGGGCAGTAGGTGATAAAAGCTCTCGCGCATTTGGCGCATGGACAAAGGAGCGCACCTTTTGGATTCAGGAGCGCACGGTGGAGAGGGGCGGGCCCATCGTGACACCACCGGTATCTGCTCTGTAAATACTCGCTCCCTCTCTAAGTGGCTCGTCTTGACCGGACATCTTCTCCAAATCGTCGCTCTCCTTTAATAAAACTTGCCACATGCGCGCACGGTGCAGCGGGAGGACTGCGCCGCCGCTCCGCCGTGCGTCTTCGCTTCTCCACATGAGTTGAGCGCGTAAGAAAAAAGAAAAAGAAAAAAGAAAGCCTTGCAGACCGGATGGTTCGGTGCCGTATAGTGGAAACTTCGGGCTGGACCAAACGTCTCGGCTCAGCCCGGTATGATCGTTTCCAACGTGAGCCTGAGCTGTGAGCACTGTCCCGGGGGAGGAGCCGGCGGCACAGCGGCGACGGATGCGTACAAAGAGGTGCCCGGCACTCTCCCTCCTCCGTCCCTGAGCCCGACGGGGCACCTGGTGGTGGCCGTGTGCCTCGGCTTCATCGGCACCGTCGGCTTCCTCAGTAACTTCCTGGTGCTCACGCTGTTCTGCCGCTACCGGGCGCTGCGCACACCCATGAACCTCCTGCTGGTGAGCATCTCTGCCAGCGACCTGCTGGTCAGTGTCCTGGGGACCCCGTTCAGCTTCGCGGCCAGCACCCAGGGGCGGTGGCTGATCGGACGCGCGGGGTGCGTCTGGTATGGGTTCGTCAACGCGTGTTTGGGTGAGCAGGTGTTTTTTGTTATTTGTCTTTATCTCCGGAGCCCAAAACAGCAGCAGGACATTTAATCTGGAATGAAATCTGTCAAATCGTGTCTGTATCTGCCTTGTTGTGACTTATCTGCTTCTGCAGAGATGAAATATTGATTTTTGTCTTCACTTACATTCACTGCCCGTCAGATAAGATAGTGTCTGTGCGCAATTATTGGAAATTGGCTTCTTTTTTTCCAGCATATTGACTCGTCAGCTCCTTGTAACTGTGAGATTTTGTCTCCAAATCATGAATTTGTTCAGATAAAAACTTTTTCCACTTGACTTTGTTTTCATCAGCTTCTCTCTGTTGCACGTTTGCCACAAGAAGATATTAATGCATCTGTCGCCTGCAGCAAAACTCACACAAACCATACAACAGGATTAAAATCCTATACACTCAATTAATTCTGCGGTTAATATCCATTAAAATCTCATTAAGTTGTGAAGGTGTAATGTGCTGATTGCAAACTGAAGGATCTGATCTGGTGAAGTGTCATAATTTAGATTTAGTCCCAGATTGAACAATAGATTTTTGGCAAATGCAGAAAGAAAGAAAAAACGCGGGAAAATCATTTCATATCACATGAGATAGTAAATCTGCTCCTGTCACGTTCTTATCTGGTTCGTCAGAGGTCGACGGAGCTCTTCACCGGTGCAGGGATCTGACCTCTGACCCCTCGGTTTCCAGGTTATTCACCATAATCACTGTCAAGCATCGTTTCACGGCTCAGCTCAGAAACCTTGAGATCCTGATTTTCCAGACAGTGGAGTGAATCAAACTGATGTTGTTGATCAAGGGGGGGGTGTCCTTGCTGTGCCTGGATTTTTGATGACTTAAGACGTTTTACACTTTGCAACTAAGTGGTTCTGTGATTGAGAGCAATTGCATGTGATTAATCAGTGTGTTAAGTAGGCTAAACACATCACTTTGCCCTCACTCACCTTGCTGCTGCACCCTGAAGAGGTGTTGCTACTCTTAAAGATATTTGTTTTGTCTTTGGAGTGTGGCCCTGTAGCAAGGTTGAGGAAGGTGTTATCGTTGGCGCTCTTAAATAAGTGGTTTTCCCCCGTCGAATCTGCACCAGGAGAAAAGTGCACTGAGGTGTTGCTCTTAAATCTGTTGTTTTCTCAAAGGAATCTGGACTTGCAGTAAGAAACACTTAGATGCAACGTGTTGCTCATTATTTAGCTGTTTTCTCAATGAGGTCTTGTCTTGCATGAAGCTGAATGAATGATAAAGATGGTTTGAAGTTTGGTCTTGAAATAAGGTGCAACGAAGCATTTCTGTTGCTCCTAAATTTGTCATATTCTCTATGGAACCTGGACTCAGAGTAAAGTGAGCTATGTAAGAATCAGGAAGGGGCTGTTGTTCTTTTCTCACCTGTTATCTCTATGAAGTCATGAGTTGCAGGGAAGCTCTGTAAGATGCTCTCAAATCTTTTGTTTCCTCAATGGAATTTGGTCTTTGCTCTCAAATCTGTTCCTTCCTCTGTGGACTCTGCACCAGAGTAAAGTGCACTAAGATGCTGCTGCTTGATTTGCTGCAGTAAAGTGTTTCTTTTAAAGCTATTGATTTCTCTTTGGAGTCTGGAGTAACAGTAAGGGATTGCGAAGTGTCATTGCTATTAAACTAGCTGTTTTCTCTATGGAATCTGGACCTTGAGTAGAGTGCAGTGAGATGTAAGGTGCAGTGTGATGATGCTCTTGCTCCTTTGTTTTTCTCATTGATGTTTGGTGTGTTGCAGTATGACACGGTAAGAAATTGTTTCTCACAAAGCTATTGATTTGTATTTGGAGTCTGGACCTTCAGTAAAGTGCTGCTGTGAATAAATAAGTTGTTTTCTTTACGGAATCTGGACTTGCAGTTTTAGCTGCTCTTAAATCAGTTATTTTCTCAATGGAGTTTGGTCTTGCAGTATAGCAATGCAATTTGTTGTCATTGCTCTTAAATTGGTTGTTGTTTCTGTGGAGCAGCAGTAAGGTGCGCTAAGATGTGAGGTGCTGTTGGTCTTTCTCTATGAAGTTTTGCACGAAGGTACTGTCAGGTCCTTAATCTGTTCTGTTCCTGTTCAACATTAAGGTGTTATTGTTTCTTTTGCTTCTGTCAGAGTTTCTGTTAAACCAGATCGTTTATGGTTTTGCACCTCCATTTATCTTCTCTTTCACACACCAGTTTTCAATCTCATCTGTTTTCTCAACTTTCCTCCATCAAACTGATTCTCACTAAAGTTGCTGCATAACTCCGCTTTATATCCTCTCTGTGATGAAACATGCACAATTCATATAATCTGCAGTTCATCCATGACCCGAGGACCCGCTCGATTAATTTTGCACACTGTTCCTCGGCGGTGCGTGTTCCCGAGCACCTGCAGAATAAGTAAGTAATAACCAAAAGCATCAAAATTTTACGTGACGAGATCAAAAGGCTTCTCTCACTGTTGCCGAGACGCTTTAGAGATTCAGGTCGGAGCTGGGCTTGTCATCTGCAACATGATATAGATACCCCCCATGTGATGCTGAGTTAATGTGGGTTAAATAAGGTTTATGCATCTTCAACAGTTTTAAAACAAAGTCAGAACATAGTGGATTTGGTGCAAAGGTAATGGTACTGTTGGGCCATGGTGGAGTTCTACTGAGTGTCATTCTAGTTTAAAAATGGACCCGAGTGAGCAGAATAAACCTCTATGAGAGATTTATGTCCGAGGAGGGAGAACATTGTTGGATCTGATTCCAGCAAGAATGAGTTTGAACTCTGCAGGTTTCAAACTGTTTTTCCAGCTGAGAAAGAAAAATGCAGCCTGAGGGTGATATTGAGCCTGATTGCATCTACTTTTTAAAACATGTTTCTTTGTGCAATAGCTGGACAATTCTGAGCAATTTATTTGAACCTACAGGTGGCCTCCCCAGGTGTCGCTTTGTTGATGTGCAAATGCCCAATACAAAAACCAGAATGACTCTGTTCGGAGAATGGCGCTCAGATTGGCTCAAATTATGAAATCTACACGAAGCCAGAGACGACGTCAGTCCAGACTTACTCGTGCAAAAACTGAAATTACAGAATTGGAAATTCACCCTGCAAAAACACAAGTGCACAATCACACAGTACTGTTTGGTCAGTTTAATAAAACAAGCTGGATAATCCTCAGACCCACATTAATACTATGAAAAGGTTAAAGACGTCTCATTTCACCCTCCGGCTGCAGGAGCTGAGGTGGAACCTGCTTCGTTGTTGAGTCACTAATTAGACATTGTCTGTTCCACTACAATTACCCAGGCAACACCAGAGCTGGTGCCCTGTAACTGTAATCGAGCCGCATCAGGTCACTCTCGCTGGAATAAGATCTTGTTTCTGAAGTCAAAAGGCTCTTTTGTTCTCCTCCTCCCTTTCTCTTTCTTCTTTTGCTTCTGCAGGTTATTTTCTCAGTTTGCCCTTCGTCACGATCAATAAATCATTGGCCAACAGGTGCAAGATTTGGGAAACTGTTGCAAACAGGTGGTGACATTTTAAGCATCAACAATTAACGGAGTAATCATAAAAATAACTGTTACATGCAGCAGTAATTTTCTTTTGTCACATAATCTCCATCAGTACTTTCCCTGTATGAAGTTTTCATCATGCGCACTGTGAAAACACAAGCACAAGTCTGGTTATGCTTAGACACAGTCAAGATATAATCTTTCCTCAGAAGAAATCAAGATACAGAAAATCAGGTTTCACTAATCCCCATAAGCTGATTAGGAAAACCAAATTTCTTTTATCTGACTTTGAAGAAATCAGGTTACACCAGAAAGCCACCAGTAACAGGATTATGCAGAGTAAATGCATGTAAACACAGTGGGAGTGCGCTGGACGTTGTGCTGAGTGGTCAGATTTGGCACAAGTGCTATTGTTTTGCCAACAATTGGATCTGAAACAAGACAGAAAGAAAGAACAGACTGAGAAAGACAAAGAGAAAGAGGAGACAAAGAAATAGACGAGGTGAAGCAAGAGAGAGATGATTAGCTCCCGTGCTGACTCAGGCCCGGGACACTGGGTCAGTCATTCTGCAAATTATTCCACACCTCTTGGGGAAAGAAGATTCAGGCCTCAGGTGAAAACCCCATTAAAATGCACATCGGAGAATGTGATGGTGGTGACGTTTGAATCAAAGTCACACGCTGGGAAATGATTTGCGGCCCTGTGTCCCCAGGAGGCTCCGAGCAGAGACTGTACAATCATCACAGCAAATGAAAGCTGTTAGAGACGTTAGCAGACAATTCAAACTCAAAGAATAGACTGTGTTAGACAGGTGAGGACTTGTTTACCCGAGATCACTCTATAATTATAAAATAATCCAAACACAAATGTATTTTTCTCAGTGAAGTGCATATCGCCCCACAGTCCCCACAGTGTGAAACCACGTTTAAATCTGCCAGATGTGGATTTGTCCCAAATTTCGCATATTCGCAGATAAAAGTCCCCATTTTTCAAATCGGAAAAAAAAAAGAGTCCAGAGAACATTTTCTTTTTCAAAAGTGTGTCGGTTTTAAATATCTGCAGACCTCATCGGTCACATGTTGGTATCTTTTGTCATTTCAACACAATGTGTTAATAATGCTTGACCCACAAGTGTAGAGGAGTGGAGTCGACCTGCTTTATGTAACCAGAGGGCATCAGTAATGGACAGAGGGAGCTCTCTCTACCTGCACACACACACACACACACAATAATTTAATTATTCTCAGGACTCTTTGCTGTTGCTCTCAACACGGTGTTCGCCCACTACCTCACCCCGCTGTCCAAGCCAAACGCGAAGCCGTCATTACGGATCCAAGTGCTCTGATTGTCTGTAATCAAAGTCAGCAAAGTGCCCCTGGACCGGCACTTAACTTGTGTGCGCTGATTAGCTCTGATTTAAGAATTTTCTCCAGTTGCATATGTTCATCAAATAGCAATTAACATGCAGAAGAAGATGGCGTACAGCTGTGCTGCTGTCTGCGTCCGCGTCCGCTTTGATGCAGATGAGAGCGCGTGTTTGTTCCGTGTGAGAAGCAGGTGTAAGCAGCTTCATGATGATTTACGTGACCACTTAGGATGTAATGATTAGCTCAGGATTCAGGTTGAGTCACAACACGCAGCTCATGTTTCGTTCCGGGGATACGATGCAAAGTTGGATTGTAAGTAAACTAGACGTCTTTATTTTAAATGTAAAATGTTCAGAATATATCGGAGCTTCAGTGTTAGAGCCCTGCCCATATGGATTTTGCCGTTGGCTGTTGATATCAATATTAGTGAGTAAAAAATAAACAAACAGCCAAATCAGAAGCATCATAATCATTGACCACTTCCTCTCTGCACCCCCCCCCCTCAGGCATCGTCTCCCTCATATCCCTCGCCGTTCTGTCCTACGAGCGCTACTGCACCATGATGGCGCCAACCATGGCTGACGGCAGAGACTACCGCCCCGCGCTGGGAGGGATCTGCTTCTCCTGGCTCTACTCGGTGGCCTGGACCGTCCCCCCGCTGCTGGGCTGGAGCAAATACGGGCCCGAGGGCCCCGGCACCACCTGCTCGGTTGACTGGCGGACCCAGACGCCTAACAATATCTCCTACATCATCTGCCTGTTCACCTTCTGCCTGGTGCTGCCGTTCATCGTCATCCTCTACTCCTACGGCAAGCTGCTGCTCGCCATCAGACAGGTGGGACTGCAAATGTAAATATTAATGTTGTTTCTTAGCGTCAGAGCATGTGTCTGCGTTGGTTTTCTCAAACAATATTGGAAAACACAAAGAAAAGCAAAGGTACCGACTGTGTATGTAAATATTTGAAGAGTGTAGGAACTACACATCCCATGAACCATTGCAAATGACCCCATTCCAATGACTTCCTGCACCTCGCATCTAAAAAAACTGCAGCTTGTTAGGGCTCCACCAATCAGAGACATCTCTATTACACCTGAGGACTATGGGTAGTGTAGTACTCTTTGACTACCGTGGATGGTTAAAATATTACAGCTGATAGTCAGTATGTTTCCTGGGATTTCTACTTCACGCTGTTGAGCCCTTTAGATCATGGACGTTGTGGTTGCATTAAAAAACATGCAGCTGTCTGCATATGAGACAGTCAAAGCACTTGAGTATAGACCCCAGACATGACACCAGAAACAAAGAGGGTTCCGTAGTGACTCTTGAAGTTATTGACTCCAGCGGTACACGCTCTAATTTATGATCACAACTGATCCTCGACGGTATCGAACGCCTCCGGGCCTCTCGTCAGCCTCAGACCGAAGTTCATACATTTCAAAGAATCGAGCGTGGAAGCTGAGAATCGAAGCCGCGTATCTCTAGAGCCTTCTATCAGGTTTGACATCTCCACAACGTCGTCTGTTAAAGCTGCTGACACTAATTCATACACTGTCTGTGTGTGGACATAATTTACAGCGTGATGCAGGAACAGGAGGCTCCCGAGATAATTTAATTCCAGTTATTGTTGCCGAGCAGGTAAAATATTGTGTTTGCTCCTGACGCATATTTCCTAAAAGTACAAGTAAAGTTTTGAGAAAGATTTAAAGGCATTGTTGAAACTTCAACAGAGGACGATAGAAACGTGAGGGATGACGGAGGAAGGTTGGAGGCGAGGCTTGGAGGATGTTGCATCACGTTAAAATGCAGTTTGTGAGCCGATATGCAAACGCGCTTGGAAATAATGTATGTTCTGGCTCAGGTGTGATATTTCTATCGTCCGGCTCATAAATAAAGTTCATGGTTCTTAAAACTTAGAAGAATTAGAGCGATAAAGAGAGAGGGGAAGTAAACATAACAAAACTGGATGGATCTATGGCAGCCTGATATCAAATCCAGCTACTTCATTAAAAATTAAATTTTTCCTGCCAATTATTTTCTCAATCAACAAAGTACACCAGGTGCTCAGCAGAGTTAAAGACCCAATTAAAGTTGGTCTGATCGAACAGTGTCTATTTTATGTATGTGTATATATCAGGACATCAGTGTCCTCCATGAAAAGAAGATGATATTAAATAAAAACTGTTTAAAATGTTGTTGACAGTTTTTAATTGGTTAGAAAAGTATTTTCTGCATCAAAAGAGGTGAAAACTGTCTTTGCAGAGATGCAGAGGTCTCGTCTGCAGGCCGGTGTTAATGATAGGTCTATAGTTTACTCTGCTGAAGTGCTTCATTAAACCTCAAGGCTACAGACCTTCACACCCACGGTCAGATAATCACAGGAGACAAAAACTCTGTATTTAGTGTGTGTGTGTGTGAGAGAGATAGTTCCTGTACTTCTGCTGATGACACAGAACAGGCCTTCGTATTGTTTCAGGGAATGTGGGTGTTTAAACGACCTGAGGAGGCGTTTACATTCTACAGTTACACACAAATTATTCACAGCTGGCTTCGGGAGTTGATGAAGATATTTTTAGACCGAGTGGTTCTCATGTCATGTTCACTTGAACGAACCGACTTTAGCTGTAAGTGGCATGTATGAGTGATTTCAGAGAATGTGTATGGGTGCCAGTTTCACATGACTACAAATGGAAATATTTGGATAAGAACATGAAATGGTTTTTTGCGTCAGGCGTGCACCTTTAACATCTCAACCTCTGACTGTTTTCGGGCATGAATATTGTTGTGCAGGATGTGAACCAATATTTAGATCATCATGTTGTATAACACTGATCAGTTGAAAACAAATGTTTAAAGATAAGATTGATGGGCAGAGCTGCGGATTTTGATGAGATCCAGGCTGCGTACCTTTGTGTGTTTTGTGCGTGTGTGACTGTGAACATTAAGTGAGTGATCTCACCTAATGTGCCTGCATTTGCATCATTCTCTTGATTTATTACTTCTGTTCGGGAGCTACGTGCATCCGGTGTGCGTATCCACGAATTTGGCTTGCCTCACACTTTGGTTGTGCGTCATACGTCTTCCTTTACCTTTGCGGGTCACGGTTAAATGTGTTTGCTCGCGGCTGTGAACCACACTCAGGTGTTGTGCTGTTTGCACAAGAATTGAATTTGCCACACCATTTGCTGGTTCATGTTCCACGGCTCTGTGGGTGCAAGCTCTCTGAACGTTTTATTTTTGCTGTTGCTGCTTTGTAATATATGTTTGTAGTGTATTTTTGATGGAATTATAAAAACAGAAAGTTTGAAAAATTAAAAAAATTTGAGAAAGAAAATGTAAAAAGAAAAGTTAACGTTCCCTTTTTCCTACTTTAATAAACATTTTATAGTTCACACGATTAAATGCATTTATCTTATTCCCCAGATAAGAAAAGGCTGAGACCTGGCACATGTGTATTTGGAACAGATTTGGACCAAGTCATCAAAAAGACCTGCAACACCTTAGATTAAATTTGGCAACCAGGCCCAGTTCTGATCTGCCAGATTTGGGCCGATATCGGACCAAACAGATTTTAGCTTCCTGGGAGTCGATAACCATAAAGAGCTTTGACGTTTTCTGTAGTGCCACCCTGAGGTAACAGCTGCCATCTGTAGTGTAATGTCTCAACAGCTGTCGGATAAGATGGTGCAGATATCCACTTCCTCTCATGTGATCCCATGGTAGCACTAAATTAATTGTTAATTAATCAGAAGCCTGTCAGAGCTGCTAGCGTGTTGTCTAACCGTATAAACTTTTTTCCTTACCTGTAAAGTCTGTTTTACCTCATCAGTCATATTTTTTAATTTCTTCCATCATTTCTTTAGATGACACCCAATTAGCTTCAAGTAAAACCAACAAATGAAAACACACTTTAGTTGTCACACTGAGGGAAGGTAGAGAAAAGTGTTTGCTAACTCGTTGATAATCTCATTTCTGCAGAGTCCAGAAGACGGGCTGGTTCATTTTCATCTTTGTCACATATTTGTTCTGTATTCATGTCGCTCGAAGCTGCGAATCATCACAGAATTAGTAGCTGGTGGCGATTCAACTCAGGTTAATGAACTATATCATCCATGTAATTAAACTGATAAGTGGTTGAGCTCATTAAATCCAACGTGTTGACAGAATCTGAAAACAGGAATCTACGGCTATAAACGGCTCCTTTAATGAACTGGCAGCCGTCCTTATCGTTTTCACGGCTCTGTTTTGAGGACGTGATTCTATAATCTAATAGTGTGTGTGTGTGTGTGAATATCTTTGGATAATTCACTGATGAACCACAAAGAAACACAACATTATGTCGAGACAGAGGAGATCGAATGCTCAAGGAGTTTGAGATCTGCATCAGACAGAGAGAGAGTTTCATTTTTCTCTGCTGTCTGTACATGTGCAGGGTTTTTATGTGTGTGTGTGTGTGTGTGTTTACTGTTGTCTCACAGCAGCCAAGGTGTTAAGTTACCTGAGGGGAGGATAATCCCATGCTTACACAGCATGCATCTTTCTCACTTGCAGCACAAACAGACACACACACAAATATCTATACACACACACAGACATTCCCACGGTGGTGCAGGGTGTGTGCTCTTGTTCAAATATAAATCCTGTACAAGACAAACGAAACTGAGGGAGAAAGTTTTCTTCCCACAGTTTGAGTTGTATTTGTTTTAATTTAGTATTTATAATATTACAGCACTTCACTTTAAGTATTTTTTAGCAGTACTGTACTTCATAATGCATTTGTGCATCTTCATATTTCAGCTGTAACAGTGTGTTTCCTCTGCAGCTTTTCTATTGTGTAAATAAATCACAGTATATATGTGCGTGTTATAGGAAACCCCTGGTTATAATATGAAAAGACTTATCAAAGTCACTTTTGACTTTTACTTAAACATTTCAGAGAGATCCAGTTTTACTTCACTCCATTTTCGTGCATGTGCGAAAGGAAACCGCCATCTTTATATCTTTTATAATTTACTGTGTTCTCGGAGCCCTGATGGTCCCATGTGCGGCATCATTGACATCTGAGAAAACAGCAGGATGATGGAGCTCGTCCTTGATGGTGTGACAGCGTCTGGTCCACCGCTGACTTGATTGTCACATGTCGTAACGTGTTATAGTTTTGGCCTCTCGCCCTGTTCTCTGGCAGCGAAAATGACCCCAGACTGTGGGGGGTGGAGGTCTGAAATGTTCTTAAAACGTCCTGGACGCATCCTCCTCCACGTCCAGCTGACGCAGCAGCTGTCGCCAGCGCCGCAGGGCTGCAGTTTGCTCAGAGTCACACAGCCAGGATGATTTAACTCTGGAAGTCAAAGGTTGGCAACTCCAATATTAAGACCTTATGGAAAAGATGGCAGCTCCTCTGCACCGTCAGGACCCGTTTCTGCCCAAGCATTTTCACAAGTTTGTGTTTTTTTTTTTACAACAAAGTGAATCTATCTCCTTCTGAATAAAGAAGTAAACCACCCCTGTGCAGGTTTAAGCTGCACAAAAAAGGCTAAACATTTTCCAAAGCCTCCTATTGGGCTGATTTCCAGGAGAGGTGAGATTGAACTTGCAGACGTGAAACCTTATTCAGACAAATAATCCGTTTCAGTCGCTGTTTTGTGTCAGTAAAGTTGATATCAGGTTCTCTTTAGAAAAACTGGATTTGGCATCTTTGTATTCAAAACTAAGAATGAGAGAATTGTGGCTAAAAGGTGAAGAAAATTCAATATTTCATGGTCTTATTCTGCTCATTATAATTTACCACAGCCTCAGGAGATGTATTCAGAAGTCGACCAAAAGTCACAAACTCAATGAGCATTAAATTAGTTTTGTGTCGATCCGATAATTGATTGAAATGATTTCTTCTCGCAGCTCTGCTCTGATGTCGCTGCACAGTATTGGATATAAACTGTCCCTGGATTATTTACCGACGTATCACCGAACTTTCTTCATCTTCCCCTCAGGTCCGGAGTTCGATGGTGGCCCGTCATCGTGAGCAGCGGGTGCTGGTGATGGTCGTCACCATGGTGGTGGGCTACCTGGTCTGCTGGCTGCCGTACGGAGTGGCGGCTCTGCTCGCGACCTTTGGGTCCCATGACATTTTGACCCCGGAGGCGACGATAACGCCGTCGCTCTTGGCCAAGTTCTCCA
The DNA here is from genome assembly GCF_024713975.1 of Paralichthys olivaceus. Taxonomy (NCBI): domain Eukaryota; kingdom Metazoa; phylum Chordata; class Actinopteri; order Pleuronectiformes; family Paralichthyidae; genus Paralichthys; species Paralichthys olivaceus. The sequence continues at coordinate 20,660,130 of NC_091109.1, forward strand.
CCGTCATCAACCCCTTTATCTACATCTTCATGAACAAACAGGTGAGACGTCCACTGTCACTATCAAAAGTTAACAAAAGTGATTAAAACTATTCCTGGATTCCCCAAACCCACAACACAGCCTTCTACCAAGCTTCATGGTGACACACTCAGTATTTCTTATGTAATCTTGTTCACAAACAAATACTGTATATAAAATATCATATCTGCTCAATGTGTTTTAAACCCTTTATTAAATGTTGAGTGTTAACAAATGTGAAAGTAATGAATGCTCTAAATCTACCTAAACTAAAGTGATGTAGATGGAGTCAGCTGTTCTGTGTCTTATAATAAATCAGTCTAATTATATTCTCCCCCCTTTATTAAGACACATAATCACACCCCCGGCCAGAAATGGAAGTTATATAAGATTCACACTCAGGGAGAGTCTGTGATGGAAGGAGCAGACCCCCACTCCTCCATCTGCTGGCTCCTCATTTACACCTTCAGACATCCCGCTGCAAACACACACACACACACACACACACAGGAGACAGACACACAACATTATTATCGTGGTGTCGCAGCCAAGGCATAACAGCCCCCCCCCCCCCCCACCCCAACCCCCCGTGAGGCTGCGATACACATCACTGTCATTCAAGGACGCGGCACAGAGAGAGAGAAGTGATGTGGTGGATGCCCGAGGCCTTCAGCAGATCAAACTGTACTTTGTGCAGCTTTTAACCCGAAAACAAATCTGCACAGGGGTCATTCGTATAATATCTGTATCCTTTCAAAATAAAATACAAAGCCTCCCCATTGGTTTTATTTTACCTGCACAGAGGACGGAGAAAAAAAACAAGTCCTCACGATCTATTTATTTATTTAACAGAAAACATGCCATTAACCAAGAAATGAATTAGAATGAATCTTTCTACTATTTTGCCTCCAGACAAAAGTATTAAAGTGTGATATTTCTTACAGCGATTCAAAGTAACTTTTAAAGTTTTAAAAATAGGTTTCAACATTAATTCAAACTGAACACTGCCCATTTGTTTTGTTTTCACCTGTTGTGTCCTGTCAAACATATCATCGTGACAGAACGGTTTGGATGGGATTTCAATTTTGTATTAAATCATCAAGAGAAACATCAGAACTAATGAATAAAAAACGAGGATTTCATCGAAACAATGAGAAGAATCACGATAACTATCAGACGAGAAAGATTTAAAACCCCCGAGGGGGAATGTTCAATGATTAAAGCTCATTTCATTTTTTAAAAAAAAGGAGCATAAAACCTGAACCTTGTGCCAACATTAGCGTGATGTAAGTTTGTAGTCAAAGTGGTGATGAGTGAAAAGAGGGATGATGGAAGGACACAGAAGATGAAAGACAGGAAGGGAAAAGAAAGTTGTTTTTAATCTCCTAAAGGTAACGTAGCTTTGATTTCGATTATGTCACTATCGGGGAACAGCACGGTGGCGGCGACCTTTCCTTCCTCCCTCACACACCCAGCCACTCTTTTATCTGTCTGCCTCTCTTTTTATCTGCTGCCACCTCACTCCATCTCTTTGCTTTCCCGCCTGTGTGTCACTTTTGAGCCTGTGAGACATTTAAGTCTCTTTGATGACTGACTTGTGTTACAGCTGCGCCCTGTGTGGACGTTTTTTTCCGGTGCGCGTGTGTTTGTGATGATGATGAAACTGTTGAAAAGAGCTTTCAGGGCCGTGGATAAACGCTCCGCCGAGGCCGCGCTGCGTGGCGCTTTCAGTCTTCAGTTCCTCCCAGCCCATAACTATGGCGGCCGTGTGTTGAGGCGAGTTGAAGACTTCAAGCGCTGCGCAGATTCATGCCCTGGACCCGAGGCGTCTCTCTGAACGAGTCACCGTCACAGTCTGAGAGACTTTAAAACTGGTCAGCTTTGTTGTTGTTAAACAGCAAATTCAATTCAGTGATGGGACGCAGCAAAGTACATTTACTCTCTCACTGTACTGAAGTGTATTTTTCATGTATCTGTACTTTACTACAGTAAATGTAATGGAAGGTAATTTTCACTTCCACGATTCTTTGGCTTGTGACAGCTTTAAAACTGTTCGACCATTCAGCTGCTTTTCCTTTACTTCCTGTTTAGAGGCCTGAAGAGGTTAAATTGTCCAATTATTTGGAAAAGAGGAAATAAAAAAGACGAAATTACAAAAAATAGCTTTCTCTCTCTCTCTCTCTCTCTCTCTCTCTGATTCCTCTCTTGTAAATCATTTCACAATGATTGGGAACCACCGGCCCTAAAGCTGTTCTCTAAGAGGATAATCTAAATCCTGGTCGGAGGAAATCATTTATTTATTTACTTGAAGTGAGAATTTTTTCATATTTTTTTTTTCCCTGCACGGGGAAAATGTCGCGCCCCCCCCTCCCCCAATACCTCTGCTTCTTTAATTCTTTTTTATTGTTTCAGCTTCTCGGAGGAGTCGAGACATTAAACATTGAGAGACGGCATGAAATGAAAACTGCATCTTCTGTAGTAAAAATCTGTTTCCTGCAGCCTTTGCTATATATCTCATCTTTTCAAATGTGCAAACTTTTCCCCTTGAAGCCTTTTTTTGCCCAAAAGAGAATGTCAGATTGAGAAATGCATTATTTATGCACATATTATTGTCAGAGTTCTATCACACGTCTGTTTGCCTTATACACACACACACACACACACACTGGGAGTTGCAGGTTAGGATTTCGTCTCAGTCTTAAGATCCAATCTGTGCCTGATTTTAGATCTAATCCTTCATGACGTCGGTTGCTCTGTTTTTTCCCCCGCCCTTCCTTCACCTCAGACATCCCTTTTCTCCTTCACACCTCCAACCCTCACTTTGCACATCCACCCGTCTCCCCCCCCCCCACCCTGGGGTTTTTGCTTTTAAAACCAACAGCTTTGTTTTCCCGAGCACGGCTCTCCAGTAGATTAACTCAGTGGGATTTGAGACACTAGAAGGAGATTTGAAACGGGGGAAGCTCATTTTAAAAAGCCGCACAATTTCCTCGGGGTAGCAGAAATTAATTGGCTCATATGTGATGAATTGTCTGTTGGCTGCTTATAAGTATCTCGAAAAGCAGCGCAAACTGCTCCCATTTGTCAAATCGCTCGCTGGATGTCACTTTTTTTTTCTCCTCTACAACTGATAGAAACATGCTTTGAGGGAAGAACTCGCTATGATGATGTAATGAGAGATTCCGAGGGGTCATGCTTTACGCAGCACGCCTCGTTTGATCTGCGGCGCCCTGGGGAAATGTAGTAGACTTTAAGTATACGTGTGGAACTGGAAAGTATACTAAGTACACTACGTTTATCCAGGGGAGCGCGCTGCCTGCTGGACGACGGAAAGACCTGCACAGATGAACTCGATCAACATGATATACCTTGTTGTTTTCACTGATATTGACTCAGAGATGTTTTGTTCATTTTTCTCTTAACTGAACCCAGAGAAGTTCAGGGAACTATTGATAAAAGTCGAATATGTGGAGAACTTGAATAATCGTCCTCTAATAAAGTACTGGACCGTTCCCTCTCACCTTGTTAACGTCTGTGCGGCTCATCTGTCTCCGAGATGTTTCCTGTTATGACAATAAATAAAAACTTGAGCTTCACTTTGCAAGATTTCACTCCCCTGTCCGTTTTATAATAACTGTTATTTATCCACTAATTCCAGAAATCTCTGTCTGTTTCTATGTGACTCCCATATTTGTGTGTGTGTGTGTGTGTGTGTGTGTGTGTGTGTGTGTGTGTGTGTGTGCAGTTCTACAGGTGTTTCAAGGCATTCCTCAACTGCTCCATCCCCGAGCGAGGCTCCAGCATAAAGACATTTTCGCGGGCGACCAAGACACTCCGCACCGTCCGCCAGGAGAGGGAACACCACGTTTCTGCTCAGGCCCCCTCCACCGCCATGCCCTCGCCCAACTCCATCCATGGGTCGTCGCAGGGGGCCAACCGCTTGGCTCCATCGAATCGAGACTCGGCTGTGTCCCACCCCCCTGCTGCTGACGGTCCCAAACCCAAACTGATCCTGGTGGCTCACTACAGGGAATAAGAAGAGGACAAAACAACAGCGACGGGGGCCGAGCGTTTAGAGGCGGGAGCGACGAGCAGGGGCACAGGTCTCCAATTAGGAAACAAATCCTCTTAATAGTAGAAAAGAGCCGGCGCAAAGTGAGCTCAGTGGGAGTCGTCAAACACAAACAGGGAGTTTTAATCCCAGAACAGGTTGTTGTTGTTGCAGTCGACAAACAGGGACACATCTCATCCTGCTTACCCAGCGGCAGAGAGATATGAAGACGAAGGCTCGTCACGCTTGTAACGCCTCATGTCGAGATTACAGACTCCTGCCGTTAGAATGTTCTCACTGTATTCACATCCATCGTGCACTGACGTTGCATTAAAGCTCACGTAGCCTCTGCCTAAAGTTCAGCAGAAAGGGGCCTCCGTGGATCCGAGGTTGAAGTTCAACAAACTTGCATTAGTCTGAGTCGTTTTTTTTCTCGGTGCAGAGAGAAGGAGTCTGTTTCCTCTGATGCACCTTTGGTTTGAGTTTATTCCGCTGAACGGGGTCAGGGCTTGGTGGTTTGGAGAACGTTGCCCAGGCAGACCCAACGCCAAAAGAGGCTAACAACAAAACAAGACGTCCGCTGTTTGAAAAAGAAAGAAAACAACTGATGCCAGCTTTTGCCAAAATGCTTGAAAGTAAGTCACAGGGAGGTCGAGCGCTGAGGTGATTACTCATTCTGGGACAGCTGTGCTTACGAAACGAGTGCTGAAGAGGACAAAGTCGTGTTTTAGGAACATGTATTTTGTTTAGCTCTTGGAAATAAAACTCTTTTATTTGTGCAGAATCAGTTTGTTGATGATTGTGCAGTGTCCAGATGCTCAAACAGCGAGAGCGGCTGTGTTGGAGTGCCGGCTCTATCAGCTCGAACCATGTTCATCAAGCTGACATTAGCATGTTAGCGATGGACACGGAAATAAGCACGATTGCACTTTATTGATTCAGATGAAGCAGATAGAGAGGAAGATGTGAAATTGCATTCGCTTTGCCTCAGTAATTCAATTACAAAATTAAAAAAAATCCTCATAAGTGGGTCAAGCTGGGGTTTTTTTTTTGTGTGTGTCTTTGTTACACAACAAAATAATGTGCAGAAATTATTCAGGAACATTTTTGGAGTCTTCAGAGGAGGTTTTTCTGTTCGGGTGTTTTTTTCTTCTTCCTCTTGTAAACAGGGCAATGAGATATTTTGTCAGCTCCAGTGTGCAGCGACTATAAAACGGATTATTCTCTCTATTTTCCAGCGATAACTCGGGTGAGGAAGTGGGAATAAGCACTTTTTCCTGACCCTGTTTCCATGCCTGATATTTGAGGATTTGAGGAGAAGAGCATTAAAAGATTTGTTGAACAATTTTATGCAATTAAGAATTTTAATATATGTCTTTTATTTACACTTTGCCCTCCGTCAGCAAAGCCATTAAAGGGATCATTCACCGTGTCATGAGGGTCGTGTCGAGATGTTTCACTGTTTTGAGTTGTTGTTGAAATGTTTCTGTAGCTTTGTTTAATAGAAAAGTGGCGTTCTGTCGTCTCCCGATGTTTTTTTTTCTCTTCGCTTATGTAACAAATTAAATCATGTGTCCAACAGATCTGGATGTCTCGGCTTTTTTTCTCTTTGCTTCAGCCAGAGTGTGTGTGTGTGTGTGTGTTTGTTCTGTGTCGCTCTCGCTCTCCTCCCTCCCAATCAAATTCACATGTGTTGATTAATCCATGAATTATTGACAGCGGCGTTATTTACAGGGAGGGAAGCCGATTAACACTCCAAATTACAGCGTTCGTCTCGGTGAGAAACAGACGCCGTTCGGAGCGTTTGAGTGGAGCATCACAAGCCACAGCCATGAATGAGTAATGAGGTGACGTCTGCAAACTCATGCACATGTTTGGATGCACATCTGGGCAGCGGCTCTGGGTAAACATTTGGAGTTAGCGTGCGGTATTATTATCTTTTGGGTATTAACGTCAGCAGAATAAAGTTTAGAAAGAACTCCTGCTGCGTGATGCCTTCCTCGGTCCATCTTCGTCCTCCTTGGCGTTTGAAGCATAGATTGTTTTCTCCTCAAACTCATGCAAACGTGTTCAGCTCTGAGGTTTGTGCACATTACAATGCCTCTTTGATTCCTGTCCACTAATGGTGACTAAGTCCTTGGTCATTCTGAGTCTTTGGCAGATTTTTAGATTTTCATTTCCATCACTGGAACCACAGTGGAATATCCTGTTCCCATTATGCTCTATTCTACCAGGACTTTGTCTCTACATGCATGTGATTGTCCGTTATGGTCAGTTCCATTGACGCAGCACGAATTTACAGGAGAAGTTGAGGCATCAATGTGCCAACGATCTATTTGTCATGAAATATGATTGAAATAGTCTCTTAATTCAATATTTAAACACATTTGCTGTCATTGCAGAGTGTTAAAAAATATTAAGAGTCCAAGTGGTTCGGAAAGAAACGGACGAGTAGACAGTCTGATAAATAAATGGTGTTGTTGCAGTCATAGAACTCCAGGGGGCTCTCACAGAATTGTTGTTAAAGGTAATCGGTCATTCTCAGGGGGGCCCCTCTCAGCCCGGGGGCACCTGTTGCAACGCCCCTGGCCCTGAGTAGAAACAGGCTTTGGGCAGAGTGGACTGGTTGATAAGAAAACCTCATCACTTGCAGAGAAACAGATTACAGATCAAACTGGTTGAATATCAGCTCCAGACATCTGAAAATAATATTTCACATTGGATAATAAATCTTTACTGTTGTGATGGAGTGTTCACACTTTCATTGAATGACACTGAGCGAGTAGCCGACAGTAAAAGTCATAAACTGGAGGAGCAGGTAAAACGCTGCTCAGATGCTGACGTGAGGTTTTGTATTTCAAGTGTTGATCATTTGTTTGAATTATTAACTTGTGCTCGCTGCATTGAAATGTAGCAGCACCTGAAGTTAAGAGATTCTTATATCACACGTTCCAACAAGTCAAACAACACAACACACATTTAATCGGGTTGCTGAGCGTCATGCACGGATATATATATTTATATAGTGTACTTCAGCTTCATTGCTCATTTTCATAATACAAAAGTCAAATAAAAATGTTTTTAAAAATTATAATACACACAAGATAGATAAGATAATCCTCTATCTACTCTTTCTTGTATTATAATTAATTTCAATTTTCTATCCTTGCTTGTTTCCAGTTTTGTGTGTTTTTATTTCAAACACATGTGTCAGTGCAAAAGAACCAAACATTTGGATTAAAGCAAACTGTACAAACAAAAAACTTAAATAAACACTTTAAATAAACACATTGAAAAGGAAAGGATATATTTCCAAAGACGAATAACAGAAAACAGAAAATAAACTAAATTAACCCATCCTTGGGCCCCTTGTCTCCAGAGACCCAGTCGATGAAGTAACACAGAAAGTTTACAGCAGCGTAACTATCACAAGACAGTGGACGTTTTCAGGATGGCCTCTTCTTTTTATTACTAAAGATTCAAAGCACAGGGAGGCTTTTATTCTGCTAATAATATTATAGGCTGTGATATTAAACACGTGCATGTCCTCGTTTCACCTCCGCCGGCCTTCCTCCGGCGCTCAGGTCCACAGCGGCAGTGAAAAACAAGCAGGGTCTGCATCTTTGTCAAAGACGTCACCACAGTTACGGCAGACGCTGCTGGCTTCTCGCACAATGGGGGATTGTTTGAGAATCAGAATCTAAGGTGTGCTGTGGAAAGACGCTCTTGATATTTTAATAACCTTTCAACTCAAAACAAACCGATGGCGTGCATTGTTGCCAAGCGCTGCGTCGATATGTTGCCAAGACAATGAAATAGGATCCCAGGAGTCGCGTAGAGACATTCGCTCTGCACCCAGGGGAATGTCAGTTTGGGGGTTTTTTGTTAATATGATGAATTGCATATTTTCTTGGGGAATTTCCAAGAAAAATGTGACATTTTGACAAACACGGTGTAAATAATAAAGTGAATAGTGGTTGAAAGCCATTTCAGTGACACCAGTTTGCCAAATGTCACCAATCCATTTTCCATCTTGGTTTTATTGATAGTTAAATGTCGGAGGTAGTTGATTCCTACAGACGGGACAGATAATGGCTCTGTGAGCAGCAGACTCCGGCACTAAACTTTATGAAGAAGCACAGATGAATCGGATTTTTATCAGTTCTCCGTAAACAACGTGAAGTAAGATGGATTGGTCTTTAACTCAGAAACACTCTGGACTTTTAATTTTACCACAGAGATTCCAACAAGTAGATAAACACCGGTCTGCACAAACACTGGAGATGAGTCCGAAAAGATAAACGAGCTCAGCCTCCTCCACGTCGCAAAGCAGAAACTAAACTGAAACGCCTCCATTAATATCAATTGATTGTTTGACATGTCCTTAGCGTGTCCCTCTTCTAGCTCCATCGTAATTGGATTGAGCGGAAATGTCCTCTCGTCGCGCTGCTATCTCAATAACTGGTCCAAATCCAATCCGGCCGGGAGTCGTATTGGAAAAGTGGACGTGTATCTCGGCTGAATCGCTGCATGCATCCTCATTAGCGGGGGGGGGGGGGGGTCACATTGGTTTTATAATGGCTTCAGTTTCAGGATGAATGTCCACGTCGGTCTGAGTGAGTCAAACTATTTGTAGAGAAGAAGGTGGTAAAAGAAAATGTACAGTGTAGAAACAGAAAGTTGTAGATTTGATCTTCAGCAGTTTAATTGTTCTGAATCATCAAAAAGCAAAAGAAAGAAGAAAGAGATAAAACAAAGCAAAACGAGAAGAGGAACTTTGAGGCCCCCCGGTTGTTTTTTACTTCTCTCAAACCAAAATGTCTGTGACAGTCCAGTAAACAACATTTTGACATTTTTATCTTTGCGACATGTATAATTTATTAAGCAGCGTTTGATTTGACACCGTGTTTATTTCCATCTCCCGCGTTCGGACGTGCTCTCTCGTCCCCCTGCGATGTTGTGAGACGTTTCCTGTCGGCTCCTCGTGGACGTCACACGTGTCAGCGCTCATTGTGTCACAGCTGCTGCTCGTTGGAGAGAGTGGAGTCTGTGAAGTGGGTTGAACTGTGAGGGGGAGTTCGATGACAACAATGTCGTCTCCAGAGGTTTTTCTTCACCTCCAAACACAGATATATCAAATCTATCTGAAAATACATTTCCGGAGAAACGATCTCTGGGTGTGACTGTTTATTGTTTATAGTTTATTGAATGAATCGTCCCCTTCCCTCCAGCTGATGTGGTACATTCCACAAACTATTTAAACTGAGGGTGTGAGCAGCAGAACTCTGGGGAAGGGGGAAATGCTATCACCTTGATTTGAGTGTGCTGTTGTTTTGTTTGTATGTGAAACCACTGCTGCTTGTACGGACTTGAGTTTCAGAACAATCTGAAAGTAGTGTGATGGCGCTGCCTTGCACATGAACACCTCAGAAACTCCCTGTTGTAGCGGCTCGAGTTTCAGAAATGAAAATGAGTGTCCTGTTTTAATTAAGATCAAGTTTAATGACTCAGACTCAATCGGTGGGAAATGAGCATGTTCCCATGAAGTCTGAAGGGTTGAAGTTTCAATTTCACCCAGAAGCACATGAATCACCAGACAATGAGTTTGACTCAATGTGGATAAAATGAGAAAAAAAAATCAGGAAGAACTTTTAACCGTTGAAAACCATCTCATATTAGTTTCTGTGGCTGTTTTCACATTTGGATTTAAAGTCTCTTAACTTTTCAACTTGTTTCTACAGTGTATGAACTGTCCCCTGAATCTTTTACACCTGAATGGAGTTTAATTTAGTTTCCTTGTTGCACCACCCTGTTGTTTTGAAACTTGAGCAGATTAAAAGCAATAAGGCTCCTGTACATTCATGTGGATCCGTTGGGCCTGTGAGATATTGCACTTTTTTAATTCTATTTAAGTGATGGGGAAAATGTACTGAGTTTTTAAACCTTTTTAACTATAAACCCATCAGCCTGCACTAACACCTCTTGCACAAGGATAGAGATCTAACAATGGCCCTCGCAGCTCTGTAGTGCCACGCTGTTCAAGTGTTTTTCCCTCGGTGTCGAGCACCTTGAAATGTATTCAGTATTTTGAATTTCCAAGCCACACGAGTGCATTTGAGAGGAAATGAAGCAACATGTTTCAAAACATTAAGCTTGTTTTCTGCGTAAAGCTGAAAACCCTGTGAGATCAATCAAGTGTGTTATTTCATTTTCTGTGACAATTGCTGTGTAAATAAACACAACTTTACCAGAATACTGATCCAATGTTCCGTCAACAGCTGCTGACGAGGAATCAATCACAAAACCACCGCTCACTCACAGACGTGCAGTTCTAATTTGTTGGGTAGATGTTTGATGGGGGGGGGTAGGTGCTGAAAATCTGCGATAAGTGATAAATGATATATTAATGGTAAACAAATCATTAAAAAGAAATTAATATCTCAAATACTTTCCACTGAGGAAGATTTGGAAGTTTGGAAGAGGCAAACTTGACCATACAACACGGGATCATCAGCATAAAAATTGTTTTGTTGAGTTTAAGGACAAAACATTCTGGTATGTAATTAACCGGGGCCCAGTATTGAGCCCTGGAGGACACAAGGATCACAACACAAAAGCTTAAACCATGAAGTCAATGTGACAATAAACCAATGAAAGTTGAAAACTGTCTGTGTGGTATGATGTAGAAACAAACAGTAATGATTTGGTCCTGGATCAGAACTGACTGTTCTCTGACTAAAGCCCTAAATCGGCCATCAGATGATGTTTCTGCCTGAAGATCACACATTTATCACGATTATCAATTGTAGCCTCAGAAACGAGGGTGAGTTAATGAGGATGACTTATTGTCTCATGTCATTGCATAATAATGTTGACGGTACGAAGTCTTCTTTATCCTTCCTCTCTGTCGTTGCCGTGTGCTTCTCGTCAGCAGTCACAGCTGTGAGCTCGTACACGTGCTCATACATATTCCTGCTCATCCATTCAGGTTTTGAGTTGTCTCTTCCTCTCAGGAGCTCTGCATCGAGCTCCCAAAGGAAATGTCAGAGGGCGCGTTGAATAATGAGAATATTCATCACATTAGATTATTCTCAAACCGTTGCACAACACAAGCTCTCATCTACACATGAGTACGGAGTCGTGTGCCACTCGTCTATTGTCCTGCCGTTCACTTCCATCCATCATCCGTCACCTTTTGTCCTCTTGTCCATCCCTCGACCGATCACAACAATCAAGACGGATGCTGCCGCCGCTCGTTCTCACTTTTTTCATGAAAACCTACTCAACGTCCTTGGCCTCTCGTGGTCCGGCATGAACGCAGTCGCCTTTGTCCCTCTCCTCCCATTGTCTCTCCCTGTTTTGCTTCACGTGTGTTTACCTTGTGTGAGAGTTGAAACACGCCGACGGGCCTGGATTCACAGAGATAATGTGACAAAAGAGGCGATGCAGCTCAAGAGCCAAGATAAAGAGGGAGGATTCCGCTAAAGCAAAGACGGAAGGTGTGGTGCAACTGAAGAAGAGCTGAATTATGAAAAGGAAAAATATTTGAAAACCAATGTGACCAGTGTCTTCTTCTTTTGGCAAACAATCAATGAACAAGATAGGGGAGGCTCAGCTGGACTAAAGGATCGTGAGGGGGAAATTGTCACAAGCCAGTTTTCCCCTTTTTTTGATATCATCAAATAAACAGATAAAACCAAATGCACCAGAAAAATGAACCATCTGCTTGATAAGATCTTCTTAAACTGACAGAAGCCCTCTGGGTATGTGACCCTTTACTGCAGCCAGCCACCAGGAGGCGATCAAGATGCTTTGGCTTCACACAGTGGTCACATGGCGATGGCCAAATCCGACTTCCTGACTTCGATTGAAACTCACGTACTCAAATCTGAGGAGCGTGTTGGATGGAGGCGAGCGAGCATGACAAATCGTGCTCATATATTCAGGTGGATGTTCAGCTCATTTTGATCTTGTGCTTCAGGTCGTTCTCATGCTGCGATGCAAATCTTATCGTCTCTGAAGAGCTGCAGGCAGGGTGATCTCTGATCACAGCTGTCCACATAGACTTCCCCTCCGACTGCGGACAGGAGTGACGGCTCTTAATTATCCACAAAGCACATAAACGACAATAATTCAGAGGGAAACACACATTTTAATCTTTACAAAGAGTTTTAAAATCAAAAGAATAGTTTGTAGAAAATACTACAAACAAGGAACGGCCATGATAAATAATAAGATGAGGGTTTTATTTGCTTGGACTGACAATGAGGTGGAACTGTTTCTGAAAGCCAGGGTTGGCGACACTTGTAATTTGTCCATGTTTCCGGAATAATTGTCGCAGTATGTGGCATCATGTTGTTTTTCTGCATCAGGGACTGAGAGGAAAAGTCTCCGCAGCACTTCAGAGGAGTGTTTAGATTTGAATTTCAAAATGAACGACCTGAAGCACAAGACCAACACAATGTGCACCTCACCCAGAATACATGAGCAGGATTTGTCGCGCCCTCTCACCTCCATTCAACACACTCCTCAGATTTAAGTGTGTTTCCAACAAAACAAACTGAAACTCTTTATTAGTTTTATGTGAAAGGAACAGCTGCTTTTCTTTCATTCAAATTACAGCGTGACTCTCAATCTCCGTCGTACGGAGCCTCTTGCTGTTGTGCTCGATAACCAGATTTACATGTTTGTAGTTATTATTTACATTTCGTTAAGTCTGCTTCCATTTTTGTCACATCTTATAAGTCAAAAAATGCACAAATGTTTTTTTTTTGCAATATTTCATTTGTTTTATTTCTGCATGATTTGAAAACGCACACAACTCCCCGTCTCACTTTGTGCCTTTCACTCGGACTTTACCTTTCTTTTCCAATCCTCTAAAACCTTTCCAGGGAAACGAACTGTTAGATATTAATATTTTTGTCGACGATAGTCAGATAACATCTTATTATCAGTGCATCAAACTGAAATCCGAAGGCCTCGGTTCTTTTGACACGAGAATGGATTCTCTTATTCGACCTCGCTAACATGGTTTTATTGAACTGACGGTGTTTTCTGCTTCTCTCTCCACTTCTCCATCGAGGGTTAAATATAAAGGACCAGCAGCAGAGAGGAGGATGAACCATCTGTTGCTGTTTTAAACAGCTACTCTTCACTTCTCTGCTCCATGTGTTTCGCGCACACACACACACACACACACACACACACACAAACCTCAGGCACAGTGGGTCCAGATGGCTAAGCTTCATGACCAAACATGGAAAGTTTGGCAAACGTACACAGAAAAAAGACACGGCGACATATTTCAGTGACATGCTCTGCTTTCAGAACATATTCAGTCAGATTTTATTAGAACGGACTTCGTCACATGGAGCAAACGGCTGCTCCACTTTTCACGGCCCTTCAGATGTAATTCTCATCGCGTTCCATTACTCGGCTGTAATTAAATGTGGAGGAGACGCACACAAAGGAAGCCAATTTCACCCCGACTCTGTTAGATGGAAGTTTATAGAAGAGTTATTATCACCACACTGGCCTCAAGAGGGTGGCAAAAAAACAAACACGTGTTCTTTTGTACATGAACACACACCTGAAGTGTGTTTAAAGAGTGATTAATATTGAAGCAGATGCACTGTTGGGGAGGGATGGGCCCCCTTTGAGTGGCAGCGTGATGAATGAGCGCTCATGTCGAAGGATAGCAAGATAAACACCCGAGCATCGCCAAGACGACAGCAAGAGGCGGGGGGGCATCTATCACACCAAGGTTGCCACGACAACCTGTCGCCGGTTGTCGCCAGGCGACACGGCACAGGATCCAACTAATCACCAAGTTATACAGCGACAGGAGAATAAAACAAAAGTGTGTGTGTGTTTTCAAGCTCCCAACAAGCGTATGAATCATGCCTGTACGCCTCACACGGGGCACAGGCACAAAATTTAATTTACGTAATGATGTCTGCATGTGGATTGTATAATTGTCTCCAACATGGCTAATATCTCTGAGTAGTTCATCTTAATTTTCATGTAAATTTGGTATGAAATTAGTTCAAGGCTCTTTGTCTGTGAGCGACCCTGCTGAACAACGATAAGACAACCCCATCCCACCTCTCCCTTTGTGTCTGTCTCTCTTCCCCCCCCCCCAGTTTTCTCTCTGTCGTCCTTGTTAGAACTGTTTCTGTTTCCTTGGGGAACAAGAAGAACCTTTTCATTGTGACTGAACTAGAAAGAGAAAAGCTCACATTTGCAAAAAGAAAAAAAAAATCCTCTTCTATATTTGTAGAACATGAAAGTTTGGTCATACTAAAGAATTACATTCGATTTCTCAGGGTCAACGTCAACTCAGAGTAAATTTAAAAAAAAAAAAAAAATGCGTCAAAGGTTGAGTGTTAAAGAAAAAGAAAATACATCCTCATTGATTCTGAAAGTCTGAGACGACTTTGACCGAAGAAAAGTTGAGCTGCAACAAAGTCGGAGGAGAGAAGAAATGGAATAAAAAGAGAATTAAATAGATTTTAAAAATCCCCTCGTGATAATATCGTGATCTCGTCCTGCAGGTGTAGAGTTTCGCAAACGTGCCTCTGGAAATCTCTGACTCTGTTTTCCTCTGACCTCAAATAGAGCAGATCAATATATGAACTGTGACGTAAACGCGCTCACATATATTCAATCTTTGTTGTACAAGGTGTAATAATTATCAGCCAATACTTTGTAAGAACATTTCAGAAAGCTCCACCTTTAAGTGCTTTGTGTCCAAAATGAGAAAATGCAGATTTTTAAAAAAGATGTTTCCTAAAAGTTTGATCTAACAACTTTAAGACATTCTTTTTTTTTTTCAGTAATTAAGTTTGGCAGCGTATTTCCAAAAGTAAGAAATGATTATAAATGCCACAGACTGTATGAAGAGACGAGTGACACGATTCCACTTCCTTCCACGATCCAGAAATGGAACTAAAATATCCGAGTGCTGGCATCAGAAAACACAAACAGAAATCACTGGTTCAAACAAAGAACGGTTGAATCTCATTCATTTCTCTCCACTGACTTACAACAGATGTATCTGAAATAATTTACTTTAATTTTACACCTGAAAACTTTTCATGACTAATGAGGCTTTTTAATAAGAAGCTTTTTCAAAGGTTGTTTGGGACCTTTTTATTTTTCAAAGACGTCCACAGAAACACTTTCACTTCAGGGCACAGCTGCATTTATTTATTTATTTATTTATCGAGCTTCCTTTCAATTATGTAGAACCTTTAAGGGGATTTGACAAAGTGGCACAGGAGACTCAAGGGCGATCGCAAGAAATCATTCACAAAAATAAAACCATTAAGAAATGAGGGCGATAAGAAAAACAGCATTGTGTAAAATAAGTGTCGTAAGGAGAAAAATATTTTACATGAAAGGAAATAAAAGTAGTTACATATAAAAAGTGAGTCACTGCAAAGTAACCCAGATTATACAGTACAGTATGTCTTTGTGTGACAGATCCATGACGTATATAGAGGAGGAGAAACGGGTTGATGAATATAATAACATCAATGCCAAATGGAAAACCTCAGCAGAGACATTGAGTTTGTCATGGTTTCATTTCTCATTTCTCTCCTTCCACCTTTCTTGTTGTTTTTATTTATTTTTTTCACCACCAGTGTCTCCTCCACCCTTCCCCTGTTTCCTTCACTTGTTTTCTCTGGACTCCCTCACTTCCTGAGGATCAGCCTTTGGAAATGAGAGCAGAGGGTCGGACGCTCTGTTCGTCAGCCTCCTGGATTTCACGTTTCTCCGCTGCCTGTGGGATGTTAGAGAAACTCACAACGGCAGTTTGATTCCACAGCTTTGTTCCTGTAAATGACTGCCATGCATTTTGATTTCCTGCAGCTCCGTTGTTGTGGCCGTCACCTGTGCCTCAATCTAATATTAACATCTTAAATGGTAACGTTTGCACTGAGCTCTTCATTGAAACTGCTCCAATCCAAGTCATTTACACACAGGAAACAGAGGAACCATTTCTAAATCCATTAAAAGAGAAAACTAAAGCTGCAGGCAATATTTATCTCATTAGTTTCAGAAAATACTTTTTTTTTTTCTATCGATGCCAATTATTTTTCTGTGACCTGACCTCACATAAACAGATGTGGTTCAAAGCAAAATGTTAAGATATTTAATTGTCAAAACGACAGTTTCTTATCGATTGTCCCTCAAATCCAGTTAACGAGATATTAATAAAAGTGAAGTTGTGATTGGTTAGTTGATAATTAATGTTGCTGCGGTCGATGACAGGTCAGAGGTGTAAATATTTACAGTAGAATTCATGTGACAGTTTGATCTATTGTTAGTCCCAGTGAAATAATCAGCTCTGACTCCTGTTGACAGCATCAAACCTCGACCTCTCCTGCTCAGCAGCGACCACAAGAGGGAGTCTGTGTGTGTGTGTGTGTGGGGGGGGGGGGGGGTAGGACTATCAGCAGCTGGAGGCAAATATAATTAGGAGTGAGTATCTCTTATCTCTCTGTCACACACACTCTCTCTCGTTTGTGTTTATTTCTGACCTGCAGGTGATCTTTCCTTCTCTCTCTGTCATTACAGCACCAAGTTTTATTTCTCCCCCATTTAGGTTTATATCACATTTCATTCTGGTCTAGTTGCTGAAACATTCATTATAGGTTAGCAGTGATTTTCTGTACTATACTTCTTTCACTTATCATTTTAAATATTGTACATTGATTTTTTTATTGGTAATTAAAAATTGGTTTGAATCTGTTTTTGCTGTTTTGCAGAAAAACCACTTTAGCAAATATCTTTTGTTCTTGGAAGGTTGAAATTAAAAGCTTTTTCATCATCTCATAATCGGTGGTGGAGGAAGTTACTCATTGCTCGTTTATCCTCTTCTCACTGTGATTGAATTTATTGCCCAGTTTATTTTTCATGGCTTCACATTTGCCTCCAGTAAGAAGGCAGAAGTTTTCCTGACATGTGCTCAGTCAATCACCATAAATCATCGCTCCTCCAAAGTGACATAAACACTGTTATTACCGGAGCTTCCACCGTCATTATTCTTCAGACGTCTCCTGAAATGAGTTTGAACATTTTTTTAACATCCAGCACATCTGGATGTAACGGAGTGTAAATCATGTCCACGGAGATATCCTGTCTCTTGATGCTGTAATGACAAACTCCTCTATATCAGTACCGGATCAACTGTGGCCCAGGAGGTAGAGAGGATTGTCCATGAACTTGGTTCATGGACAGAAGTTGGTGGTTTGATGCCCAATTGACGTTTCAGTTGTAAAGTGCTTTTAGTGGTGGATGAGACTAGAAAAGTGTTTAAATAAAGTGTTTTTAAAATAAAATGGAATAAATGGATTGTATTCATTGATCATGTTTGTGATTTAAATGTTTTAATTCATGGTGCTGTGAAATAAATAAGTTATAACTATTTAAACACTCCAGCTGGTTTGTCATCAGCTGTTTTCGAGCACCACGATGTCTCCTCACGTAAGGACAAGTCGTCTTGAAGAACTTTTTTCTAATCTTTGCTCATTTAAAAGGTCGTTTGCTGTCAGATTTGACTTTTTTGAAAGTCTGTATCTCAGCCAGTCGTCAAGGTTGTGCTGACATTTCTCTAAACGCTCTCCCTCCGTCAGATAATGGGACAGAAGTCTCGGCTCCTGACGGCTGGTTTCTCTGCTTCCTTCCCTCAGAGTTTAAAGACTCTGTGGAATAGATTTATGACCAAACTGAAAATCCTTTTTTATAGAATTTACAGTAAAGAAAGTTCTCTAATGAAAGAGCAGCTCTGTGATCCTGACTGACAAGAGCTTTTTTAAAGAAATATTTCCCAAATTGCACAATTCACTGAATGATCAGTTTGTCTTTTCTGTAAGTTTGAACTATCATTCAGTTACTTTTACCTTTTCTCTGTACTGGGTGACATTCCAGTCTTAGTGCAACAATTGATGCAGAAGAACCATCACCACACACGAAACCACATTAAACGGTTGAGGAAACGTACAAATAGCCCCTATGACGTTAAACCTGACTAATATGTTAATGATGAGCACATGGGCATTGATTCTTCTCAAGTAGAAAAATATATTTTCAGCTCCAATGAAATTAGATTTGAGCTTTGGGAATTTAAATTGAAAGCAGAGAAACATCAATACAAACTGGGTCAGGAGTCTGGAAAAGTGAGATCTAATAAAAATATGAACTTTGGACATTTCATTCATTTCATTCAAGAAAGTGATCAAACACCATAAATGAGATGAAATGTGCGAGTGTGTCACAGTTATTGAGTCTATTGCCAAGATTCAATAAATCAAATGCAAAAAACAGCTTTTTTATTTTTTTATTAGAACATTCAAAATGGAAAAAAAAAACTTTACATAATCCGTCACTGACAAAAAAAAAGCAACAAACAAATTAGAAAAAACGTGAGATGCATAGATAGAGAAGCGAAGCTGAGCGTTATCACACATTCGAGTGAACTGAGGAGGTTTGAGGTGGAGGCTGGAAAAAGCGAAGCAACAGATGCAGCTACAGAGATGAAAACTTTGCTGGAACACCCTCAGCTTTCCGAAGCTATGTGTGGATGCACGTGCATGAGCTTGCTCACTGGGTCCATAGACTTCTCATGTGTCCCATATCTGGTCCAGTCTGGACTGGCTGTGCACTGCGTGAGGCGGTCATGGGCTAAGCTACAAGAACGCACGGGACTGTGTATTTATGTCCATCTGCATGCATGGGTGTGTTTGCATGTTTATTTCTTGCGGTAGTCGCCTGCGTAAGCTCTGTGATCATCCTGCTCGGGGTTCTGGCCTCCGTAGAGCCTCAGGATGTCCTGCAGGCTCGGGATCCCCTTTGACATCTGAGGGTAGGACATGTGAGGGTAGGACATGTGAGGCTCCTCCTGGCCACTCTCGTAGGGCTCCCCCTCGTACTGCTCCTGCTCCAGCTGCTCTGGCTGATGCTCTCTCTCTGCTGCCCCCTGGCTGTGGTCCTCCCCGGCGTGATGCTCGGGCTGGGCTTCGACATGGGGCTGCTCGGGCTCGTAGCGACGCAGGCGGCAGTCCCTGTCGTACTCGGGGTCACAATCAGGGTTGGATGGCTCCATGACGCCGCTTCGTGTGCCGTCGGCATTCAGGTGAGGCTCGTAGGGCTCGGCAGGATAGGGCATGTGGCGGTGGACGCCAGAGCGAGGCTCAGTGGGCTTCACGGGGTAGCATTCACGGTCGTAGCCGATGAAGCAGTCATATCCCTCCTTGGTCTTACCTGGGGGGCCCAGAGGGTGGCGCTCCTCTTGGGCAGGCTCTTCATAACTGGGGTTAGAGAAAGGGAACTGCTGCCTGGGGTTGGACGGACCGCGGCGATGCATGGCACCTGCCGCCTCACGGATCGCAGAGAAAGGATCGTTGGGGTTGGACTCTGGAGCAGCCTCCATGCGTGGAGAGTATGGGTCACTTTGTTGAGCTTGGGCCATGAAGCGTCGCAGAAGAGCATATGGGTCATTAGCTGCAGGTGAAGCTGGAGGAGAAGCTGGACGCTGCTGGAACATAGCATAAGGAT